>NC_085906.1:0-637797 GCF_034447905.1 Colletotrichum destructivum
CCTCCTAACCCTAACCCTAACCCTAACCCTAACCCTAACCCTAACCCTAACCCTAACCCTAACCCTAACCCTAACCCTAACCCTAACCCTAACCCTAACCCTAACCCTTCCACAATCCTTCCACAATCCTTACTCACGCGTCGACGAACCCCTACAACCCCGCCATCCACCTTCCACCTTCCACAATCCTTACTCACGCGTCGACGAACCTACTCTTCCAACAACTCACAAGCTTAGCGGGGGCTGGCTAGACGCCTGGGTTCCTGGGTTCCTGGGTTCCTACCACGTTGCAACAGTCGTCTGCCGTTCCGACGCTTATTGGGACCCTCCCCGTAGCCGCCTAAGCCACCGTTCTGCCTTGTCTACGTCGTCTACGTTAACCCTAACCCTCGACTGCCGTCCCCTACCCGTGCACAGTGCAGAAAGCCGTGTGATATCCATTTACACTGTCTGCGCCTCCCTTCCCTCCTACTATGTCTTCTCCTTCTTGCGGCTACGCCTGACTGTCTAAAGAGAAGGCCTTTGTCTCTTAACCATGTCTGTTAACCATGTCAATTAACCCTAACCCTGCTCCCTAACCCTCCTTAGGTCCTACCCTAACCCTAACCCTAAGCCCCCCTATCCCTACCGAGGCAGTGCCGCTGCACCAGCACCTCCCACGCCGCCAGCGCGTTCGTTGACGTCTCCTCCCCGTCCACATGCCGTGACCGCCCCAGCCACCCTGTGAATTCCTCCTCGTCGCCCGCGTCCACCTCGAACGCCTCAAACAGCCACCGCTGCGCCGCGCTGAATTGGCTCGTCCACTGGATCGCCGGCAGCACCGCGTCCATCCACCGGCACCCGCCCCCAGCCCCGCCCCCAGCCCCGGGCCCGGCCCCGGCCCCGGCCCCGGCCCCGGCCCCGGCCCCCGTGTCCCGCCCCCGCCCCTGCCCCCCTCCGGCTCCCCTCCTGCCCTGACCCTCCCCCGCCCCCCCTTCCCGCCCACCCCTCCTCGCACACCGTCTGCGGGAGCCCGCACAGCCAGCAGCACGCAAACCGCTCGAACCGCACCTTCGCCCGCCACCGGAGGAATCGCCCGCCCTCCAGCCGCGGGCAGCATCCTGTCTTGTGTCCCTGGAACCGACCACGCTTCCACTCAATCCTCTTCCCGTTGCACCACGCCATGTAACACACTGCGCATCCGCCCTCCACCTCCCTCAGCCACTCCTGCAGGCCCTTCGACAACGCCTGCCTTGCCTTGGTGTCCTGTGCTGCCCGGCTAACCCTAACCTCCTCCCCGTCCCCGTCCCCGCTGCTGCCTGCCTCTTCTTCCGCAACCCCCTGGCAGTGGTCGCATGCCTCCGCCCCGAGCTGCCGGCAGTCTCTGCCGTCTCCGTCCATAAACTCCCCGAGTACCGCCCGCCGGCACCCCTCCGTCTCCATGAGCGCCTGCATCCCCTGCTGGTCCACCTGGTTCACGTCCGCCGCGAACGCGTCCCGCTGCGGCCCCCTCTCTCCGTCCCGGAAGATCACCGACTCCACCGTCTCGCCCTTGTCCCGGCCCCCTCGCCCCGTCTGCTGCGCGAAGTCCACGAGCCCGTACGGCGCCTCTGCGTGGATCACCGCCACCACGCCCCGGATGTCTACCCCCGACCCGAGTCCCGTTGTTGCTGCCATCCACCGGCTTCCGGACCGCCCCTTGGACCACGCCTCGAGCGCCTCCCATCGCCCCTCCGCGCTCAGGGACCCGTGGTACGCCGCGCATCCGATCGCCGTCGCCACCTGCTTGCATTTGGCCTTGGACCGGCAGTAGACCACCCCCTTCTGACCTGCTGCCATCTGCCGCCCGAGTCGCCCGACCTCGTCCACGACCGCCGTCATGATCGCGGGGAACCCCCCGGGCACCACCCCTGCTACGCGGTATCGGATGTTGACCCGCGCCGTGCTGGCCCGCACCGTCGTTGCGTCCTCCGCCAGCATCAGCCGCCGGAACCACGCCTCCATCCGGACCGGCAGCGTTGCCGTCAGCAGGATCATCGGCACCCCGAACCGGTAGAGGCCCTTGACCTCCGCCAGCTGGGGGCGGTACCCGCCGTCGAGGAGCATCGTGTGACACTCGTCCACGAAGATGCGCTTGAGCACCCTGCGCGCCCGGAGTCCTTCGCCGTAGGACAGGAACTCGGCGAACTGGGAGTGCTCCGCGCTGACGAACACGATCGACGCCACCCGTTCCCCCTCCCGCCGGCCTGTCACCGCCCTCGGCTGCCAGTGGAGCACGTCGACCCCGGCTGTCCTGGCCCCCTCGACGAGGCTGTTGAGGAGCGCCGCGAACGGCACGACCACGATGCTGACCCCGCCGTGCACCTCCCGCACCGCCGGCAGCTGGAAGAGCGCGCTTTTGCCTGCCCCCGTCGGCAGCACCACGATGAGGACGTCGCCCTGCCGCAGCGACATGACCCTGCGCGCCGCCTCGTGCTGCTCCGCCGTCCTCCAGCCCGCCTCGTCCCCGAAGAGCACGCGCAGCCCGGCCTCGAGCCGCCTGTCCAGCTCCGCCTCCTCCGGCGCGCTTCTCCGTGCCAGCATGGCGTCGTTGGCGGCTCGCTTCCGGCGGCCCGAGTGCGTGGCCTGCTGCTCTCGGCTGGTGGCCGGCCTCGTGGGGGTGGCTATGGGGTTGGCCGGTGCTGCTGCCTCCGCCGGCTGGCCTGATGCCCTCCGCTTCCTGGACAACGACGCAGGTGCTGCTGGTGTGCCGACTGGGTACGTGGCGCCGGCGTCGCCGGCGGCCAGCTGTCCCTGTCGCTCGGCTTGCCTCTGCTGCCCCCCCTGCCCTCCCGACGGCGGCGGCAACTCGAGGAAGGCGTGCCACAGCCGGCTGATCTCGCGGAAGTTGGCCACCATCTCCGGCTGCAGCTGGTTGGGGAACTGCACGTCGATGGCGTAGTGCCGCCTGGCCGTGACCCCGGCGTGCGTTGCCTGCAGGTCCCATACGAACTCCAGCCGGGACTTCCTCCGCACCTCGCCCGTCAGGGGGTCTGTTCCCGTCGTCCCGCCGCCTGCGCCGCCCGCGCCCGGCCCGGCCCCATCGTCCTCCTCGGCCATCTCGACCTCCGCCTGCTTCACCACGAGGCCGCGGATCCTCCTGCCCAGCTCGATGGCTACGTGCCGGTAGCTCGACACCGTGAGGCGGACGCCTATCGCCGCCGACGTCGCCGCGTCGAGCTCCTTGCTGAGCTCCGTCGTGTCCCACAGGCCCCGGCGCCCGTCCTTCCAGAGCCACGGGTGGAGCGAGGCCGGCGGGCCCTGTATGCCGGCCTCGGCCTGGAGGAGCCTCTCGAAGGGCAGCAGCCAGGCGACGTAGGCCACCATCATCTTGCCGACCGCCTCGGGCAGGAAACGGGCCACCTTCCGGCTGAGGCCCCGGATCGCCCGGTTCTTGTCCCGGTCCGTGACGAGCATCACCTGCCCGTCGAAGACGAAGACGTTCCGCGCCATGTCCTGCGTGTCGCAGTACCGCATCGTCGTCATCTCCGGCCCCCGCCCGGGCTGGCCCCCCCATATGTGGGCCGACGCGAGAAGCGACCGCTTGAAGGACTGCGCCCTGGCCAGCCAGCCGAGCACGCCGTCGCGCCGCCACTGCTGCAGCCTCGCGTCCCACATGCTGCCGCGGCAGAGCTCGGCCAGCGTCCCGGGCCCCGGCCGGAGCCAGGCGTTCTTCTCGTGCGTCGCGAAGGACCGCCCGGCGCCTTCGAACACGAGCGTGTCGACGACGCCGTCCAGCGCCAGCTGCCCGCCCGCCTCCGCCCACCCCCCGCGCATGAGCTCGTGCAGCGTTGCCTCGGCCTCGGCCCTGGGCTGCTGCGCCGCCCGTCGGAAGTCGTCGATGGCCACCCGCTGCCCGAGGTAGCGGAGTGCCTGCCCGCTCTTCTCCCACATCACCCGAGGCGTGCCGCCCTCCCTGTTCCGGTGGCCCTTGCCGTACGCCATCATGCGGATGATGGCGCTGAAGGGCGTGTGCGACCCGTCGGCGAGCCAGTGCCGGTACTGCTCTACAAAGCCGTCCACTACCTCCGCGCTCATCTCGTTGGGGTCCCCGTCGATTGCCTCCTTCTCGAAGAAGTGTTCCAGCATCAATATGCGCCCGCACCACAGGAGCCCCGCGAGCCGCTGGGTGAACCGGGATGCCGGGCTCCACCCAACCCCGCTGCTCTGACCGCTTCCGCTACCGCTGCCGGCCGTCCCCCCACTCCTCTTTGCCGGGTTCATGACCCCGAGCACGGCGGTGAAGTGGATGAGCGGGTTCGCAAAAGTGTCCACGGCAACCTTCTGCTTTAGGGACACAATGCAGAACTGGTACACCCGTCGATCTAGCGCCCTGCTGTGCTCTGGGCGGCCGCCGTCGGCCGCTTGGCTGGCCCCGGCAGCCCCAGACCCACGGCGGAGGATTTGTTGACCCTCCATGCTGAGGGTGTTGCTCCTGCTGCTGGTGGCAAGCCGGCCGGCTGCGTAGCTGCTGTCGTTGTCGCTGTCGTCGTCGTAGTAGTGACCGTTGTTGTCGTCGTCCTCGCTCTCGGTACTCGCCCTGGTCGGCTGTGTCTGGCTGTAGCACCAGCTGCCCCGACCTTGACGGCTTGCACTGGCGTCGCCTGCTACGGCGAGGGCCTCGGCCATTGCGTCCAGTGCCGTCCACTGCTCGTCTGTGAAGCGGATCCTGCGCTGCTGTTGTGCCTCTGTCCGGCCTAGCTGATGCGCCCGTAGGCAGTAACAGAGATACCTCTCCCACACCGCCTGGTAGTTCCGGACTGTTGATTCCATTTGCTCGAGCGCGAACGGCCGTCCGTGGGGCTTGGCCGGATCGACGCTCTTCAGCCACCTCTTTGTCTCGTGGGGCACCTTGTCGAGCCGGAGGGAGCACCTGGCCACCTCGTGGCGGAAGCTCTCCTGCAGGAGGGCCAGCCGTCGCTGCTCCTCCCGGCCCTCCTCGTCCCGGACCGTGTCCCGCGCTGCCGCCGACAGGGGCGCCTTCCCGGCCTCGTACAGGTCCACCAGGTTGCGCCCGTCGAGGTGTACGGCCCAACCCATCTCCCTCACCCAGGCCGACTGTCGGTTGACGTCGGAGGTGGCGACGACTGTCCGCTCCCAGTGCTCGTCCTCGGCTGTCATAAGCTCCTGCCGTCTCGCCAGCCGCTCGGCGAATACGTCGTTGCTCCCCTGCCGGGGTGACTGCGACAGCGGCCCTCCCTCGTTCGTCCCGGGGTCGCGGACGATCCAGTACCGTGC
Source organism: Colletotrichum destructivum (assembly GCF_034447905.1). Classification (NCBI taxonomy): domain Eukaryota; kingdom Fungi; phylum Ascomycota; class Sordariomycetes; order Glomerellales; family Glomerellaceae; genus Colletotrichum; species Colletotrichum destructivum. The sequence continues at coordinate 5,257 of NC_085906.1, forward strand.
GTAGCGGCCTTGCGATAGCGACTGCAGCCTTACTGCCCCCCAGTCGATGGGCTCGGCTTCTTTGCTGTTGGTAGCCCTGGGGCCGACTGCCGGCCTGCCTGTGCTGTGTGTCCCTTGCTGTACGTGCAGCTTCACTAGCTTCCGGCTGCTTGTCCGGAAGTCGCACCGCCTGCATCCATATCCGTCTAGCACAGTTAGCTGCTCAAGTGGCAGGCTGCCGTCCGGTGGTAGTTCGCATGTGTGGGGGTCCTCAAGAGGGCTGTCATAGGCGGCCGCCCAGGCTAGGTCGACCACTGCACGGAGCGTTGCTCCCTTGAGCTGGTGAGTCTGCCGGAAGTGGCCCTCGACGCCACCGTCCGGTCGGACCGCCTGCTTGCAGTGCGTGCAGACAGCAACCCGAGGCCGCTCTACAAAGGTGAGGTACAGACTGGCGTTGACGTCTGCACAGGGTGGACTGCCTCTGCCGCTTGTACAGCTGCTTCCGCCCATTGTCGTCTTAGTCTGCAGTGTTGAATTACTAAACATCAGCCTATTCAGCATAGGCTCTCTTTAGAAAAACACAGGTGGTTATAGTATAAAGGGTTAGGTAGGCATAGTAAACAAGACTATGTTTATTAAGTAGGTAGTTGCTTTAATTATCTTTACATGCCATGTTGCATAGTGGGTCTGGCGTTGCTAGAGAGACTAGCAGCCTTTATAGTGTAGTAAGCAGAGAGGGGATAGGGGGGAGGAGGTAAAGAATAAGAAGAAAAAAAACCTAGATAAGTTTAAAAAGGAAAATAAAAGATTTTTAAGTAAAAAGAATAAATAGTATTACTAGCTAGGAAGGCTAAATTATGTTATTTATAGTATTGTAAGAAATACTAGTGTTTTCTATCTACAATATTGTAAGGTATAAGAATAAGAAGAAATGAAAAGTAAGAAGAATAGGGAAAGGGTTAAGCTGTACACTACTGTAGGCCTACTAAGTAACTTAAGGGGGTATAAAAGATAAAGTCCTCCTTCTATCCTTACTACTTACATTTGCAGGGTTTATAGTCTCTTTAGCTGCTGTCTTCTTTATAGATTACTAATCTATTACTCTTCCCTACCTTATGCAAATGTTGCTTATCCCCTTGTTTAGCTAGACTACACCTTACCTCCCCTATCTACTGCAGGCAGAGGTTGTTCTTCTGTTCTTTTCTACATTACTCCGTCTTTAGCCTACAGGTCTATTTTTGTAGAAACGCAAACTAATCCCTCTTAAACAACGTTATAGTAACTAAGATTATAAGTATAAAATTTATAATAGCTTCTATAAGCTTGAAATAGCTTTGCTTTTATTACTATAGTAACTACTAGAAGTACTTTTAATTATATCTATTAATCTCCCTAATTCCCTTCTTAGTAGCTAGCCCTAAGTAGTCTAGCCTTACTTACTTACTATAAAGGAGTTTCTAAGGTTTATTAGTTTAGGGTTCTATAATAGAGCTACTTTAACCTATAGCCTTTACTAAACTACATTTACATAGAGTAAGCCTACTACAACTTAACTAAGGTTAGTATACTACCCTAGGGCTAATAACTAGCCCTAGTAGGCACTAGTACTATAGATTGTAGATAGCAATAAGGTAACTACAAATAGGAATTAGGACATCTTTACCTAGGATAGGACTTAGTCCTCTATAGGCAGTCTACTCTTCTACATGCCGCTTATTCTAGGGTTTATCTTCTAATAATTTGCAACACAACTAAGGTGGAAGGATTGCCTTCCTGCCCTTATAGCCTTGGCGAGAGAGATCTATAACAATTGGATCTGGGGGTCTGGACTTGCAGCAGAGCCGGGCTTCGAACTAGGGACGGCCTTGCCGCCTGCTGGCCTGCTGCGGGCGATCCCTCCTCTAGTCTGGTCTGTGGCCGGCTGGCCTTGCGATCCTGCCCTTGATGCGAACCCTGGCTCCTGTGAGGCCCCCAGGCGGTCCGGACTTTGGTCCGAACCTCCGGGTTGGCGTAGGGTGGCCTTCGTGCGGGGCTGAGGATGGCGCGCCGTCGCCGAGACGCCGTCGACCTTGAAGGTGACGGGCCTGCGTTTTCAGAGAGAGATCGATGCGCTGCCGACTTTGAACGTCGGGTCCATGAGTACCAGCCTCAAAGCAGGCTGGGCAGGCAGTGCAACGGCTTTATCAGGGGGGTCAATTCGTCAGGTTTTATAGGCTGCAGGAAAACAATCCCCTGCTTGGTTGTTTCGAAAGGGAAGGAACGGGCCGTCTGCACCTTCCCTTCAGAGGGGTTTCTATAAAAAAAAGGGGGATAGAAAAACAGCCAACACCCCCTCCCTCACCCCCTCTTTTCCTTCCTCCTTCAGCTACACAGGCCAGCCCTCTCAGCCGAAGCTGATCTTCTGTGACTGGTGTTGGAGGCCACCTGGGGCCTGCCCTCGCCGGCCGGCCTTGTTCCTGGGCCCGGCCTCCGCTGCGCAGTCCGGTCTCTGGTCCGATCCGTGGCCGGCTCTGTGCGGGCAGTCCGGACTTTGGTCCGATTCGAGGCGGCCCACTCCTCGCCCGGGCCCAGCAGTCGGATCTCTGCTTAGGGTTTCCGGCCTTCAGCCCTGCAGTATTTTAACGGCTGCCTTCGGCCCCGCCTTAGTGAGTGATCAATAAATACCTATAATAACCCTGCCTGTCCTCTTTTGCTGGATTCTTTAGACGGTAGCAAACGTCTTTGTGGCCCTGATACAGGCGCTTCGCGTTTAAGTCTGATTGGATCCGGAGATCTGGACCTGCGGCTGAGCCAGGCATGGAAACAAGGGCGGCCTTGCCGCCTGCTGGCCTGCCTCGGGCGATCCCTCCTTTGGTCCGATCTGTAGCTGTCCGGCCTGGCAGTCCTGTCCTTAGTCTGATCCCTTGCTCTAGAGGCCTCGGCCGTCCGATCCTTGGCCGGCCCTGGCGACCCTGTTGACCTTGCCTGGCAATGTTGATAATAGACGACGCCAAGGCGAGAGACCAGCCACGACGGCGAGGCGCAAGATCTCAACATGTTTGTTGACTGGATTAACTGTACGTGCTGCAGGGTTTTATAGGCTGCCTTTGGCCTACCTTAGTTAGCAATATATAAATCCCTATTATAACCCTGCCTGCCCTCTTTTGCTGGATTCTTCACACAGTAGCAAACGTCTCTGTGGCCCCGATACAGGCGCTTCGCGTTTAATTCTGATCGGATCCGGAGATCTGGACCTGCGGCCGAGCCAGGCACGGAAGAAGGGGCCGGCCTTGCCGCCTGCTGGCCTGCCTCGGGCGATCCCTCCTTTGATCCGATCCGTGGCCGGCTGGCCTTGCGGTCTTAGCCTTGGTCCGATCCTGGCCTTGCAATCCTGCCCCTGGTCCGATCCCTGGCCGGCTCTGGCGGCCTTGTTGTCAGCCCTTCCACAATCGGCGTGCCTCTCCATCTGAGAGCGTGCAGTACATCGTGGATTGTGATTGTCTTGGCCCCACGATGGTGGCTTGAGGTTGACGAGGGCAGCCTTGTTGAGAGTAGGTAGGCTTTTATACTAGATAATGTACTGGTTACGCATTGTATGTATTGTTGCTAGGGACAATCTGTCTATTTATTGCAGGCAGCTAATTGCAAGGGTTGAGTTAAAGCACCTACCTTTTACCTACCCCCCCTATTTCAACCCCCTATTTAGACTATAGACTAAAGGTGCTACTTTTAACCCTATCTCTAATAAAACTAGCTATTAGATTATAAATAAGATATAATCCTATATGTAAATAATAGTACTAACTATTAAAGTAGTAGGGCTTATATACATTTTATTAGTATTTTAATCTTACTATTAATTAAAGTAAACTAGACTTATTACTTACTTCTCTAATTATATATATGTATATGTAATATACTTTATAGATAGTACTATAAAGACTACTTAAGTTTTATGCTATAGTTAACATTATATAATAGAGTATTCTATAATATCTTTTCTATTCTACTAATTTAATACTTATAGAAAGGCTTTAAAAGAATAAGACTACTTCTACTTAGTCTACTATATTTTAAAAGCGAATACTACTAGTCTTTTAATATTCTATCCCATAGTTATTAAATAAATTAATAATATTAAAACAAAGCCTAACTTTACTATAACCTTAATGTAGCTGTAGTAATACTACATTAAATTTATCAATTATACTTATTGTAGATTAGGTTAATAAAAACTAGATAAACGCTTAATTTTTATACTTATATATAATGTTTTAGGAAAGTTAAACTTAGTAGTACTTTTATGTTTTTTTAAACTACTAAAGCTAGCTATCTAATAGGAAGGTAAAAAGTAGCACTTTTTATACGAATAGGTGTAAATAGGTAAAAAAGTAGGTGCTTTAACTTACGTTAATCTAGAGGTCTAACCCTGCACTTACGCTAGGGCGGCCCTAGGGGTTATTGTATCTCCCTGTGCAATCCCTCCTTTGGTCTGATCTGTGACCGGCCGGCCTTGTGATCCTGTCCCTGGTCCGATCCTGGCCTAGCGATCCTGCCCTTGGCCCGAACCTCCGGGTTGGCGTACCGTGGCCTTCGTACAAGTCCTAGGATGGCGCGCCGTCGCTGAGGCGCCGTCGACCTGGAAGATGACGGGCCCGCGTTTTCAGAGGGAGATCGATGCGCTGCCGACTTTGAACGTCGGGTTCATGAGTACCAGCCTCAAAGCAGGCTGGGCAGGCAGTGCAGCAGCCTTATCAGGGGGGATGATTCATCCGGTTTTATAGGCTGCAGGAAAATCATCCCCTTTTTAGTTGTTTGAAAACGGATGGAACAGGCTGTCTGCACCTTCCCTTTAGGAAGGAATAAGGGGGGGGGGGGGGGGGGTTATAAACGCAGCTTCCCCCCCTCCATCACCCCCCTCCTTCCCTTCTCCCCACCCTGTGAGGTCAAATGACTTACCCCTGGAAGGGGGAGGGGTTCGGGCCTTCCTTCCCCTGGGAGGCTGCAACAGAGGCGGCCCAGGTCGCCTCGTACGATCCGGACTCTGGTCTGATCCCTGGCCGGCTCCGGCGGCCTTGTTGACCTCGCCCGGCCCGGGCCTTCGAGCTCTGCAGTCCATGGCGAGTGTCGAGTACACTACCAAGACCCTGCTGGGGTTAGGTATGCAATGTTATCTTGGCCTTAGGCCCTGCATGGTTTTATAGGCTGCTGGCCTGTCTCGGGCGATCCCACCTTTAGTCCGATCTCTGACCGACCGGCCCTGTAGTCCTGTCCTTGGTCTGGTCCCTTGCTCCTAAGGCCTCTACCGTCCGATCCGTGCCTGTCCCTGGCGACCTTGTTGACCCTGCCTATCAATATTAACAATGGACGACGCCAAGGCAAGACACCAGCTACAACAGCAAGACGCAAGATCTCAACATGTTTGTTACCTAGATTAACTGTATGTACTGCAGGATTTTATAGGCTGTCTTTACCTTACTAACTACTACCTTACCTTGTTAATCTTTCTTAAGAGTCTAACCCTAAGCTAAATGGCCTCTAATCTCTTATTCTTTATTCTTAATCTACTAAGATACCTATTAGTTAGTATGAGAATACCTTCTTTACTAACTAACCCTTTAGGTACTAAATTTACTAATGTAAAGTTTTCTATATTAATACTGAATGATATTATAGTGTTTGTATAAGTTTTGATGTATTTGTATTTATATTTCTTCCTATTCTTATAGAAATGCAAACTAACCTCTAACTTACTTTCTATATGTATAGAAATACAAATTAATCCCTATCTTGCTTTCTATTTTCATAGAAACGCAAACAAAGCGCTGCAATTATCTCCTTTTTTAGTACTTTTATTACATTTCTAAAAAAGATTCTAAATCTAAACTAAAACACACTACATAATAAAAGCCAGCTCTAACGTTAGGACTATCCTTAATATAGATCTGCGTAGTTGTTAGATAGTAGTATACTTTACAACCTAGCAGTTAGGACCTGCATGCATGTGCGTATATATGCAGATATGTAGGTGTAATACTATCCTATATGTCTTTATCTATTCTATCCATTCTATCTATCTATCTAGGGGAGGGATAGGGGATTGTTGATTGACGTTCCAGGCGACGACGACGGTTGGCTGACCATGCCTGGTCCGTGCGTCTTGCGGCGACTGCGCGTGCATGCATGGGGTAAGGGTTGCGGAGGGGGTTAAGGGTTAGTGAGTAAGTGAGGGGAACAAAGGGTTGCGGAGGGGGGGAACGGGTCTTGGTAACCCCCTACGGTAATCGGCTGAAAAAACAATCGGCAAAACGCACGGACCAGCCCTCCCCTTCTTGCGCGCAACCCTGCACCCCAACCCTGGTATTCGGCCAGAATACCACCGTCAATGACGCTTAGTGCCGTAGGCCTTTAGATAAGAGGATTACTAAGAACCTAGGGTTAGAAGGGGACAATAATTTCTACACTATTATTTCTTAAAATCTAACTCTTATCGTTATCTAATGCTTAAAACTAGGTCTTTTTTAGTTAAGAACCTGCTTTTTAATAAATAGTTAGAAAAGGGCCTTTTTCTAGCGATAAGGAGTGGCCCGCTCGCTATGTTGGCCCACTCGCTATGCGAGTACGTTATAATTACTTAAACATAATTAATTTAATTTAAAACTGCCTTATAATTAGTTATAAGAGAGTTTAGAAGTAAAGTAATATAACCTCTATATTACTTTCTGCCTCTAATTACTTACAATAGTTATCTAACCCTACCCTCTCTCCCCCCTTACCCCCCCCCTACCTAACGGTCAGCTTACCTACACCTTCTACAAATAGGCTACTGCGTGTCCTTAGCGCAAAGGTGACAGGGTTTGCTTAGACACAGGGTAACACGTTTCTAGTTACCGCCTGACTGGCTGCCTCTCTCTCTTTTTCTTTAAGAAACACATCATCCTTAATGATATCGACTGCCTCGGAAGGTCACGTTGGGTGGGATTGCGGGTTTCTCATGAACCTCTTTTTCCAGCCCAGTTTCGTATAGTTTCCCTCTTTCATCGCTTCCTTTCTTAGATTCTGCAATCTCTCCTTGCTAGCTCTTTGTTAGGTCGGCTGGTGAACTCGACCGATAACATTGAACCCACAGCGGCGGTATTGGGTGCAATCTACGGGCCCCGAGTCAGCAGATAAATACCCCCGGAATCCCACCGGCGAAACAGCCATGTCCAACAGCCCCGGATCCGTCAGCTTCCGCTACGGAGCGGAAGCCGACTTTTTCGCAAAGTTGGCCGAAAACTTCAAGGCAACTCTCAATACCAAAGATGCCGAGGACTTTGAAAACGGTGGGCTAGATCTCGTTCGCCGAGAAATCAATCTCCTGCAGAACCAGCAACAGGTGACGAAAAATCTACAGAACATGACAAGGGTGCAGAGATTTCTCGATAGGATGAATGACCTGCAAACTGTACTAGAAACACTGGGGTTCCCAGCCGTGGACAGTGTTATGGCATGCATTTGGGGCCCTATGAGGTTCTTCCTTAAGGTTTGTCCGATCCATGTGCCCCTTTGTGACTGTCGATTAGTCAAATAGGCACTGATACATTTTGTCCCTAGGTAGCCCACGTGCTCGACCGGGCCTTCGACAATGTCCTTGATGTCTATCACCGCTTTGGTCTCTGTATTCTGCCCTACAACGATTACGTGACCTTTTTTGGGGTATCGCAAAACAGCATCAGGTGCCTGATACACACATACGATGACGTCCTTGAGTTCCATTCAGCAGCTTACAGCGTCTTCTCTCTTCGAGTTGGTCGTACGCTGCCCGCCAAACCACTCCCTAGTGCTGCATTGCAAATCTAACCTGTTCGGTCAACAGTATGGGCAAAGCTTCACAGAGCAACATGGAAAGACCTAGCCCCAACCTTGGATCACATATGCTTACATTCGGTAATGCTGACATCGAAAGACGGTATATCTGGAAGACGGTCATAGAGCAGTATACTCGACGACAGCTAGGCAATTGGGATGACAGGATGCATGCCGTGTGAGGCATCATCCAGAAGCTGGAGGTCATGTGGGAAGATCAAAACGTACACGGAGTATGGAAGAAATGGTTTATGGAGATGCTCGCGTGGTACAAGCCCAGAGACGCAGACGTTAAGCTTTCGAGATCAGATCGAGCACCAACTTGGTCTTGGGGATCTTTGAATCGCCAGATCAAGTTCATTGGATTGTTCACAAGAGATGAGAGCAAGGTTGTATCGCTAGATGTATGGGGGGCATATGGCGTCAGACACGTGGAGCTAAACGGTCGTCTTCTTAAGGACGAGGCTAAAGTTGAACCAGGTGAGGGGGAAAGGACAGAAGACTGGGTGACTGAATACCTAGACTGCAAAGACTCCTTAGAGATTGAGAAGGCCTCAGAGGTAGAGTATTCTCTACTGGGAACTGTGGCGCACGAACATCAAGCCTTAGCAGTCGGGCTTATGGTTGTTAGTCATGAAGATGGCTTCTATCGGCGTGTTGGACTGGCTTTATTCTCAGGCATGGACGTGTGGAGAAATGTGCCTTGCTGCAGCATTAAGCTAAGATGAGGGAATACCGGACAGGGTAGCAATTCTTTTTTTTTTATAGTAAAGTTAATAAGAACTTGATAGTAGGGTTTCTTTTTAGAATTACTAATATATGTAGATATTTTCTAAATAGGCTCTGGGTATATTATACGGTAGATAGTTAATAATAGCTTCAATTTAGCAAATTTCTAATATTACCTAAGTAAGGCTGCGCATTTGCAACGGGAATCTGCTTTCCTAACATTACGTAAACAGCCTAGTCCCACTAATTTCAACAAATTTACCCCGCTTCTTATCCTCTACCTACTCAAGAGTAAGCCGAGGGCCTCAATATGCAATAGACTCAGCAATGCCACCTAGCTGCCTTCTTATTTAATCTTTGTGCGACCTCCTCTAGCTACGCTATGTTACACTGAGTTAAATCTTAACACCTGTTTACAGGGCTGCCTCTTTCTCAGGGCTTTACGATAAATATGCCGCTTTGCACACCATGCCAGTCTCTCGACCTAGCCGACCTTATTGATGAAGAAAACGATCTGCAGGATATCGTCATGCAAAAGTCAATCGTCGTTCTCGAGAAGAACGCATCTATCTGCGACCTCTGCAGGTTGATATGGACATCCTTTGTTAATAACCTTGGTCAATTTGGCCGGGATATCCAAACAGAGATGGGCTCCATCGCGCAGTCAGTCTCTCCTGTTCTGATGAGAGGTCGCCGGGATTGCGGCATCAGTCCCGACTGGGAGCCGGGCGACATCTATCATCTCAAAGTTCGATGCGATCCCCTCCGAGTATCCTGTGACTTCAGCCTGTACGCCGAGGAAGAAGAAGGAGTCGAACCGATACGGCAGCTCAAGGGAATCATTTTGGGCCGCCAAATCAAACCCCCTGCACAGCAACTGGGGCTGTTGAGGGAATGGGCCAGAAACTGCAACAAGAACCATGCGCAATGTCGTCGAGGCATCGGCCCTCTGCCGACACGAGTCATCGATGTAGGCAGAGAGGGCCAGGTTGAGCCGCGACTTGTTGAGACAGATGGGAAAGCCGATCTCTACATGACGCTTAGTCACTGCTGGGGCCGCCATCCAGTGATTCAGACAACCAGTCACACAATCAATGATCACCTCCAAGCTTTACCGCTCATACGACTACCGAAAACCTTCCGCGATGCGGTCATCATTACCAGGGCGATGGGAGTGCAATATCTGTGGATCGACTCTCTGTGCATCGTCCAGGACTCCAAGGAAGATTGGGAACGCGAAAGTGCTAAGATGGGGATGATTTACTTTTCGTCGTTTCTGACAATAGCAGCATCCGCGTCTGGTGATTCGAGGGGCGGCTGCTTCGTTCCTCGGGAAGCTACTTTGAGTCACGCTCAACTAGAACACTGGCAGATACGCACCGGTCATCGCAGTAAGATCTATATCCGATCACGACCCGGCGACTTTAGCAATCTCGACGAGAGGACCTTGCATACACGCGCTTGGGTTCTCCAGGAACAAGTCTTGTCGGCTCGCATGATCAACTTTGACGTCGACCAGCTCCTTTGGAAGTGCCAAGAGGCCAGGCTCGCAGAAGACGGTATCACTTCCGAGTCAACTTCTCTCCACGATGGCCCAGACATGTCCCAGTCTTTGGCTAGGTATGAAGGCGGTCACCGTTCCTTCGAATGGGAGCTTGATTGGTACTCGATGATTGGGCCATACACACATCGGGGCATCACCAAGTCATCCGATAAACTTCCGGCTCTTTCGGGTTTAGCAAAGGTTATGGAACAGAGGACTGGCGTAGAGTACGTTGCAGGACTATGGAAAAGTAACTTGTGCTTTGGGCTTTTATGGCAACGGAAACGCCGCTGGCTTGTGCCACCAGCAGATGGCTATCGGGCACCGAGTTGGAGCTGGGCGTCTCTTGAAGGTGGTATCTCCATCACTGGGCGATCGGAGATTTTGGGTGGCGACATGGAGGTTGCTGTGGAAGACGTCCAGACGGAGCTTCTGCCGTGCGGCCTGGACCCGAAAGGAAACCTAAAGTCCGGCCACCTAGAGCTGACTGGAAGGGTCAGGACATTCGACAGACGGATGGACCCTAACGACAAGGGCTACCAGCCAGTCGTGGAACTCAACAGCACTTATGAGAAGAATGCAGGTATCGACTATTTTTTCGACAATAGGGAGCTTGTAGGACAAGTCGTCTTCGACGAGGCGTTCAAGTCTAACAACCATCCATTGTATTGTCTGCAGATGACTTATCGGACTGGGTCCCCGACCGCCCGTAGCCGCTGGTATGGATTGTTTCTGGAGCCTACCGGGAAAGAAAGTGAGTTCCGCCGCATAGGCTACGGCTGGACAGAGTATGTGCATAACAAAATGTGGTTCGAAAACGTCCAGATGCAGAGAATTAGAATTGTTTAGGCAGTTTAGTTTACCAACTATTGTCAGGTACATGTAATTAAGTCAGGACACAGTATTAAACAGATATAGTTGTAATCGTATTTTTCATTTTGTTTGACAACATCGCGAAGATTCAGCTAAATAAATTTATTATACCAGGCGTAACAAGATGCTTCAACTAGTAAAACAGCAACTCAAGTGTCTTGAATGAAATAAGGAGATATCTAATAAAGGTTTTCTAGTAATCAACTTAACGTAGTGATAAGACAAGCTTATCTAAACCAGGAATGGTCAATTGTCTAGCCGCTTGAACCCTTCCCACACTATACAAATGTCAGATTCAACCGCACACACTTAAGCTAGTACTGTCTGTAGGTGCTCAGTGCACCGCCGGTATGGTCGGCCAGCAAGACACTGTCACTAAGCAGCCCTACATCCTTTCCGTCTCCATCTCGGCCGCCTTCACCGGCGCTTTCATCCAATGTACCGGCAAGTACATGCCGTCCGTCTACTCAGGAGGCGTGTGTTGCTCTGCGTCGGTGCCGGGCTCCTCGTCAGTCTGGTCCCGGAGCCCGAATGGGCCAAGGTCATCGGCTACCGGATCGTCGTCGGCACCGGCGTCGGCTTCAACTTCGAAGGCCCCTTGCTCGCGGTCCAGGTCGTCATGGGCGTCGACTATGTTCTTTTCCTTGATATTGCGCTGTTTATCTCAATAAGTGTCAAGGAACAGATTGCTTGACATTTTTTGATTGACCGTCTCAAAGTTGACACAAAAGTTGACTGCGTCCTATAGCTCTGTTTGCAAGACCTCTTGTAGTTTGGCTGAGCTGTCAACTGACCCAGTCGATTGCCGCAGCGTTGTTCCAGTCAATGAGGCCGACTTCTAAAGAAGTGTCCGATTCGGCAGATCCTGCGTCGCCGCTGGAATATTGCTGCGGCGCCAACTGCATACATTGCTCCGTCTCTCTTTCGGCAGCGATGGACGTGCTTGAAACCGGACCTGGGACTTGGCGTCGTCCTTCGCTTGCCGTTTGAGTCTTTGATGCAAGGAGCCGGAGCAGCCTCGTGCTTTCACGCGCATGAGTAGACGCATCCGATCTCTTGGACCACAGCTGCGTTACTGTTTGAAGCAAGTTGATGATGTAAGCTTCTTCACCTGGCCTTTGAGAAGTTTAGTTTTCCAACCATCAAAGAGCCTTGCAGGTGTTTCACCTACGGTAGGTTTAGACAGTCGAAGAATTCGAGGGGTGCCACGATCGTCGTTATCAAGAAGTCATTCACCGACAAGCCCAAGGCGATGGGCTGATCCTCGTATAGTCTTCCGCCTTCCTGCATTTCACGATTAACCTCAGCATAGACCCCGACATATCTCACAGCCAGCCTCCGACAGACTTTGAGCGCCATTTGACACTCGTAGTTCTTCAATTTAATCTGGTCGAGGAACGGACGGTACAGGAGGACGGTTCCCATGATGTAGATGAGTTCGAGCATGATACGTTGCATGACAGTGTGGTTCGGGTCCGTGAACGAGGTATCTTTAATGGCGCGTATACGTAAGCAAGGCGGGATCGATGCGTGCCACATCTCCAGTTCGGCTTGGAGAGACATGGCGTCTGAGTAGGTGCATGCCTTGAAACCCATAGCATGGCGAATAATGCGTCGGAGTATTGGTAATACATGCGAGATACAGACACAGGGAAGCATGGGTTGAGCTTCTGCTATCGGTAGAGGCGTCAAGTAGTCGATATGTTCGTCAAAGTCATCGTCCGTGACATTCGTCGGGTGATGGGTAGAAAATGTATCCTCGTGAATAAGTGGTGGCAGCCCCTGCTCGAGGGAGAACAGTACATCGTAGTATTGAATCACATACCACACTCGGCGTCTCATCTCTGCTTCGAAAGGTGTGACAGTCGGCAGTAGTCTGTCTACCTCTCGATGATAGCATCGCCGTTGTGCTAAGCGGAGAGCCAATGCTTGCAGTTGAGACATGTCGACGCCTTTGTTGCTTCTTTGGAAAGAACGCGAGTGAGCGTGCATGACCAAGGCTTCAACCGAGAACTCCGCAGCTTTCTGGTACTGGCCTGCGACGAGACACCGTGCTGACATAGTAACGTAGGCCGAAGGGTGATGTGGATCAAAGGTAGATGCTGCCTTTGCACCTAGGACGACAGCTCCAGTGGCCAGAAATGAGAAGAGGATGCTGACCCACAAGAGGTTCGCAGCGTCGGGGTCACTCCAGAAGGCCTCATATTCTCTTCTGAATTGATGTGTGTGGATGAATGGAACGGTTACATGCTTGGGGTTGAAGTAGGCAGATATTGTTCTGTCGGCAACTTGGCGGGACGGCAAGGCCGTCATGATCTCTCCCAGAGTAGCTTTACTGAAGCATGCAAATACCAGGTCCGGAGGATGTTGTTCGTTCAGGGCAGTGGTTAGGGCTCTAGTGCGGCGTCGTCTTCCAACGTGTTCTGAATGCGGTTGATACTCTCCATCAGCTGACGGCAAGGAATCTCCACCTGGCTACCGGGTTGGATTGGTTGGGCTTTGGCTTGGGTTTGACCAGATTGGTTGAGAAGACCTTGAAGCACATGCTGCATCTGCCTCAGCTCGATTCTAATTTGATTATCATTGCCGCCGATGAAGAGATGGCGAGCTGCTGCTTTGGGGCAGTCTCGAAGCGACATAAGTCCTCGTGGCCTCGTTTCTGGCATGCTCCGCAAGGCTGTTGCCTATCGCATTTCAACTTCCGAGCCCGACAGGTGGAGCAAGACACGGTTGGCCGGTTGCGGGTGATTCGATGGGGCCGGGATACTCGAAATATGGTAGTGCAGTGCGACATATCTTGGTTCGTCATGTTAAGTAAGGCACGTTGCAGCTCGAGTGGTTTGCTTCCAATCGACTTGACAAAGCATTAGAGATAGGCAAGACGAGTCAAGGCAAGATGTTGTGATGGAAGGAGATTCACAGCCATGATCTGACCTGAGGTCGTGAGATAGGCACAAATGCCTCATATGTAGGACTCACAACGCTCAATCTCGTCCTATTGTTTTCCCGGGGCCTCTTCCTTGTACACCCCACCAATCAACCATTGAATACACACATCCGAATACAAATAATTGACCTATCATACTTGATGGACATCTATTCAATGTTTCCAACGCTACCTAAGCAAGGCTGCGCATTTGCCACTAGAATCTACCTTCCCATTGTCACGCAGGCGGCCTGGCGCCACCACATTTGACAGTTACATTAACGCTTGAAATATAGCGTCTGCTATGTAAAACTCCTAGGGGTAGATCAGCACTCGTTGTCCACAGGCCGTAGCCTTCTCTGCAACAATGACAGCTTCCTCCCATTCCTCTAGAGAAAACCCCCTGTCAACAATCTCATGCCCAGCATCTTTACTCAGCTTGAGAACTCCAGTCTCGACCATCTTGACCAGAGAGACCAGCTCCAGGCGAGTATACATATGCTGCCCCTTGATAGTAATGTTGCGGGCCATCAGGCTCATGTAGTTAACCTTTACGTCGAACATCATGCCTAGGAAAACGGCGCGGCCGAAAGAACGGAGAGAGGCGAGAGATACCGTCGATTTATGGAGCGAAGCGGTGGCGGAAGGCGGCGAAACGTCGATGTAGGCATCCGCACCGCTGGGAGCAAGTGCTCGGATGGCGGCAATATCCTTCTTTTCGTCGCCGCTAAGTTGAAGAGCGGCGATGCGGGGATGGCAACTCGTGAGCGGCTCCAGCTTGGAGGCCGATCGCGAGAGCGCAATGACCTTGCAGCCGATCTGGGCGGCAATCTCAGCGACGGCACCGGAAAAGTGACCAGTAGCCGGTGCCACGATGATGGTTTCCCCGGCGCGGAGTTCGGCAGCGCTGACGCCGCCGTAGGCAACAGAAAGGCGCTGGATGTAGTTCAGATCTCCGAATGAGTAGCCCAGCTCATCAACCAAAAGCTTCTCGTTGAGGGGAATGGCGTTCTCCAGCGGGACGGTGGCCACATTCCTCCAAAGCCCGCCCAGCTTCTTGAACAGCTTGGCCTGACCTGGGTCGCCAAAGCCATCATGAAGGCCGGTGAGAACTCGGGTGCCCTCTGGGTCGTCTCGTGCGAGGTAAAAGCCGTTGAGATACACGAGCTGGCCCGGCTTCATGGCTACGGCATCGGGTCTAACGGTGATGACGCGTCCGAGGCCGCTGTCCCCCGGGTTGTACGGGACGGGGAGGGAGAGAGGACTCTTTCCCGAAAAGCCGGCACGATTGTGTGGCCGGACGGAAGTGCTCAAGACGCGAACCAGAGCCCACCCGACAGGTGTAGTCTTTGGTGTTGGGGTCTTTTCCAAGTTGAGCGGCTCGTTGAAAGCGGGGAGAACGAGCGCAATGGTGGTATTGGGGATGGTTAGGTCTGACATTGTGAAAGAAGGTGATGATGTAGGCGTAGAGGCGAGACTCAGTAACTGCTAAGGACAGGCTGCTAAATACAGGCAGGTTACTAAAACTTACAAGCGGCTTCTTTATACGGAGCTCTCGGACTTCAAAAAAGTCCCGTCGATATCGTCAGTACCCAAAACAGCCCATTCATATGCATCATTATGTCCCAAGCATCATTATGTCCCAAGCATCATTATGTCCCAAGCATCAGTTCTCGTGCCTGTATGTAGTGCATTAGTGAGTTGGTCGGGGGTGTCTATTGCCTGTTTGGGCAATAATTAGATCCGTTATGGTCGAGGCACGCAGACTGCACTCTACTTGACTCTGCTGCAGTTAGTTGGGACTGGTGAAGCGGGGTCTACTGGATTGCAGCTGTCAAAAGTGGTGGCACTAGGCCGCCTACGTGACAATATGAAGGTAGATCTGTTGAATTGGAGGGTAAACGCGCTTGAAGGACAACAGAGATAGGAGATATCTGTTGAATTGAATAGTATAACGCACACGAAGGGCACTATGAAGGACGTCGGAGATAGGACTTATTAGCCGGCTCGGCCGGCCGCTTGGCGGCAATGAAGGGCCTGCTGCAGGCTTCGTCCCGGGCAGTAGGCTTTGTAGGGGCCTGAGAAGCCTAGAAAAAGGGGCTGCTGAAGGTGTGGAAAGTACCTATGATAGGTCAATTGTATGTGTATTTAGATGTATCCTGGTGCATTGTGGGCTGAGGCTTGGGGAGAGGACCAACTGCGATAAATCTTCGGCGGAGAAACCCGTTGCTGATGCAACAGGATCTGAACACCCGGGGTTTCCCCGAGACCTATTTTTCCAAGGTGGGAATCGTCTTTCGTAAGTCAGAGCACCCACTTCCTGGCCCCCCCCACTTCCTGGCCACCCCAAAATGAGGGTATTCCCACCAGCACCAGTATGTTCAATTAATTATTGACTTCGTCTAGATGCCACTACAATACAGCTTCCAGCTTCACTAGGGTTATCAGAGGCGCTGGATTCAGCTGCATCATCCTCTTTATCACCAGCCTCAATTTGCGCCCGCTGGATGTCCTTGATGTTGGCGAACTTGGTGTTTGGATCGATCTGGACTGTCCTTCTTTTCCTCACTGCAGTATTGTTGATTTGGGCCTGCAGAAGCTCCAGCTTGTGCTGGGCAGTAGCCAGGCTATAGGACTGCTCGCTGAAGCCTTTTTTCACCTTCATAAAAAGGAGGCGTTGAGTACTGGCGTCATTATCCAGCTCTGTGAATAGCTTCAGTTGGCCAGCCAGATCCTTCATCTTCCTTGGCGTCGACCACACTACTGCAGACGACGCAGATGCCCATCCTTCAGCTTCCCTGCCTTCCTTGCCTCCAGAATGCCCTTTGCTGACCTGATCTGATGATGCTGATGGCTTTGGTGTTGTTGGGAGTAGGAGGGAGCTCATCAGAGGCTTCGCCATAGAGACAGGCCATAACCCTGTCCATTTCCAACCACTTCTGATGTTCTGCATTGTCATACCTGCAGTACGAGCCTTCTGATAACAGCCTATAAAGTTCCTCTTGCCTACAATAGTAGAGTCATTCCACTGACTAAGGTACCCAAGCTCCTTTCTATAGGCTGACTTGACAGGGCTGAAGACTGACTGATCAAGTGGCTGGAGGACATGGGAGGTGTGTGGCGGTAAGAATAGTAGATGGATGTTGTTTATATAGCATAACCACATAAAGTCAGTCGTTGTGTGACTCCCATGTCCATCCATGATCAGCAGCCTGACCTCCTTGCCCTGAGGAAGGGTCTGAGGGATGAAGACCTTCTGCAGCCATTCAACTGCAGTAGCATCTGAAGTCCATCCATTCTCTGTTGCAGTAAATTGCCATCCTTCATAAGGGCTAAGGTCCAGAGGAAACCACTATTGCTAGACTGCCTTGCCCTTATATATAACGAAGGGATTCAGAACATAGCCCAGGGCAGAGATGCATTCGATGATGGATACCCATGCCCTTGATCCAGGCTGTTTCTTGCGAACAGACTTCGTCTCAGACATCCCCAGCACCAGCCCATTAGAGCCCTAGCCCTCAAGGATACCAGTCTCATCCATATTGTATCTGTTGGCTGGTTTAATGCTGATGATCTCTGGTATGGCGAGATGCTTGAACCAGTCCCTAATGACCTCAGTAGATGCCCCATTAACACGTCTAGAATCAATAGAGCGACTTCTCTGGACCTTGACTGATGGATTCCTCCTTATAAAGGCCTGGATCCAGCCCCTTCCAACAGGCTGGGTATCCCCCATTGCATGGAGGATTCGTCCAGCGAACTCCTTGACTTGTTGATGTGAAGGAGGGAGCCCAAGAGCATGCTGAATCCGCACCCATTCAGCCAGCTTAGCCTCCTGACTAGGGGAAAGCCTCTGAAGGTCAGAAAAGGCAATGCTCCTTGCCTGGCTGCCCTGCAATCGAAGCTGAAGTGTTGACCTTGGTACACCATACTGCAATGATGCCTTCCTTAGGCTAAGACCGTTGCTGATGGCCTCCAGCGCTTGATTGAGCTCATCTTCGGAATATCGGACCATAAGGTATAAAGGAAGGCGTATGCAAAAAATGAAGTGATTTGGATGAGGGTTGTAAATGTTGTGATAGTTAGAAGCTGGAGGGCAGTCATGGTGTTGAGGGGAAATGAGGGATTTTTGGGTGGCCAGGAAGTGGGGGGGGCCAGGAAGTGGGTGCTCTGACTTACACCTAGAACGAATCTGGTACACTGCGTCGCCTGCCATCTTTGGTGGCTTTATTTCAACGTCATCAGAACCGTGGGCTGCATTACAGGAAGTAAAAGCCTTTCGTTAACCGACACATAGTTTTGGTTCCAGGCACAGCCGAAACGCATGCGGGCTTTAGTGTAGAAATTTCAAACATCAACAACCGTCTTACACCCAGCAGTTTGTAGGTACTTGACAACACACAATGTACAGGAGACGCGAGGTTGCTCCTTAAAATAATGCTTCTCTTTTTTTTCTAAGTTACTTTATAAGCTAGTTTATTCCTTTTACATTGCTTTGAGAGTAGTGTTGCTTCCTAGGTGCGTTACTTCAGGATATAAATTACCCTACAGTTCGACCTGCAGATCTCTATGGCCACAAACAAAAAGCATACTCGGGGTACTTCCTTGGTTCGCCATACACCTGGCTGAACTCATCGCTCAACATCTGAGGCCCATCGAGGTAGCTCTTCTTCGGGTCTTTGACAAAAAGATGCCTCTTCAAGGCGACGTTCCACGCAAAGCTCGAATGAGCTACCCCGCCGAACTGCGAGGCCCTGAGCATCACCAGACAATCCACTAGGGCCTGCTGGTCCCAAGCCAGCTTGTCCAGCTTTTCCAAGTCCTTGCCGAGGACATCCTGCTTCTTGACGACGGTGATCTCTTTGGTCGCAGCCTCCTGTTTGAACGTCTCGATATGAGCCGTTTCGCCGGACGCCACGTAGATTAGGGAGAGATTTGCGCTCATGGCTTGCTCCATGTACGCCGCCGTCTGCTTGCCGTAGTCGGACCACGCCCACATTTCGTCGGTCGGGGTCCAATTAAGTAGGGCATCTCTCTCTACACGAAGATGGGCTCCGAAGTAGGCATTCTCGAGAATGGGATTCATAGGGGAGCTTGTGTTGGCGGTTGAGACAGCTTTCAGGAGCGTGGACTCGAAGTTGAACTGTTCAGCCATGCGGCGCAGCGTTTTTGTCGCAAGCTGTCGTGTATCGGCTCTAAACTTCAATATATCTCCAAAAGACGTAGCAAAGCCGTCGCCGTCGCTGTATATCGGGAACGACAAATAAGAACGTCCAAGCTCTACGACGAAGGGGCCTTGGGTTGGCCGTCCGGTAGGTCCCATTCCGGTGTCGACCTGCCCAAGCCACTCGTAGAGCTTTTCTTTCCACTGTTCTGGGTGCGAGATACCAGTATTGGGTGTTCCGTTTTCGTTAACCAACAATTCAGGAGTTAGCCCCATTGTGAATGTTCTCGGTTGACCGAGGACCTTGAAAGCGGCGTCAGTATTGTTGTATAGGCGCAGTTGCGGACATGATAGACGCAGTGACTTGACAAAGTGCTCCACGTCAAACATGTAGCCCAGTTCTCGTCTTTCGCCTGTTCGTATGACGTTGATGTCCGAGTCGTCGCGCGCGACGATTCTGGGCATGACTAGAGAACCCCCCGCCAACATTGCGTACCGCACGCAATTAAGCACCGAGTTGCGAACGTTTCCTACGCCGCCAACGGAGTTCTCGCATGTGAAGACCACCTCCATCTCCGTCCTCGTGTCCCACTCCGTGGCCGCGCACACCGACTTTATGGCTTCGGACTCGATCGGGGGAAAGTCAAAGATGTCGTTCACTTCCGAGGTTGCTTGAATCGGCAGGCTAAAATCGACCTGCTGGACCCGAGTCTGGACGCCCACAATCAGGAAGATAACGACTGCCCCCGTCGCCGCAATGTACCGGGCGAAGCGCCGTGAAGTGTAGAGCACAAAGAGCCCCATCTTCGTCGTCGACGAGGGGGTAAGAAGAGGATATGAAGGTTTTGATTTAGCCTCAATGTCTGTCGCCTCCCTTGAAATATATATATATATATGGTATGTTGTTGTTGTTGTTGTTGTTGTTGTTGTATTTAACGCCATGGCGGCAAGGTTGGAACCCTTGTCGCAGACCTCCCGAAGGGTATGTGGCGTGGAGAGCCGTGGGCTAGGACTATGTACTTCATACATCGCCCTTCCTTTCGTCCTCCAAATCCTGCCTGATGGCTACTATGCCTTCTATCTGTCCCTGGTTCCCGCTGGTTCCCCAGTTTCATTGCTTCCCGTCTATTTCCCTTTAGGGGTTGAGTTGGCTGTCTAGATCCCGTGCCGAAGCCCGTTCCCTAGTAGCGTGGACAGATCTTCCGGAAGAAGTTTGTCACGTGCAGGAAGGCCTCAAAGCCTTTTGGGTCAGTCATTAGTCCCTTGAAGTATCGTTCAAGAGACCCCATAGGTCCTATGGGGTCGAGCGGACCAGTTGGGTAGAGGGTGGGCCACTGCTGCCTCCTCGCCAGGGTCGCTGGGCAGTAGACCAGATGATCTACTTCCTTTGCCTCCCCGCAGGAGCAGGTTAGCAAAGCTTCGGTGTGGTTAAAGCGTCGGTGATAGTGTTCAAAGTCCCCGTGGCCCGACCGGGCCGCTAAGAGGTGGTGAAGGGTGCTCCGTGGTAGGGCGAGTTCGGGAGGGCAGGAGAAGTGTAAGCTCAGTCCAAGCTGGGTGTAGCGTTCTGTCGCCTCTTTACCCCACCACTGTCTGTACTGGTTTCGCAATCGTTCTCTACCAAGCCTCTTGATCCCGGAGAGTGTAGCTAGTTGGCCTAGCGGGACTGGCAGCGCTGTGCCCTCCTTGGCTAGCCGGTCCGCCTCTTCGTTGCCCTTAATCCCCTCGTGCCCTGGCGCCCAGTGGGTGTGGATGTTGTATATCCTAGCAGCAGCTTGGATCTCGAGAACCGCTGCTTGCGAGGTGTCTGGGGCCTCGCCCCGTATTCCTTGGATGACACTGGTGTTGTCGATGCAGATGTGTATGGGTTGGCCTTGGGAGGTTAAGAGGGCCCGCCGGAGTCCTATCCTCGCCCCTTCAGCCTCAGCGTCGAACACCTCTGCTAGACCGAGTCGGCCGCAGCCCTGGGCCACGCGCCTGTTGCTGCGGTAGATGACAAACCCATATCCTGTGGCTCCGTTCGTCGCTTTGGAGCCATCGGAAAAGACAACCATGTGGCTGTCTGGTACGGTCTTTAGCCAGGCCTGGAAAGCTTTGGCTGCTTCTTTCTTAGTCTGCAGGACTATGAGGTCTTGTGAGCCTGGGAGGTGCTGCGGTTGGATGAGTGCTGGTCTCGGGCATTTTGGTGCAAGGTCTGCAGTCCGTTGGAGCTTCGTCTGCTGCCGCCCTCGTTGGGAGAGCCTCGGGACAAGAGGGTGTTGTAGATCGACCTTCTTTAGACGTGCTGCAAAGCGTAGGCGGACTCCTTCTAGAGCCACCTTGCTTGGTGGTAGTCCAGCATCCCTAAGGAGGCTGCGCGTTGGGGTTGTTTTCCAGGCCGGCAGGATAGCCCTTGCTGCCGTCGTGATGACCCTTTCGAGCTTGATTGCAAGACCCTTCTGGCCTGTAGTGACTTCATCTATCGGGAGAGAAACATTGCGGCCGCTATCGATGGCTCTGCCAGGGGCTGGCTTGGTCATGCCTCCATACCAGGTCTCAGCCCCGTAGAGGGCGATTGGCAGGACGCAGGAGATCACAGCCTTGCGTACAGCAGCGGCTGGGAGCCCGCCTTTTGTGTTTGTCAGGTGTCTAAGATGTTGGGCCGCCTTCGTCGCCGCAGCCAGCTTTGTTTCAACATGGTGTCGGAAAGAAAGCCTCTTGTCGAACCAGACCCCTAGCCAACGTATGGGCTTCGTTGATGCTACGATTCTAAGGTGTCTCGCCTTGATCTCTGGCAGATCTCTTTGCTGATTATGTTTCCTTGTGAAGTGGATAGCCTCGGACTTCTTTGGGTCAAAAGCGACCTTGTTCTCCGTTCCCCAGTCGAGGATACGTGTGATCTCTTGGCCGAGGCTCGCAGCATTACTCTCAAGGGAAGGGCCCATAGCCAGAAGGCCGATGTCGTCTGCGTACCCGAACCGAAGCTTCGGGTCTTCTGCTAAGATGTCTGCGATGTAAAGCAGGAAGAGAATAGGAGACAGCGGGGAGCCCTGGGGCAGCCCGCAAGCCAGGGGGAAGTCCTCTGTTGTTGCGTCCTCCAGCCTGACTCTGGCTGTTCGGTTTGAAGCAAAGTGGAATATCAGTTTGGCCAGGCTGTGAGGCCAGCCTTGTTGGCGTAGCCGGACAATCAGCCGGTTCCGAAGGACAGAGTCAAAAGCCCCTTGGACGTCCATCGTCACCAATGTAGCTGTGAGCCCTTTGTCAAGGGCCATTTCGATGTCGTGGGCGAGGCAGGTGGTTAGGTCAACCGCTGACCTGCCAAGTAGAGCCCCTATTTGTTGTGGGCTGGTCACCCCTTCTAGGATGGTAAGGTAGGACATTCTTCTGGCTATCAGCCTCTCGAGACCTTTCCCAAGACAAGATAGCAGGGCTATTGGCCGCCAAGATCCGGCTTTTGAGAAGTCTGCTTTCCCTACTTTCTGGATCATAGCGACCTCTGCTCTGCGGAAAGGCTGGGGGAAGTAACCCGTCTGTATGCAGGCCTGGAACAGTTGTCTGACAGGCTCGGATACAAGGTTCCAGCAAGCCTGAAGCAGCCGTGTTGTGATCCCGTCGATGCCAGGGGTCGTGGTCTTTGTCAGGGTAGCCTCCCTCAGCTCTTCTTTACTGATGGCATCATGCCAGGGTATCCGTCGTCGAGAGACCGTAGGGACGTCGAACGGGTCTCCGGGCAGGTCATCCTGTGCACTGAACCTCTGTAGGAGGGCTCTTCGGAGTGCCTGGGCCTTAGCCTGAGTGTCGTTGATCGTCTGGCCCTCCACTACCAGAGGGGGGGCTTTGAGCCCTAGGCTAGCCTTTCGCCAGCCCATAATCTTGTAGAGTTCTTGGTCCGAGGTAACTCCTTCGATCTTAGCAGCCCAGTAGGCCCGCTTAGCTTTCCTGACTGTACTCAAGAAGACCTTCTGCTCTTCGAGGGTAGCGAGACGTGGGGTCTGCTCTAGTTCTTGGGCTTGTCGGCAGCAGGCCTCGCGGTACGTTCGGTGGGCTTCTGCGCACTCTTGTGTCCACCAAGGGGCCCCCTTCCCATGCTTTCCTCGATTCTTTCCTACAGCCTGGACAGCCGTGGAGATATATATATGGTATCTAGGAAGGTTTAATCTTAATGTTGGAATACCGGTGGGATACTATCTCGATGGGAAAGTGGAAGCGACGGCCTGGCTGGGCCAATTAGATCGCACAGATTCACCTCCGTCGGAGTAAAGGTCCGTCTAGCCACAGCCACATTACGGCCTTCGTGCTGTGATTCCAGGAAGTGCTGGTTTCTTGCCCTTGCGGCTTCTGCCTCGGCTGCATGAACAGCACCTGATACTCCCATCTACAGCGAGAGATCCAGGTGCTGCTTTGGAGATGCTGTTCAGCGATGTCATTGTACCCCGTGCGCCGTCGCGGGGGCGGGAGAGAGACATCAGACGAAGCTCGGTCTGGGGTTCCGGTCGCGTGAGGAAGCCGGAGTAAGTGAGCTCTTTCGCATCGGCAGCTGTGACGCCATCTCGAGGAACGTTTGTGGCGACGGGGATTGTTTGTAGTAGGCATATGAAGTTGCTTTTAACTTCTGCATCTAAGGCGTCAGCGTTTCTTATACGTGTCTCAAGGCCGTTGAAAAGAATAAGGGTGTCGTAAAGCAGAACTGCTCCGTAAGTCACGTTGCATGACGCGAGCCACAAGGAGGTGTCACGTGACCGATCTTACGGGTGTTTCAATCTAAACCCTCGTGTAGAATAAATCTTATTAGTCTAAAGTAAATTCAACTTTCCCAGCAAAGGGAGGAATCTACGGGTATTCTTGCCGAGGTTTGTCGAAGCGCATCATTGCGGCTTAGGAGTAGACAGTGAAGAGCAGAGACGGTTTATGCAAAAGTCCTCAAAGGGTGTTTGACTTGGAGCTGCAAAACACCTTGGGAAAACACTAGACGAGAAGCCCTAAGCTGGCGGAGGAACATCAGAGTCGATGAACAGATTTGTAAGGAGACTTGATGTTAATGAAACATGCCATCAAGACTGCAAATAGTAATAGAAAGTTTAATTAGACATACTTCTAGTGAAGTTTGAAATGGTTCTTTTAGTAGTTCGACATTGTATGCTGCCAACGCTACAGTAAATTACAACTAACATCAAGCTGTTTCATCTACTAAGCATGTGTGGATGCAGTGCTTATAGTTCATAATTCCATTATGCATTATGATATTTACAAGCGGAATTAACAAACTTGTCCTGACTCTTAGGATGTGCCAATAATATCTAGCTCATGAATCTCAGTGACTGACGTCTTTTCGCCGCTCATATTGGCATCAATCCTGATTGTCAAGCTTTTGATGCCCGTGAACTTTGACGCCTTGAGCTTCAACACTGCAACACCATTCACGTACTCGTCAGAGAAAACGTTGAAAGACTGCGAGTTCTCCGCCTTGGTGATCGAAGCCACAGTCAAGTCGTTCGACTCGACGCCGTCCTTGTTCTTGGTAAAGATGACTGGAACATTGGTGCCGACCTGAATCCTGCTTGGTGCCTTTGAAATCGCATCCTTGGCAATCGTGATCCTCAGCTGGCTAGGGCTGACACTCTTTGTAAAAACCAAATGGATCAAGAGCTGCGACTGCAACGCCGCAGAAGCCGCCGTGTAGCCAGCAGGCGGAGGACTGACGATGTTGCGCACTGAACTCAGGTTCGATCCCAACACTCTCGACGGCCCCAGATCAATCAGTGACCGCAGCGACCCCGACTCGCCGCTCTTGGGAGCAGCCGCTGCTTTTTCGCCACTCTTGCTCCCTCCCGCCGCAGCAGCCTCTTTCAGCGTCAGCGATGTGTAGTATCCGATCTTGGTGGTGAGCTGCTGCACGTCGGCGCCCTTGACCTCGTCGATCTTTTTGCCCGAGCGGAAGAACTGGAAGGTGGGCATCGCAGTGATGCCGCAGGCCTGCGCAACATCTTTGGCCTTGTCGACGTCGACTTGCGCGAAGACGATGGTCGTCGAGGAGGCTTCATGCTGCTTTGCGAGCTTGGAGAAAACAGGCGAGATTGCCTTGCAGGGACCGCACCATGTTGCGTAGAAGTCGATTACGAGGAGGTCGTTCAGCTTGAGGGTGTTGAACTGCGAGATGGACTTGATTTCCTTCATCGTGGAGTGCTGTGAAGAGATTCTGTCGGATGAAGTGTTGCGAAATAAAATGGCGGGGTCAATTTGTGGCGTGACAGGCGACTTCAGTTGGGAATAACTTTTGAGACACATAGGTACTTCCACTGCTTAGTCATACCAGCATAAACTTGTAGTAACCATGCTTAGAAATAAGCACACCTACCCTCTTGATATGCTTTCCCTCCCTCAGAGGAAAGAAGCTGAGGGCTTACCGAAGTTCTGCCGGCTAACAGGCTCAAGTCCCCCCCACTATCGTCACTAGTCTATCAGACTAGGGGGGGGAGGGGGGCCTAAATGCTGTCATGCACGGCTGTTCGATTAGTGCATATAAAGTGTATGCAATAATGTGCCAGCTAGTACCCTACCCTACAAGAATACCCTTGGGTGGAAACGTCATTACATGACGACTCGAACAAGGCGAAGCTGCTAAAACCTCCTTGCAACCCCCTATAATCTTAAATCACCAGGCGCCTCGCTCACTCAAGTTTGAACGGCACTCTCGCTCTAAGCCTAGCAATGGTGCCGGAGTAGCGGTTTTTCGATCCCTTGGAACCGCTGACGCCCTTTGCTGTGACGGTGACGGAGACCCACGAGGTCCCGAGGGGCACGGCGATGAGGCTGCCGTCTTCAGGGTTGGGAAGCACAGTGCACGTGGCCGATTGCAGGCTCAGCTTCAGCGGCTGGAGCTGCGGGTTCTTGAGCTTCGTGACCCCCTCGGACGTCACCACGCTGAACTGCACGGCGTCCTGGTCCGTGTTGATGCCCCTCAGCATGAACTGTACCGTCCGGAACAGCATGTACTTGCACCGCGCGTTGCCGCTGTAATTAAGCCGCACATTGGAGAAGTATTGCGTCTTCTCGGTCGTGTTGATGCCCTTGACGGAGGCATACTTCCAAGGATCCAAATGAGTCAGCACACGGAATGTGTAAATGGCGCGAAATATGCCTTATGAAACGTCACCAGACGGGGGAGAAGGGAGATTGGCGTACTCTGCGTAATCCATAGAGGCAATGAAGTCGCCGCGCTCGTTGAAGACGCTTCTGCCGAACTTGAGTTGGCCGTTGCCGGGGTAGTGGAAGTTGAGCTGACCTTCGAATCCCTGCTTTAGGATCGGCTTGAAGACGATGAGCTGCTTCGGCACGCGGGACTGGATCTCGCCGCTGATGTTCTCAGTGGTGCCGGCCACCTCTCAGTGCCAGCCGTTCTGGTCGGGGTCGGGCTTGGAGACGACCTCGACCATGTCGTCTACTGCCTGGGATCTAAGTGGATTGTACCGTCCTTGGCTTGGGCATTGGTCTCCATCTTTCAGCCTATACTCCGGTATATGCTGTACTTTCATGTTAGTCTTACGCTGCATCTTTTTTCATCTTTAATTTCTATCCAGTTTCTTTGCTTCCCATTGTCGTATTTTGTCTCTCGCGAATCGTTCTACCCTTGTCCTTGGAGGTCTTCATAACTGTGTCGACAACCATGTGGCAAAGATTCCCACGCCGGCAAAGAGATCATTTTGATGTCATCATAGTGTAAAAAACGTACTCAGGGGAGCCTGGACGTCTATAGACCATTCGTTGATCGGGGTCTTCCTCTGTCCCCATCCTCGGTTGTGACCAATGTTCCTTCGTCAAAATTGGTCCGCCATGTGACTATGTTTCAGTCGACAGTGTCAACAAGGATCTGGGGTGCCTTCATCGTGGCCGAGATGAGACCAGTTTCAAGAGCTATAAATAGACAGAAAGAAAAGTTTAGAAGAAGAGCGCCACCATCCAAAGTATGAAGGTTGCGAGATTGCGGGCAGTCACAGGGTACTAGACATAGGAAAACACTGACGATTCTGTCTGTCAAAGGAGTTGAGCTTGGAATCAAGCTTGTGGGTTGAATGGTGCGGAGAGGTACTCACCAGGTTTGAATTTGTAGACAGAACTCTTGTTTCTCAAGGAGATTTGGGGTGATACAAGTCTGACTGCCGAAGTCTGAATCATATCGCGAAAACTGCCTCGTGACGCGACCTCGAACTATCTCGCCATCTCCTGCGGGACCCATCCGTCCCTTGGCGGCTACTTGCGGCTAGAGTATATTTTAAGCCTAGTGATGAACAGGCAATCCCAGCCGCACCAGACTTCAGCTCGGTTGGGAAAGACTTGGACGTCCCAATAGTTGTATGCCATATAGGCTTTCGATAGCTGGTTTTGGGCACACCAGTGCGAGGATTATCACGTACTAGATAGTTGGGTTACAGACAGTCACTTGAGATTAACCAAATTGACTGCATAGTTTAGGCCTAGTTTCAGCAAACCGCTCGGCCATCGTTCCGTTCACTGTCGTCTTCCAAAGTAAGGCTGTCGGTATTCTTGCACACTGCAAGACTAATGTAGTTTACAGCTTGAATAGTTGGAAGGAGGGGGGCGGCTACCTACATTACTTTGACTAGAGGAGGAAGTAGCGACTTGGGACTGTCTCGTATGGTTGGGTTACGAGTTGGCGTGTGGCGAACATTCAGACAAGTGAGTAGTCCGACGATGGACACTGTCCCACTATCGAGGAAACAAAAGCTGTGATACAACTCACGAAGTTTGTCCCTCAAGCTTCTAGATATATAAGTAATGCGGAAAGGCATTATAATACACAGCTTCTCGTTTTCGGCAATGATGGCACTATATTAAACTTACCATGGGCCTCTCCTACTGCGGCGAAGTGGTGCATGGCCTTATGGTCCCGCGTCCTGCCCTGGCGCCGTTGGGGTGAGCTGATTGCCTATTAGCTGTCTCGTACTTTGAGGGTGCGATCGGTGCAGGCAGCGGCCCTCGTAAAGGTAACAAGTCTTCTACAACTGGAATCCAGGAAACAGGAGTCACGGGGGTGATCCTCGCCTGCCCCGTGCCACGGCCCTACTCTTCGGATTCGGGCAAGCCGGGTGACCTAAAATCGGTACCCGAATAAATGGGGCCATGGCACGGAGATGTGCAGCCCCGCGGCAGGGCGAAGCCGGCATGCAGACCTCGCACATTCGCATTTGGCTTTCCTATTAGGATTTGACAATAAGTGTTTAGTATTACACTATTACTAATCGACCTTCTTTGTACCATAATAGCCTTTTGTTCTCATAGACAGAGGTTCTATTAGCGCTCTACTAGACTTAAAACACATTGTCTATTAGCCTTTTCTCGTTGCATCGTTCACCTTTCCCTATTTACCCGACGATGATGGGGTTGTAGTAGCGAAAGCGGTTGTTAGGGTCGTAGCGCACTTTGAGGTCCCTCAGCCTCTCTAGGCGCCAGCCATCATGGCCGTACCGCTCTTCGAGAGTCTCCATGCCGGTGGCATAGTTGACATAGGCGTGTACAGCCCGGTCCGGCTGGCCTTCGTTCCACTGGTCGCGCACCTCGGCGGCCCAGGCCCAGGCCGCTTCTAAACGGGCCGTTTGTCCATGCGGCACGGCGGCGTCGAAAAGCATCAGGTGGTGATCGGCGCGGAACGGATACGCCGAGCTGTCGGGGTCGACGGCGTCAACTCCCTCGGTCGAGTAGCCTTCGTGGATGATCACCGTCCCGGCCGCGAGGTCCGAATCTTGGGCTATGCGCCGCTTAAATCCGTTGTAAATAAGACGCTCTGCCGTCAGGTTGTAAACCTGCAGGCCTGCAGTCGACGTGCTGTGCACACTGCCATGCTGGCAGATGGGGTCGGAATAGCCGGTGCCCTGCACGCTAGGTATCTTCGAGTAGGGCACATCGCCGCTTACCTCAAAGACTGATTCTATGGCATTGAAGGGGGCGAGGTGTCTCTCAGCTTCCTCGGCAGGTCCGCGGTAGGCGAATGACCACATGATGATGGGCTCTTCGTTGGTTATGGTGGTGTTCATAACAAAGCTCCCAGCGTTGAAGGCCATGTTGACGGGAGTCGAGCCGTTGTTGTGAAACTTGTTGAGAGCATCAAATACGAGCTCCAAGTGCTCACCACGCCAGACGTAGTTGTGGAAGTGCCAGGTCTTTGGTCCCGAGGGCCAGATGTTCATTTCGTAGCTCGTGACGATGCCAAAGTTGTGTCCAGCACCTCTCATGGCCCAAAAAAGGTCGCTGTGGCTCGTCGTGTTGACGCGAATGGCCGAACCGTTGGCCAAGACAACGTTGAGCTGCAGCATGTTGTCGCTGATCATGCCGTACAGACCTTCATAACGGCCGTGGCCACCTCCAAGACCGGCGCCGAGCATGCCGACGCACTCACACCCGCCGGTAGTGGTGACGAAACCCTTATCCCAGAGAGTTTGTATCACTTGGCCCACGATGGTGCCGCCGCCGAACCAGGCTGACTTGTGACTGGGTTGGATGTCGATGTTGTCGAGCTGCCGCATGTTGATCTGGATTCCGTTGAATGTGCTAAGCGTTGCGGAAAGGCCGTGCCCGCCGTTGATGGCCAGGAAGTTGATGCTGTTTGCGTTACAGTATTCGACCTGTAAAGTCAGTGTCAGCAGGCAAGATCGATCTGTTCATACTCAGACAAGGGTCATGAGGTCTTACGATTGCCTGGACGTCAGATTCGGTACCTGGCTCGATCACAACTTGGACGTTGGGCTTGGAAAAGTCAGTCCATCTCGAGGTCACGTCATCAAAACGGCCATCATCCGGTCCGAAGATTGACGTAGTGTTTGATACCCAGCCACCGAGCTCTTGTTGAACTTGCGTGCTAGTCAAGCTACGGCGGGTGTTTGGTTGTTCCTCAAAGTACCTGGGGATGGAGGCACCAGCCGAGAGGGTCCAGATGAACCCAGAGCAGCAGTAAAGCACGGCCGCTCTCATTGTAAACACTTCTAGGTAAAAGAACCCTTGAAAGGGTGGCAGGGGATAAGTTGGTACGAGTTGTTTGGCCAATTGCTTCACTGAGCACGGAGGAGCCCCCATAGCCTTATAAGCATTGACAACAGGCTGAAAATAGCTGCTCGATTGCTAGTCCCGCAAAATCGTGTGTCATGTCACTCCAAAGAATGAAAATGCAAGCCAGAAACTACTCCAAAGGATCAAAACGCCGAAGGGAACAGAATTCGCTACGATATCCATGGATGTTGTACGATAGGCTGAGAATAGGCACCGATGAAATCTGCGTTAGCCTTGAAGGTGACTGCAGCAGGGGTTTGAGAAGCTTAGTGAGTAAATTTCTTGTAGGCGATCTTTACCTGTAACTGGAAGGTAATCTTATTCGGTGATAAGGGTAGGCTTTCCATTCAACGTGGGTCGTACAGATATGGATACCGGCATCGTAGGCTTATACGAAAGGCGTTTTCCAGTTTGTACATTTGATGGTCGCGAGATTACGGGAACCTGCCAAACGAAAACATGCATCCCAGCTGGAAGCAGGAGCCTCCATCACCTGCAGGCTAGGTCATTTGATCCCATCTGATCACTCAAAAGGTAATTTTGAATGCCCAGCCGGCAATTCCGACCTGCCCGTTTGCATTTCATGAAAGCGAGACCGAAGAAGCTGTGCAGGGCAATGAAGAATCTTAGGCCGCGACCACTAGACGACCATGGTTAGGTTATGAAATCCTGACCGTCCAAGTCCGGGCTATAGAGCGAAGGATGAATGCTTCCAGTGAGGTTGTTGTACAAGGTTCAGGCGGCAACAAGCTTTGGCCTTGCCTCATTCCTCTGGAGGTAAGATAAACAAAGCTTTGTTAAGCAACTACGAATTTGCGAAGGAATCACCGCTATTATGCGATGTAATATGGTATAATAGGTAAGTTTAGTACCGATATCATATAGCTCTTAGATTATGACTACAGCTGGCATACTATGTTATGATGGGTAAGTTTAGTGCCTAAACCGTGTCGTTCTTAGCTTATGACCACAGCTGGCGTGGATGTATATCGCGATTGCCTAGGCACTTTGGTAAGTGTAAGAAGCACTAATGCTTAAACCAGCTTGGTTGCAAACCAGAAGATAGCTAACAGGGGTAAAAAGCTTTGGCCTGCAATTACAGTCAGCTTTGGTTTCAATTTACCTGGTCTGTTATTCTCGCTGATATCCGGGCTTGGAAGTCTTTTGGTTCTCCTGGGGAGAAGGGAATCATTTGACAGAAGATAAATAAGATAATTGTTCGAGCCACATGGAATCGGCCGTCAGGACTCACTGCATCATCTGGTCCCTCTGATCCTTATCCTTCGGTCTCTTGATCTATCTTTCGGGAATCTCACACACATCGCCTACTATCAAACTGCGTTTTGGTTTGCTGGCAACTGGCAAACACTAAAAGTCGTATTTACACAACCATTACCATCATAAAGCCCAAACCGGTTCTCATTCATTCTCTCCCTCCGCCATGGGTGAAGTCAAAGGCTACATCAAACCAAGCCATGGCCTCTTTGGCTTTATGCCAGAATCATGGGTTCCCTATGCTGAACTCATGCGTCTCGACCGTCAGGGAGGGTTCTGGGCCTTTTACTGGCACTACCTGATCGGGCTCGGCTTCGCCATCAACATCCGACCCGTGTCCGCCGACGTAGACCTGAGAACTCTCGCGCTCCACGCGGCGTACCTATATCTCTGGGCCACCATCTTCCGCGGCATCACGTGTACGTGGAATGACAATCTGGACCAGGACTTTGACCGCCAGGTCGCTCGCTGTCGCGTGCGGCCCATCCCACGCGGCGCCGTCTCCACTTCGCAGGCGCATTTCTTCACAGCGTTGCAGATCGCCGTTGGAGCCTGCATCTTGTGGCCCTTTGGCAACTCGACGCTGATTCACGCCGGCGTCGGCGGCGTCCTCCTGTTCATCTACCCCTTCCTGAAGCGCTGCACGAATTTTCCCCAGGTCGAGCTGGGATTCGGGCTGTCTTGGGCCGTGTTCATGGTGGCTGCCATGTTCGACAAGGACCCGTTGGCGCCTCTCTGGGATCCGTCGCTGGACATCCCGGCCCGCGTGCTCAAGGTCGCCAAGTCACCCCTGGCCCAGTCGGTCGCGTACCTATACTTTGCCGGCATCATGTGGACCATCATCTTTGACACAATCTACGCCCACCAGGACTACCTCGATGATCTGAAAGCCGGTGTCAAGGGGCTTGCCGTACGGCTCGGAAGGAAAGGCACGAAGCCGGCCTGCGTGCTGGCGGCCGCCGTGCAGGTCTACTTTCTGGTGATGGCAGGCCGCCTGGCTGGGTTTGGTGTGCCGTATTACACCATCTCGTGCGGCGCCACGGCTTTCTTGCTGATGAGGATGATTTGCATTGTCGACTTGGAAGATGGTGACAGCTGCGCTTGGGCATTCGGACCTGGAAGTGGTCAAGTTGGCACCGCAATCTGCAGTGGGCTTTTTGCCGACTTCTTGTTCAACAAGTATGGACTCTGAATCATGAGCTTAGGTCTGCAGCCGCAAACGGACAAAATCGGAGACCGTTCAGGCCCATAAAAACTAGAAGTTAGATATTAGCTTTGTTTTACCTGTTGGAGAAAATTGGTGAAGGGAGGGCGTCAAGGGGGGTTAGGGGAAGGGGGGTTAGGGGAAGGGGGGTTAGGGGGAGGGTGTGTAGGTAAAGGGGTAAAGGGGGAAGGTTAAGGGGGAAGGTTATTAGGTTAGAAAAGATTATTAGGGTAGAAATTCTCCTTATTATATAACATCAACTCGGCTTACAATACAATGTGGTTACAGGGAAAAGTTTATTCTGTAGAGTACTGCAGGTAGACTGTAAAGGTGCAGTAAAGAAACCTTGTAATGTGCTTGTTGCTGGGCATATTACTTACACACTTACACGGTGTTTGTTGCTGTGTTGTCCTTTGCAGGGTGTACACCTACTTCCTACCCCTGTTAAACCTTGAGAGGGATTATGCTCCCCCGTCGCCCATACAAACCTTTGCCGGGCTGGCCGTTCTTTTCGGTAAAACGGGCCTTCGAGTATTACCAGGCTTAGCCAGCTTGGCATGTTCAATGTCGATCTGGCTGGCTCATAGGAAATTAACGACCGAGTCGATTCCCCAAGTCGTTTGCTGCCACTCTTGATTCGACGGGGGATGCAGAGAAATTCGTTGGCCACACGCCGGGACGTGAGAAGAGCACCTCTCCCCCAGCATGTAGCAAGGTTAGGGTTATCGCTTCTGTTCTATTGTGTTCAAAGCCGGCGGAACAATCCGCCCCAACCTTCACACCCCAACTGCCAGTACTTCAAGCAGCTTGCTGGCATAATACCTGTAGTGAATTTCCCCTCAAATTATACGTTTATATGCAGGGATAGGCACAAAAGGAATCTTTTACTTACCCCATTCGAATAAAAGGGGATTTTTACTTACCGCTATAACCTTGTATCATCTCCTCGCACGCAAGCATACAACGTGTTCATAAGTTGCCGATCAAAGTTTCTGTCAAAAAAGCCGAAACCGAGCTGTTAGCCATTTAGGATGTATCTATAGCCCTGCTTCCCGTCGCAAAACTACCAACAGACTGACTCATCTAGCTTCGGAATTGAATTCGCAAGACACTTACACACACACACACACCCACACACACACCCATACCCAATCCTTCAGCTCACTCAACATGTCCGTCTACGTTGTTACCGGCGTTTCCAGGGGAATCGGCGTAAGTCTGCCTCGTTACGCCTCACAACACGCTGCCTTTACCTGATCCGTCCCCAGTTCGAGTTCTTGAAGCAGCTCTCGGAGAACCCCAACAACCTGTTTGTCGGTCTGGTCCGCGACAAGGCTGCCACCGAGGAGAAGGTGGCGGCGGAGCTGGGCGACCGGCCCAACGTCCACATCGTCCACGCAGACCTCACCAAGTACGAGACTCTCAAACAAGCGGCCGCCGAAACTGCCGAGATAGTTGGTGACCGTGGCATCGACTACCTCGTCGCCAACGGGGCTTTGGTCCCCCACTTCGATGCCTATGCCCCGATCGGTGTACTGTAAGTCCATCTTTCCTCTCTGACTGCCTTTTGGGCTCTGGTTGGTCTATGACTGATGCTTTGTGTTCCCAAAAAGGGGCGACAAGGTCGAGGAACTCGAGGCTTGTGCCTCGGACGTTTTCAAGACCAACGTCGTCGGCAATATCCATTTTTTCAACCTCTTCGTCCCTCTCGTCAAGAAGGGCAAGGTCAAGAAGGTTATTGCCATCACCACCGGTGTTGCCGACCTCGACTTGACCAACGAATGCGAGGTCGATGTCGGCTCCTTGTATGCTGCTTCCAAGGCAGCCCTGAACATCATTGTAGCCAAGTTCAGCGCGCAATACAAGAAAGAGGGCTTGCTCTTTCTGGGCATCAGCCCGGGCCTCGTGGAGGTCGGCCGCTATGATGACAGTATGAGACCCCCTTGTGAGAAGCGAAACCTGTAAAGTTTCTTTACTAACTTTTTGACCACAGCCTCACCGGAGGAGATGCAGGGCATGATGGGATTCATTGGCAATCTTGCAAGGTATGCGCCCCACTTCAAAGGCGCAATCACTCCGGAAGAATCTGTTCGCCACGTCAGGTCAACCTGGAAGAAGGCTAGCATCGACAATGGGTTTGCTGGTGCCTTCGTCTCGCATCTTGGAAACAAGCAGTGGGTGTAGACCCCGGAGCTCAATCCTCACTAGAGTAGATAGATAGACTTGTTGATGTACATGGTAGCTATGTCACGCACAGATGAGTGTGCAGTCACATATAAAGACAGAAGAAGCGGATGAAGGACAAAATCGATTGCAAATGTCCATCAACGCAGTAGATCTAGGTGCAAAACTTCAATTTCGGTTTACCTTCCCTCCAAGCTGAAGTTGATTCTGGGATCCTCTATCAAAGTGACTTTGTGATGATCCTGGCAATGATCTGGTACAAGCTGGGCGCAACCACAGGTTAGAGCCATAGCTCTGTGCGTAATTAGACATAATAGGAACAATAAGCAGGCGTAGGGTTCTCAATCCGAGTCAGATGCCCCAGTCTCTAGTACCACATCTTCTGGACAACCGATGCCTGGTCAGGAGGTAGGCAACCGCGCGATAGCGCGCAATAACATAGCCGTCGCTTGTTCCAGCGTATTTTCAACGTGCATATCACTTGACAGACCAGATGGCCATCCGGCTTCGCCGACCGACGGAAGACTAAAGTACGTTGCCGAGGCGGTCACTCTCAAGGTAGCAAAGGTACGCAATGAAAAGAAAAACGCGACAAAAATGCCTTGTCTAGGGACCCGACGTTGAATTTCTAAGTGTATTACAAAGGCCTGTCTATTTAGGCTCGGGATCCATGTTGATAAGGCTTGTGGAATGGAGATGCTTGCTTAGGAATGCTCCGTGTCAACACGCAGTACAATGTGGAGACCTAAAGGTCTAGATGCAGAGCATAGTTTTCACCTCCAAAGTTAAGCCATCAACCCTTGATCGTTGGGCCGGTCGTCTTGCCGAAATAAATATCCGTGCATCGAACCCATCTTCTGCCCCGTGTTATCCGATCCACGCCCCCACACCTATTCGGGTTCGCTTACACGTGTAAGAGGGTGAAATCGCGGGTAAGGTGCTGCCCGAACCCGCGTAAGTGTAGGGGCGTACGATGTAGCACAGGTACAGGGTAGAGGAAGTTCGCAAGTCATCAATCTCTCCCCACTTGTATCAAAAATCAATATTTACTTCCATATTGCAGAATGAACAGGTGGTGATATGGGGGTGGGTATGCAGTACATCGTAGACGTCGATCCTGCAGGGATACCCTCTGGCACCTCCTTTTGACGTCGTCCGATAGGCTTCGCTCGCAAGCAGGCCGTCCCGTTTTCAGGACACGTAGATCTTCTTTTAGATTGACTCATTCCAAGTCAGTAATGGCACGAGCTGTTTTCAAGTAACCAATGGCTTCGCTTTACTTTTACAGGCCCCAACCAACTAACGGGCCGAGACATTGACGAAAGAAATTACCTATTTCTTTTACGAACTTCACTAGCAGTTACATTCTGCTTTAACACCTTGATAGATACCATGTAATTCTAAGTTTCAAGTGAGTTCAACGGCTTTTTACAGTGAATGCTGGTCGACGGGTTTCTCCTTTCGAAACATGAACGCGTTTGAAGTTGGGGGGGCGGGGGGCGCCAGACCCCAGCAAAGGCTTTCCCATTGGCCTTCCAACAGACTCTGCTAGTATATCCTACAATAGATCTTCAGTGTTTATCTTGATACTTTCCTCTAAGCTCGTCCATCCGTCCTTGCCCATGTCACGCAACAGGGCCTCGGCTCGCTGGCGTGGCACGATATCACTCAGGTCTTCGTCAGCCTGGAGGTTGGATGGGAAGCTCCGGCTCGGATATAGCTGGCGGAAGATGGCCAAGATTCCATCTGCGTTCATGGGCTCCGCAAAGGCGAAGATACGCTCTGACTGTACGCCGGGGTGAATGGCGGCAGCGACGTGCAGTAAGGCGTCGTCCTGCACATCCACAAAGTATTCTGTGTGGACTTGCGTAAGCGCTTGCTGTGCTTTAAACTTTTGTGGTGCAAAGTTTGCGTGACTTACGAGGGGCTACCCCGGCCATGGAGTCGGCGTTTCCTTTGAACAGCGCGGCAATCACGCCAGAGGTGGAGGGATGACCTTGGTTCGCAACGTCGAGGCTCGCGCCGAAGTTGATGTTCGGCAGGACGGCGTTCAGGATGAAGCTGGGCCTTTTCTCGCCCACGAACTTCCATGCCTCCTTTTCAGACAGGGTCTTGCTGGCAGCGTAAACGGGCAGCGCCCGCTCTGGTTCGTACGGCGGGTCGCGGTACGCCAGATTCACTGCTTCGTCATTCCACGTATCGGTCGTGACCGTCACACGGTTGTTGGGCTTCGGGATCAGCGCTGCGGTCGAGGAAGAGGTGAGAACGAAGCGCCTCACGCTTGGCTCCTGGGCGGCTGCTTCGAGCGCGTTGACCGTTCCCGAGACGGTCTCCGGGATCACGTTGTGAGGATTGGGGTCCAAGGAAAAGTTTGCTGCTGTGTGCACGACAGCCGAGACCCCCTCGACAGCCTTGGAAAATGCACCCGGTGCCACCATGTCGGGCACGGCTACCAGGTCGAATTGGCCCGAACCATACTTTTTGTCGAACAAGGCGCTCATCCAGGCGTTCCTCTCCGGGTTACGCGTGGTACCGCGTACTTTGAAGCCGAATCGGAGAAACTCGTTGGCGACGTGGGATCCAATGAAACCGTTAACCCCCGTGATAAGCACCATTGATCCTTTAGGAATCGCATACTGGTCGACTGAAAGAGCCATAGTACGCATCAGTGCAAGATAAAAAGGGGATTGAAATCTTCAGGTATGTGAAAGGTGCGGTAGCTTCGTTGCGTGCTTGAACGCTGGAGTAAAAGGTCAAATTGGATTTATATATCTGATAATTTGTTAGTAGACGGCCGGGACAAGCTTCGCTTGTACCTTCGCAACAAATCTTGCTGTAGCTAAGCATGAAGAATGCAGCTTGCATTGTAATGCGCCCATTTTTTTGGTCTACAATAAAACTAATCTGTGTCTTAAAAACCTCTAACACCTATGTTAGCTAGAAGGATACTAAGTGTAAAACTAGTCCTGTAGAGTTAGGAGACATCTAAGCCTTTAATAAAAAGCTTTATAAGAGTGAAAATAGCTTTAGAATCTTTCTTTACAGCTTTCTATTAAAGGTGTTATACTAATTATTCCTTATTTCAAATATTAAGTAATTATTAACTTTATACTAACGTGCATGATAAGCGAGTGAAAC
Source organism: Colletotrichum destructivum (assembly GCF_034447905.1). Taxonomy (NCBI): domain Eukaryota; kingdom Fungi; phylum Ascomycota; class Sordariomycetes; order Glomerellales; family Glomerellaceae; genus Colletotrichum; species Colletotrichum destructivum. The sequence continues at coordinate 43,133 of NC_085906.1, forward strand.
AGACAAGCGAGTGAAACAGTCCTTATCGTACCGTAAAGAGCTATTCTTTGTATTTTAATTAGAATTTATCTACTAGTCTAGAATACAAAAAACTCTATTATTATATAAAACAGCTTTAGTTTTACTAAAGTAAAATCTCTATGTAATTTTATTTCCTTTATTTAGGGTGTAAACTTGAAAAAACGTTAAAGTAGGGCATTAATAAAAGACACTTATAGTATAGCTACAAGTAGCTAATAAATAATTATTTTAGAATTGTTTGCTATTTTCAAAGTCCTATCAAAACTTACTTACTAAGTCTTATAAGTACTAGTCTATAAGTTTAGCTAGAATAACTTCTTAAAGATAGAGGCTTTAAGGTACGATAAGGAGTGTTTCACTCGCTTGTCTGTTTCACTCGCTTATCATATACGTTATAAGATACAATAATGCGTTTAACTACCTCTACATCTACCTTTAATCTGTAGTATTCTAGTTGCCAAGAGATTTAATACTAAAATAAAAGGAAAATAGAAAGCAAAAAGATCTATCTTTACTAGACTTTTACTCTAATCTACTTTAATTACTACAAACTGCATTTAGATCTATAACATAAGTTATGAGTTAACTTATTAACTTTAACTAATACATCTAAAACTGTATTATTAGTAGAGATTTGTTAAGGACTTAAAGGTTTTTATATAAAATTTTCTTTCTCTTGCAGTTAGGAATTCTCTCTCTTTCTTTAAACGTAGAATTTACTTTTAAGTATACTACTTTACACTAGAAACTAAATAATCAATAGCTATGATTTACTTTTTCTTATCTTATGATTACTTCTAACGAAATATCCTTCCAAAAAAATCTTTTTTCTTCTTAGACATCTAAACTATTGCTACTCAAAAGAGATAACCCTAATGCACTCTACTTTACTTAGGGACGACTTCAATGCAATATAGATAGTTGCTTTAGAATTCTCGTGTGTATTCAGGGTAGGATCTCTTATACCTAGTTTATAGAGGGTGGTTAGCTAGCTCCAAGGCGCCGAGAGAAAAAAGAAAAAGAATAGACACTACGGCAGCATTACCAAAGGTTAACAAGATACTAACCCTAATACAGTCTCTGAGATCCAGGCGAGCCCGCAGTGTGCCCAAACCAGCAACCATGTCGGCATCCAGTTCAAGAACGGTGGGCATAGGAGAGATGTAGCATTTTCGGTGAACAGGATGATTTGGAAAACGGATGGTTTGATGCCGGCCTTGAGACAATCGTCGACATAACCTGAAAGATTGCGGAGGAAGTTTACGTCAAGCAGAAAGTCAACGTCCTTGCAGGGGTCCAGCCAGACAGTGAAGACAAGATTTTCTGTGCCTGACTTGTGAGCCCAGAACCGGTGGCTGCACGTCCGGGGCGCTTGGTCAGTAACATTGGTTTTCAACGAGCAATTGTCATGTTTGAGGGTTCTCCCTGTTTCACCACTTACCGCGTGCCGGCGGGTATGTAGAAGTTCCCATCGTCCTTGGTGACGGCGTATTCCACACCGTTCTTGACTACACCTAACACGCCCTGCTCGACCTTGAAGTATTCGTCTTGCAAGCGATGTATGTGCCTGCCGCACCGCTCATTAGGTTCCTTCTGTGACTTGATTGATCCCTTCATTCTCACTTACAGCGGGGGCCCGGATAGTCCGGCACGAACGAGCGTGTTTTCTATGTAATGCGTCTCCCTGACGTACCATAGGCCGCCGGGGTTTGAGAGTGGCTCGTACAGCGCAGCATTGCCGAGATGAGGGAATGAAGGATGGGCGTTGTTTTTTGTGCGATGCTGTGGTCGCGGCGAGAGCCAGTTTTGCCACGCCCACACCATTCTAAAGGATATTTGAAGAGCAGATAGTAAAAGAGAGGTTGGTTGAGTTAAAAACTGACAATGAATCCCGGGAGGACTCTTCGTCGAGGTATTTATGTCTATTCTGATTCCGTTACGCCTGATTGTGCTTATTTAAGTGACTTGACTGATAGTTAAATAATACATAGTGTTAAACAGGAAGGATCTTGTTGAATAAAATGATGAAAATGGATGGCACTTTGGAGGTGCTTGGAGATGGGACATGTTGGCCTGACTTGACCCAGCTGCTTGGCGGCAACGATAAGTCTGCTGCATGCATTACTACATTGTACAGCAGTAGGCTTTGTGGGAACCCAAGGTGTGAAAAGAATTAGGTTAATGATGTGTATATTTAGCTGTGCGTACACAATATGCAGCTGGGAAAATCCTACCTATTAGTAGTGGCCTTGTCCCACCTAGGCTATGTCCCTCGACATGGATAACCCTACTTTTCGGTTGCCAGATCCATTCAAATTAACGTTTCCAAAATATACCGAGAAAGTCTGCGCAAATGCGGCGATGATCCCACCTTTTCTTTGTCACATGTGTGGCCTGTAACCACCACTTTCGACATAAGGCGCCGAGGAAATGAGCTGATAAAGCACTTGGCTTCATTTTTACTGAATGATAATAGCTGATGGAACCTTGAAACTCGTCTTCGCTTTGGGTAGACCTCTGAGATAAAGCGATTTGTACATGGAGAGGTTGTCTTCCTCCTTGAGGGACTTCCTTTTTAAGTTGGCGAATTTCCGCCATCTGGCGCCGCCAAAACCTTGCCCATTCTCGTTTGCTGTCCATAATGTGCAATGCAGTATTATTCGGCTATTTAATCCCGCTAGAATACAGCAACAATGAGAATGACTGCAAGTGTTTCTAGAGGTCCAGTGCTGGAGAATGGCAAGTTGGATGAACCCTGCCGTGTCCTGAGTGCTTTTGGGGTCATTAAATTGATGCCGGAATCCAAACCGTCATGGTACCCTCCAACCTGTTCATGAATTCCAAAGAACAGACAGTATCGCACGAGACAAACCCTGTCGCATCACAATGATGACTGACACAAGCATTTCACCTCCAGAATTTTCCGTCTTAGTTGTGGGCTGCGGTCTTAGTGGCCTTGCTTCTGCGCTGGCGCTTGCTCAAGCCGGTCACCGTGTGACAGTGTTTGAGCGTTGTGCCAAACTCCAAGAGGTAATCTCACAACTTCCGCAAGAACACGCACTCAAGGCTTTTCTAACACACGACTGAACAGATTGGTGCCGGCATACAACTGTCCCCCAATGCCACGCGTCTGTTGCAGCACTGGGGCGTCTTGGAAGAGGTGCTTAAATATGCTGACCGACCAGAGGCCGGGACTTTCCGTTCCTATCGGGGAGACGTGCTCTCGCATTCGCCGCCCGTGACTCATCCCAAATTGGTTTGCGAAGCTCCTTACGTCGTCATTCATCGCGCGGACCTCCTGAAAGCGTTGCTCTCCGGAATCGAGAGGCGTGGAGTAGAAGTAGAAATCAAACTGGGCAGCAGCGTCAGCGAGATCGACTTCAACAAGCCCTCCCTGCGCCTCTCCACTGGCGAGGTCTACGAAGCGGACCTCATCTTGGGTGCCGACGGGCAAAGATCCTACTGCAGAAGTGGCATGCTCGGTCGTGAAGATCCTCCCTTCAGCCCTGGCGACGTCGTTTACAGGGTCTCCGTCCCTATGAAGGACGTGAACGAAAACCATCCAGCCTGGGACCTGAAAGAACAATCCAGCGTCAATTTCTGGATGGGTCAGGGCGGACATGTGGTCTCGTACCTGATCCAACACGACATGCTCAACTTGGTTCTGATATACGCCGAGGGTGAGACCTGCGAGGCCATGTACGGGCCGCAGCGAGCAGACATGGAAGAGTTCAGGAGTAAAATCTCGGGCTGGGACCCGATTCTTCATCGGCTTCTCGACGTGGAAGGATCTGTTTGCACCAAGTGGACTCTGTTCCAGATCCAAGAACTGAACCAATGGCGCCATGAGAGCGGACGGTTTACGTTGATTGGCGATGCCGCCCACGCGATACTGCCATGCCTGTAAGTGTTGAACGGCCCAGTCTCTGCGCTGCAATTTTTTATTCTTTTATTTTGGAAACATGCTGACCCTCTTCAGCGCCCAGGGTGCTGCACAAGCCTTCGAGGATGCCGGAGTCCTCGGAGCGATATTTAGCCAGCCGTTGAGGCCTGATCAAATCCCGGATGCCCTTAGGGTGTTCGAGGAGGTGCGCAGGCCGCGAGCGTCGCATGTCAGACGTCGCACATTAGACCAGAAGGCCATGTTTGCTCTTGCAGATGGACCAGAACAGGAAGAACGTGATAAAAAACTTCGTTCGGGTGCCGATTATAGGCTGTTTGAGCGGCTTTGGGATTATAATGCCGTTCAAGATGGGCAAGAGGCCTGGAAAAGGTTTCTAACCGCCCAGACACATTCAGAACGGAGTGTAGATGTATGCACAAGGGGGGGTGCTTGAAGAATAAAGGATAAGGACCGATTAATCCCCATTCGTTATATAGAGTTGAACACAACATAACCCATGAATCTATCTAAGAGAAAAGTCGATCGCATCTTAGCACGAGAACAAAAAATGGATAACTTGCCTGTCTGTATCAGACGGAAGCAAAATAGTCGCCTCTGATGTTCCCAATCGAATCGCAGATGACGTGGTGTGTAGATGACAGGGATAATTATTGATGATTATCAAGAGCTATCCACACAGTGAGCATTTCGAAAAGCTAGTAGACGAGACTCTGCTCCAAGGGTCTCCTGGCATTCTGTATTGTGGGTGTGTACTTGTAGCCACCACACCTCGCGCCGAGGCCAAGCAGAGTGGAAATCACCGGACCGGGGGATCCCAAGCAAATCACATGGCCATCTCTCGAAAGGCAAAATTTATTTTGAACGATGTGACATTCTATATAACCGATCGATCTGTCTCTTCCAAGACTAAGGGAAGAACATCCCTCAAAGTCTTCTTTGACAACATGACAGGGGAACCATGTGTCCGTTGTGAAGAGTTGTCCAAGAAGAAAATGAGAGTGTATGTAGTTAGTTCTAAGCATGGCTCCCATTGACATTTCGTTGCTCCTCCACCTCTTCAAGACAGTCCAGAACGACCTCGTACAGGCGTCCTGACCGGATGGACTCGTAGACACGCGTGTTATACAGTCCCATGCTCGGCGAGACGCCGTCCACGACCACGGGATCGGTCGAGGCCAGGTGCTCCTCGCCAAGGAACGGGACGCCAAGGTCGTGCCGTATGAAACGGTACATGCGTCTCGATGCCTGGCCGATGTACGGCGTCGCGTCCGGCGCCGCGTCGTCGTCGTCGTCGTCTCGACCGGCCCCCTCCATCTCTCTTGCGCGCAGGTCCAAAGCTTGACACACAGCCAGAAGATGCGCCGACGCGATCTGGGACAGCACGTCGACGGCGTCAAGGGTGTATCGGGCCGACACCAGCGCCAGGGAGTTGAGGGACTGGTTGCCCATCTCGGCGGTCTGGACATGCGACCCGACGGGGTTGGCCAGGAAGCCGAGCTCGGAGGTCAGGGCGGCAATGACAACGTCAAGCCCCTTGAACAGGAACGAATCGTTGGGGTCCTCGGAGCACAGGTTGGGCGGCAGGCCCCAGCTGGTGGCCGGGTTGATCATCTCGGTACACTGGGTGAAGAGCATGCGGCCGATGGTCTGCAAGCCCTGACGAAGCTTCTCGACCGCCGATGTGACGGCGCGCGCCTGGAAGTTGCCCCCATGAAACACGCGGCCCGTCTCCACGTCGATCAGCGGGTTGTCCGTCACCGAATTGAGCTCGACCGTCAGCTGTTGGTACGCCAGGCAAAAGTCCTCCAGCACGGGGCCGATCCACTGGCTGGCCGTCCGCAGCGAGTACCGATCTTGTCGCAGCGTCGCCGCATCCCGGCTGTCGTGCCGGTTGAGCAGCCGCGACCCGTTCAAGAACGCCTTGATGTTCCGTGCGCTGTCCACCTGCCCGGGGTGCGGACGAATCCGGGCGATGAAGGGCTCGAAGCTCTCATCGCTGCCCCGGAGGGCCTCGACGCTCATGGCGGTCAACACCTGCGACAGGGCCGCAAGGTTGAGGGACTCGTAGGCCGCGAGAGCCGCCACTCCGGCCGACACGGAGGTGCCGTTGACGATGGCGAGGCCCTCCTTGGCGTGCAAGCTGACGGGCGCGATGCCGGCTTCCGACAAGGCCAGGTCCGCCCTCATTACCCTCCTGGCCGCTGTGCCCTCGACGTTTCGCGGGCCGCTGAAAGCCGTGGCACATGTTTTGCCTTGCATCAGGGCGCCGATCCACGCGAGCGCGCTGAGGTCTCCCGATGCTGAAATGCTCCCGCGGACGGGGATTCGCGGCACGACATCCTTGTTCAAGAGGTTCTTCAGGGATTCCGCGATATCTACGCGGATGCCTGACGCACCGCCGGCTAGGGAGTTGAGGCGGACGAGCATCGACGCCCTCGCCCATGACTCGGGCATGCAGGTGGCGGCGAGAGGATCGTTCAGCGGAAGCGCGCTTCGGCTTTCACCCGAAAACCATTGTCGTTTTGTCCCGTTGCAAGTTTTGCCGTTCGTGGCGGGATGAGCAGCCTCTTCACCGTTGGAATGGCTTGAGTGCCCGTTGGTGGTAGGGTTCTGCCTTGAATACGCCTTGTTCGTCAGAGCGAGCTTCTTCTGCCTGGCATCTGACACGATCCCACACGTCAGGTGGCTGATCAGGCTCTGCTGGACCCTCTCGACGTCGTTGGACCTGGCGTCCGCGCTGCCGCCGAACCCCGTGTTGACGCCGTAGATGACATCCCCCTTGTCGATCTTCTCCGGGATGATCTTACTGCATGCTTCAATGGCGTTGATGGAGGCGCTTGTGAGTTCTATGGGCGCCAGATGTCTTGAGACTGCCACAACGCCGGCGATGGTGAGGTCCCCTCCGTTGACTAACAGCGGTGCCTCGGTGGACGACGAAGGGTCGTGCCGCTGTGAAAGAACTAGTCGTGTGAACATGTCTGCTGGAATGAAAAATAAAGATGATGAAGAGATGTGTTGACTAAGTTGTCTTTGGTCTTGGATCTTTTTCGCTTCAAGTAGGTGACGCGTGGTCTTTGAAAAGGAATTGAAAGACTTGAGAATTCAACTCATCCTGCAGGGATATCTTGATATTCTACTTATTTGATGGACCACCGAGAGACCCCGACTTCACGACATTTTTCGCGGTAGAAATTACGGTGTAAACTGCTCGGCATATCCGAAATAGGAACATGGGGATTCCTTAGTCTGCAGGACATCGCGATGAAGGAACGCTGATTTTGTATATTAAATAACAACAGGATACTTTTGTCAAGCATATCAGAAGGCTCTAACTTCACGGCAATATGCAGCGTAGATTACAGCGGGAGAAAAGATTCTTGGCATACCTGCGAGGGAGATGATGGAATTAGGTTTCATATACTATTACCAGCACCTCTCCTGGATGTGTAGGGGTTGTGACAGGGGGCTGAGAGGGGTGCGCGTATTCAGTCTCGCTTATCTCGTAAACATAAAGAATAAAGAAGTTAAACAGCCTTACAAAAAGGTTGATTAATGAGCATGTTAGCCGTTATTGTATTTATTCCTGCCTCAGTACTTACAAGCTTGTCAACAATCGCTTGTATTCTCGCAATTATAATCCTACCTTCTTCATTTCCTTCTTTTCTTTTTGATCCGGTCATCCGCGTACCTATTGAATGATATCCTTGCTTCTTGGCTTCCTTCTCTTGTCTCTTTTTCAGCTGGTAAAACTGTGCTTGCATCAGACATTCTTCGTTCCCAACTTTTCGTATTCCGAATACAGTTGGATCCTATCTCGTTTACTGTCTGTTGGATTCAACCATGTACTTGGTCGAAATCTTCTTCTACCCCTATATGGGTGTGCTTTTCCTTCTATGCAGCAGCTGCGTAGTGCTTGTTCACTTCTTGAGACCCATCGACTTGAAATGGTCGCTTGGAAAGAAGAAGTGGGCAATGCCCCCGGGGCCGCCAGGCGTACCAGTCTTGGGAAACCTGTCTCAGATGATGCAAGCCCGCCGCGAACCCCTTTCTTTCAATAATTGGGTAGGTCTCCGGCCTTTATCATACTGATAGAAAGTGCTGTTAGCTAATTCATTCGGCAGCTGGCCTCTTTGGTACCGTATGGCGAAATGGTGACGCTGCACATGGGATCGAGGACGTGGGTTGTGCTCAACTCGGACCGCGTCGTCTCGGAACTCATAGCCAAGCGAGGTAAAATCACCAACGAGAGGCCCTACATGCCCGTCGCGAGTGACCTTGTGAGCAACGGAAAGCGCACGGTGATACGGCAGGAAGAAGAATGGAAAGAGGGACGCCGTGTGATGCACCATTTGCTCAGTGGCTCGAGTCTCAAAGTCTACGCTGGCATGCAGGAGCTCGAGAGCGTAGACATGCTGCGACGATATCTCCGGGAGCCCGATTTGTGGTTTGCACACAACTTTCGATACGCCACGTCCGTCCTCTACCGGATCGTCATGGGCTACCCCCTGAACAAGACCAGAGCGCAGCTCGACGACTATCAGAGGGTGACGATGGAGTTCGTCACGAGCATCAACCGGAGCTACGTCGACTTTTTCCCCGTCTTCAGCAAACTCCCCCATGCTCTGCAGCCCTGGCGGCGTTTCTGGACTCGGATGGGCCTGTTCCATCGCCGTGTTTTCCAGGAATGGTGGGAGCCCATCAAGGCCGCCGTGACCAGCGGCTCTGCCCCCCCTTCCTTCGTCCGCGACGTTCTTCTCCATCCAGACATGAGGTTCTCCGGAGACGACGAAGAGGCAATGTACCTGGCCACCTCTGTCATGGCCGCCGGTGGCGACAACACGCGCATGACCATCAACGTCTTCATCATGGCCATGGCCACGCGCCCCGAGGCCCAGGCAAGGGCACGCCAAGAGGTCGATCGAGTATGCGCCCAAGGCGACTCGATCAGGCTTCCACGCATGTCTGACATGTCGGCGATGCCCTATGTAGCCGCCATGATCAAGGAGGTTCTGCGCTGGCGACCGACTGTCCCCGTAATCCCTCCCCACCAACTCACCCAGGACCTCGAGTTCGACGGATACTCCATCCCCGCCGGCACAAGTTTCCTAATCAACTCGATCGGGGTATCGAGTGAGTTTGACAACGCCCACGAGTTCCAACCAGAGAGATGGATCGACGCTCCTGGAGTCGACAAGACACCCAACTTCTGGGGCTTTGGTGGCGGACGTCGGATCTGCGTTGGCTGGAAAGTTGCGGAGCAGGCTCTGTTCATCGCATTCGCCCGTTTGCTTTTATGTTTCGAGATTACCCCGGTTCGTTTGATTTCCTTTCCCCCCAAATCTCATATCACGGCTACAGGCGACTAGTCATTAACATCTAAGACGTTTAGAACGGACCCATTGACGACGAAAGACTTAATCACCAAAGTCTCAGTGAGCCATTTTCTATCAAGGCCACTGTTCGCAGCGCTAAGCACGCGTCCCTTATTGAGTATGAGGCATCGAAGTACGAAGCTTCATTCTCTACATTTGGGGCTAGGTAAGTCCTGTTAAATAGTAGACAGCATCTCATTTTAGAGAGCCGTTGCAAATTGAAAAGAATCAACTACTTAGTAAAGAATTTCAGTATTACAGTGCAGTTATGGGAGTCATATTTCTGATACTACTGATAAAATCCACTGCCATTAGAATTCTAGCAGCTACAAAAGAGCCTTATTAATGTTTGTTAGTGCCAGAAAGAAAGTATTACAAACTATACAGCTTAATGGATATCATCATGAAGAGAAATACTGCAGTAATAATTGCTAGAACAATTATAAAGCAATTGCTTTGTGTTTGTATAAATATATATATATCAATCAGCTTACATTCATTTCTAATATCGAGATTCCACTTAGCAAAATTTGTAAGAGTAATCTACTAGGAGCTGAGCACCGCGGCAAGTCAAAGACACAGCATGCAAACCTCGCACATTTGCATTTAGCTTTTCAAATCCCACTCGCCCGTCGACAACAACCAACGCCGCTGTCTTAGTCGCGCGTGCCGCGTATTTTCCTCGCCGCCATCTTCTTTCGATCGACAACGCTGCATACTGCCTTGAAGCATCCATTTTCTTCGTGGGTGTTGTTCCCGGCAGTGCTTGCGATGCACCGGGGACCTCGGGCCTACCTGACCGAGCCCAAAGTCGCCCTGGAGGCAGGCAAGATCGTCGTTGGTGCCGTGCGAGTGGTTGACGCGGCCTCGTGGTGTATGGGCGTCCCACGCTCTTCGTCAGTGCTGACGCCTAGGCAGAATTTTGATGATGCTTCCTCCGTGTTGCGAGACGAACCTCGGCTTCGACAATGCAACGATCCCGCTCATCAGGGACTGCCTCTTAGTTGAAAACTTGTCCAGGGCGCAGGATAACCACTTTTGTTATACCCGCCAGGGCCCGAAATAGCAATACGTTCATCACCTAATAAGACTTTCCTCTCCGTCAGACTTCGCAGGCCAGCGGCTTACCACATACTAACGATTAGGAGACACAATAGAGCAACAGCTTTGTGCTCCCGCGCCGTCATCTCGGGAGGCGAGGGCCATCCTGACCTCGCAATGGAGGGTCATGGCAGTGTCGGCTGCATCTTGCAGTCTCTTGCGACCCGCACCACCTCCGCAAGCTATAAGGACGTGGTTTGGGACACCTGGAACACCCTCCAAAGAAATTACAGGCACTCAAAAGCGGCTGAGACAGACTTCACTTTACTTCGGCGCCACAGCAAAAGGGGAGTGTCCAGGGACCGCTCCTCCGTCGCTGGTGTTCGGCGGCTGTGCCACCTTGCGTCTGTCAGCAACCCGCTATTGGTTAGGCATTTCCCGTCTGAACAAATTCGCTTCACTCCACATTGTTACGGACTCCGTTTGTACCTGGATCTTACAATCATCGCCATCTTTCAAGAATCACTCTCATTTTCAAAAGGATTACATCCGTTGCTATCTAAATCTCATCTTCACACCATAGGTTCTTATCAATTTCCACCACTAAAACTGACGAGCTCGCAAGAAACCTCTTCACCGCTGGGTCCTTCCTCAGATCATTATCCTTATTACAGGTCCAGATAGTGGGCTTCCCCCACTCCACCACTTTCTTTGCTCTGTACTTACCCTTTGCGTTAACCCTCATCTGCCCTCCCATAAACTCTTCCCACGGCTTGAAATTCTTCACCACCATATCGTTTACAACAAGGTGCGTACAATCCTCTGTCAAGGCATCAAAACAAAACATGTTTGACATCTCCACCGGTCTGCCAAACGACAGCGCCCACTGAGTCTTGCCGCACCTCGGAGGGCCTATGAGAATGAGACTGATAGGCCTACCAACACGCCCGATGCCGAAGTTCTCCTTCCGCCACTGCAGCAACTCCGGAGGTACGACCCAGCCCTTGACAGGGAAATCCGGGACATGCTCCACTGCTACCTTGCGCTTCTTACTCTGAATAAACTTCTCCGTCTTGATGTAGCACTGGATGTACTTTTGCGGAAAGTGCTTCTTGAGCAGCTTTCTAGTACCATCCTCATCCTCCATTTCAATGGCCTGAGACCATATCTCACCATCTCGCTTCCGCTTCGACGACACCGTATTCTCCGCATAAATGCGCTCGCCAAACATCTTGTTCCCTTCCTTGCACACATACGCTTGCGTCCAGTCGAGGAAATGCGACGGCGTCTCACCACGCTTCAGAGGCTGAATGCGAATGGACAGAGTGTCGACCTCAGACCCTCCGTTGACGGGTACACTCACTGCAAACTTCTCTCGAGCGTTTCTCCAGTGCGGTCTCTCACTGAAAGCCATGACAACATGGTAGTGGGACGTAACATCCTGATGCAACTCCTGTCCGCCATAAAGAAACAACTTTCTCGTGCTAGCACCCTTTCCTTGGGACAAAAGCCGTGCGTTGATCGAAGACTGAAGATACTCATAGAACTTCATGTGATCAACTACACGACTACGGTTGTACGTAACCAATGCGTACTTTGCACGGAATTCAAGGCGGTGGTCTTGTCCGTCAGACTCCTTGCCATCCGATGTATCGATCCCCTCCAAGGTAGAAGATTTCGATGAACTCTTGTCATCCTCGCCCGTCTTCGGAACTGTGTCCTCATACAGCACCTCACAAAATGTGTCGTGATCCATGCCGAATAATAGTATGCAAACAGATGCAGCTGTGGTTATTGCAGCGACAAAAAATGCGCCTCTACAAATGGCGGGCACTCGCCCTTTAATATTCGTCTCTGCTCTCGTTGGTGCGGTACCCCATGCTGAGCTAATGCCCCCACTTCGTCTGGCCCGCACTCATGTGCGGGACCCCTGGTCCCCCGCCCGCCTCCACTTGTTGACGGCCTGGAGGGCCTGGTGCCTCACTGCGTTGGCCTCATTCGTTCACCTGTTTACGCTAGCTCCACAAGCCCCTTGGCGCACTCTACTATGTGTCAGCCAGTCCGTCGCTGCGCTCCTCCTCCCATACGGCAGACGCCCTCCCGCTGCTCCCGACCTAATGATCCTCCATATTGCAGTGATGACTCACCTCCAGCCGCTACCCTCTGAGCCATTCCACTGCGTTCCATTGGTCCCATCTCCTCCCTCCCTGGTAATGGTCCTTCGGAATCACGTGGTTTGGGACACCTGGGACACATGGCTGCCGTGGATGATCTCGTCGTCGTCGATAATGCCCTCATCATCGAATTCATAGATCCCCTCACGAAGCGACTTCTCGCGCAGCCTGCACGTGGCAACAACGGCAGGCACCCGCAGTGTTTTGAACTGGACGAGTTTATGGACACTCGAGCTGCACGCGCGTCCGGCAGCGTGTTAGGCCGGCGCGGCGATGCAGCCTGGTGAGTCCCACGGCAGGTGGAAGCGCCGAGGCGGTCGGCCGTACGCACTCGGCTGTCGTCGTGGTGCCGCTAGGGGTGTGGACGAGCGACGACCACGCCGTCGGTCGGGGTTCCTGCCGATCCGTGTCTGCAGGCGCCGAGGTGGGGCCGAGGTGGGGCGGCCGTGTCGGCTCGGCTGTCATCAAGGTGCAGCCGTGTGTGGCGTCGAGGTTAGGGTTTCTGAGGGCAAAACTTCAGCTCGACGACAAAATATGCCGGGAAATTGTGCAAGATGATATTGTGACAGCCTTTCAAGATAAGCTTCTGCAGGACATCGACATCATTTACCAAAAGTCTTTAAATCACATCTTTGAGACTGTGGAAATGGCTCGAGACATTACGGTCAGAGTGTTGTCGTATATTCTTTCTGAGAGATCCCCTGAACCTCAATATCGTCAAGAGGCTAGTTGCTTCCGTGCTTTGGTCATCGTGAGAGAAAGGAAACGACGCAGTTGCAGGGAGGCACATTGTTTCTGAAGAGATGAGCCCGCTCCGTGCAGCAAGTGCCGAAGGTCACTCGGTTGTATTTGGACAGCGCTTGTAAGCTCTTATATCACTTGCTGTACCAACCGGGTAGCCATTGTTTACAGCCGCCCTCAGCCTGTCGACACTAAAGGGCGAGACAGTGATAAAGGGAACCTGAATCAAGTCCATACGCACGTCACACACATGTCGCTCTGCGCCTTGTCGGCATTTCTTATAATAGCGAACGTAGCGCAGACGCAGGCAGTAAGGATAATAGTAAGTGCGTCTTGTCTGTAGAAATGAAGAGGGTGGAGGTGCTAATACTTGGGCTTGGATTCGGCGGAGGTAGGACGGGGGATTACGACCGGTTAGAGACTTGGGTAAAGGGGAGCAAACGCTCCAAACGGTTCCTGTCCTAAGACACGGCAGGCCTAGGCCGCAGCATTATAAATAAATATACAAAAAAGGGTGGTCCTTAATTAGGACCATGCATTAGCAAGAATTATCCTTCGGTTGTGAAGGCAGACGAGTTGTCTTCACCTACTAAATATACAATTGATTACTGTGCACCTAATAGATACAGCAATATTCCTAACAAACTAATGAGACTAAATTACTGTTTATTAGGTATTAACCTTAGCTGCCTATCTGCAGAAAACACCACTGTCAGATATCTAACTGTGACAAGCAGGTAAATGCGTGCAGCAGCTATAAATTATGCGTATTAAATGTTAGTTAGCAATTAACGCAAAGGGTGGCGGTTATGCTAGACTCTTTCTTTTAGCTTGGTTTAGTAGCTCCACCGTATGACTAGTGTGAAGCCTCAGCCACTCTCTGCAGCCGCACTTACTCCTGCGCAATGGGAGTCGATCCCTGTTAATGAAAACAAACTTTATAGAAATCCGTCTTTTACTCCGCCTCCTTTTCCTCCTTTACCTGTACTAGATTTCCCCAATATTGAGCTCGGGTTCGGGATCAGCCCAATGTGTGGCCTGTGCGTTAGGCTTGTAACTACACAAGACACGTCAGCTGCCACAATTCTTTCAGCCCCTGATTTCCTCCTCTCGCATGATAGTAAACAGCTTCTTGCATCCCTCAGAGATCCCTAGCCCTCAAAGGTCTCGTCTACGATGACTGCACGCCAAAGCTACACTTACTGCATATACGCGCTCACATTCCTTTCCTGAACCCTGTCATTTCATCCAATAGCCTACAACGGCTTGAGTTTCCCTCTGAGGCCCGAGGCAGGGGTCATATTGTTCTCCGGCAACGGCTGCGGCTGGCGGCACACACTCTGGTAACACAATCAATCACCTGTTGTCGGTGTTGCAAAATGGCAAGGCTAGGGCACACCAAGTCCCGAAATGGTTGTTGGAGATGCAAAAAGCGGAAAGTCAAGGTGGGTTCTTGAACAGACACCCTCCCACCTCTGTCGTGATTCATTTCTTCAATTAATCCATATATATATCCTACCCAGTGCGATGAAAAGGTTCCGTGCACCGCATGCAGACGCCATGCCGTCCGTTGTAGCCTTGAAGTGGTGTCAGTTGCAGAAACAGATGCACATGTCAGCCACAAGGTGCCAGGAGGCGGGGAGCACAAGGGAGAAGAATCACCCCGCGAAACGGTGCAGTCAACAGAAGAGAAGGACAGACGGGACAGCCGGGACTGGGGAATGGCAATGACCCACGTGAGTTTGGCATCCGTTGGAGAAATCTCGACATCTCCGTCGTCTGTTGTTGGCAGTGCAACACGGCGCTTTGATGAACAGTTCTCGTTAAGATCGGAGCCGTGGCACATCACTGCTTTTGGAAACGCCTCAGTGCAACCTGGATATTGGTTGCCTGCCGTCGAACTCATGGTTCACTGGACTACCGACGCGTATCGCACGTTTTCCTACTCCCCTCAAACGACCGAAAGGCTACGGACCCTCGTGCCTCAGTTGGCGCTCTCTAGCGAGTTCTTGATGCATGAGCTTTTGGCGTTTTCTGCCCTCCACCTTGGCCATGTTCACCTGGGCCGACGACAGGTATATCTTCACCAAGCCGCATGGCACCAAGATCAAGCAGTCGCAGGCTTACGGGAGGCGCTCCTTAATACACTAACCCCGAAAAACTGCAAGGCCGTATATGCCTCGTCAATACTCGTCGTCATTTGCGCATTTGCCTCGCTTCCAAGCGGCCAAGACGGCAATTCCATCCCCCAAGCTTTTGATCGTTTGCTCAACATCTTCCCTCTCATAACCGGCCTGGGTGCCATCTTATCGGCTTCAAACGCAGACAGCAGCCTACCGACCCTGAGAGGGCTTTTTGCTGGATCAGACAAAAACACTCCGGGCTTACATCATCATCATCATGACCTATATGAGCTCGTCGATCGACTTACCAGACTTCGGGGACAGCTGGCGAACATAGAGCAGGTTCGAGAGACTACCCATCAACGACAAGAGACTCGGCATAGTTCAGCCACACTACTCGAGAGTTTCAAGGACTGCGGTCCTGAAGCTTCTCGTATGTCGGGAATTCTTGTCCCGGCAGAAATTCTTGCCGTGTTTCTTTGGGCACTGCGAGCCCCCAGAGCGTTTCCTGATCTTGTCCGCAAAAACCATTGTCTGGCTCTGGTTATTCTTGCCCATTACAGCGTACTGCTTTTTTACGCGTCAAAAAGCTTCTGGTTTCTGAGGGGATGGGCAGATGTTGTGATGACTACTGTCGAGGAGAGGTTGAAAGGGTCTGTCTGGTCAACATTGTTGGAATGGCCTGCTTCTGTCATACGTAGGGAAGTCCCCAGTTGAGCCGCGAGCCAAGAGCCAAGAAGAGCCAAGCCGAGCGGCACATACCCTCTCCCCCCCGCAGTTTAAACAGCTTAGTTGCCGGGCACTAGCAAGGGAAAGAAAGCTCAAATGGCCCATGCATCCATTGAATTTGTCCTGTGCGGCGGTTCTCCAAGTCTTCTCTCCCGGCTAAAGAAGAATGGATGCTTACAGAACTACGCCCTCTCTGCGCTGTGGAGCATCAAACACGCATGGTGCACTGGCGTACCTGGGTTGGAATCCGAGCCTGGTGCTGCCTATACGCAGTAGGTTTCTTCTACAAGCAAGTACGCATCAAGCCTGAAAATTATCCTTGTGTTCCTGGCCGGACTTTAATCGAAATCCTGTTTGAAATGGGGGGGGTGGGGCTTAACAGAACTCCAAAACCTAGTAAGACTCCATGTCGTAAACCCTTTCAATCATTTCAGGCGACCCAGTTTTCCTCGGGTTCGGGTTCATATAGCCACTGGCTAGCTAAATTGATCGTTGACCACTCCACCACAGCCGAGGACAATGATAGAAAGGTAAGTATATAAATCATACATTGTAAGTCGCAAGAACTAGAAATACAATTCGATTCAACTCATAATATCTATCTCAACAAGTCCATCGTTATTCAATTCTTCTACTACTTCTACAGCTTGTCATTTCTATTCCAACGCAATGGTACGAGCATCGGTTGTTAGGGTGGCCCTAGGTTCACTCTTGTCCTTGGGAATTGCTCCGGCCGCCGCCTTTGGTGAAGTCGCAACATACCTGCCACGCGAACTCAGTGGAACTACCCTCAATGCTAGGTCGCCCGTCACCCTGGACATAAATGCACCGGTCGAGACCGAGCTTGAAGCAGCTGCTTGGTCAATCATTGTAGCCTGAGTTGTTCCTAGCACCGGATTTCAATGATTCTAACTTGGGCTACAGTTTACCTATCCCATGATTTTCAACGCAAGAATCATGAAGTTACTCAATTCCTCAACCCCTGTCAATGAGTTTCACAACGTTCGGGACTTTCCAACAGTGGAAACTAACAGTGTTTCCGCGCCAAATCTTGATGTTCTCTATTCTTATGGTGTTCTGGACTTGTCAGAAACGGACGTAGTTCTCACTGTTCCTGAGATTGAACAGAAACGATTCTGGAGCTTTGTGGTTTATGACTTGTACGTTTTTTCTTTTCTTTTTTTCTTTTTCCCCCTCAAGTTTTGCAACATAGTTTTCATTGATTTCACTTCCAAAACTTACGCCAGAGATTCTTCTCCAGGTATGGAAATTCTGTTGGCGAGATCAGTAATCTTCTTGGTCATCAGGCTGGCAAGTATCGTCTACTACGGGACTACGATAATCCAGTCGGGCTTTCCAACGAAAATAATTCCAACTACCAGGGAACCATTCGAGTCTCAACGGCCTATGCCACTATTGCTGCCAGGCTTGGTATTTTGGAAGTCACCACGGAAGATCTGAACACTCTCCGCTCTTACCAGGATGCCATGGCGCTCGCCAAAGTCGAAATAACTGCCTCTACCGCCGTACCGTCTTTGGAAAAGATGGAGATACCCGACTCCGTCTCTGGTGTCGACGAACAGTTCAGGCTCGCAGCCAGACTCTTCCCTTTCAACCCCCCCCAGACGATCTCGGACCGCGAGCGCGTTGGTGGGATCCTATCCAAAGCTGGTCTCATCAATGGCACTTATCTTCCTCAGACTGGTATCGATTTGGAAGAAGCATCCACAATTGCCAACAACTCTGTTACAGCAGCCAGTGCAAATCTTGCTAATATGGTGGAGCTTGGCAAGAACTGGACCATACCAAAGCCTTCGTTCCAAGGCAACTTCGGGACCAACTACGACAGTCTGGTGTCAAAGTCTGTCTACTACCTTCAGACTCAAGCGCTAGCTATACTGCCCGACGGACCCTTGAGTGGTACCGTCAGGTTTAATACCAGCACGTCCGTATTGATCACCTTCGATTCCAAGCCATCAATCATTGGGTCCGGTTTCTGGAATATCGGAACCTATGACGATAATCTACAACTTGTTCCAAACGAGATTGATAGATACGCAATTAGTTCCAGTTCGCCAGACATTCAATATACCAACGGCGGGCAGGTTTATGGGTCCAATGCCACTTTTGGGGACGGTGCTTTCCAGGTCCTGTTGCAAGTCTCAAGCCTGCCTCCGCCAGCGAACTGGACTGGAAATTGGTTACCTGTAGCGGAGTCTGGTCAAGTCACCTGTAAGTTAGACATCAACCCCCCTGCATCCTTCTCTAATACTGGAGTCTTACACTAATTGATTGAACTTTAGTCCGCATGTACGGACCCGCAGAGGCAATGAAGGATGGTTCTTACGCTTACCCAACAGTTGAATGGATTCCTGCCGTCAAGGCGTAATGGAATCTTAATCCACTTTGGGGCTCTCTAATCGACAGTGGGTTTCTTTGTTGTTGAGATACAATACAACTGCATGCATTAGTATGGAGAATGAAAATCAGAAGAATTTTTCCTTATGTAGTTCGTCCTAGAATTGTCCTACTTGTTCTAATTGAGTGGTATAGTACCAGCTGTGTCCAGCCGCGCCGTGCATGTTCACTTGAACTCTGGTCGCAGCCTAGCACAAAGTGCTGCTAGGCAGGACACACTAGCCAGCGATGCAGCTGTTTTATTTAGTCAGTGCCGTATCCCGAGAATCATCTGCTCCTTAGTCGCCGGGGTGGGGCAGCGGCTCCGAGTTCCGGGCGGCACCGCCGCACCCCTTGCAGCGTCTACACCGCCCTGGAAACAATACCCTCCCCTATGAAGATGCCGAGATGAAATTTTGATTTGGCTCATGATTCCGTAGTCTGCGCGGTGTCTGGCGTGCCCAGGATCTTCACAGTGACGCGCTGTTAGCAACCACTTCGTCATCGCAGCTCTGCGCTTACTGGATTCAAGCAGCCGCCGCCCAACTCAATCACAAGTGTTAGGTAGCCTTATGTGTCATGGGTAAAGTTCCTCCATCTTTAACGTTCAATTTAGACACTCTCATGGGAGTTCTAGTCTAGCGTTTAGCTAGGAATATCGAGATGTACCTTTCAAACGAGCATTAGGTCCGACCATGTGCAGCTCGCTAGACAAATCTACGACAGTCAGCTGCCTGAGAGTATTAAATTAAGGCTATGAACCGATCCGGTTCATATTCTCGATCAATATCACGTCTCACGGGAAGGCCATGCAAACAACATGTCCCATTCAAGTCGAAGTTTCGACCAATGGCCACTCGTCATCAGCCCTGAATATCCTGAGCCGCAGCCTAACTTTACAGACTGAAATCGCTGGATTCGGGACACTACAGTCGAGCAAGGAGACTTAGCAGCAACCCGAAAAGCTCATTAACTTCCTGCGCTTGGCTACGAAACAGACACGGTTTCTTCTACTCCAGACATCGCAGATTATGGCGCATGCCCTACATTCTGCCCACTTGGGCGGCTGCGGCGGAGATCTGTGGCAGGGGAGGCATAACCCTGGACGGCAACGGCAATGTTTGCCTCGGCTGATGGGCCGTCTGGGTGGCAGTTGAGCATGTGACCTGCAAGGTGGAATACGCAGTCTCGCCAACCTAAGTTGAAGGCGCCGCGGTCACCGGTGGCAGACGAGCAGGCCGGGAGCCGGACGGTGCAAGCGGCCTCGCTACGTTCCGGGCTGAGGAAGCATTCTTGGATCTCCTGGAACCCGGGGCTGTACCCGATGTACCTCTCGAAGAGCTGATAGATGACCGATTTGCGCAGAGCATGACCTTGTCCGCCCTTGACGGCTTGAATAAGCGCATCCATCCGCGCCCTCACGAGGAAAGGGGACGTGAGGCCAATCTTGGTCTGCAGAGCGGCCCCACAATCAAACCAAATCGAAACCCGTCCCAAAGGATAGGCATCCTGGCCGGATGTTACACTGAACTCGACCTGGACGCCGTGTCTGTCGCAGACCGCCGTAGTCTAGACCATAGAGTCGTCGGTCGACGTGCTGATGATGAGTGGCCGGTTCATCTCGAGACCGTGCATGACTAACGACGAGACGTGAGGCTTCTTGGCCAGTCGCTGGTGCTTGGGGATAAGGTAGTTCTCTGCCGCGTAGGCCATTTCGCAAAACGCCGATCCAAGGAACATGGGCGTTCCATCAACCAGGTGTCCTTGGAAGGCGGCTATCATCTTGAAGAACCCGGCAGCGATGGAGCATCCGCCGTCGTCGTCAACTTGGACAGATTCGCGAGCGAGGTACTGCAGATACGGCGTCAAATAAGACATATCCAGCACGCCTTTGCCGGCCGTGCTGCTGCTGGTGATAGTATTATCGACGACGATCTCCTGCGGCTTCGGATTTACGTAGAATCGCCAGTAGTCTTCCGGATCAAACGCGTATTCCTGCAGCCCAACAAGCCGCAACGTCGACTCGTAATCCCGGTGGTAGGTGTTTCCAGTCGATATTTACCCCGCGGATGTACACAGAGGCGAAGAGCTTGGCCAGAAGCAACTAGTTCTCCTCGCCCGAGCCGAGGGTGGGCAGCAGGCGGTCCGCTTCTCGAAAGGCCAGGGTCTTGCGCACCATGGCTGTGTTGACGGCGTCAGGGCCGATTTCGATCCACACCGTCTTGTCATCAGTGAGGCCGCCTTCGCGGATGGCCTCAGGCGCACCAATCTCCAGTCGCAGGACCCAGAGGCCTCATCACATCATGGCTGTGGACACTTGCGGCGGCGGTGATGCTCTCAGCAGCCGTTTTCGGCCACCATGTCTGGGTCGTCAGATTCGGTACCGTCAAATCTTCGCTCGTGGGCAGCGAGGTTGGCGGGGAATACAAACGAAGGCAGCATTTTATGACGCATACCTGGGACTTGTTTGGCACCGGGTCTCGCATGGTAAGTTTTTCTCCTGTCCCCTGGACATCAAGCGATAAACCTACAGCAAGGTGTTTCTTGCTCCCACAGTCCCCAGACAAGAGCTGGCGAGTTACGTCTGATTCTGGCGAGCTTATCGTCGTCCCGCCCAAGTTCGCCGATTAGGGTTAAGATAGTACCCTCCTGAGCTTAAAGTAAGAGAGAATATTAGCTATTGAACATTGTGTGTATCTTATCGATTATATTCATAACAGTGTCACGGTTGCAACAACACTGTTTCTCTATGTGTGGAGCAGAGCAGGCGTTTTAGGAAGCTTTTAACTTTTACCAGGAACAGCTCCCCACAGGTCCAGAATCAAGCAGCTTGGCCTAGGATGGTATTTTCTTCTTGTGGAGACTTGCGTGTCTCCACTATCGAACACAAAGGTCCTATATTGCCAAGGAGGTGTCTGTTCCTCCGCTGGCCGCATCGTTCGGGAGTTTTCACTAATCTGCTCAAGGGAAAGTCGCAAGGGTGAAAGGTTTTCACACCGCTCGCCCCTGAACAGAGTGGGTTCTGTGAACAAGCCAAGCTGCAAAGACAACTTCAATTTTCCTTTCCAGCAACAAGTAGAGCTTATGTCCGCTCCTTGTGCCTAAGCCTCAAGTCCATTCACAAGTACCCCTAGATGCAACATGCTGAAAGAAGCTAGTATTTGAGTCGTCTTTTGGCTATCACTAGATTAACATTGAATTTTTTCTCCCCCTTATCTTGCACTACTTACAGCAAATCATTTCCCTAACAAAACAACAATTCTAAAGTTGCAACAGACACTTGGAAACGCCTCCGATGGTTCCGAAGCTTCCGCTTTCCAAGTTGTTTTAGCGTCAGTCGCCCACGTCACCTCTATCTCCTTCCTTCTGTCAGCAAGGCGGCTATTGCGACTTAACAGAATGAAAGGCTGCAGGACACCCCAGCACCTATCGCAAGCGGCACAGACTTTGTTTGTTAAAGAGGGAAGGACCAGATGGATGAAACCTTGAACATGGAAAAAAAAGGTACAGGCCACATAATTGACCCGCTTAACAGGTCTTCAAGCAGCTGACAGGTGATCCTGTGAGCGCTTGGAAACAGATCGTGTCTTCAAAGCCTGCTAGGTACACATACTCCATGTAAGTTGGATAGGTGTTCTCCTTCCGGCTTGTCTGTTCAGACAGCTGGAGCGGGTCTTGAGGATTGAGAAGAGTGTGGCCCTTCGTACACATTGCGACCGCATTGGTCTCTTTTCTGCTTTAGGGTTTGTCTGATGCTTACTCCTTATGGCGAGCAAACCCCCTTCTGGCGAAGTGTAATCTCTTTGCATGCATCACATCCCGCTCTCAGCCTGCAGTGTGACAGCTTATTGCCCCTTGCCGATTCTTGTCTAGTTTCGTTGCGAAAGCAAAAGTAAGAGGTATAAGACGATTTGGCAGACTAGGAACATGCGGATAGGAATCTAGGATATAGAAGTGCTCGAAGTTGTGTAGGAATAAGTGTTGTAGCCGTAGCGAGACCGGCTGGGCTCCCAAAAGGTTCATGGATCCATGCACTCACCATTCTTTAGTTTATCAGCAACGTCTACTGTATTTTGCTGACTTAAAAACATTAGACATCTTGACAGATCTCCAGTGTGGTTACCAGCAATTGGCATCTGTCCCTTCCATGCATGTCAACCCTGGCCTAACCGTTAATTTCAGCGAGTCATGAACACAGTGAGTCGGGCCAACTCAAGCGATGGCATTCTAGGTTTTGTCACAAATGATGTCCAGCAACGCATCCTTTTTGCTCTTATGTAGAGTATTAAACCATATTAAATGAATCAGCACGCAAGATGAGTAACCAGCGCGGACTGATCAGTAAATTTGACTTGGCAGCTTCTTTGTTTTGGGACACTCTCCCAGGTTAGGGATCTGTACATAAATAGAGCTTTTATCCCTTCAGTCAAAGCTTGTCTACCAGCATGCCAACACCTCACCTCTTCAGTTTGAAAACTCAAGATCTTCCAGACACTAAAAACCAACATCAATCCAATATGAGATTCGCAATTCTCGCTACGGCATTTGCTATCGCTAGCGGCGTTGTTGCTAAAGTAGGTTGACCCTTGCCTCTTGTTTTAAGCCACCCTGATCCAAGCTTATCATCTGACCGAGTAGGAATGCTGCTGCGTCCTTCAACCCGGCCACGTTTGCAAGTGTATTGGACCATTTGCCGAAAATGTAGACTGCGCAGAGAACTGCCGGATTCGAAACACCATTACCTGTTAAGCCCTTTGAAAAATTCGAAAACCTTGGAAAACAGCCTTAAATGAGCTTCGACTACTAGGTTTTGCATCTACAAGGGATTTTCTTAAGAGAGAGAAGACATAGGGAAAAGGGCACTAGCTACTGCATACCTATAGGCTAGAAAATAGACAAGCTGCTTGTTTTCAAACTTTGTGTCAAAACGTATTATGAATCGCAACTTAGCTACCCTCTATTGGGGTCTTCGAAGCCAAGTGGCCTTATTTAGCCTCTCAGGTGTAGGCCTGCGATATCGGCTAGGGGCTACCCGCCACTTGCGTCGCTAATAACCACAAATACAAGAGCTAACTTGGAATATTGTTTATCTGTCTCAGGGTGTAGTTCAATAATACAAGACTTAATACAGTAATAACAAGAGGGCGTATAGAATAGGTATGATCAATGATCAAGATGACTTCCTACGCATACTTCTAAAGCCATTCCAAACTTATTTTCACAAGCCATGAGAAGGAGGTCATTAAGCATAAAATATATTGTTGAATGACAACTTGACATCAAGTTGCAGAAGAGAAGGGCTGCTGACTCAATGTGATAGCACGCTCTAGGCATTAATGAGAACACAACTCGTCGTCTATCTATACAATCCTTGTCCTTAAGCCTCCACAAGAATACCCCTCACGAGAGACCAATGCTGAGAAATCGCATCGCCCTCGTCTAACTCGTACGCCTGGCCATACATAGGAATGCGACATTGGCGGACCCCACACCCAGTGCGTTGCTCCGAGGTGACGGCCAGGTTATTCCCCTACAATCGAAAGCCCATGATGTACCACGTCGCTCTTGAAAGCCGGCCAGAAGACCTCGGCAGACCACCGCTTGAGAATCTCCAGCGCAATGACGATCTGTATGACGCCAAACTCGGTTGACGTCGTCCCAATGTCGATTTCGGTCAGCAACACTGCCTTGGATCCTTGCCGAACCGTGGCCACGAATTGCCACTGGTGACCGTGGACGATGATGCCGGGCAAGAACTCGATGGCCGGTGATGGCGGGAGGCCGTGGAACTTAATTCCGAAATCATCCACTAACGCCGATCCCTGTAAACCAACACCATGGCAGGCGAGCACGATGCCCTGAAGGTGGTAGTGGTGGCGATGACGACGACGACGACGACGACTTGGGCATAGATGCCATAGTTAATTAGGGAATAACGCTTCAAAGTCTCGCCATCGATCTCGGGGCCTTTCTCCTAAAGCTGAGGTCGCAAAGACAGCATGTTAGAGAGACGATGTTAGGGCACTTCAAAGACCTAATGATGGGGCGCAAGGGACATCGTGGATGAAAAGATTGTGCCGCCTACTCTAGGCAAACTCCCTGCTTTGAATGCACTTGGACAGCTCCGTCCTGACAACGCTGCCTAGGATGCTTTTGGGGGTGCTCCCGCAATAGCTGCCACGGTTGAGAGATTCTCCGCCAGCTCAGACAAGTCTCGCCATCAACAAAGACGATTCTACCAGGATCATAGCCCCCAAACTGATAAAAACAAGCACTGTCGCTCCATCAGACCCACATCAAAATGACGGCAGAGATAAACATGCCACCAGTTCAGAACCCGGACCAAGAGATTGTGGAATTAACAGTAATGCCTCCTCCTGCTCCTCTAGTGCTTCTAATAAATTCATCAGTAGTAATCACAGAACTGCCGGCTCGACACCTGAACCGAGATACAGCCGCATTCATAGTTCCCCCCCAGCTGTCATACCGCACCCTCTTCATCCTCCTCCCTGCTCCAGCAGCAACCACGTCGCCGCGTGAATCGTCCAGAGGGGTCGCCCTTCTGGCTGCCGTCCGTCTGGGGACCCCTGGGCGCGTCAGCCCTGTCATTGGCGACGCTCTCGTTGACAGCTTGAATCGTGATATCGGGGGAGGCCTGCTGCGGCAACACTGGGCCGTGGACGACGACGACAGCGACGAGTGGGGAGCTGTCGACGCTGCCAGCGGGAGTGGACCACAGTAAGACTTTGGTATCGTAGACGCCTCATCATGCTCTCGACCTACCGAGGACATCGCCGGCACATGACAATTTTGCACTGGCATAAGAGTCAATTAACCAGAACGTGCAGCAGCAGCAGCAAGGGGGAGAAGCGAATAGTAGTGCGCAAAAAGTGTAAAACATACAAGAAGCGACCGCTTCCTTCAAGACGCAGAGGGCTTTGCAAGGGACTATCACAGTCTGGTTCCATAAGGAGTCGTGCAGGTTTGCGTTTAAGAGTCGAAGCGACCATCGAAGTCTGACACCTCAAGTGGGGGGCCCACTAGGGGAAAGACTAAGACTAATTAGCAGGTTACTTCTCGCGTGCGAAGTCATCTTGGAGTACTACCTAAAGACTAACGAGGATGCCATTGTCGTTGTCGAGCGCAAACCGGGCGCAAGGAAATTGAGGCGCGTAAGCGTGTCGTTGAGACGAGAAAAAGCTGCTGTGTGTTGAGGGGGGCAAAAGACATGGACGAGAGCGGGCCAGGGGATGTCAATTGGCAGCGGAAAGAAGCCTGATTTATGAGAAGATAAGACAAAGGAGGGAAGCAGGTAGGTAAGGTAGTGTTGAAGGTATGGACAGAAAGGAACGGGTACGGGTAGGTAGTGGGCGACGCGTTGATTGGATTGGTCGCGTCGCGCTGTCACGTAATAGGCAATGTGCTTTGTCTGCGAACCCACTTCCGCACTGGTCTTCCAAATCAGGCAATTTCGACTCTCAGACCCAAGCTTTCCTTAACGGAATTCGGAGTTGATCCTTCCCAAACACCATCATTGCTTATCGCGAAGTCCTCTACCGCAGGTTGACATGACATCTTGTCCCCTCTCTCCTCCCTCGCTCGCTCCTCGCTCTCTCCCACAGCGGCCCCACAGCTGCGACTCGGCTCCACCAACAACACCTCACAACCACGGTTCTTGAGTTCTGTAGTTCTGCTTGGATTCTGTCCAAATAGGCGTGCATGTGCCCAATTAATGTAATATGTGATAGGGGGCATCTCCCTCTTTGGTTAAGTTACGTTTCTTGGTATTCTCTATCTCTTATTTATGCAGGCCTAACAGCATCAACCAAGGAACACGTCCATCATTATTTTTAGGAAGCAGCCAGGCCAGGCATCTGGTGAGTAGATCGCGCTAGCTGCCGCTAGCGTCTGCCAATCCCTACTAGCTCCCGTTAGCTCCCACTAGCTTCCGTCATCTGATAGAGGCTGCGCGTGTCCACACGCACCTGCGGCATGCGTGAACCACCTGTTTATTTGTGAACAGAACTCTGTAGGGACCAGAAACGCATGGTGCTCAGGGGATGAACAGCCTTCGTGAGAAATGGGACCGTGGATTCCACCAGTTGGCGATATGATCCTAGTTACACACATACACACAATCAGTTGGCCCGTTACTTTCCACAGTCTTCACAGACTCCAGGTGCATCAGTATTGAAGACAGCCTGGCTTGGATCACAGAACAATGGAAAGAAGACTGTTCTGTTCCAGATCAGCCCTACCTACCTAGGCACATTTGCTTGAGACGAATACGTAGGTATCTGCCGTGTGCACAAACAGAAACATTTCACATGCTGTGGGGCATTGGCCGGTTCTTCGGTCCTGTGTATCAGGCACGGGAGGCTTGAGTCTTGTGGGAACAAACGGGAGAGTGTCTAGGAATCCACACACTCTGGATGACACTCGCTTGCTGGCAAGCTTGTCTGTTCTCCTTCTGATCTTTTGTCCTCCTGTTTATCTTGTGCTTGTCTGTTCCTCCCGTCTTTCGCATTTGCTCCTGTCCGCTGTGGGTTACACGCATCATTTTTGCAACCTATGACTGTCCACCATGGCGAGCCCTGACTTTGGGTCTGTACCTGGCAACTCTTCACGAGAACCGATTGTGATCGAACCCGATGCGATGGCATCTGAATCAGGCCGCCGCTCTCAACGTAGAAGGCGGAGACGCGATGCTGAGATACCTTCCTCCCCGCCCAGCCGTCGAACGAGAACGAGAACGAGAACCTCTACGAATAACCGAGTCGACATGCGCCTGACAAACAACCAACCAGACCTTCAACCGCCTTCAGCCAGATCACCCTCACCACTACCGCCACCGAACAACCAAGACCTGTTGTCGTTCCGAACCCTCTCTGCATCTCAACCGAAAAATCAGGAGCAACTCAAAAAACCACCGCCCCGAGCGAATGACATCTACTTTGATACAATATTGCACGTGGTCAAGTCTATTTCCGCCCTTGAGGTTGAGGTTCAAGCTGATGGAGGGCATCGCGATCCACGAAAAGGTGTTGGCTTGGCTCCAAAACCACACAAGTGGCAGACCTGTTCTGCCCGTTCCCCCAGACCTTCGGAACTGTCAATGCAGCGACGACGTAATCAAAACTGAAATGTTCACGGAATGCCGCCATGTAAGTCGGCATCACCTCTTCCTCTTCCTCTCTCTCTCTCTTCATGACCATTTCACTGAGTGGGTCCCGCCATGTCTCTAGATGTCCTACAAATGTTGCCTTCAAAGATCGTCACAATGCTGCCAGAGGACCCAAAAGGCGGTCAAATGTTTTGCCCCTCAACACAGGGAATGCCCTTGTTGTATGGAAGAGGAGCTTTTCCATCTCATGAGTTGTGGTAAACTTTTCCTTATCCCTGCTTTTCTATTCCTGTTTCCCACCTTGGGTAACCTTGGTCTGACCGCGAACGATGACGCAGGACACGTGTTGTGCTTGCAATGCTGGCACATTTTCGACAAGTGCCCTACTTGTCGCGCCGACGTTAGTGATGGTCCTCAGGCCGAGTATTGAGCATGACAAGAACCAGGTATACAAAGGGCCTGGAGGGAGAGATGACCGCAAAACCCGATTTTGACAAGAATCCACGGCGTGGAAAGATGGTGCCGGTAAATATTGGAGGTGTAGAAAGCAAAAGAACTAGGAATGGCAGCAAGAACTTGGTCAGGCTAGCATTAGACATGTACCGGAGCTGATAATTGAGGTAAGCATTCCAGGCAAGGTCCTTCTAGTGGACTCAAGGGGGCATCGGCTTGGTAGTTATATTTCAGGAGGCGTGGATGCATGAAGGATTCGCAAGTCTATGAATCAATCAGGGTGGCACATTAGCAGTCTGTGTAACATCAAGCAGTTGGCTTCATGCGCGGCCACGGGCGATTTCTTCCCTGCTCCTGTTGGTCGAACACCAGCTGGGTTGTGAAGCAGATCCTGCGTACGATCTACATCATGTTGGCGTCTGAGCCCAAGGGCATGTTCAGTCGCTTTTCTACGTAAGTGAATAAGCAGAACTATGACAACACGTTCTTGAGTGACGATGGGAATGTGGTCCTGACCGCGCACTGCGGCTTGTGTCATGATCATGTACACCTCCTGAGGTCGATGAAGTCCTGTGACATAGAGCCGCCTAGGTGCAGAAGCAGGACATGCTCGTGGTCCTCAACTGCGTCTTGGGAATAAGACAACACGTGCCATTGCCATCGTTGATGACCAGGTTCTCGCCTTTGATCGATCACAAGGCCCATGACGTGACCGGCGAAGCAAAGGCCTTCAGAGTCGTATTGAAAACCGCATTCGCGGATGAGGAGTTTGGAGCTTGTAAATTATCATGCAGGCGTGACAGATCCTGCGTATTGTCTTGTATCTTATTCCATTCACGTATCACCTCATGTACCGGGTCATTGGCTTTACCGAGTCCCTGTGCATTGGCATCATCCTGAATGCGTCCTCGTCCATCTCTGCAGGCAGCTCTGACCATGTTCATTTTCGTGTCCTCGATCATGAATATAAACCTACACTTGAACACTGCCGTTTCCAAGTGCAGGAACATGTGTTTGCAGGCCCTAAGCTGGTCAAGCATTCTGACGTACTGTAATGAACCTGCTCTTTGTTAGAGATGTTGAAGGCTTAGGTGATGTTGACTGGGGTAAAGGGAGTGTCCGAAGCTAGACTAGCGTATGATGGTGTGGTCTAGGTGGTGTATTAAAGTGCTGCTTTGCATGCGCAGGAAAGAAAAGAGACCGCAGGATACCCTTGGTTGCGTCAGGGCTTGCGGCAGGATGAGTCGGGGGAGGACGGAACAGCAATGGAATGGAAGAAGATGAATGGAGGAGGAGAAGGTGATGCTCTGGTAAGGACGGGGCCCGTGTATGACCGCTAGTCTCCAGCTCATTCTCTTCCTCCAGGATGTCGTCCTCAGGGATGTCTCAGTCTCAAATGGCGTTCTGCCCGGCAACTCGAAGAAAACCTCGGAGGTCGCTGAAAGGAATACGGATGTTGGCAAGTTCGTCGAGTCCGGAATCCTCTTTAGAACTGTAAAAACGGGAAGTCAACAAGTTTCATCCTACTTAGTACAGTAATATCTCGTAGCAGAGAAAAGCAGAGGGCAGCAAGGAAAGGAACAGGTTAAATAAGGGGGGGCTTGAACCTCATTTGTAAAGTCCGGCAAACCTAATCATCAGGAAGATTTGCCACGTCCAGGACCATGTCCGAGGTGTACAGACACAAATCGAGGTCGGCGTCAAACGGAGTCCAGTCCATCGCTTTAGACACTATGCCGTTGTGCGTAACCTAGACGCCAACGGAGCACTGGTTGAGGTGATGCATGATGGCCACCAAGTTGGACGGCGCGGTGGGATTGTAAATATTGAAAGCAATGACGGTACGGACCTGGCGGAGGCCATGCGTGCCTTTGAGGAAGCCCTCGCACCTCCTTTGCAGTCTGGAGAGTTTGGTCGGGTCGGTGTAGGCGACTTTGGCGACAACGGGCGGGTTTGTTTCCAGACAGAGGCGGCCCCAAGAAATATCAGGATACCTGTTGCCCCTGATCTTGTTGTTCGTGCTGCTACCGGGCATGAGAGTGATATTGGGTGCGCCGAGGGCCTGGAAGACTGGAAGGAAAGGGCAAGTGGCAGCAGTGATGCTGTGGGAGACCTGGGCAGCAAAGGCGGAGTGGATCCGCGACTCGGGCATTTTGAAGCTCAGAAGGCCATTGATGGGGTCGTATTCGATCCGAAGCTTGTCAAGGAGGGACTCGGGGTCGGTGTCAGCATCGTACTCTGGTTCCGAGTCGGAGTCGGAGTCGGAGTCGGAGTTGCCGAGGTCGAGGTCGAGTCCAAAGCATATCTCACTCTGCAAGCGCACAAGAAGAGATTGGTAGGAAGAGGGCTTCAAGTAGAGAAGGCTCTTATTCTTGTCGTCATCTTCACCTAAGTCTCTTTAACTAGAGCCGCATACATAGGCTGTAGAGCCGTGTCGGCCCTAAGCAACACAACGCGCCAAGGCAAGGGCGGTCTCAAAGCCAACATCCTGTGCTTCGGCTGGAGGCATGATCCCGTCTGTGTGCTTTTGCGTTTGCGTTTGCAGGATAACTGAGAGACCTGGAGACTGCAGGCTATGAGGTAAGCTAAGCATATGTCGAGATAATCAATGAGTGCGTGCAGCTGGAAGGAATAACCACTGCTTGAACTCACGGAACAACTAGTCTTACAAAGTGACATTACTCAAGCCACCTGAAGCAGCCCCACGGCTTTTGCACCGTTTGTGACAGGGTCGTGCTTGTTAAGCAGCACGAGTCGGAACGCCACCCGGTCATCCCCGGCACTCTTCATCGTGCAGCCGCCGGTATTCCAGACCACCACCGCGGGACCTTAACACCCAACCTTACGGGGCCGGATCCGGAGCCGGAGCCGGAGCCGGAGCACGGGCCCGAGCCCGAACCCGTGCCGGCAGACTTTCAGGGCGGCGGCACCCTCCCCTTCACGATGTGGTGCGTCGTAGAGGGGGACGATGATGACACGTACAAACAAGATGGAGAAGGAGAAGACGTACGCAGCGCCCCGGCCGCTACATCGCCGCCATACAATCCAGTCGAGGCCCCCTTCTGCGCCGTCACGCTCAACCATCTCCTCGCTAATAGCCCGTAGCTCACAAGCCCGGAAATCCTGCTTCGGCTGAAGAAGGAATTCGGCGGGCTCATTGCGCCCGACACGAGAAAAGGCATTACAGCCTTCGACCAGTCGCTGCTCGCTGGCCTCTTCGCTTGCAACCTCCAGCTCGACCTTGCATCGACATCGACTAAGCCCCCGCCGGGCTTCGTCCTCTACACCCGTAAGACGGTCAGCGCCCTGCTCCGCGCAAACGCGCTCCACTCCCACCCCGACATCAACCTCGACTCGCAGTCCGACAAGCTCGACATCGTCCTCGTCGACACCAGCCTCGGCTCGAAGCGCGCCGTTGTCAGCCGCTACAATTATCTCGAGACCTACCTCGTCGACGCCAACGCTACCTGCACCACCACCATCTACCCAGCCAGGGATGAGGCCTACGCCGAAGGCAACAAGCTTGACGAAATCCGCGCCCTTGACCGCGTCTCCCAGGCCCAGCACACGTGGCGGCCCAAGACGTGCTTCAGCGCAGGACCGTGCACGCTCGCAGACGTCGCCCGTGACTTCAAGAAGCGCTCGTGGAGCAGCTCCTCGGGCCACGCGACCATCGACGACAGCAAAGCCGTCAGACTCACCTGCACCACCACCGCCACCTTGAGAAAGCCGCCACCACGGAAGAGGCAGTGCGTCCGCCGCGCGACGCCCTCCAGCGATCCCAACGGCCACTGGTTCCTCCAAAAGTACGTCGAAACCCTCGCGGGGGTTGAGTTCCGCGTCTACGTCATTGCCGAGCCGCATCCTACCGACACGCGCGGCCTGCGCGGCTGCATTGCCCGTATCTGGTGCACAGAACCCATCCCAGACTCGCACGGTACCTTGACCGCCACCGAGGCCATCGGCCGCTCGTACCAGAACCACGGGCTCCCCGAGCATGCCGTCAAGTCCTTCGCCCTGTCCGTCCACGAGGCCTTGCGCGCCGGGGACCGCTGGGCGGCGCAGTTTCGCTCGCTCAGCGTCGGGTGCCGCCCCAATGTCTCCCTTTAAAGTCAGGCCTACATCTTACATCTACAGTTTTCAACGTCATGTTTTGATTTACATGCATCTGTAAGAACTATAGGCCAGGAGACTTTGTATGTGCCTTGATCACTATACATTCCGCTGTGTTTGTATTAATTGTGGGTTAGAAGACCCTGTGTGATTGCGGGACGCTTCATCTTTAGCCCTTTTCCTCATGGATGTACACTAATCACTAGCATTAGCAAGGCTGTCTCTCCTAATGCTATAGACTCTGCTTATGTTTTGCTTACTACGCATTCTGCTGTATTTGTAAGAATTGTAGGTTAGAAGACCATGTGTGATTGTGGGACGCCTCATCTTTAGCCTTTTCCCTCAAGGATGTACACTAATCACTAGCATTAGCAAGGCTGTCTCCTGACACCAACGTCACAGTGACGCATCTTCTTGCAGTTACTTAGCAAGCAGTATTACAAAGCCAGTGCAGGAGCATTTGAGGCGCAGACAAGCATGTATACGGATCGTTCCTAGCCACATCTTCAGATAGGTTATATAAAGGCTGTGCCTGTGCCGCCTTACGCATTGCAACTTCAGCAGTTTCTAACCACTCACACCAACATCTCAATGGCGACTCATCAGAACATAGCGGCATGGCTGCCAGGCGTAGGAAAACAGGTCGAAATTGGTCCTGCCGATATTCCAGACCCTGGCCCAGGGGAGCTGCTCATTAAGGTAAGGAAAGTAAACAAAGCAGCCGGTCTCTTTGTGCTTGCATTCACTTCTCAGCGCAGGGTCTTTGATAACTGATGTGTTGATTTTAGGTCCAAGTGGTCGCTGCGCAGCCAGCAGAGTACAAGATCCAAGAGGGAACCCTCCCGTATCAGCTGAATTTCCCCACCGTCATTGGATGTAAGTAGTTCCTGCAAGGTGGCCTTTGCTACATGCTACAGGTGCAAAGCTGATTATGCAGTGTCTTTTTCTGGCACAATCGTCAAGGTCGGAACGGAGGTCAGCCGCTTCAAGCCGGGCGACCGCGTTGTCACCAACAATTGTGGAAGTCTCCGCAATGATGCTCGATTTGGAGCTTACCAGAAGTACGCGCTCACCAAACAAGAGATGACAGCAAAGGTAAGTGAACGGTTTCCACACTTTGTCTCGCTGCAATGAGACTAACAGCTGAAACCAACTGTGTGTTAACATGTCCTTGTAGATTGGAGTAGCCTCTTTTGAGACTGCAGTTTCATTGTCCAGCCTGTGCTATCCTGCCAGTGCACTTATCCAGACCCTGCACCTTGACAAGCCATCTGACCATCCTAATCCCCAGAACAACGCAAACCCGAGATCCGAACCTTCTTCCGCTTAGGAATGAGGCGGCACTATCCCCGTACAGCTTCCCTCTCGCCTAATTTTTCTTGGCATCCGCTATTAGTGAATCAGGTGATGAACCACTAGAATCCTTAACAGCCGAAAACTCTTCACTTCTCTGCTCCGGAGCCCTCCTGCGATGGCCTCACAGCCTCCGGCGGGCATCAGACCGCTGCCGGCCTCACCGGCTGGCCCCGATCGGGGCCCTGGGCCACCTCCAGAGCCAACCTCTCCATTAAGGGCTAAACGCCGCCGCAATACCGAGACTCAGCCACTCCAGCCCAGTCTTGCGGGAAGCCAGCCTAACACCTTTAATCCAGCTCCCCTAACGGCAATAGGGCCTCCAATTTTAACTCCAGCTACTAGTAGGACTGCCACTGGGTCTGTCTTGTCTGCCCTGGATGAGGAGGCTAGGCACTATGAGGCCTGCAAGGATGTCTTCTTGACTATCGCGCAGTCTGTGGATAATGTCGTCTCCAGCTTTAAGGGCCCTAGGAAGCAGATTGCAAAAGAGGCTACAGCCTATGTGATCTAAGCCCTAAAGAAGCTTATTAACAAGGAACATGCTCCGACA
Source organism: Colletotrichum destructivum (assembly GCF_034447905.1). NCBI lineage: Eukaryota > Fungi > Ascomycota > Sordariomycetes > Glomerellales > Glomerellaceae > Colletotrichum > Colletotrichum destructivum. The sequence goes on from NC_085906.1 coordinate 77,231, forward strand.
CTGACCTAGAGCTGGGCCGCCGTCACGGCCTTGGCACCAGGTACAGCTCTAGACCCCCACTGGGCTCTGACCTGCCTGCAAGCCAGACCCCAGACAAAATCCCAGGCCCTACCCCAGCCCTAACCCCAGCCGAAAGAGGACCTCTAGGTCTTTGCCTGCATCTTAGAGGAGGGCCTGTTGGCTGCCTAAAAGAACGCCCCTTTTGCCCTCCGCTAGACAGTTTGCTAGACCTTTAGCCTCTAACTAGCAGATATCCCTTACATCTACTACATTGCAACTAAATACTTACTAAAGCTATTAAACAAGTAGATCTAGTAAGGCCTCCTAGCAGATAAGCAAAAACTAGCAGCCTGCTTAGGGGCTTACAAGATAGAGACCCCTATAAAGTGGTTTACCTACATTGTCCTGCGCTGCCTAGCTAATTTGTAAAGCATTAATAAGGACGCCCTAGACCTAGCTACCTTGATTAAAGATGAGGTCTTTACCTAGATAAGACTGAAGCCTACCTAGGCCTAGCAATCCTACCTTAGGCTAAACCCTATTACAAATAAAGTCTCTTAGGTCATCTTATTCCTAATAGAGGTACAGCCCTTTAGACTGTTCAACCAAAGCAGCAGGTCCTAACTTATTTAGAAGAGGAAGACGCTTATTAGACACAACCCTAGCTGCTAGGGCTACCACTTAAACAGCTACTGCAACTAACAGCCGCTCTGCAACAACTGCAGCAGACCTTCAGACTTGCATAAGACTAGGCCCTGTATAGCTAAACCGAAGTGTGCAAACTGTTGCAGCCTGTTCCAGGCTAGCCACAAGAATTGTCCAGCTAGGCCTATGACAATAAACAGCATCCCTGCCCTCCCAGACCGGAAGGAGCAGGCCTAGATCCGCAAAGTTGGACAGAAGGTCTATGACGCCCTCTATAAGGCCAGTCTAAGCGCCTCTTGGAGCAGCACCTAACAGCCTAGGGACCTCCCTCCCTCCAACCAGGATCAACTGCCTGGCTCCAAGCAGCCACACAAATAGACACCTTCTAAGAGCTTAATTGTGTGCCTTAGGGACAGGGACACTAATAGTAGCAGCATAAGTAAGGATAAGCCTGAGGATGCTAAGGGTCCTCCCTAGACTAACTGCGCTATTCTACCTCTCTTAAACAGGAGTCAAAAAGTAGCCCAGAAACCAGATTACAACGTTGCTAATGCCTACACCTACCTAGAACTTAACTTAGAGACGTAGGCTAAAGCAGGCCTCTCTATAGGTGCTACGCATAGCTTAGTGCAACGTAAGGAAGCAGTTGCTAGCACATACAGCTTTCCTAGAGCTCTGCTAGGCTAAGCTAATTGACATTGTACTAGTCCAGGAACCCTAGATAGGCTATATTGACAAAATGCAAATCAACATACATCCAGGTTTTAACTCCTACGTCCCAGTAGACTTCTAGAAGGACAGGGAAACCAGACCTAGGGTTATAACCTACATACAGAAAGGGATAAAGTAGAAGGCCCAGCAGCAAAGGCCCATCCAAACAAGGGACATCCTATGGATCACAGTTAACAACGCAACTACTATAGTTAACGTATACAGACAACCAGGAGACCTACATAATCACACAACTACAACCCTACTAGAATACAGGCTGCCAGAAAGAGCCCTTGTAGCAGGGGACCTTAATGCTTATTATTACTCCTAGGAGCCTGGATCAAGGAACAGGAATAGGGGGGGCGACATAGCAGACTAAGCAGATAGCCACAGCCTGGCATTTATTAGCAAGACAGGGACTGCAACTTATGCCTAAGGCCATGTACTTGATCTTACCTTCTTGAATATTCCCCTTGCACACGCAGTAGTCAGCCTATACCTACACCTAGGGGCTAATTATTAAGTAATTATCTTAACAATCCTGCTTCAAAAGCAACAACAACAACAGATAGATCAACTACAGTTACTATCAGTCCTAGACTTAGCCCTACCCTGGTTTAGAGACCTGATTAGAGCAGGAGTCTTAGTCTTACCTACCCTCTAGAACGCACCTACCCCTGCTAAGTTAGACACCTAAGCAGAACAACTAGTCAACCTTCTCTCTACAGCTGTCCAGGCTGTAGGAAAGAAACAAAGAAAGCATAAGAAGGGGGCCCCTTGGTGGACACAAGAGTGCGCAGAAGCCTACCGAACGTACTGCAAGGCCTGCTGCCAACAAGCCTAAGAACTAGAGCAGACCCTACGTCTTGCTACCCTTAAAGAGCAGAAGGTCTTCTTAAGTACAGTCAGGAAAGCTAAGCAGGCCTACTAGGCTGCTAAGATTAAAGGAGTTACCTTAGACTAAGAACTCTACAAGATTATAGGCTAGCAAAAGGCTAGCCTAGGGCTTAAAGCCCCCCCTCTGGTAGTGGAGGGCCAGACGATCAACGACACTCAGGCCAAGGCCTAGGCACTCCAAAGAGCCCTCCTACAGAGGTTTAGTGCACAGGATGACCTGCTTAGAGACCTATTTAACGTCCCTACAGTCTCTTGACGACAGATACCCTAGTATGATGCTATTAGTAAAGAAGAGCTGAGGGAGGCTACCCTGACAAAGACTACAACCCCTAGCATTGACGGGATCACAACACAGCTGCTTTAGGCTTACTGGAACCTTGTATCTAAGCCTGTTAGACAACTGTTCCAGGCCTGCATACAGACAGGTTACTTCCCCTAGCCTTTCTGCAGAGCAGAGGTCGCTATAATCCAGAAAGTAGGGAAAGCAGACTTCTTAAAAGCTGGATCTTAGCAGCTAATAGCCCTGCTATCTTGTCTTAGGAAAGGTCTTAAGAGGCTAATAGCTAGAAGAATATCCTACCTTACTATCCTAGAAGGGGTAACCAGCCTACAGCAAATAGGGGCTCTACTTAGCAGGTTAGCAGTTAACCTAACTACCTGCCTTGCCTACAACATTAAAATAGCCCTTAACAAAGGGCTTACAGCTACATTAGTGATAATAGACGTCTAAGGGGCTTTTGACTCTGTCCTTTAGAACCAGCTAATTGTCTAGCTACGCCAACAAGGCTGGCCTTACAGCCTGGCCAAACTGATATTCCACTTTGCTTTAAACCAAACAGCTAGAGTCAGGCTGGAGGATGCAACAACAGAGGACTTCCCCCTAGTTTGCAGGCTGCCCTAGGGCTCCCTGCTGTCTCCTATTCTTTTCCTGCTTTATATTGCAGACATTTTAGCAGAAGACCTGAAGCTTTGGTTTAGGTATGCAGACAACATTAGCCTTCTAGCTATAGGACCCTCCCTTAAGAGTAATGCTGCAACCCTTAGCTAAGAGATTACACATATCCTTAACTAGAGAACAGAGAATAAGGTTGCTTTTAACCTAAAGAAGTCTAAGGCTATCTACTTTATAAGGAAATATAATTAGCAAAGAGATCTGCTAGAGATTAAGGTAAGACACCTTAGAATTGTAGCATTAATAAAGCCCATCTGTTGGCTAGGGGTCTAGTTTAACAAGAGGCTTTCTTTCTAACACTATGTTAAAACAAAGCTAGCTGTAGTAATAAAGGCAGCCTAACATCTTAGACACCTAATAAACACAAAAGGTGGGCTCCTGGCTGCTGCTGTACGTAAGGCTGTAATCTCCTGCATCCTGCTAATTGCTCTCTACAGGGCTAAGACCTAGTATAGAGGCATGACCAAGCCAGCCCCTGGCAGAGCTATTGATACTGGCTGCAATGTTTCTCTCCTAATAGATAAAGTCAGTACAGGCTAGAAGGGTCTTGCAATTAAGCTTAAAAGGGTCATTACAACAGCAGCAAGGGCTATCCTGCCAGCCTAGAAAACAACTCCAACATACAGCCTCTTTAGGGATGCTAGACTACTACTAAGTAAGGTAGCTCTAGAAGGAGTCTGCCTCTGCTTTGCAGCACATCTAAAGAAGGTTGATCTACAACACCCTCTTGTACTAAGGCTCTCCTAATAAGGGCAGCAGCAGATAAAGCTCCAACAGACTGCAGACCTTGCACTAAAATGCCTAAGACTAGCACTCATCTAACTACAGTACCTCCTAGGCTTATAAGACCTAATAGTCCTGCAGACTAAGAAAGAGGCAGCTAAAGCTTTCTAGGCCTAGCTAAAGACTATACTAGACAGCTATATAGTTGTCTTTTTAGATAGCTCTAAAGCAACAAATAGAGCTACAGGATATAGGTTTGTTATCTACTGCAGCAACAGGCGCGTTACCTAGGGCTGCAGCTAACTTAGTCTAGCAGAGGTGTTTAACGCTAAGGCTGAAGGGGTGAGGATAGGACTCCAGCAGGCCCTCTTAACCTCCTAAGGCCAACCTATACACATCTGCATTAACAACACCAGTGTCATCCAAGGAATACAGGGTAAGGCCCTAGACACCTTGCAAGCAGCAGTTCTTAAGATCTAAGCTGCTGCTAGGATATACAACATCTACACCTACTAGGCGCTAGGGCACCAGGGGATTAAGGGCAACAAAGAGGTAGACTAGCTAGCTAAGGAGGGCACAGCGCTGCTAGTCCTGCTAGGCTAACTAGCTACACTCTCTAGGATTAAGAGGCTTAGTAGAGAATAATTGCAAAACTAGTACAGACAGTAGTAGGGTAAAGAGGCAATAGAACGCTACACCTAGCTTAGACTAAGCTTACACTTCTCCTACCCTCCTAAACTTGCCCTACTACAGAGCACCCTTTACTACCTCTTAGCAGCCTAGTTAGGCTACAGGGACTTTAAATACTATTACTAACGCTTTAACTACACTAAAGCTTTGCTAACCTGCTCCTGCAGGGAGGTAAAGGAAGTAGATTATCTGGTCTACTGCCTAGCGACCCTGGTGAGGAGGCAGCAGTAGCCTACCCTCTACCTAACTGGTCTGCTTGACCCTATAGGACCTATAGGGTCTCTTGAACGATACTTCAAGGGACTAATGACTAACCTAAAAGGCTTTAAGGCCTTCCTGCACGTAACAAACTTCTTCCAGAAGATATATCCACGCTACTAGGGAACAGGCTTTAGCATAGGATCTAGACAGCTAACTTAACCCCTAAAGGGAAATAGATGGGAAGCAATAAAACTAGGGAACCAGCAGGAACTAGGGACAGATAGAAGGCATAGTAGCCATCAGGCAGGATTTAGAGGACGAAAGGAAGGGCGATGTATAAAGTACATAGTCCTAGCCTACGGCTCTCTACGCCACATACCCTTTAGGAGGTCTGCGACAAGGGTTCCACCCTTGCCGCCATGGCGTTAAATACAACAACAACAACAACAACAACAACAACATCCCCAGAACAAGAACAAGAAGGTGCTTATCTGGGGTGCTTCTTCTTCTTTTGGCGCTTACGCTAGCCAGCTGGCTGCTCGAGCAGGCTACACTGTGGTTGGCGTTGCGTCTTCTCAGAATGCTCAGCTTGTGAAGTCTTGCGGCTGTGCGCACTTTGTCGACAGGAAATCACCAACTGTGAAGCAAGAGCTCATAGACCTTGGACCTTTTGAGGCCGTCTTGGCGGCTGCTGACGCAGCCCCTGATCAGCCTGTGTTGGGGGCTGTCTTGGCTGCGCATGGCGGGGGCACCTTTCTGTCGACAATGGGTTTGCGAGCGGGTGTGGAGTTGCCGCCAGGAGTGAACGGAGCCTTTACGGCCGTCATGGAGCCCTACCTTAACCCAAAGAAACGGGAGTTTACTGAGTGGGTGTGGTGGGAGTTCTTGGAAAGCGAGCTTACGTCTATGCGGCTGCAGCACGTACCAATTCGAATTCTAGGGGGCCTAGACAAGGTGCAGGAGGCATGGAATCTGTTGAAGGAGGGAAAAGTCAGCGGCCAAAGACTTGCTATTACACCTAGCCTTTAGTCACTTTACATTATGTAAGGGTTAAACCATGACTTCTTTAAGTGGCCTGAAGTGCATGGAAGGTTTCACCAGATACTTTCAGCCTGTGGAGTTTGCCTTTTTCTCTGCAGAGTCAACTCTGTAACTCCTTCAAGAAGGTTAAAGACATTGTCTACCGCCTGTAGTAAGGGATTGATTACTAGATACCTTATCTTTAGATAGTGTCTGACTTAAAAAAAAGCCAAGCAGGCGCAGAAAATTGTAAATTAAGTGTTCCGTTCCGCCCTTGTAGACGATAATCATTTTACGCTCTGTGCCATTCATCATCACCATCTTGCTACTATATATACACGCCTCACTCATCCCAATCACAATTTTTGCACTCGATACCCAAATTGAAGTTCTCCTAGGTCTTCCAGGTAGCTCTCGTCACCATTACGGCTGCCGCTACTCCTGTTCGTAAGTCTTTCTCTAGGCAAATCCAGACGCTATTTGCAACCTTGAACATAGACTGAGAGGTGTTACTACTAGCGGCTGTATCGATATTGGCTAAGCGCGATACTGCCTTGGATGAAGCTATCGTAGTCAAGGTTGTGTGGGCCTACGGCGATGCAAAGCCTAACGTCGGCGGCGACTACCCGCACCTACGCCCTCCTAACGGCGCGGATAAGGTCACCCTGGGCACCGGCAAGCGCTATGACAGCAAGGAGGTGGAGCAGCTCGTCAGACTCGTCCTTGCCGAGGATCATTCACAGTACGCCAGGAAGTGAAAAGTCCAACCAATTACTAGTTTCCCTTGCAATATTTGTAAATTGGGTGGGAGGAGCATGCAATGATACCTTGAACAATGCTTAAGCTTACATCGCTCGTCTTCCATGGTCCAAAATATGCGCGTCTCTTCCGTTTAGTGGCAAGTAGATTTTTGTTCCTTATGTCTTAGGCTACACGAGTATATTTCAAACCGCATTGAGGTCTAGTTGATGTTCTGAATGTCAACATGAGTGCAATGCCCTACCAGATTGCGTATGTCATAGGGGATAGAAATAAGGTGTAATTTTAGAAACTATACACGTTATCCCATCGGGTGCTGCTTGACCCCATTTTCGCCAAGAGCAGGGTAGAGCCAATAAGGGGTTGTAAATCTATTAAGTTAACCAATAGGGTTAAAATACCTCTGTTGCCTATAGATTCTAAGTGTGCCAGAGGTACCAGCAATCTCTATCAATACATAATGGTACATTACAGTCTAAGCAGCCCTTCCGTGTTTTTTTTCGAGTGAGGTTATTCCCAGAGATCTCGCCTAGGGTCTGGCGGGCTCTTACTGCCCTTAGATTACTACAATAAGAGCAAGGCGAATTAACCTTCCTCGACCCCTTTCTATGTTGTTCCCATGGAATAGAGGTATTCCTTTTATCTATAGTCCGTCTAGGCCGTGACCTCTGCCGCCCTTGTGCTAATAGTCCGAACTGCTGAATAAGCTGGGCTGCAAGCAATTGCCGCCATTGGTGGTGTGATTTCACCTTCTGCCACCTAGGGCTGCCCCAGAGCTGCAGTAGGAAGCTATTCACAACTACCACTTCTAGTAGGAAATTCCAGGCAATTGACTGCCAGCCCCCTCGACGAATAGGGTGGCTGTATTAGTAATAGGACCTCATCTGGTCACTTACATCAACCCCATTCATCTTATGGTTGTATTCATCGATTGCCCTAGGGACTGGAAGGTCCTTGCGGACGTCTGGGCCAAAGACTTGTCGGGCAGCCTTCTTAGCAGCGGAATTCCCAGCTGGGCGACGGCGGCTGCGGATAACTTCCTGGCCGTCCTGGAAGACAGTTGACAGGAAGAGCACAAGGGCATTATCCTTCCAGGTGAACTGGTTGACCTATTTGCTAGTTAGGTAAGTAGGCTGGCTAGACTAGGCAGGGTAGGACAGGGCTAGGCTGGCTGGCTGGCAGCTTACCTCTCCATCTAAAGTAGGGATACAGTGTATTTCGCCCCAGGGGATACCCCGTCCTTTAGTCTCTTTCTCAGCAACTAGGATCTCATCTATCCCACTATCCTTCCGGCAGGTACCAGAAGCTCCAACCTGTTGATTCTGTAGGGTACAAAAGAGACGTATAGAGGCAAAGAGGTTGTCAAGAAAGACGTGGTAGGTTGCAGCTGGAAGTAGGGAGATAAGGGTAGTTACTACCTGCTGCGTTGGTGTCAACAGAGCCAGCTTTCCAGCAGCTGTCCCAGTCGACCGGGCTGCCCACCCAGGCTGAGCTGGGCTAGGCTGGGCGGGCTGGGCCTAGGGGACTAATGCGTATGGGCCCTTTCTATGGACGTGCTACAGCCACCGTACACAGTAGCCAGACTAGGCAAGGATCCAGATCTTATAGCCAGTTGGGATAGGTTTTGTTGGAATTGTTGTCGTCTCAAGAGATCGACCTGTAAATCAGACCATAGCCTCATCAACTGTAAGGTCTAAACCAGGTATATAAAGGGAATCCCCAGTCTCTTGGATGTGGGATGACCACTAGTTAACCTTCCGGTATACATCTGGCATTTGATCTTAGGTCTGACCCCAGCCCCAACCCCAGCCCTAGCTGGGCTGGGCTGGCTGGCTAGGCTGGAATTCAGCAGTGTTAAATATCCGTAGTCGCTAGAGTAGTAGTTAAAAACAGTCCTAGGATATAAACTGCGTAAATAGGTGGATAGGATCCTCCTTTTGCTGCTGGGTCGACCAGTAGGTTAATAATCTAGATTCCCTATGAATTCCTATATATAATAGGATCCCTAGGAAGAGGTAGATCTCTTCTACTAAAGTCTTCCTCCACTTATACACTCTAGACGTTCTGGCCCTAGGGCCCTCCTTAGATAACGGCGCCGCATTCGTCCACTAGGCCCACTGCTCCACAAGGCCCTGCAGAACGTATTGGATGAATAGTTCTAGCGGGCTTGCAGGTAGCTGCCGTACCTCTTGGGCCCGGGCCGGCACGTTGAAGGGCCGGAAGGAGCCCGGAAGACCATGCTCGGCAGCTGGAGGTTCGTGGGGCCAGACTGTTGCTGCGTCACAGCGCTCTAGCGTACAGTCTGTATTACAGGCAGTAGTAAGGTCTTCCGGAAGGACCTCAACTACTATACAGCTGCGTATAGAAGTAATAGAAGCGTCAGAAGCATCAGAATCGCTAGAAGACATCACAGCATTAACCAAAATGGTGGTTTTAGTGGTGAAAGTAGGTCGGAAATCATAGGGGTACATGACGTACTGTCATGTATCCCTTTGAATGCGGAGTAAAAGTGGATAATTAGTGGGTATTTCCGGGCTTGGCGAAAATGGGGTCAAGCAGCACCCGATGGGATAGATTTGTGATCATCTGCTCTCACACGTTTGCTGCTTAGGAACTACAGAGTACTTTGCCAACAAGGCAGGTCGTAAAAGTCCTAACGCACAATTTAACCCTGTTGCCTGCCCCCCCACCTATGTGCGAATAAACCCATTGTCGTTATCCATTCTATTGGTTGATTGTGCCTTGGAACTCTTGTGGGTGGTTCTTACTGCAGCACATGGGTCGTTGGTGAGCCGTTATCCGTGCTGCCTCAAAGATGGAGTAAATTCTTACACCCGAGTTCCCCGATTGGCCAATATAATACAGATCTGCCCACATGCGCAGGATGTGGCATAAAGCGGGTCACCTTTTATGTCAATGGAGTAACCGTAATCTTACTCGAACCACACCAAGGTAGATAAGGCATGATTTGAGTCTTGACGGGTCCATAAATTCCAGGGATGTATGCGAAGCCAAGTGTCCTTGACCTTGTGCTTCCGTTCAACTTTCAACACAACCAACAACAACCTGCAGACCATACACCACACCACACGTTGCCGCAATGGCTCAAGATCATCACGAAAGCCGACCTGAGAATGATGCCGAGAACGAGAGAACCCGACTGATCGCAGTCTCGGCCCCTCCCGGCGAGTCCCGCCCAACGTCACCAGACGCCCATACAACGGAGTCCACACCACGAGCACGTTTCAGCATCGTCGCTACTTGCATCTTTCTGATTATCCTCATCGAGTTGGGCGCTTATCTCGCTACGATCCCACTCAATCAGGTGCTCGAGGAAATCATATGCCACAATCTTCAGCGTCTGCAACCCAACGTCAATGACTTGGGATGCAAGGACAAGACCGTCCAGGACGAGTTGTCAATTATCAGAGGGTGGCAGAGCACGCTGGATTACATCCCAGGCCTTTTGACAGCTGTTCCGTACGGCTTTCTCGCCGACAGACGGGGGCGGGAGCAGGTGCTCAGCCTGTCTCTGTTAGGAATCACTATGTCCAGTGCCTTCTACATTCTCGTTTGTACGTTGAGTCTCCCTGAAAGCTGTTTCTCCCCCATGCTAGCATTTGATCGTTGTAATTAACCTCAGAAAAAGGTGCTCTGCCTAGTGTGTTCTCTACCCGTGCAACATGGCTCTCTGCTGTCTTCACCTTTATTGGTGGTGGTCCGGCCGTCTTCAACGCTATGATATTTACTATTGCCGGCGATGTTGTAAGCGTAGAGCGCAGGTATTTCTCTTGTTCTTTCTAGCATGTTATAGCTAGCCTGCTTACTGTCTCGCAAGATCTACCATATTCTCCTATCTTGCTGCCGCTGTAGTCGGAGGCGAGTTACTTGCTAGTCCTCTGGTTTATTTTCTCATGGGCAAAGATGCTTGGCTCTCTATCTACACAGGCTTAGGCTGCCTTGTCTTAGGTACTCTTGTGTCTCTCATGCTCCCAGAAACGCATCCTAGAGGACCAGGCCATTGCTCTGCTGAGACTACCCAGTCGCTTCCATGGTACTATCCAATCCGGTCAGAGCTAGTAAAACTGGGCAAGGCTGTATTATGGATGATGTGGAGAGATTATTACGTCCTCGTACTGCTCTTTACTTTCCTATTGACGACACTGGGCCGCTTTGCGCAAGAGATACTTTTGCAGTACGTAACGAAAAGATACGGCTGGTCATGGTCGCAGGTAAGAGAATCCCGTTCCTCCTAATAATTTCCGTTCCAAGTGTTCGTTGTTAACAAGAGAACTCTGCCTATGTAAGCTGGTCTTCTGCTTTCTGTCAGAGCCTTCTTCAACCTTGTACTCCTCACCGTTGTCATTCCGTCGACGAGCTATCTTCTCATCCACAGGTGGTCAAAGTCAGCTCAGTATACAAACCTCGTACTGGCACGAGCGAGTGCTGCCCTGCTCACTTTAGGCGCCTTCACTATCGGCTGCTCGGATACATCTGTCACAATGGTATTTGGCCTCGGCATCTTCGCTCTTGGTTCAGGCTATAATATTCTCATCCGCAGCCTGTTAGCATCTGTCGTTGATAAGGACAACATCGGCATGCTGTATACCATGATGAGCATCTCTGAAACAATAGGGGCCCTGGTAGCGGGGCCTTTGCTTGCAGCGTCGTTCCGCACTGGCATGGGCTGGGGTGGTCCTTGGATTAGGTTGCCATACATGTCAGCCGGCTTTCTGTTGGCGGTGGCGACGATGGTTGTGTGTTCCACGAACCTGTCGCGGCTGCAGCCTAGGGAGGTTGACATGGATAACGAGCAAGGGTCAGACTGTTAGACCGCTCACATGAAGAATCTCAGCTTCAAGGACCTCAGAAAACATTCTGTTTCTGGACTGTGTAGTTACAAATAATAACCAAGCTCCACTTCCATTGGAATATTGATGTAAAGGACTTCAGTGGCCTTAGTAATAGCTTTTCAACTTGAAAATTGAAACCATCATTGATCTATTACGTTCTCTAGTAGGAATACTAGCAAAGGTGATTTGGCATGTGTTACTTCAGAACAACAACTTAATTGAAGGACAAATAAGTTTAAACCACTCCGATTTCGTTATGATAAGTTGATTTATTGTGATAATGCAGCCAAGCCGTCTTCTTGATTGATACAAGTTGTGCACGGATGGTGAAGCATACATGCCTGTTTCCATACACTGCTTTCTAACACGTTATCAAACTTGTCAAAGTCAATGGCGTTTTCATCTACGGTAACCTATCCAAGCTTCTTAAAAAGCGGTTGCAGAACCATAGCAGTCTCCAGATATGCTGAAGAGCCTGTCTCGTTAGCCTGCTGCAACCCCTACTTAGGGAGTTTCCTCACAGCACCTCGGCCCCGGACTCCCGTGTAGAGGTTGAGCGACCCTAGAAATAGACGCGGAATCGTGATCCCAAGAAGCGAAGACTCAAAATGTACATCCGTAAGTTACTCATCGAGGCATTCTTGCGAGTCAAAGTATCCATCCCTCTTTTCTTGCAGAGCACGTATGATGTGATTCCACAGGTCTATACTGGTTACCGACGCGATCAGGGCAGCAGCCCTTTCCTCGGGAGTCTCCGCGTCTCCTTCTTCTCCCGCCGTTTCATCAAGCTGAGTGGGTAAAGATGCTGGAGGAAAACTCAAGGGGACTTGCCACCGGGCATACCCAAAGACTTTACCGGTACCTGAGTCGCACACCTTGATGAAGCGCGCATACGGGTCTGTCCTGATACTTCAAGCCATATTTCGCGCCCTCGTTTGCAAGACAAGACATACTTACTGCTTTTGTTCCTCTCCAGATAGAAATGCACAGCTAACACACCTGTATCTGTTATCACATCACGTATCCACACTTATTACGCATCTCTCTGAATCGGCATCTCCTATCTACACACACACGCCCTCTCTCCCAAGCACAAACCACCTTCCACAGGATGGCTGCATTCCCTCCTAGCACGCGTCATCTTTAGCGTCATCATCCCAGCACGGCATGTCGAAAATGCCAGTGCAAGGAGCACAGGCACAGCAAGCTCGGACTCTCGCTCCACCGGTGGTTGTGTGCCGCCCAGAATGCCCCCGTTCCACCGTCATCAGCAGGGCTCGTCTCAGAGAAGCGACGGATCCACGGCGGCGTTCAGAAACAGACACGCTAGATACCTGACGGGGCGGGGACGGCTGGCAGATACCCCCCCGGAGCAGGAAGAAGCAGGAAACGACAGCACTGACGATGGTGATAATGGTGATGATGATGGTGATACATTGGCAAAGTGGTCTCCCACCATTTATATACTCTGGTTCTTTGGCAACGTGACGTACTACGTGTTCGGGGCAGCGCGGTATGTGTCGCGAGGTTTCGTCAGGCGTGCCAGACTCTAGATGGTGGTGACCGTCGTCGTCTTCGGCGTTGGCTTCGCCTTGTATGCACCTGTGGTGTGGGCCGTCACCAGTCCGATCGTCGGCATGTGGAGGTTCTTCTGCAATAGCTTGCATGTCACCATTGAAAGCACTGCTCCACCAGGCATAAGGTCCTCCGTGTGCCAAGGTAATCATCGGGTATTTTTAAGCAGGATTGAAGTGTGGAGGTTTGTGAAGGTAGGCTTGGATGGTGACTCCCGATGGATTGGGGTAGAGTATCTCCTCCGGTTTGGTTAACAAAAGCTCATCAGTAAGAACTTTGTTGATAGCAGTAAGAACCGTTGATTTTCCAGGCACCCTGGCATTGTAAACCTCTGGAGGTGTGACGAAGTCTGACGCAATCGTAAGAGGCCAATTACATTGACGGGAACAAGAGATGCGCTCAACAACTCTCTGACCGTTTCACCAGGGTGTTGCTGGTCCCAAGAGTCAATCTGAACAATACTGGCGTTTCCGTGATCTGCACTGGTTGCTATAAGTCGACTGTTGCCTAGCCACCGGAATTCGTTATCCTCGATTTTGCAGTCTTAATCTTCGATAATTACTTCAGTGACTTGAGTGCTCAAATCCATTACAAAGATTTCGTCTTGAAACGGCACTGAATGCTGGTTTTTGATCACAGAAATGTTGGTCGTCCGACCCACCGTTCGCTGTAGGCCATTGGTGATGTTGATGTTCCTTAAACCAGATTCTACGTCACTATAGTAAGACTCATTGTTCTCCTCGACGGTGAAGAATAAACCCCTCCCATCACTAAGCCAGAAGCTTAAGGTGACTGACGAGGAGGTAGTCATCAGTTTTCTAAGGGTTTCGTTGTTTGTAATCGATAATCTAGATAGATGAACCTTTGATGGGCTGTGCTGTGGTCTGGAGCGAAAGTCGGCCCTAGTGGATATGGTAACTCCATCAGGAAGAGGCTTAGCGTCTATCATTACAGAAAACACGGCGACTTTTCCTCCAGACAGGTCCTAGAGAAAGTCTTCGACGTCATCGGGTAGAGATATAGGTGCTTGTTGTTCGGTACAACGTCCTGATACGTGATATAGCTGAGCCAGATCATTGTTCGATCGGATGAAGGCGGTGGTGTCGCTGGTGGCAGGAGACCACCTTCGACAGCTGATGTCCGAATGTGCAAGTAAAGGCTCCACTGTCTTGAGTTCAGCATCAAGTAGCCAGAATAATTCTTCTCGCCTATCTCCAGTCTCACTGATATCGCTGCGGCTCAGAATGGCTTTGTCTGCCGTCCGGCGACACAAGCAGATTGTCGAGAGACACAGCTCTGCTTGTATCGTCCGTCCGCACGCTCCTACGGTTGGAGCTAGGCATAGGTGTTGCCTTAAGTTTCAGAGAAGTAGATACAGACAGCATCGTTATTGTGTCCGCTAAAAGTAGGAGATGGAATGTTGTTGGCAACTTCAAAATTATTAGGTAATATTTAGTGAGAATTGTAGTTGCAACTACTAGCACAAGCTGACTACTTATAAGACGCATTGTTTCGGCACGTTTTTACTATTAGATATGTAACTATAATATGTAGCGTCAGCCTAAAGGGCTTAGTAGAGCTGCTTTGTATTACACTTAAGGCAGCTAGACAGGCTTTACAACTGTAGAGCCTCAAGGGCTCTTGGACTCCTTCAGCTCTTCGGTTATAAAGTGTACAGCCGTCATAGGCTGCCCCCCTTACATTAGTCAGCGCACTCTGTAATCTCGCCTGCTTCTTCGTTAGCCTGTCAAATTAGAGTGCATAACGCTTACAACGGGCACTACAGAGGACGTTAGAGAGAGGACTTATCAGCCGGCTCGACCGGCCGCTCAGCAGCAACAAAGGGCCTGCCGCAGGCTTCATCCCAGGCAGTAGGCTTTGTAGGGGCCTGAGGCGACTGGGATATAGGCTGCCGAAGGCCTAGTCGGGCGGTAGGGCGCGGCCGCTGCGCACGAAAATAGTCACGCATACATCGCACTCAAACATACGTACGATCGACCCATCCCATTTACTCATGCTAATCTAGCAAAAATATCAGGTAAAAGAAAGTATCCCTCCCTAGTTTCAATTCTAAATTATGCAGTGAATGTCCTGGCTGTGGTACACAATTCAAGCAAACGGAACTACCGGTTAGGGGATCGGCGCCTGTGTCAGGATTTGTCGCAAAATAGATCCACACATAGGACCGTAAGGCGGCCCGGGTCCCGAGAACTAATTTATCATACTTCCATTTAGTTGAGACTTCTAACAATACTACGAACACCGCCTCCGCTTGGCACTAAATCCAAATCTACATAAGGTTTATCATGACTCGCCTTGTACGCCAGGCAGAAAGGTGATTACTATGGCTCTACGCTGCAATCATAGACAGCTGCAACATACATAGACTATTTAAAGGAGTGACAATATTCCATCGTTCCTATGAAGCAACCTCACACACATCCCGCACTCAACGCACTATCTCCAACCGACTACAATACATCCTGCACAATGCTTTCTCACACTCTTTTTTCCGTAGCCGCTACTGTAGCTGCCATGATCCAGCCTGCCGTAGGGTTGCCTGCTGAGCAGCTCCAAGCCCGGCAAACTGTATGCTCAATAAACGAGAACACTTGGACAGCTAGGATGACTGGGACGTGCTCCATTGACGGAGGCCCTGCTATGACTTGTGATCTGAGAACCGATCTCAAGACTCTTGTCGTAAAGCAAAATACGATGATAAGCGCCGCCGGCCTAGGCAACAACCAATTCGAATGCACTGGATACCAGAATGTAAGTTCAGAGTACAGATGTGGCCCTCCTTTAACGTCTGCTTACATAGCTACCTAGTGGCAATGCTGCTCTTCTTAGATGTCAGGGGCCAAGGAGAAGGGATGACTAAGGGGCCTTTAGGGGGGCACCGGAGGGGCCCCAGATGCAGGGATAGGCTGGCATATCTACAGTTTGGCAAGTCACAAGGCGTTCATAGGGCATCTGTTAAGCTAGAGGCTTAAGGATGCTAAATTCAAATCATTATTATTATCTCTTTCACTCTATGCAACAGTAGTACCTGATACATTTAAATCTCTACCTATCCGTATAGGCGTACTCACTGTTAGGCTGCAGGGTCTTTGACAAGGTCGTACACAGCAGAGACGACGGAGTGCGAGATCTCCCTGGTTTATCAGATCAATTGGTACGTAATAACATCAGTTGCTATGTCTCCCACCAAAAGTACCTACGGTTCCTCTTCCTTGAACTGGATGTCTTTGCCGACGATGCGCGAGACTGACATCGCTAACCTGCCAGCCCCAGTACCGACCATACCATTGCAGGGCACTGCCGCAAGATTCAGTAGTCTCAAGTCAGATTCCCTGCCATCACCAGCCGCAGCCATAAGAATATAACCAACCACCGAAGGCAACTCACTCTCCTTATCTATATAAGCTGCTGTATGCAGCTCTCTTAAAACAGGGTTGCAGGCATCTTTAACCGATCAAAGGAGGCTCCAGCACCAGCAATGCATTACTAGGTAGGGGGACGCTATCTTGTAAGACTTGCAGTTCAGTGCCTTAACAAGTGTAGTAATAAGTTCCTCAGGGGCAAGGCCACTGGCAGCCCAGTCTTTCCTGGCGGACCCAGCGTTGGCCTTTTGCTGCCAAAGTTGATTCCTCGCCCTGAGCTCTTGTGGATCGTCGATTTGCGTCATAATCAGATCTCCGTTGTCAACCAAGCCCTCCTGCTGATAGGCGCTGCGCGCGACAATGTCATCAAGCAGCTCAGGCGTCCACTCAACATCAGCCTTAGAGCAGACCTGGGTCTTGAACATGGACGACACAGGGGCACCGTCCTTGATACCTTGTAGACCAGCGCGCAAGGCAGCGGCAGCATTTCGTCAGCAGTTCTTTGTGAAGGAGGCAGCCGAAACACCCATCTAGAGACAGAATTTCCGAAAACAGTCCTCAATCGTCTCTAGGCGCTCACCCCCCACCTAGAAACTGGAGTCGCTAAGCATAGAGAGCATGACCTCTATATTAGGCCACAGGCCGTTCAACAGGCAGCTCCGCTGCAAGGCATTATATAGGTAAGCGGTGTATGTAATGGAACCCTAAGCATTAGCGACGGCAAGACCAACTTTGTACATCTTATTGCAAAGACAGAAGAGGAAAAGACTGCTTAAAACAGAGAAGTAGATTAAGATACAATGAGCCTCCATCTCAGGGGGCACAGGCCTGCCCATTTGTGTATACTCTCTCGCCTTAGCGCCGTGTACCAGGTCTTTACCCATCCATTTTATCCAACAACTAAGCTCTTGCAGCGCGTGGTCATTAGAGGCCAGCTAATAGTCGATCTTTAAACGTTTGTAAAACTTCAGGTAGCATCCCAACAAGTTATCTATTACAGTGGCCTCTTAAATTATTTCCTTAAAGCTGCGTCAAGTAGCAGCACACATCGTGTAATAAATGTCTAGAAAGACCTAGGCAGTAAAGATAAGCAAGAAAGAAACAACAGGCGCCTTATTAAATCTTCTTATTTCGCGCAGAAACTCGTCCTCAACTAGGTAGTTAGGGATTAATCAAATAACAGTAACAAGTTCTGTAAAGAATTCTAGTAAAAGTACTATATCTTCCTAAAACTTTTCTTAGCCTGTCTTTAAGGCACAATCACTATTAGTGTTGTATTTGCTAACATGCCTTTATTAACTAAGGGAATATAGTGAGGTTTAAGGACGTTAGTAAAGCCTTATAAGAGTTAAAAGGCGACTATGTAGCATTAGTTAGCTATGTCGTATGTGTTGTAGTTAAAATTATCCTTACTATTAGCAAGGTAGACCTGTTCTGCTGTATATACGTTCTAGAGGCAGATTATAAGATAGAATATGTTAAGAACACCTGAAACGCCTTTGTCCTGCGCGTCCAAAAGAGGAGCAACTTCTTTAATCATCCTGCAAGCAACAGAGATAGCCGTATTTGTAGCAACAGCAGCAGCAGCAAGATCACACTTGCCGTCGCAGTAATTGGACCAGATCTGCTTGATCTGAGACCAAATCCTGTGCAGGTTGTTGACTAGAACATTAAAGGCAAACAAAACATCCTTGATGGAAGTCTGGGGTTCGGCTTTGTAAGACGCTGGGTCTTCATCGCGCGGTGCCGGTCTCTCATGAGGCGCATTGCAAAATGCTTCAAGGAAAGCCTGGGACGGCTTGTCGACGGACAGGGCGGCAAACCGGTTGCTGAGATCCTTGGATGAATCATTCGGTGCAGTATTGCCGGTTTCTACGGCAGCATCGGTCTCCGTCGTAGATGTCGTTGCAAACGCAGTTTCCGGCCGCAACGCCTCTCTGACCGCCATCAAAATACTAACAAAGTATCCATGCCGTTCATCGGACTCGGGATCCAGGTCAAGTCCGTTCTCGCTCAACCTGCCGCCGAATCCAGACCGGAGTTGAATAAGGCGGTCAATCGTGGTGAAAAAGACAGCCGGCACCGACACGGCCGGATCTTAGCGACTAGCGATGAACTCGGCGAGTGGCAGGAAGTCCTTGATGGCAATGACATGCCTTGTAGTCTTCTTGTCCGCCGGCCTGGGTCCTTGCTTGGCCTTGTCGTCACCACGAGCCTTGGTTCTTTGCTTGCCCTTCAATCGTCCGCTCTTTGGTGCCTGTACCTGATAGAGGTTGGCATAGCCGCAGGCCTTGGCAGTAGAGGCAAGCCATAAGGCAACCGAGTCAGTATCCTGCTTGTACTGCCTGTAAATGCCTAGGAGTTGGATTGGCAGCATTGTGGGTAATATAATGTGTAGAGGGCTAATCGATGTTCAAGAACCGCCCAAAAGCCCGGCAAGAAAGATTGTAGGAGGGAGTTGAAAGTTTCAGCGTATGTACTCGTGCGTAACAGGGCGCAGGGGCCACACAACACACTCTCCGCCCAGCAAACAACACGCTGTGGTACTGAGGCGCAGTGGCGCAGTGTTTGTTGTGGCACGTGTGTAACTCTAACGAACAGGCACCCCGCGCATGTAAGGCGCGTACTGCCGTAGAGGGGGTGTAACCACTGTTAAAAGTAGTATGTTATATTGAATTAGAGAGTGTAATGTACTTAAAGGCTACTTTAGAAGCCGCCGGGCCTGCTGTGCCTTTCTAACTAACCTAGACTAGACCCTGACTGAGAGACCCCACTGTGAGAATTCCGCCGTGATGAAGAAGAAGAAGAGGAAAAAGAGGAAGAATAAGAGGAGGAGGAGGAGATGGAGGACTGTTAAAGGAGAAACGCACAGCCATTGACACAATACTTGGTGTTCGGCTGGATGTTGGGGCAGACGCTGTCAAGCTCAAGTTCCTCCACATGAACGTGTCGGTATTGACGCCGTACGTGGCTGCGTACATCGCGCATGAAGCAGCGCTGATATCAGCAGATGTCTCAATTTCGTAACGACAAGTCATATCACCCTGAGCGCTTCGTTGCCAGGTCATGGGCTGGAAATCATCTGCGACAGCGCAATAGGGTAGATGAGCTTAGGGTTAGCAAGGAGGAATGCTTTCGGCGTTGAGGAGTAATGTATGGCTTTGGCGTTCCGAGCAGTGAAGCACGTGAAGATGTTGTGGACGTCTACCAGTTGACTGAAGTGGACAAGGTGAAGAATCAAAGTTATCTCGGCTTTGAGGACTTCTTTAGCCTCAGTCAGAATTCACCCAAGGGTGAGAAGAGATAAGGAGAGAGTCGGATGGAAGATGAGACAACCAAATGCGCCTTACTACCTCTTCTACCCCTTGCATAAAACTCGCAGATGCCCTGACTGTAGTCGACAATTCCGAATCTGGTGAATGATGTTGGGACATTCTTGTAATCCATTTCATGCCATCCTTCTACCCTAGTCAACACAGCTGGTCTCAGCTGACTTGTTAGTAGGACCAGGGAATCCACCGCATGGCCTTTGTTGTTAGCAGTTCCTTCACACTAATACAAAGCTCCCTCGCTCGCCTTCGTTCGTTTAGGAGATGTAATTTTCGCCAAATTAGAAGGCTGGCACGGGGATAAACTCTTCTTAAGGAAATTGCCATGCTTAGCTTATGAAGCGAAGATTATGCATCTTCAGTCTAGCGACTCTTGAATAAGTCTTCCTAGATATATTCTTATAATACTCTAATGAGCTTAAACTAAGCATCTCTAGCTTTAATGACACTGTTTGTCTGTCTACTCTGCCTGCAGCCCTTAGGATATCCAGTTAGTTACAAGTGGATAGTTATCTCTAAGAAGTCCTTCTGTTTCTTCCCCCTCACACTCCAAGAGCACCGCACCATGTTCTTCCAGAAATGTCATCTTCTTTCTTGCAGCTGCATCTTTTCTTGCGTCAGCTAATGCCCAGTTCAACCAAAAGTGGACATAGAACGCCAGTGCAAACGCAATCCCACCACCAAGTGGCGGCCCCTTGACTCCGGTGCATAGTTAAACGTTGTTGGGCTCGGCACTAAGGTGGTCTGATTAAACTACAACTGCTACTGGATGTCCGCTATCTGACAGAACGCCCGCAACTACTTCAACACGCTGGCGGGCCAAGATTGCAACTGGCTTGCGGTTTTCACCTTTGACTTTGAGAACATACGCTATAAGAAGGAGGGTAAAGGCTGGTACTACTATGTCTGCTTGAACAGTAAGTCCTTACCTGCAGACACCTCTAAACAGTAGAGGTTCTTCTACTTGTGTCTGGAATAGAGATAGCTAACTCGTATGCGCTTCCTGCTTGATGCCTGCTAAGGCAAGTAGTACTATATAGAGCTCAAACACCCTCTTGTCCCTGGCGAACAGACGATTAAGAGTTACTGGCCGGCCGACGGCAGCGCAGCTATCCCTTTGGGACTGCGGTACAGCTGCGACGAGTTCCTTTATGTATTATGGGTTGAAGGTGGTGCGGGCATCAATGGCGACGGCGACGCGGCGCTGACGCGGTGCGCGCCCACCGGGGAATGCGTTAGCGTGGCCAGCGAGCAGAACTGGCAGGGCCTCATCCACAACCAGCTGCGCCTGATCATTGTCAAGGCAAACGGCATCCCGAGTAGAAAGAAAGACGCAGACAAGCGAGCGAGTGCAAGCAAGGAGGGTCTTTTCTTCCTGCGGTTATCTTACAGCGGCTTCTCAGAGCCTGCTGCGCGCTTGCTTATCAACGACGCCGGGGTTGAGAGGGCGTGGACAAAAAGGTCACACCAAATTCCATTCCGAGGCGCCGCTCGGCGGCGAACATGGATTTCGGCATCTTCGAGTTCATGAAATGGGCTAACAACGTCGCCATAGCGCAGCTTCTCTCTAGCGACAACACAGATTCTACCGAACTTCAGTTACATAACGGGACCATGCACGCAATGGTGCGGAAACAGGGGCAGCAGTTGCCTGTCAATGTATCGTTACTAGATTGTGCCTTAATGTAAGCGCGGAGTTGACAGCAAGCTGACACCCATGGATATAATGCATCTAAGAGCAACCTAGGTTATTAGTCTGCTTCTACTGCTAGAGCACTACATCGTGGCTGCAAAAACAGGGCTTCAGCAATTGATTTCGAGTATCCCCTCAACGGCGAGAAGGCTCCAATCTCCATTTTTTCTCTGCACTTCAGCTACTCACCTGAGGCCACTAAACTGCACTACTAAGGCTGCTAGAGCATCAGGCACTCAAAGCCTTAAGAGCTATTAGGATATCTTAGTTGTGATAATAGTTAGACTTTCGGTACCTTGGCTTATTTTGATTGGTTTCCTCGCATTTTGAAGCCTTCTCGCCGATGGGATAGTTAGCAATCTAGATAGTTTAGCATGGATATACGTGAACTAAAGACGGTGGCAGGAAGGAGATTAGAGGGACGCGCGTTCAGCTTATGAAAGTTAGTTTGCTGTAGCATGTGAAGGCTGAGACCTGCATATCCGGGTAACTGCAGGCAAGGCATCTTCTCCTCTAACGCAGCATTAACCCGCGGCACAGGATTCCCATCTGCCGTAGACTAAATAGCAGCGTTTTACTGGAACATGCATGGCAGAATGCGTACCCGTTCGTTAGAGTGGCGCATGGGCCACACAACAAAACCTACACCAGGGCGAAGAGTGTGTTGTGGGCCCATGCGCCCTCTAACGCACGAGTAATCGTAGAGTGCAGCAAAGTTGCTCGACTGCTATTGGGGTGTGTGAGATTACGCGTTCTTTTATAGTTTCAACCCTTTTTATATTATTAATGCAAAAACTAGGGGAAACATAAAATTTCTTTTGCTTTATTGTGCTGAAAGTTCACTTAGTTTCAACTTATACTCTTAAGATATGAACTCTAATTTTCAAAATCTTTTATATACATATTAATCCTTTTCTGCTTCCTTAGAAGATTTCTCTCCTCTTAAGCCTAAATATCCATACTGCAGGAATATAAAGCTCAACTAGTAATACAATATGCTGTCTGTAACCTACTTTTATCCTCCTCCTGCTAGCATTCTCTCGCTACTCATTACATTCATTATTCTCAGTACTCACGTACTAGTTCTCTTACCTACTAATTTCACTCTGCCCTCTACCTCTACCTCTACCCCCTCTATACCTAAAGATTTTGTTGACAGTGTTCTCTTTTATTTTAGCAACTTGTCTAGTCAGCTTGAAGCCCTCAACAAGCGCGATGGTATATTACAACGACGTATTGTGGCCCCAGATGTCGTCGCATGCGATGCTAGGGAGCACTGGAGAGGTCGTGTGTGCCGAGCACACATCGGGCCCAGAGCATTCCGCGACAACTGTCAATTTCCCCAAGGGCCACCTCACTTCGGGCAACTCTACATTAGATTTGGACTTTGTCCTGACCTGACTACTTGCCTCCCTATAAGAGTGCGTGAAAATAATGCCGATATTCCCTCAGCTCTCTGCGCACCTTCTACACCCCCGAGGGAGGACAACATCGGGACTAGAGGCCAATACGGATACAGAAATATCGGCTATAGGTTCTTTACAGGGGTCGAAGACTTTAGTGCTTCAATATCACTCTTGCAGAACTTTAAGGGTAGTTCTGTATCTGGTGAACTTCGGAGTAAGCTTTATTCGTCTCTTCTCCTGTTTCTTTAGATTTTACTTACATGTTTATTCTAACTAAAACTGGGGTATCAGGCACTAGTAGAACATATGTTATCGAACCACCTCGCATTCTAACTGCAAATCTTCGCGGATTTACGGAGAATGTTTGCAAGCAGACTTCAGGGGGAGATAACTCAGGAATGTGCACGCCTACAGGTAGCTTTGACTTTAAAAAGGCACAAGTAATTGACTTCACCTGGGGATTTTCGTCAGGGATGTCAGGAATCTTATTTTATGGCATATTAGGTTAGAAGATAATTATATACATTGGTAATATAAGATCTACAGTACCTATTTACATTTATAGAAGATGTACGAGCGATTCAACCCACAGAATGAAATCCAAGTCTATTGTTAAAATCTAATGAATATGATAGCATTAGGGCATACTTTATGGGGCGCCTAGTGTTTATAGCTAAGTTATCAGTACTCTACTAAAAACGATCTATCAGTACTAGGGGTGTGGAATAGGAAGGGGCATAATTCTTCTCCAGGTGCCTTCCCCTCTTCCTCTTAGACAGTCATCCTGTTAGCATTTTTTTGATTTTCTTGCCTTCTTTTCTAATTATCCTTTCAGAGACGTCGCAGTCGACAGGAATCATACTATGTCTTCTACAGGAGAGGCCCGTTTCGACATCGTCTACTCACCAAAGAACATAACTGAACGCACAGTGCTCCCCCAGTCTGACGAGCATTCTGAAGACTTTTGGAACAAAGTCCAGTCCGCCGCCTTTGAATGCCTCGAAGCCCTGCTCCTTGTCTGGCCGATCTTCGGACCCCTCAAGGACATCACCGTCCTCGACAGCACGGCTACACCAGGCGAGGCGTTCGAGAACCGGGAACCGTTCGTGACTGAGAACCCCGACGGTTCCAAGACGTTCCACCCCGTGGCCTCGCTGCCTGCCACCTACCCACTCCTCTCCCACATCACGGCATCCGTTGGCATCTTTGACGATTTCCTTGCGGTTAGCGAAAGGATGACGGAGCTGCACGACTTTGACTGGGCCGAGGTCGACGAGGCTAAGCGCGCAGGCGTCACGAAGTTCCGCTGCCGCTACGAGAAGTGCAGGCGTCAGCCGTACTTGTTCATGACCAAGGAGCCGAAGCTCTTCATTCAAGTGCAGGAGAAGCCCTGTGTCACCCTTGGCGAGGCCGTGTGTGCCATCCACGAGTGGCTTCTTGCCTTGCAGGAGGAGATCCTCATCGCCGAGACCGCGTTGTGGGATGGCGATAGTTGGGGTTGCCAGACGCCACTACTACCAAAGGATACGAAGTTCTGGGTGTCTGGTCTTTGGGGGACGGATGTTGTCCGTCAGGGTGGGATTGGATCTGGAGAGCAGATGCCGTGGAACCCCGAGACAGGGGATGGATGCCCAGACACAGCGGAGGGGTGGGAAGAACGTTTAGAGATGGCAAGGAAGAGGCGAGATCATCTTCGCACTAGAGGCGACGGTGGACATACACCTGGGATGATAGATGTTGAAAGTGGTAGCTACAAGTCAGCTATATAATGCAGCAAAGGGAGGTAGCTTAAATGCAATAGTTGCAAGGTGCTACTTGGGAAATAACTAGATGCATGGAACAGCATGCGTTCTCATAGCTGGCCAGTGCCAGCCTCGGCGGCGGTGACCCACGCACCGGGGCCCCAGGTGAAGCCGAAAATTCAATACCACAAAATCAACAGAGAGACCGAGGCGTTGGTCACGGTAGCTGGGCACTTCCCCGAGAGGTCTTGGGTCGCGGCGGCGCCTGTGGCAATCATGCACGCTGCGAAACCAATGGCGCCCTACGACAGCGACTTGTGACGATCTATCTTATTAAAAGTCAAGAAGATGATGTGTACGGAGGAGCCGCAGCCGGTGACCATGCCATTGGCGCGAAGGGCGTCGGGAAAGACCAGCTTCTGGATGAACGTCACGATGAAGGTTTGTGTCAAATAAACACCCTGGGCCTACTGGAGGATCTGCACGCTCATGGCGATGACGGTGCGGCGGAGGTTGGTTCCGCGGATGCAGTAGAGGACCGTCACGACGGCGTAATTCTCGCGTTGCTCCTCGATCTGGGCCTTGAGAAACTTAATGTCTTGAGGAACCGTTTCCGGGTGGTTGGAGAGGGAGCGGAGGACCACCTCAGCTTTATCAAAACGGCTGCAGTAGATAAGGTAGCAGGGCAACTTAGGGAGAAAGAACTAGAAGGGGATATATCTACTAGGAACGATAAGTTGGCAGAGAATGACGATACTGTGAACCGGCTAGACTATTAGGAGAGGCTGTTATATAAATAGTACTACAGGTGTTTAATGTTAATGTTGGTAAGTTCTAACTTACAGGTATTGGTACGGGTCGCTGCGGCTATTCAACGCATACAACACAAGAATGGCCAGGGATGTACTAAATAACGTGAAGAAATTGTAAAGAGCTAGGAAGGCTTCTTAAGGATAGGTTAACATATAAAGGGTCAGCATAACGAGTAACTGTCGCAACGTGCCTCGCACCCAGCCCGGGGAGGTCTCGGAAATGTACATAGGCACACAGTTGGAGGCTAAACTAATGCCCGAGTAGACGACAATGTGGCCTAAGACCAGCTGCCAGAAGGACTTGAGCGCGGTGGCCTCAATGACGATGCCGGTAATTATAAGGCCTGACATAATCATGAAAGCTATCGCCTACATATTGATGACAGGGTAGGAGATTGTGTAATTTTTAAGGAAATGTAGGGGAATCGATTTCGGGAGCAGGAGAGATGGGTGATGCGCGGCCTTAGTACAAGCGGGCAGATAGGGAGTAGTGGACAAGACTAACTTAGCTTAACTTTTACTAATAGACACTTCTAGCTAGATCTTCTCCTTGGCTAGAGGAGCGCTCTACCTTTAAGCTAGTAATTGCATTTTCTTTCCTATCGTTAGCATTTATATTTTTCGTGTTTTATGTAGAGAGAGTGTTTAGAAGGCTACAAAAATGATTTCATGATTGTCTCGTCGGACTTAATATCGCGCCATCGCCCCCCTTTCTTTTCAACCTATCTGGCCCCGAAATCCGTGCCGGGGCATAGCAGACCATTCCTGGGCTCTGCCGGAATCGTCGGAGTTGTTCTAACTGGCTGGACGGCTGGGCAGCTGGATCTCTGGAACCGTTGAGCTTTGCCGGGCAACCCGGGATCTGTCGGCATCGCCGGAATCGCTGAGTTGTTAGGTACCAGGTGGAGAGAGTAGGTAACTATGCAAACCATGCATAGTGATCTGTAACGACACAGCTGGACTATGAGACACAAGGGGCGGAGACCAGAAGATGAAACAAGGAGAGCAGAAGAGAAATTTACATTAGACAGAATAACCCTACAAGGCAGTGTTACAGCCTTAACTAGTTTAGGTATTTTCTGGCGTGACAATACATTGCAGAAAATGAGAAAATAAGTTAGACTTTGTATTATTGAAGCTTTTGCTTCGTGGCGAAGTTGGCTATCTTGACCTGTTTGAAATAGATAAATAGCTTAGTGCGTAATTTAGGAACATTTGGTTCTATTCTAACAACAAAGCGACGTGGGGCGGAGCAGTTTTGCTTCTAAGGCTTAGCCGGATATAGATTGCCGTGGAACATAGACTTTCTGGAGTCAATATGAACGGAGAACTAGAAATATTCCTAAAGTCCGTCGGAGCCAATCATTGTTGAGATGACCTAGTCCAAGCTCTCTAAGGAGACAACTGAACAGTAGGGAAACTTATAAAATGTAACTCAACAGCGCTTTCTACAGAGGAAATTATTCCATCACAACAACTAACTTTACATACTACCTTAAATACTGCAAAGTCTCCTGCTACTTTGTGCAACGTAAGTGCAACTTTAAATACAAATTGAAGGTCTTAACTAAGAGTCTAGAAAAGCACTCCAGCACAATGGTCAATCTTACTCTTCTCATTACAGCCGCTCTGGCTACTACCTCTTACGGGTTCACCTGGAACAATTGCCGCAACGCCGACCCTTGCCTTCAAAATAAGGTCATCATGTCTGGCCAACTCTACACTAGCGGTCAAGTCGATTTCATCTTCGATAGTAGCGACGGGTATTGGTACGCTCACAAAGAAACCGGGATCTTTGTGTCGCCTCAGGGATACTACCAATACGCTCATGACAAAAAATACCTCGACGTTTTTAGCAAGAATGACGCTTACGCGCAAACTTCCTGGATCGCAAACACCGGCTCTGCATGCTGCCTGCCTGACGAAGTTGGCACCAACATTAAGGACCTCCGAGCTTTCAGCGGTTAGGTCATATTGAATTAGAGGCTATCACGCACGTGAAAGACACTACGGAGGCCCTCGGAGGCCCTCGGAGGCAGGATTTGCGAGTCGCCTTGTGACTTGGTGTTTATTAAATGTCATATTTTTAAGCTGTTTTGACAGTCTATACGTACAACAGAAGATGTAAACACTTTCCCATCCGAGGTTTTCCCATGCTTAAGACTTTTTACAATTCATCGTGCCTTGTCGTCTCGACGGCTGAAGCGACTTTGGTGAAGACAACCCGCCGATACGCAACCAGCTCCCGTTCAAAACCTCAAGAATCAGGTGCAAGTGTTTATCCTCCTCTGGATGCTGGTTTCTCCCTTGTTTCCTCAAGTCCTTCTCCTCCGGTATCGTCACCGTAATCTTGGTTACATTGATCCCGCTCAGCCCAAGCCGCGGCACGGTCTTGAAGGGCTTGTTCTGCGTCGACGTCGGATCGAGATATTGCCACCATTTGTACGTCAGCCGCTCGCCGTCCGGGTCACAGGATTCGGAGGCATCGAGAACAATCTTCTGCCCCGCGACGACATCCATCTTCAGCACGTCACGCGACCGGTCGCCGTTGACGACGGCCATTGGTGGGTGTCGGCCCCGGGCGAAGGAATCGGCTACTCCCCAGTTCATGCGGGCTGCGAAGTCGTTCTGGAAGGCACCACGCCAGCGCCAGATGGTGAGGTGCGAGCCCATGACGACTTTGCCGTCGTCGGACCGGACCGCGTCGACGAACTCGGCATAATGGCCTTCGCCGTAGTTGACTGGGCCGTATCGGCTGCCCCAGGAACCCCACTCGGGATACTCTGGATCGGACAGGCCGTTGGGGATGAGATAGAGCAGGGACGGGGTGTCGCCCTCGACGATGAAGTCGGTGTCGGGATACACGGCCCCGAGGGCGCCGGCGAACTGGATGTTGGCGGCGATCCAGGACGGGGACACGACGTGGCCGTCGGCGAGACAGGGGAAGTTGTATTACTGCTCTCCCGAGATGCCGCTCCGAGCAGCAAGGGCGTATCGGTTGAAGGGGCGCACCGAGGCGGTGTAGAAGAGGCGCAGCCAGTGGCGGCGGATCCAGGCACCGGTGTTGTCCTGGTCGGAGATGGCGTAGGCGCGTATTCAGGAGGTGAAGACGTCCGTCTCTGCCGGCCCGCGAGTTGCGTCGACATGTCAGAGTGCCTGGGCGAGGACTAAGGTCTCCCATCAATGACACTGAGAAAGCCTCACCGGCTTTTGGAGTGACACTTGATGGCGGTTCACGAGCCCGGATGGTCGCGGCCGGCGCTGCCAGCATCTTCTTTTGCACTCTTGGACTTTCCAACACGTTTGGTCTGTTTGAGGAATACTACCTTACCCACCAGCTACAAGACTGCACCGCATCGACCATTTCCTGGATCGGCTCAGTGTAGACCTTCCTCCAAATTTTCTCTGGCATGGTAGGAGGTCCACTATTTTTTCCGTCCTTAGTATTGTAGAGATCTTCAATCGGCATGTAAGTCACGCCGCTGAAGCTCGGGGAAGTATGCTCCTCAGACTTTTACAGTTTACACAGATTGGATGCTCAACTGGTAATAAATTTTGTGAATTATACAATACTTAGTGATCTATCTTTGAAACAACTTAGTCCTTGAAATTATTCTCGTTACACCCAGGCTAAGGGCTTTGCCGAAGACATTAACATCGACTTTTGTTTCGTTCCGTTCAAATACTCCTGTATCACCTGGGAAGGGGGAAAAAACGCACCACAGAAAACTATGCCCTCAGACAATACTTTCCAGGGCGCAGAGAGACCAACAGCTACTACGAGTCAAGTACGGTGGATCTGTCAGGAGCGGGTCATGGTTCCTAATCGCAGCACAAAGGGAAAGCTGCAATAATGAGGATCCTGTCTCGTTCTTCTTCTTTTTACACTGAAGTTGTTGATCAAGAGATTCCGTTCAGCCTTGATACCTGCTCTTTTGGCCACGTCAAGATCTCATGAAACGGCGGAAGATCCTTTAGTAAAGCCTCGATATCTTTAAGAAGCTGCGTTCCCCATCCCTCAAGGACCCAGAATCTAGTTCCCATGATAGCCAAGAAAGCAGAGAAGTAGGACAGGAGGACCAACGCGTAAGGGTTGAGCTCTTGGATGTCAGCTAGTATACTTGCAGGCAAGACATAGGGCCAGGATAAGACCATGCCACATTCAATATGCAGACCGGCGCTGGCCATAAGCTTGGCTGAGAACATCAGCTCAGACACGGCCGCTTCGTAGTCCTGAGGGGCTGTCAACTGTGGGTCGTGGCGGAAGAAGGATCCAAGGCGTCTCAAAGCGTCAAATGTATCTCGCGGCAAAAGGGATTGCTCCAAGGGCGGATCACTGGTACTCGATGTTAGTTAAGATAAATAGGCGGTAGCATTGTAACCTACTAGTCTGATATCTCACATGATTGGACTATCCAGACGCCCTGAGCCAGCGGAGCAAAATTTGACCGTGGAAGGTGTTCGATAAACGGCTGGAGAACAGATCGAATGCCTCTTACAAAGCGGATCATTTCTAGGGTATTGGCAACCGGAGCTGACAATTGTCCCTTGTCTGATCTTGCAGGGAGTAAGCAAACATAGAGTGCTACAACAGTAGCGTAGCAGAACACGGGCTTCCAATTTTGCTCCGTGACATTGGTCAAAAGCGGTCTGAAACCCTCCAGACCCAACGATTGGTGATGTGCAGCAATTGTAAGGTATGCTTCTCGGTCGCTCGGGATCAGATAGGCTTTATGCAATGCAGATAACGCAAGAATGCCATCCATGACGAAGGGATGAGAATAACCTTCTCGAGGAATAACAACTCTCCAGACGTGCTTCATGTCCTCTCGCAGAGCAAGAGTATTGCAGGTATAGGTAGAGTAATGGTGCATGAGTTCTAATTCCCGGCCCTTCGACTCGTTGAGAGGCCAAAGAGGAACCCTTCCAGCGTCGACCGCAACACCGAAACTTAGAAAGTCGTCGTCAATAGCTGTATTCACGGCATCTTGAGATATGCCTGTCCTGTCGAATGATGTGAGGAACCCTTCAGAAGGGCTTTGTGAAGTCGTAGCAGCTGACGACGTGCCTGTCGTTGCTAAACTACAAGGAAGGTGAAGCCTCGAGCAGTGGAAGCAGGACGGTCGTTTTTCATCGCACTGCGTTACTCGGTGAGCTGGGGTGAGAATTTTTTTTTTTTGCGTTCTCGACGTTTATGCGGCCGAAAAGAAAGATGAAAAGGTGAGCGAGAGGGCGAAATGTACCTTGACTTTCCTTCGTTTGCATTCATGACAACCATTGCGAGATTTTTTGTGATGACGCCGTAGGCCGACCATTGGTGGAAAGGATACAACCGCAAAGCTGCTGTTTTTTATTCGGGCAATCTTTTCCACGAGAATGGGTTTCTGATTACCACTGGTCACCATTTAAACGCGGACAATTTTTGGTTTCCGAAAAGTAAGCGTTTCTAGCGAGAGGGGCAGATTTAAAGCCTCTAGAATTTGACGGATCCAGCTCGCATCGGAACCCCCCCCCGTGTAAATGCCGCGTGTCTGACGTGGCGGAGCCGGCTACTACTAGTCTCAAAACGCTCACATTTCCCTTGCCTGGTCATCCCTGTTTCTCTGTGGGTCCAGCCTCGGCCAAGCTTTTCTTGTGAGTATTATATCCAAGCCTAGTCTGTGAACAATGGGACGAATTTGGATGACGTGGAATTAGGACGGTATAAGTCGACGCGGATTAGAGAAAACTCTTCATGATCTTAGGAGGTGCTTGAGCAAAGCATTATGTGCTGGATTATCTAGCCCAATATCAAAGTAGTACCTACCTACTTCACCCACGCATCGAATTGACGCAAATGTTTGCCTTACTTTGTATCATTGTAAGTAGAAAAGTCCATTTTACATAGGCTAAGCAAGAAAGTTCAACGATCGCCGCTACGCCAGATCCGACCTCAGTCTGTGGTGTCCGCTGGGAACGTCGTCCATGACGTAATCAGCCTGTTTTCTTATGTGCCGCAAACGTAAAGCAAGGATCTCGGCAGGATGAATCCAGTTGAGAAGTACCATGGTGAGCCACATCAGCAAAGCATCAAAACCATATAGGTATGCTTCGTGACTGAGCAAGTAACCATCAAAGCCCTGCAGGTATTCAGCCACCCTAAACACAGAGCGCACCATGATAAGCAAGCTGGCAATGAAGAGAGCTACCATGTGCTTCTTCCAGGCGACTTTGTGAGACGAAGCTGTAGGATATTGACAGACTTTCACATAGAAAGCAACAGCGACAACGATGAAAAGGCCGAAGAAAAGAAGCTGAATAAAGAGGCCCGCGACGGTGATGTTTGCGCCAGTGGTCATCATTGACGCTCCACCAGTGGCCTGAAGGCCACCGCCTAGTCAAAAACTGTTAGTTATACGCAAAGTCTGAGATTTGCCAGGCTAGGAAATGGCTACTTGTCTCACATACCTGAACTTTGGACCATGAATGACAGTATGTCGCCGCACACAAAAAGCTTGGTCATCCATGCCTTGCGAATGAGAGTCAGGTCTTCCCCGTCTATCAAAGTTACAATACGGCCAAGCTCCATATAAATCGTAGCGGCGAATAAGGCTGGAGCGACGAGAATGAGGAGAGCCTGGATAATGTAAGGGACTAGTGTCCAGTCTGGTGACTCTTGGCCGGAGCGGGCGCGGGCCGCGTAGCCAATTAGTTCCACTATAAGGGGAGAGATTAGCGGATTTCAGGCTTGGTTAAGGTGTATTGGAGATGAGAAAACACACGGATTCCCCCAAGGGCGAAAGGGATCATGAACCAGCAACGAGACCGTGAAAGTTGATAGAAGTGAAATCCTGTTGTTCCGACGAATAAAACAACGAAAATGATGGCACCAGCAATGGTTGGATTGTAATGGTATAGTTTGAAAATAGGTTCGTCTTGTGCGGCGGAAGCTCTTGCTTCCATCATCAAGGACGAATGGTGGCCAAAGTCGTACATGTTGCTACAGGTAATGAAGCTCGTTGACTTGATGATTTTCTGTCGAGACAACTAGGGTGTTTCCTTTGGTCGGGAAGTTTTCGAATCCAAGCTGCTAAGAACGCGAAGAGTTCCCTCTAATGCTGTTGGTTGCCTAGATATAGAAGGAGCTAAACAAAGACGAAGAAGCATGCAAGAGTCGCAGCAGAAGTTGGCGAGAGAGAAAAATTTCAGTAGAGGAAGAGAAGTTGTAGTTGTTGTTGTTGTTGTTGTTGTTGTTGTATTTAACGCCATGGCGGCAAGGTTGGAACCCTTGTCGCAGACCTCCCGAAGGGTATGTGGCGTGGAGAGCCGTGGGCTAGGACTATGTACTTCATACATCGCCCTTCCTTTCGTCCTCCAAATCCTGCCTGATGGCTACTATGCCTTCTATCTGTCCCTGGTTCCCGCTGGTTCCCCAGTTTCATTGCTTCCCGTCTATTTCCCTTTAGGGGTTGAGTTGGCTGTCTAGATCCCGTGCCGAAGCCCGTTCCCTAGTAGCGTGGACAGATCTTCCGGAAGAAGTTTGTCACGTGCAGGAAGGCCTCAAAGCCTTTTGGGTCAGTCATTAGTCCCTTGAAGTATCGTTCAAGAGACCCCATAGGTCCTATGGGGTCGAGCGGACCAGTTGGGTAGAGGGTGGGCCACTGCTGCCTCCTCGCCAGGGTCGCTGGGCAGTAGACCAGATGATCTACTTCCTTTGCCTCCCCGCAGGAGCAGGTTAGCAAAGCTTCGGTGTGGTTAAAGCGTCGGTGATAGTGTTCAAAGTCCCCGTGGCCCGACCGGGCCGCTAAGAGGTGGTGAAGGGTGCTCCGTGGTAGGGCGAGTTCGGGAGGGCAGGAGAAGTGTAAGCTCAGTCCAAGCTGGGTGTAGCGTTCTGTCGCCTCTTTACCCCACCACTGTCTGTACTGGTTTCGCAATCGTTCTCTACCAAGCCTCTTGATCCCGGAGAGTGTAGCTAGTTGGCCTAGCGGGACTGGCAGCGCTGTGCCCTCCTTGGCTAGCCGGTCCGCCTCTTCGTTGCCCTTAATCCCCTCGTGCCCTGGCGCCCAGTGGGTGTGGATGTTGTATATCCTAGCAGCAGCTTGGATCTCGAGAACCGCTGCTTGCGAGGTGTCTGGGGCCTCGCCCCGTATTCCTTGGATGACACTGGTGTTGTCGATGCAGATGTGTATGGGTTGGCCTTGGGAGGTTAAGAGGGCCCGCCGGAGTCCTATCCTCGCCCCTTCAGCCTCAGCGTCGAACACCTCTGCTAGACCGAGTCGGCCGCAGCCCTGGGCCACGCGCCTGTTGCTGCGGTAGATGACAAACCCATATCCTGTGGCTCCGTTCGTCGCTTTGGAGCCATCGGAAAAGACAACCATGTGGCTGTCTGGTACGGTCTTTAGCCAGGCCTGGAAAGCTTTGGCTGCTTCTTTCTTAGTCTGCAGGACTATGAGGTCTTGTGAGCCTGGGAGGTGCTGCGGTTGGATGAGTGCTGGTCTCGGGCATTTTGGTGCAAGGTCTGCAGTCCGTTGGAGCTTCGTCTGCTGCCGCCCTCGTTGGGAGAGCCTCGGGACAAGAGGGTGTTGTAGATCGACCTTCTTTAGACGTGCTGCAAAGCGTAGGCGGACTCCTTCTAGAGCCACCTTGCTTGGTGGTAGTCCAGCATCCCTAAGGAGGCTGCGCGTTGGGGTTGTTTTCCAGGCCGGCAGGATAGCCCTTGCTGCCGTCGTGATGACCCTTTCGAGCTTGATTGCAAGACCCTTCTGGCCTGTAGTGACTTCATCTATCGGGAGAGAAACATTGCGGCCGCTATCGATGGCTCTGCCAGGGGCTGGCTTGGTCATGCCTCCATACCAGGTCTCAGCCCCGTAGAGGGCGATTGGCAGGACGCAGGAGATCACAGCCTTGCGTACAGCAGCGGCTGGGAGCCCGCCTTTTGTGTTTGTCAGGTGTCTAAGATGTTGGGCCGCCTTCGTCGCCGCAGCCAGCTTTGTTTCAACATGGTGTCGGAAAGAAAGCCTCTTGTCGAACCAGACCCCTAGCCAACGTATGGGCTTCGTTGATGCTACGATTCTAAGGTGTCTCGCCTTGATCTCTGGCAGATCTCTTTGCTGATTATGTTTCCTTGTGAAGTGGATAGCCTCGGACTTCTTTGGGTCAAAAGCGACCTTGTTCTCCGTTCCCCAGTCGAGGATACGTGTGATCTCTTGGCCGAGGCTCGCAGCATTACTCTCAAGGGAAGGGCCCATAGCCAGAAGGCCGATGTCGTCTGCGTACCCGAACCGAAGCTTCGGGTCTTCTGCTAAGATGTCTGCGATGTAAAGCAGGAAGAGAATAGGAGACAGCGGGGAGCCCTGGGGCAGCCCGCAAGCCAGGGGGAAGTCCTCTGTTGTTGCGTCCTCCAGCCTGACTCTGGCTGTTCGGTTTGAAGCAAAGTGGAATATCAGTTTGGCCAGGCTGTGAGGCCAGCCTTGTTGGCGTAGCCGGACAATCAGCCGGTTCCGAAGGACAGAGTCAAAAGCCCCTTGGACGTCCATCGTCACCAATGTAGCTGTGAGCCCTTTGTCAAGGGCCATTTCGATGTCGTGGGCGAGGCAGGTGGTTAGGTCAACCGCTGACCTGCCAAGTAGAGCCCCTATTTGTTGTGGGCTGGTCACCCCTTCTAGGATGGTAAGGTAGGACATTCTTCTGGCTATCAGCCTCTCGAGACCTTTCCCAAGACAAGATAGCAGGGCTATTGGCCGCCAAGATCCGGCTTTTGAGAAGTCTGCTTTCCCTACTTTCTGGATCATAGCGACCTCTGCTCTGCGGAAAGGCTGGGGGAAGTAACCCGTCTGTATGCAGGCCTGGAACAGTTGTCTGACAGGCTCGGATACAAGGTTCCAGCAAGCCTGAAGCAGCCGTGTTGTGATCCCGTCGATGCCAGGGGTCGTGGTCTTTGTCAGGGTAGCCTCCCTCAGCTCTTCTTTACTGATGGCATCATGCCAGGGTATCCGTCGTCGAGAGACCGTAGGGACGTCGAACGGGTCTCCGGGCAGGTCATCCTGTGCACTGAACCTCTGTAGGAGGGCTCTTCGGAGTGCCTGGGCCTTAGCCTGAGTGTCGTTGATCGTCTGGCCCTCCACTACCAGAGGGGGGGCTTTGAGCCCTAGGCTAGCCTTTCGCCAGCCCATAATCTTGTAGAGTTCTTGGTCCGAGGTAACTCCTTCGATCTTAGCAGCCCAGTAGGCCCGCTTAGCTTTCCTGACTGTACTCAAGAAGACCTTCTGCTCTTCGAGGGTAGCGAGACGTGGGGTCTGCTCTAGTTCTTGGGCTTGTCGGCAGCAGGCCTCGCGGTACGTTCGGTGGGCTTCTGCGCACTCTTGTGTCCACCAAGGGGCCCCCTTCCCATGCTTTCCTCGATTCTTTCCTACAGCCTGGACAGCCGTGGAGAGAAGGTCGACTAGTCGTTCCGCTTGGGTGTCCAACTCGGCAGGGGTAGGTGCGTTCTGGAGGGTAGGTAAGACTAAGACTCCTGCTCTGATCAGGTCTCTAAACCGGGGTAGGGCCGAGTCTGGGACTGATAGTGACCGTGGTTGATCTGTCTGTTGTTGTCGGTGCCTATGAAGCGGGATTGTTGAGACAATTGCTTGATGATCGGCCCCTGGGTGAAGGTGTGGGCTGACCACTGCGTGTGCGAGCGGAATGTTCGAGAAGGTAAGGTCAAGTACATGGCCTTGGGCATGGGTCGCAGTCCCTGTCTCGCCGATGAAAGACAGGCCGTGGCCATCTGCCCAGTCTGCTATGTCGTCCCCCCTATTCCTGTTCCTCGATCCGGGCTCCCAGGAGTAGTGATGAGCGTTCACGTCCCCTGCCACAAGGACTCTTTCTGGCGGCCTGTATCCTAGGAGGGTTGTGGTCGTGTGACTGTGGGGATCTCCTGGTTGCCTGTATACGTTAACCACAGTAATTTCGTTGTTAACTGTGATCCATAAGATGTCCCTTGTCTGTGCGGGCCTCTGCTGCTGGGCCTTCCACTTCCTCCCTTTCCGTATGTAGGTCATTACCCTAGGTCTGGTCTCCCTGTCCTTCCAGGAATCCACTGGGACGTAGGAATCGAACCCTGGGTGTGTGTTGATTTGCATTTTGTCAACATAGCCTATCCAGGGTTCCTGGACCAGTATAATGTCGATCAGCTCAGCCCAGCAGAGCTCCAGGAAAG
Organism: Colletotrichum destructivum; assembly: GCF_034447905.1. Taxonomy (NCBI): domain Eukaryota; kingdom Fungi; phylum Ascomycota; class Sordariomycetes; order Glomerellales; family Glomerellaceae; genus Colletotrichum; species Colletotrichum destructivum. The sequence goes on from NC_085906.1 coordinate 113,801, forward strand.
CTGTATGTGCTGGCGACTGCTTCCCTACGTTGCACTGAGCTATGCGTAGCACCTGTGGAGAGGCCTGCTTCGGCCTACGTCTCCGAGTCGAGTTCCAGGTGGGTGTAGGCATTAGCAACGTTGTAATCCGGTTTCTGGGCTACCCTCTGACTCCTGCTCAAGAGAGGTAGGATAGCGCGGTTAGTCTGGTTAGTCTGGGGAGGACCCTCGGCATCCTCGGGCTCATCCTCACTCATGCTGCTACTATCGGTGTCCCTGTCCCCGAGGCACACAATTGAGCTCTCGGAAGGTGTCCTTTTGCGTGGCCGCTTGGAGCCGGGCGGTTGATCCTGGTCGGTGGGAGGGAGATCCCCAGGCTGTTGGGTGCTGTTCCGAGAGGCGCTTAGGCCGGCCTCATAGAGGGCGTCATAGGCCTTCTGTCCAACCTTGCGGATCCGAGCCCGCTCCTTCCGGTCTGGGAGGGCAGGGATGCCGTTCATCGTCATAGGCCTGGCTGGGCAATTCTTGTGGCTAGCCTGGAACGGGCCGCAACAGTTCGCACACTTCGGTTTAGCTGTACAGGGCCCAGTCTCGTGCGAGTCTGAAGGTCTGCTGCAGTTGTTGCAGAGCGGCTGTCGGTTGCAGTAGCTGTTTGAGTGGTAGCCCTGGCAGCCGGGGTCGTGTCTGATGAGCGTCTTCCTCTTCTGAATGAGTTGGGACCTGCTGCTTTGGTTGAACAGTCTGAAGGGCTGTACCTCTGTTAGGAATGAGATGACCCAAGAGACTTCGTTCGTAATGGGGTTCGGCCCAAGGCGGGATTGCCGGGCCCGGGTGGGCTTCAGTCTTGTCTGGGCAAAGACCTCGTCTTCGATCAAGGTGGCTGGGTCCAGGGCGTCCCCATCAACGCTCCACAGTTTGGCTGGGCAGCGCGGGACGACGTAGGTAAACCACTTTATCGGGGTCTCTATCTTGTAAGCCCCTAAGCAGCCCGCTAGTTTTTGCTTGTCCGCGAGGAGGCCTTGCTGGATCTGCTTGTTTGACGGCCTCAGTGAGTATCCGGTCGCAATGTGGTAGATATGAGGGATATCTGCCAGTTGGAGGTCGAAGGTTCGGCAAACTGTCTGGCGGAGGGCAAAGGGAGCGTTCTTTCGGGCAGCCGACAGGCCCTCCTCCGGGATGCGGGCGAAGACCCGGAGGTCCTCTTTCGGTTGAGGTTGGGGCTGGGGTGGGGCCTGGGATCTTGTCTGGGGTCTGGCCTGCGGGCGGGTCGGAGCCCGGTGGGGGTCTGGAGCTGTACCTGGTGCCGAGGCCGTGACGGCGGCCCAGCTCCGGCTCAGTGGCGGAGCATGTTCCTTGTTGATGAGCTTCTTTAGGGCTTGGATCACATAGGCCGTAGCCTCTTTCGCGATCTGCTTCCTGGGGCCCTCAAAGCTGGAGACGACATTATCAACAGACTGCGCGATGGTTAAGAAGACGTCCTTGCGGGCCTCATAGTGCCTGGCCTCCTCGTCCAGGGCGGACAAGACAGAGCCAGTGGCGGTCCTACCAGTGGCTGGAGTTGAGATCGGAGTCCCCTTTGCCGTTGGGGGGGCTGGATTGAAGGTGTTAGGCTGGCTTCCCGCGAGACTGGGCCGGAGTGGCTGAGTCTCGGTATTGCGGCGGCGTTTAGCCCTTGGTGGAGAGGTTGGCTCTGGAGGTGGCCCAGAGCCCCGATCGGGGCCGGCCGGTGAGGCCGGCAGCGGTCCGATGCCCGCCGGAGGCTGTGAGGCCATCGCGGAAGGGCTCCGGAGCAGAGAAGTGAAGAGTTTTCGGCTGTTAAGGATTCTAGTGGTTCATCACCTGATTCACTAACAGCGGATGCCAAGAAAAATTAGGCGAGAGAGAAGTTGGAAGAGAAGTTGTACTCAGGCGAGGGTCATTCACATATTTGTACTGGACCTTGAATGGAACATCTTTCCCAGGGAGAGCTTAGGGGTGGTAAGAAGATGAGTTGCGCCTGCGACATTGTAGGGCAATGTTACTTAATGCCCGAGTAGGACTGGCGACTCCGCGTAGTCGAAAACAGAGTTTTCTCATCACTCTCTTACCTCCGAATACGCGTCCTTCGTATATGCAGAATGTTCTTTCTATGTTGCCGTTGTTTGTTTCTGCCTTCGGATAGCCAAGAGACTCCATGTGGCTGCGCAAGGGGTGCAGAGAGCCATAGCGGGGTTCATGAGCCTGGGTTTCGGCTCAGCCGTTTGGGATTTGTAAGTAGAGGCCATCGGTATGTTGGGTGCCAGTGCCATCTCCATTGGAAATTCTGGCCAGATTTGAGATTCCCAAAATCCCTGTCGGATCAAGCCTTCGTAACGAACCCCGGCAGGAGGGTCATCGCGTTTCGTCTGGTGTTGTAGGGTATGGTGTACCCTTGCATCTCGTGTACGCGGTTTCGTATACTTATCTGGATGGTTCCTGCCATCCAATGACCTATTTGATTGGTGGCTTTTACAGCCCATGCAAAATTTGAGGCGCCTGATGGACTTGCTGAGCCCCAAAACCGGCGTCACTAATCTGGTTCATTCGGAAAACAAACGTAAGCCTTGACTTCTTTGCGGACAAATGTCAAAATTGTCACGGGTCTCTTCCTGTTCATTCAATAATCCGTAATCGAAAAGTGCCTCCCCTTGTTCTCACCCAAAACATCTGCTTCTACGTACAACCAGAGGAGATGTGCCATTCATTTCGCACTTGCAAACCACATAGCATTCAGACAACCGCTTCTCAGTTTGAACCCGGCACGCTGGTCAAAGCGCTCAAGTGCGCAATGTATTTCGAAAGGGAAGAATACAGATTCTTTAAATAATTATGTAGACCTTGTTGTCTTTCTGTTACTTATCCAAATGATTAATGTGCTAAATTGGCTGCTATATATCATGTTTGTGCAAAAAACTAATTGTCTCAAAAAGAGCACTAAAAGAGCATACAAATATGCAAGGCTTGAACCAAAAGCTTAAGGAAGTGACTACAAAGACGAAGATGATATTGCTGAGATAGCCAGTTCAGTTGGTCATTGATTGTCGGAAGCATTTTTGCTCAAACGACCTCAAGAGCCTTTTGGACAAACGCAGCCACGATAAGTGCAAATTGAAACCCATCATGCCTCCTTTTTCCTGTGCTTTTATTTTTTTCGTCGCTAGGGCTTAGCGAAAGCCCGCCACTATGAAATTATCTCCAGACTTCGGCAGCCAAGAAAAACTAGATTCAGAATGCAGCGACCATTGTAGCGCGATAACCAATCAGCTTATTGATGCCAATCATTGTTTTTGCTTCAGCCTCCCGTAGGTTCTGCATCTGGACAATTAGAAATTTGCTCTGCATTCGGGAGTTCCAGAAATATGGGGACTGGAATCCGCGGGCAACGAATACGCGGTTTCGTATACAGGCAAAGGGTGAGACATGTCGTTAGAGTGGTATTAAAATTGCTGACGTTTCCTATGGTCTTGCTGAAGCTAAGTTGTTCTACTTGCCAGACGACGGTGAACTGCAACGACTCGAATATGTCACCTACGTCAAAAGCTGGCGGGGGTCCCAGAACAGCTGAATTAAGCAGCACATCATACGATCACGACTACCAAGATGCATACGATGCCCCGCCGCCTCCCTACGAGCTTCACTTCGCTGGCGAATCTGTCGACAGTTCAGCGGCTATCACAGGTATACATTCCAACCGCAAGCAGAAGTGTTGTGAAGTAGTCAGATTTTGCTTACGAACTATAGGCGACGGAAGGATATCCATCTCGTTTTCATCCAAGAACCCTGAGCAACTAGCTTCTCTCCTTCCACGATATTCTCCATCCCCGCCGATTGTGCAAGAGGATCCGGAGTCCCACTCTCAAAAGCCAGGGCCAGCATGTCCGCGTCTCAATTTGGTTATACAGGTAGTGGGAAGTCGAGGTTCGTTACAATCCCTTTTCAACAACTTCCTCTGCATCACAATGTGGCCTGCTATGCTGCAGCTGTCTACAGCTTGGAGCAATTTCAGAACTTTGCACATGAGGCAAGCCATCGCGCTTAGTAAACAACTGCTCGACAGTGGTTGTCTTAGTACATGGAAACCAGATAAAGCGTTGTCTAAAACCCACTTCTCTAACGTTGAATAACAGGCGACGTCCAGCCTTTTATCGCCTATGGTTCGGCTTTGCGTCGGTATGGTCACCGTGTTCGCCTTGCGACGCACGACAATTTTGCTGGCTTCGTGAGAGACTCCGGTTTAGAGTTCTATCCTATCGGGGGTGATCCGGCTGATTTGATGGCGGTAAGTAACGTTGGCGGTCCTTCGAATGGGGAAGCATCAATCATCCTAACTCGAGCAGTACATGGTTCGTAATCCCGGTCTCATTCCGTCTTTAGAGTCACTTCGTGGCGGGGACATCGGTAGAAAGCGTCGAATGATGGGAGAAATGCTACAGGGGTGCTGGGAGGCATGTTTCCGTCCAGACCCTTTGACCAACGAGCCCTTTGTAGCCAATGCTATCATCGCCAACCCTCCCAGCTTTGCGCATGTTCACTGCGCTCAAGCACTTGGAGTTCCAGTTCACATCATGTTCACAATGCCTTGGTCAGCCACCAGGGCTTTCCCTCATCCACTAGCCAACCTGCAGAACAACAATACGGAACCGTCCACAGCAAATTGGCTTTCGTATGGAGTGGTTGAGACGATGACATGGCAAGGGTATGTCTGTATGGTATGTGGAACTTGAAGCTCATCTTACTGATAGTTGCACAATCACAGGCTAGGCGACGTCATAAATGATTGGCGTCGAAGAAGTTTAGGTCTAGACAGCATCCAGGCAAGCATGGGGCCCGGTATCACGACCTACCTGAAAATTCCTCACACATATTGTTGGTCTCCTGCGATTATTCCAAAACCTGCAGATTGGGGCCAAGAGATCGGTAAGTCTATGGAAAAGTAGAATGAGGTAGTTTTAGAGGCAATAACTGACGGTTTGCGGTGGAACAGACGTCTGTGGCTTCTTTCTGCGGGATGAACCTATCTACAACCCTCCATCGGATCTAGACACCTTCCTACGCGCTGGAACTACTCCGGTTTATGTAGGCTTTGGAAGTATCGTCATTGATGATCCACAAAGGTTGACCAATGTCATACTCGAGGCGGCTAGTAGATGCGGTGTCCGTGTCATTATCTCTAGGGGCTGGAGCAAACTTGGAGGCAATAATCCAAACACACCCCAAGTATTCTATCTTGGGGATTGCCCGCATGGTAAGCAAACCAACTCATTCCACAAATTGACTATCACTAATGATTAACGCACACACTAGAATGGCTCTTCAAAAGGGTATCGGTGGTAGTGCACCATGGTGGCGCCGGCACGACTGCTTGTGGCTTGATCAATGCCCGACCAACAATCATTGTACCCTTTTTTGGGGAGTAAGTCAATCAAAATCACATGTAAAGACAGCCGATGTCGTGTGCTGATGAAAAATCCCCTGCTAGCCAGCCTTTTTGGGGAGGAGTAGTAGCCTCTATTGGAGCCGGTTCGAAACCAATCCAACATAAGACACTCTCCACCGACAAACTTGTCGATGCTTTGCGGTACTGTCTCTCAGATCAAGCCCATCGCGCCGCTGAAGAGGTTGCACTGAAGATGCGTATCGAAAATGGGGTCGACAGCGCTGTCCAGTCCCTTCATCGTAACCTGCCAGTCAACGCTTTGATATGTGATGCGTTACCGCACCTGTCTGCCACCTGGTTGTACAAAAAGAAGGGGCACGTTGTGAAGCTATCCGACCAAGCAGCAGCGACGCTCCTCTCTGAAAAGAAGATGAAGAAGTCAGACCTGGAGCCGTAAGTTGGGGCGAATTCTATAACAGTGTACCCTGTAATTACAATAGCTGACTACTTGCCCCTTTGCAGCCTACGCGTCCGATTCTATGACACCGACGTCCAGCGTTGGGATCCGTTGACGGGAGGCGCCTCATCCGTGCTTGGAACTCTGACAGATATGACAGTTGCCTTTGGGGGTACCTTCATTGATCCCTTCAAGGAGTACAAGAAGCATCGTGAGCAATCGCAAACAGATGGAGCACAAGGCTCGAAGGCAAGTGCTAGCGGAGCTGCGGCTCTGGCAGCCGGGAAGAGTCTTGGTAAAGTATATGGAGCAATGACCAAGGGAGCGCTACTGGACATGCCGCTGGCGTTTGCGGAAGGGTTGAGGAATGTCCCAAAGCTTTACGGAGAGGAAGCCGATGACTATGGTAAGGTGAAGGACTGGAAAAGTGGCGCCGTGGTTGGCGGAAAGGTTAGTTATGCATTGATCCTTAGTCTTGGTCTTAGTCTTTCACCTCCTCATTAAGTTGCAGTTACTAACATCTAGATATAATGCCAGGCACTGGGATTGGGGCTGTACAACGGAGTTTCAGGACTGGTTACAGAGCCGTACAAGGGAGCAAAGGCTGAAGGTGCCGTAGGCTTCATGAAAGGTCTTGGTAAAGGAAGCATTGGCCTCGTTACCAAGTCGGGAACAGGCCAGTATTGCCCGGGATCCAGAGGTTCGAAAAAGGACTAACATTTTGCAGCCACAATCGGTATATTTGCTTACCCGGCACAAGGCATATACAAGTCGATCGTGTCGAAGAGGGATCATGAGGTTAACCAAGAGAGGCTTTCAGTGTTGGGCAAGTTTGTAACATCTGCTAGTGCTGAAAGCAAAAGGAATGTCCTGGATTGGTTTTCGAAAACATTCAAAAAGAGTTAAAGAAATACAAGATAGTAGTTGTCCTGACGTTCTAGGGGGAAACCGACGGAACAACGGTTCCCATTTCCCCTTCTTCGTGACCAATATGCATTTTTCATTTCTTTATTCCGTCTTGCGCAGTCAAAGCGATAGAAGAATCATGAACCTAAGGGTTCTCGTGCGGCTAGTTAGTTTCGTGCGGAGGAGCAGGGTGATTCAATTGGATACTAGCGCAGCATACTGGTAATCTCCTGTGCGTTTTCCAATTTTTCTCTGATTCCTAGCACGTTTTGATCAGAGCATGTTGTTGTTGTTGTTGTTGTTGTTGTATTTTACGCCATGGCGGCAAGAGCGCAACCGCCCTTGCGGCAGACCTCCCGAAGGGTATGTGGCGTGGAGAGCCGTAGGCCTATAACTACCACTAGATACAGTCCAAATCGTCCTCCAAGTCGTGCCTAGAGGCAACTATGTGTTCGAGCTGTCTCTGGGTGCCGCTGGCTTGCCCGAGACAGTGCTCTGGTCGTCCCTAAACCGCGATTCCGCCGGTATTTCCTCTCCTTCGACCCAGAGCCCGCAGGCTGCTGGTTTACACAACGTCCCAGTAGCCGTCCGAAGCATATCGTGATAGGTTATACCGCCACGAGGGAAACCACAAGGGGCGAAACCTCGTGAGGATAGGTTGTAGGGTTTGCTGTTAGGCTCTGTAACAAGCACAGCCGTGTATTACCGTGGCTATACACAGCAACCCTAGTGTCTGTTTGTCTTTTCGAGGGGGTCTTCGATCGTTTGAGGGGAAAAGGTGTTGAGGGAGCGAAGTCGAAAAGTCGATCGGTGGTGTTCAATTTGGGCCCGGAAGTGCCGCTTGCGCCGGGAATGAAGTTCGCCCGGCTCCTTCGGGAGGCTAGATGGAACCTCTGCTTCCTGCCCTACCAGGAAGACTTCATCTAGCCTGCGGAAGGCGATGTCAAGTCGGCGGCGGCTCGTTAGGTTGAATAATCGTCGGCTCGAATCGAGGGGAAAATGTGCGTTGTTAAGGGTTTGATTAGCGTATAGCTAATCTGCCCCAGCGCGCGGCGGCAAACCGCGGGAACTGGGGCCCCTCCTTAGCATGACACTAACAGCCCGTGCCAAGCCGGAGAGATGTTTCGTGGAGGTTGTGATCAGAGCATGGCTAATCACAACAAATGGTCGTCTGTCATGCGCTTGAAGTACAAATGACTTTCCAAACAATGTGTTTTCTTCTCACTCATAAGATCGATGTTTGCAACGAACCTAGGTTGGTGATAGATACTACTTGGTTTCCTGCGGCAAGGCCAAGGAACCCATCCTATGCCTACCGGCGAAAAAGACCAAGACACACCGATGCTCTGCACAGGCATAATTGCTGGTGTGTTTTCCTGCTTCCCTTCATTACGTCACCTACTCAGTGCCAAGGTTTCGAACCTGTCTAACCACGGGCCGAGAACAACGCCTACTTTAACACAGGTTCAGTGTAGTATGACTAAGTCCTCCTTTCACAAGCGTGTCAGAAGTCCTAGTCAGCAACTAGTAAAAGGACACTTTCCTCGTGCATCAACCGCTCGGATGCAGGCTCCTGCATGCTAATCCAAAGCCCCAACTTTCCCGGGAGCCGCGCGCAGCCGCGTCCACTCAGTTTTGTCCTATGACATATCCCATCGAATGCGAATGGACCTCGAGACCGAGAATCTCCAGTTTTGTATCCACTTTTACTCTGAAAGCCTTGTTTTCTAAGCTCTTTGTTAGGTTGAAAGTGCTAATCCATGAATCCAATTGGTCGATCCCGACCTTGGCAAAAATGAGGTCCATTCGCACTTGATGGGATACCCTCTTTCTCGTAAACGCGTACATGACCGCTAAACGCGTAAATGCCCGATTTTACCCTTAGGTACCAGATGTAAACTTCAGCTTTATTCACTATCCTCATATGACACGTACATCACTGAAGGCCGCCTCATGGGCCAGAAACGAAGCCCCTTAGGGTTAACAAGGCGCTCCTTGACTCATCCGGTTTTTGGCCAGAATTTGGAGAAACTCCGAGCATTATTTATAGCCAGATCCCACCACTGCCTTATCAAGTAGCTAATTACTTTTTTCACACTCATAACTTATGAAGGCTTGACCTTCTCTCATCAACCCTCGTCAACGCTTTTAGCCCAACAATAGATACGCTTCTCGCATCCAAGATGCATATTCTCGTCACGAACGACGACGGTCCTCCGTCGCCGAATTCTTCCCCCTATATTCGTTCCCTCGTCCATTATCTCCAAAAAGCCGGTCACGTGGTCTCCGTCTGCCTACCACATACCCAACGCTCCTGGATTGGCAAGGCTCATATGATCGGGAAAATAGTCGAGACATCCAGTTACTACCCTTCCGCGGACCTTCACGCTACTGAGGATACCGCCTCAAGTGAATTGTCTCTAGTCAGCGCTGATGAGTGGACCCTCATCGACGGGACACCAGCTTCGTGTGTACAGATCGGTCTATACCACTTCTTTCAGGGGCGAGGGCCCATTGATATCGTGGTTAGCGGGCCTAATTACGGGGGTAATACAACTGCCGTTTTTGGGCTTAGCTCAGGGACACTAGGGGCCGCGCTCGAAGCCGCAATGTGCAAGCGGAAAGCAATCGCCATCAGTTTTGCCTCGTCATCACAAAATCATAATCCTGAGGTCATTGACGGGGCGGCAAGGCACTCGGTCAAAGTCATCGAGAAACTCTACCATTCGTGGCCCTTAGGGGATGAAGTGGATCTTTACAGCGTCAACGTGCCGCTTGTCGAAGGCATAGAGAACCATAAGACGCTTTACACGGGGATCTTTCAAAATTACTGGGGCGACGGTAGCTCTTTTCAGGAGGTTCATGGAGAGATATGTAACGAGGATAACGAGAAGAAGGTTGGTGAGGGGGTCAATGAGGAGCTGTGCAGCGGCAACGAAAAGTATAACCAGGTTGCGGGCAGCAGGGGACATCTGAATAGGTACTTCAAATGGATGCCCCGGTTAGCTGATGTGCATCGACAAGTTGAGGAAGCGGCACCCGGAAACGATGCTTGGACTGTCCAGGAGGGTTACACAAGGTATGCTGTCTCCTGGAACTGACTTTCTACCTCAAGTACCGACATTAACGTGTTCACAGCGTAACTCCGTTAAAGGCTAACTTTTGGCATCCAGCCAACTACCTACACCAGAGGGAGCTCATACTATGACGGATATACTCAACGCTAGAGGAATATCGAGGCCAGCACCACGCTCCTTGAGGTGATTTGAATTGTCAGGATTTGGGGAAGATATACGTTTGTGCCTACATAGGACACTGAAGCAATCGTCGCAAAAGGAAAACCAACAGAGGGCAGTAATGTTCCAATATCCTTTAGGCCATACGTCTCGATTCGCTTGATAGCCAGTATTTCAAACCACCCCTCTCTCTCTCTCTCTCTCTTGAAATTCCTAACTATCTAGTAACTACAGGCCATGCAGCTAAAAACGGCTGCCGCTGGAGTATGGTAATAATTAATTCCAAGCTTATCATGCATGATTGAGGTCATAGATGATGGAACTCGGTTGCAAGATGTTCCTGACGCGAAAATATCCGTCAATAGAGGAGTACCTCCTAGGTCGTAGGAATCTGACACTAAACACATATTTAAGACTGTGGCGACCGGTTAAAGCATGGAAAACTACCTAGAACTGTCCTAGCTGGAGCAAAGCTTTAGTGATGTTGTGCGGTTCAAGTGAACCTCTCTCCTGCCAAGTGTGTATTCTTTTCTAAATTTAGTAGTAGCCAACCCGCCAACATAGTTCAGGACTCGGATGTCGAGGAAACTTTGATATAGGTAATAGTAAACCTAGGAGGTGCTAACAGTAGTATTGTTAGTGTTAGTTATTCAGGCGCGGTTGCTGTACTTTGTCTAGTGGATTAGGGCTTGCCTGTAGTAGTGGCAAAAGTGTTGTCTATTTAACACGATATTGTTTGTGGCTTGCTTTTAGACATTTTGCATTTAAGGCCTGCTTTGCGGCTGCACATAGGTCTATTTGGTCGAAAAGTTCATGCTGAAGATGACATTGTGCCTGTAGAGGCCTTAGGGTTAGGGTTACAGAAGCCAACTGTCGTTTGGCACGAGTCTGATTCTGAACGTGAACACACGGATATTGCAGCGTCCAGTTTCCTGCGAGCTCATCTCCTCTTGCAACAGCTTTTAATTTGCATTTGATAAAATTTGACCTTAGCCCTGTTCTAGATACTAGGCGGAAGAGTAGTAGGATCTATTTCATCTTGGATACAAGGTGGTAGCCACAGTGCTGGCTTGCAGGTCTGAAGATACTTTGCATCTGATGTGGTGAGAATGTAGGCAGCGGTGAATTCAGACTACTGGTTCGGTACTGTAGAATGTAGTTGCGTCTTCAAGCGGCCGAACCTGTAACTGAGGCCCCGGTGATTCCAGTGCCAACCTCGTTGGGGAGGCAGCAGGGCTTTTGATCAGGCGATGACCAATAGCTCTGGGTCGCAGGGCCATTCCACACACTGAGCACCCAAAACCCGTTTGCAGGGTCATACCATCCATTAGGGTCGATAATGACACCGTCGGTCTGTTGGGAGTACCAGTAACCATTGTCGGCACGCTGGAGGTCGGCGTAGTTGGGAGAGTAAGGTCCAGCTGCGTGAGCCGGTGTGCACTGTTGGGTTCCGGTACATTTACCCCATGTCCACGCATGTGCGGCGGTAGCAAGGATCGTAGTGACAAGGACGGTAGGGTTAACCATTTTGCTAAGTATTTTAAGTTAGTAAGAAGCTTACAATGTATTTTAATGTTTTGAAGTACTAACGCAGAGAAAATCTGTGAAGCTAAGCAGATAGGATAAGGGTTGGTATTTGGTGTAAAAGTGGTAGTGAAAAAAAATATCTGCTCAACATTAAAAACCAAATAGTTAGGGTTTATATAATTTTCTTTCTGTCTCTGCAAACTCCTATTGAACCACACATTACTCAGGCAGAAGTTTATTAAATTGCAATTTAGCTATCTAGGCATAGATAACTAAGTCTATTTAATTACGGATCGTAAGAAAAGCCTTCTGTCCCGACTCGAATATGGTAGAAAATCACGGTAAGCCTCCACTAGAGATTTCTCAAGAAGTCCTAGGTGTTACGTTCTTACTACGAGCAGGTTAGGGCAACCGACTGCGCCACGAAGCAAATGCTTCAGTAATGATGCATCTGCATGGCCATCCCCTGTTTTATGCTCTATAGCTACGCCGGCTTCTGTATGTCAGATCCAGCGCCGAGACTCCGCGGAGTCCGCAGTAGGCTGACCCTCCTCCTTACGCTACGAATAGATCAGGACAACCAGCTGCGCCACAACGTAAAAGCTTTAGTCTAGGAATCTCTGCCTTATGATCTCCTCTTCTGCGTACTTCGGTTGTATCGGCTAGCACCCTGCCTACTGCCTTGGTCGTAAAAAACTCATCAGAATCGGAATCCGCGGTAGAGCGAAGCCTCCTAACTATTGGGAACCTGATATTAGGAACAGATTTGATTTAGGATTAGGTTCTCATTAGTAAGAAGAAATTGTGCACTGACCATTTTCTTTCTTCGCTTGAGATATACCGCGTGGCGTTGAGTTGCTGCGGCATCCGCGACCTCCGCGTTGCTCAGCACGAGCTCGGCCGTTAGGCCGAAAGCTCCGCGCCCAACCCCGGTTTGTGGCATCATATACCGACATACAGAGTTCAGACAGAAGTGCGTTTCTCAAACTACATTTTCTAGCGTAAAATCGTCATTTCGCGTTCGATTTGCCGTCGGAGGGCATCCGTTTCCGGTGCATTGATTGGTACTTCGCGGCGGCTGCTGAAAGACCGAATTCAGGGTCTGTGACACTTCGGCACTCAACCCCGTATTTGACACATCTCTGGCACCTAGGTCGAGCCAGATCGCACTTTAAACCGGTGTTAGCCGGAACGGAGACGGAGAACAGGTTTCGCCGCCGACGAGGGGTCCGGGGGGGGGGGGGGGGGTGGGGGGGGTGTGATTCCTTACTTTGGCCCTCCTCTGGCGACTGAGATAGCAATTGGAGTTTGGTTTGCCGGTGTTTGGCATTGCGAGCTGGGCCTGTTTACGCAGCCGATTCGGAACAGGACTTCTGCTGATGACCGCCGGGTTTATGTGATAAGGCACCAAGTTTGCAAGAATATTAGACAAATGTCCGAAGAGTGCTCCAATGCCCGATCTTGGCGCTCCGAGTCCGTGTCGTTGCGCCTTGGGATGAGGGGGCGCAGGGAGTTGTCATCTCGAATGAGCTTCCCGGAGGCCCGGAGGCCCGGAGAGGTTGGGCACCGAGAAGATTGCGATTCTGAGAGCGCTTACTCGGCCCACCCACGGCCGCTCACCCATTCCTCCCGTCTCTTGTGCGAGGCACACGTTTTAGACATCAAGCTATCGCTTATGATAATTGCAGTGTCAGGTTACAATGCAATGTAGTGCGATATGCTTTATGTTCCAATTTTGGGTTAAGAAAGTAACACTTCACCAACCCTTCATGACTACCTACACAGTATTGGTAGGCGCTCCTAGGCGAGGTGTGATTGCCCGGGAGTTTCACTCCAATCGTCTTCGCGTTGCACGGGCAAACCGAAGATCAAGTGGAGCCACTACGTTCCCGGCCCGAGGGACGATGGCAACCCGGACTCTGAGAGCGTATTCGGGCTGCGGAGTGCAGATAGTGAATGGCAGCTCCGTGTGCTGAAATAACACCCAGCCGTCAAGTATCCGCAGCAGCTTTTGTCTGTAGTCGAAGACGACCTGGAACAGCGACGCATGGGATAGATCCGCCGACGAGGACACGAGGCCGAGGCGTCCCTGCTCGACGGCGTAGGGGACGCGTGCGTGCTGCATTGCCTGCCGCAGGCGCTCCTTAACGGCTTCGAGTTCGTCAGCAAGGGTCTGCGCGGGCTCGAAGGGCGCCAGACGGACGGGGAGTAGGATGGCGAAGAAGCCCATGGTCGAGACGTCCTGGATGCTAGCACGGTTGGGGTCGGCGTCCATCTGGCCGCTTTGAACGTCGGATCGCTGCCGCGCGTCGAAGTTGGAGTACTGCGGCGGCGCTGCAAGTTGCTTACCGTCGTATAGCTGGCCAACCTTGTCGAGGAAGTTCTGCGTGGTCGAGCCGTCGCCTAAGTTTGCTTTAAGATGACGTCCCACTGGTTGATATCCGCAAAGGGGTCTACATCACAGCCCTCGTCAATTCCAGCCCACTAGTCCAAGAATAAACTAAACAGGGAGCCAACACAAGTGCTGTTACAGTGAGTGGCTTTAAGCAGAACAACATGGCCGCCAGGCTTTAGAAGAGGCTGCACGTTCGTCATTGTCTGCGCCAGGCTCGGGGTAGCATGGAGGAAAGAGGAGACAATGATTAAGTTGTATGAGTGTAGCTTGAAGCTTTTCTATTCAGGCTTCTTTGTAATGTCAAGCTTCTAGAAGATTATGCGGTCCTTGTGTGCTGAAAGTTGCTCTTAGGCCTTCTCAATCCAAAACAAAAAAGAAAAAAAGAAGAAGAAAAGACGCTAGAAAAATATCGATGAATGTGTAGCTGTTGAAACCCAGCTGCAGAATGTCCAAGATGTACTTCGTTGCCAAAGCAGTACCGCCACCTTTGTATAGGTAAGAGCTTACTTGGCACAGAAGAATGAACCAGTAATAACACGGTAGGTTTCCAAGGACGAACCTACCAATCTCAAAGAAGTCCATCGTCTGATAGCAATAACAAAACTGGCCGACAGGTTCCTGACCGTATAGCCAGCCAGCCAGGACCACTAGTCAAGTAGCTCGTGTAGAACTCCGTCAGTAGTCCGTCATGGTCCATTCATAGGAACGGGTTGCTCTTATCCCGAATGGTCGACAGAGTGTTCTCGCTCTCCCTCTTGACCATCTTGACGTGAGGGTGGTAGGAGTTCCTGCGGCATACGTGTGTCGTTAGCAACAATCAGTGCCAACACCGGACAGGGAAAAGTTCCATAACTTACTCTACAACCAGCTACTCGATCCCTCTGCGAGTATCTGACTCCCAAGATGGATTGTGCCAGTCGTGCCAGGTTCCCTCGCTCACCTTGACCAAGACGTGCCCATTCCAGTAGAGATACCTCTGGTGAGGCAGCGTAGCGGTGGCGCGATCTTCTTCTGTGAACTGGCTGACTCAGTCCTTCATGTAGAAGTAGCAGATACGCTCAACAATAGGAATCACTTGCTTGTCCTGCTCAGTAACCTAGAGTTCCAGATTGCCCAGGAGTGCCTCAGGCTTCAAGGGGCCCCATACCGTCTTGATGAAAGCTTTATGGTCGTCAGCCTCGGACGGCTTGGACAGTGGCTGCAAGAACAAATTCTCAATGCAATAGAAGACTTGCTTGTCGTCGCGTGGAGAAGACAGTGGCATCTCCAGCCAAAACGTTACCCTTGTCGTACGTGTTCGCCGTGTTGATTAGAGGCCTCGTCCTTGAGCGAGGAATCCAACAGGCAATGTCTGAAGCGAGTGGGCAAGCTCAACCACGATGTCGCGGACATGGGGTATCGCCAAGATCAGCGATATTATCATGCCAGGCCATTGAGCGCCCTGGCCAGTGAACACACCTAGGAGAAGGGGCCTCTCCTGTCTGGTTATGGTGGAGGAGCGTAAGTTGGGTTCTGAGCTGGCGTTTTCTGACATGGCGTTTTTTTAACCTGGCTGCTAAAAAAAGCTCTTGAGATGGCTTTAGCTTCCTGAGGATCACCTGCCAGCCATCCAGTTCCTGTGAGTCCAAGGTAAGTAGACGTTCCAGTTCCACGCTCGTGCTTGATACCTACCATGAGCTTCAAAGAATTGGCAGCGGTCTTCAGCTTGCGCGACGTCTACACCAGCCCGGGCATGGGTCTCGCGAATTAGGACCTCCAGCGCAACATGGCTCGGCATTGTGATGACGGTTGTGTGCGTCCGTCTTGGTTGATGCCCGTTTCACGGATGACACATCCAATGGAGTCGTCATCAAGCAGTGCTTGGCTAAGCGTCTTCAGAACCACAGTGACGACACTTTCCTGTTGACAGAACATCGCATACTTGGTCAGTGAAAGTTCGATGGTGGAGTCAATATTATGGTTACTCCGCTGTGGTAGGGTAGCCTCGTAGGTCATATACAACAGGCAATGAATGAGAGGGACAAGATTTACACCTCTCGCGTACCCATCGGCTGCAGTATCCCAAATTCGGAATCTGCCCGTAGGTGAAAGCATATTCAGCTTGCTCTCCGTGATGTGACTCACTATGAAAGATGCAGTGTAAGTCTTGCCGAGTCATCCCACTTCCAGGAAAGGCTGTGGACCTACTTAGAGATAATATCGAATTGGAGTCAGCTGTGATGGCTGTCTTGCTCGATCCGCTCCTTAGCTGTTGCACCGCGAGATGCACCGCAACCAGAGAGGAACTGCATGCAGTATCGATGCGTCATCTATGGTTGTTATGATCACCTTGAAAACATTGATACGGTAGCCGTGTTGTATTCAACCAAGCAGCATTACTTACACTTGGACCGTGCCAGTCAAAAAAGTATAATAGACGGTGCGACGCGATACTTGTGGCGGCACCCATTGCGAAGTACGTTAGGCTGTAGCTTGTGTCTTTGACTTTAACGAGCTCGAAGTCGTGAGTCATAACGCCGACGTACACTGCGGTATCTGACCTGCAAAGATCGTGTACTCTGTATCCAGCCGCGGCCACAGCATCATAGGTGGTTTCTAGGAGCAACTGCTGCTCCAGATCTATGCTCTCCGCCTCGCCAGTTTAAATGTTGAAGAATGAAGCATTAAAAGCCTGGGGTGTCTCATTGAGAAAGTATCCGTGACGGGCATTGGTCCTGTCGTGGTGAGAGCTATCGGAATGGTGAAGTGCATCGATGTTGGATCTCTCCTCCGGAACTTCAGATTGCAAGTCCTTCGGTTCTTTCAGGAGTTCTCATAACTTCGCTGGGATATCAACACCTACCGGAAACCTGCAAGCACTTCAAACAACAACAATGGGCTCGTTAGGCGACATGACGCTGATAATGATCGGGAAAAAGCCGGGGAATGAAGGACTTGGGTGAAAGTAATACGGTGCTCTCTTCCTTGAATCTATCTTGCCCCACTGCAATCGGTCCAGGTACCTTGTTTAAAGCCTCCGTAGGCTTGTACTCTCTTTCATCCGATACAATACACTCATCGACGCACATAAACATCTCTCGAGCATTGCTCTCCTCACCTGTCCACCCAGACTTCCAGCCCCAAAAAAACTTACCCACCACTTACTCACTGCATTGTTTTTATAAATCTTGTCCATTCTGAAGCAGGGTTTCATCTCCATCTTAAATTTCTACCTACGCGCAGAGAAATACCCGTAAAAACACAGTCGCAATGGTCTACATCACTGAAAGGGTCGCCGTCGCGGGCCATCCTCTGCATTCATAGCGGCGGTGCTTCCCCCGATATATCCCGTTTCCAGCTCCGTGGTTTCCATGCAGCTCTCAAGAAGGATTTTGAGTTCGTGTTCGCCACCGGAATCCACGTTGCCGTCCCCGGTCCAGATGTTCTCCCCTTCTTTGCCGGAATGAAGTCGTTTTACTCTTGCTTTCGCAAGGGAGCAACCGACACCGGAGGTGAAATTGCTGTGTTCAACGAAGCCATCAAGATGGCGGTGCAGGACTGGCAGCTGGAGAGCTAGCACGTCAAAATAGTTGGAGTCTTAGGCTTTTCGCAGGGCGGGCTGGCGAGTACGGTATTGCT
Organism: Colletotrichum destructivum; assembly: GCF_034447905.1. NCBI lineage: Eukaryota > Fungi > Ascomycota > Sordariomycetes > Glomerellales > Glomerellaceae > Colletotrichum > Colletotrichum destructivum. The sequence goes on from NC_085906.1 coordinate 131,314, forward strand.
GTGGGGGGAGGAAATGAGACTGTTGTCGTGTCTTCCGCAACTGGTATTTGGAGTGTTGGTCTGCTGCGCTTATAGTGATGTCACAACAGACTACATCCGCTGAAAGTCGGAGGGCGGTGATATTGCCAAAGTCTCGGTACCTACCTTGCATCTTCACGGGAGTCAGGACTGCAACTTGGGGCAGGCAAGAGAAACGCTTGCAACGCATCACTCTTCGAAGGCTGCTCAACTTATCAAATCTTAAAGGTGCACATCACATTCTTCAGAGAATGGAGGATACTGTGAAGATGACGAACCACATACGACAACCGGGTATCTCTCGTGATACGAAAACAAACCGGGAACCAATATCCAACTTACGTGGAAGCATCGGATGAGCAGCGTCTCCGATGAGAATTGCCTTGCCGCGGGCCCACTGACGAATGGGCCCACGGTACGCATGCCGCCACAGCTTCAGATCCTCGGCGTTGCTAATCCATCCCGCGGCCATGTCAGACAAATCACGTAGGGTTTTGAGCCACAAGCTTGCGTAGTCGGGCGAGTGGCTATATCCCTCTACTCACCGGCAAATCTCAACCAGGGAAGGGTGGAACCCAGAGTATGTCTCCAACAAGTCGTCGACATTGCCTCCTCCGTGCCAGTCTGTGAGCAAAGCGTGTTAGCCCCCCGGCTCGCCAAAACAACATCAACCGCACACCCTCGGGACTGTGTCACATCTTCCTACCTTCATTTGCAGCCAGGCCCTTTTTGTACACAGAACTCTGGTGCAAGGCAACAAAGTTTTGTACATGGCTACTGGTGGAAGGCTCAAGCCTATCAGTCAAAATCAAGAGTACACGGCGCCGAAAGCAGCTGACTATACTTCGTGATGGTTGTGGGGTGGGACTATTGACTCTCTGCACGGATATCAAACCAGCCTCCTGTCGGAACCCGTGACAACATGAAAGGTCTCCACGTCTTCCTGGAAGAGAGGCTTGGTGATTGGGTTGCCGAGAAGCTTGGAGGTTGGAATGAGGAACCGATACGCGCACTCGTTTACGACGCCGACAGGGAAGTCGGTGCCGAGAACGCTACGGGCCACGACGGACTAAAGGCGGGTGCATAATATTTGTCAGAAGGGTTTTTCCACAGGTGGTCTGGTTTATGACGGTAGGTGGTGACTGCTGACTGGGTATATACTTACGTGAAGACCACCAGTGCCTACAATGAGGTCTTTCTGTAGCTCGGTCCCATCTTGAAGCTTCAAGAGGCCGGCCTCACAGTCGATGGACGCGACGGGCGAAGACAGGTGCAGAGTGGCGGGGGTAACGCCGTCGGGGGGATCCAGGGCGAGTCTTTTGAGTTCGTTGTGTAAATCAACCCGGTGAGAAAGAAAAATACCACGGGGCGTGGAACCTGGACTTGAAGTCGTCGTATCTACCGCTCGAATTCGTCTCTAGGGTGGCACCATCAAACTGCTTCCCCTCCATCACTTTCACCAGTCTGGCCCTTTTCCGGTCAAAGCCGATGGCGTCCAGGACCGGGGCAGCATTGGGGCTGACGTTGACGGCGGCTCCCAGCTCGTTTGCGAAGCGAGATCGCTCGTACACCTGTGAGGCCGACATGTATAGATTAGCATGGCTAGTACTATCGATGCTTTCCTGTCAAGGAATTATGATGGAAGGTAATCGATTGGTGATGGTGTACTTGCGGACACTCTGTCTCAATCGGATCAACATGGCCGCCGCCGTCAGCCCGGCGATGCCTGCGCCAACGATGCCGATATCCAAAACGATTCCGAAACATTTTTCGAACTGATGCGTCGCAGGCCGCTTCGTGGCTGGCAATATGGATCGTGGAAGGGGTGTGGAAAGGGTGGAAGTAGATAGGGATTTCAAGGTTGAGTATTTATTGATTAGATCAAGAAAAGAAAGAAAATACCTGAATGAGTTGCAGTGGTAGGGTTAAAAGACTCCTAGCTAGACATTTGCCGACGGCAACAAAGAGTGCTATCGAAGAAAAAGATGTAATATAGAAGACTGTACAAGAAGGAAGAGGGAGGATGTTGTCACGAGACATCATGAGGTAGAGCACACTGTAGCCATCGGAGAAAAGGAGTAAAAGATGCTTAATTCTAGGAAGTATGAAGTGAGTGAGATATAGCCTATATATACATATAGGCACGTGGATAGGCACGTGTGAGGACTGTTTTAGAGAGCCATAAATAGGGGGACTTTCCCTGTGACTAATGTTATAGCTTCTCTGACAGGAAGCTGTAAATGTAGGTATAGCAGACAACGTAGTTATTACCCCCTTAAATACTGAAGGCTATGTTTTACAGTAGTAACTAATAAGAGCAGGCCTATATTGCTTACCTAAATTTCCAGAAAGAATACCAAGTCTTTAAGGCCCCTGGAGCTGACAGCTTAAGATTTTACTGTAGCTTTAGTGCGTGAATTAGTTGTGATGAGCACTATACGTCTAGGAATGAGAGAGTGAACAGTGGTTGATCTTTCTAAGATCTATCCTACCTGTTGGTTCGGGTTGAAATACCCGTGAGATCAGTCACGTGACACCTTCGCGTGACTCGTGTTATCCAACATGACCTACGAAGCAGTTCTGCTTCACGACATTAGTGTAATATGTATTTACATATAACGTGGTTGATAAGCTCGGCGATCAGACAAGCTCGGCGATCACCCGACCGGATAAACTAATCTTTCACCTTTACGTACACATCACACTATACTCAGCAATGTCCCTTATGAATAAAGAAGCTTAATTGAACTTAGCTATCCAGGCAATCAAACAAACTGAAAATCTTAGTATAAGAGCCGCATGCCGGATCTACTCAGTACCCTACTCAACGTTACGCGACCGAATTAAGGGAAAGCTGTCACGACGCGACGTATTGCCTAGCTTACGAAATTTGACTGCGCTTGAAGAGGAGAAGCTAGTTGAGTACATTCTAGACCTGGATTCCCGATCGTTTCCTCCTCGCCTCAGTGGTGTGGAAGATATGGCTAATCGACTGCTTGCCGACCGCGACGCACCCCCAGTTGGGAAGCGCTGGGCTTCAAACTTCGTCAAGCGACAACCACAGCTTCGGACGCGCTTTTTTCGTAAGTACGACTATAAGAGGGCCCAATGCGAAGATGCAGGCGCGATAAACGCGTGGTTTCGCCTTGTGGCGAACACAATCGCGAAATACGGCATCGTGGACTCCGACATCTACAACTTTGACGAGACTGGTTTTATGATGGGCCAGATTGCATCCGGAATGGTCGTCACTAGTGCCGAAAGGCGGTCAAATACGAGAATGATGCAGCCTGGCAATCGTGAATGGGTTACAGTCATTCAGGCCATTAGTTCGTCAGGCTACAGCGTTCCGCCGTACATCATCGTTGCGGGCCAATATCACCTCTCCACCTGGTATACTGAAACCGGTCTCCCACGCGACTGGGTCATTGCAACGTCTGAAAATGGGTGGACAACAAACGAAAGAGGCCTAGATTGGCTACGGCACTTTGATCGGCATTCAAAACTGCGTGCAAGTGGTAGTCATCGCCTCCTTATCGTCGATGGGCACGAAAGTCACCACGCCGCCGACTTTGAGATATATTGCAAGAAAAACAGTATCGTCACACTCTGCATGCCGGCTCATTCGTCTCACTTGCTTCAGCCCTTGGACGTTGGGTGTTTTGGGCCACTAAAGACGGCATACGGTCGACAAATTGAGGATAAGATACGCCGGGGTAATACGCATATTGCGAAAGAAGACTTCTTCCCTGCGTTTCGTAAGGCTTTCACGCAAGCTATCACGGAAAATAACATTCAGGGAGGATTCAGAGGAGCAGGGCTTGTCCCTCTAAGCGCAGAAAGTGTGCTTTCAAAGCTTGATGTCAAGTTACACACTCCAACACCTCCAGGGTCCCTCCCAACAACACCCCCTGCGTGGACTTCTCAGACGCCAAACAACCCAACAGAAGCATCTTCTCAGTCTGAACTCATTAAAAGGAGGATATCCCGCCATCAGAATAGCTCCCCAACTTCAATTATTGAAGCTGTAGAGCATTTATCAAAGGGAGCGCGAGGATTTATGCACCAGATTGCCTTATTAAGGTCGGAGGTCCAGATCCTTCGAGAGGAGAATAACCTGCTTAGCCGACGCAGGAGGGCTAAGAAAACCCGTCTCAAACAAGGAGGAAGTCTTACTATAGCTGAGGCAGAGGACCTTCAATCACAGAGAGAGGCGACAGCTCAGATTGAGGAGGAAACGCGCCGGAGTAGTGGTCGCCGACCGAGGACTGAGACGGGCCAACGGCGGTGTGGCGTCTGTGGGAACACCGGTCATAATGCGCGAACATGTCAATTTGTCGAAGAAATATCTGAGGAAGAGGACCTCCATTAGTTGGAATTCAATTGATTTCCTGGGTGTTGCTTATTAGTTGGAAATGTGCTGTGGTTGCGGTTGGGTGATCGCCGAGCTTGTCTGATCGCCGAGCTTATCAACCACGTTATAGTAAGCAGTATAGAAATAAGTAACAATAGAGTAGTAGTATAACCCTTTACTATACTAGTAGATCTTGTAACTGTCTTGTAGTTACAGTAAGAAGCCTATAAACAACCCCCTCCTCCTTTTCTCCTTCTACTCCCTAAGGATCCGAAGTATTGTGCAGGGAAATGCTAAACAACCCCCCTCCCCTATTGTTTTAATTCGCACAATGAACTCGCCTCCCCTCCCCTGCCTCCACCTAGACTAAAGCATTGATATCGTCTAACCTAGAGTTAGGTAGTTAGATAGGGATATTAAGAACACTCTACTAGAGGTAAGAGGTACTAACCTCTAATAGCGCTGTAAGTAACTTACTTATGCCCTTGTAAGACATAGAATGCCCTGGTTACAGCAGGTAAGGAATATTAAGATACTAAGTCTACAATATACATTCTTGTAAATGATTTTTAGAGTGGACGCGCAAGTATGTACATGCGTTTCCTATAACTACTTTAAGGCCTTTCTGTACTATTAATAATAGTGCTAAAGATCGAAGACAAAAGAAATCTTAAAAATAGCTAGAGCAATCCAAACTCTAGTAACTGCTCTATCTAACTCTTCTACTGTTTTGTATATGTGATGAATGGCGCAAAAGTGAAACTACACTTGCAGTGAAACGAATTCGGCTTATCTAGGGCGTCTGCACCCATCACGACAGTATAGCCATCACTTTTGTGCTTACATCTAACCTACCTTCTGCTTACGTGCAGGCAGAAGTATTCCTCGGCACTCACCAAAACCAATGTAGGGCCTGTTACCATCTCGCTGCCCGCAGAAGCCTCTCAGTACTATCTCATCACCGTCCTGCAAGTACTGCATGCGGGTGCCGTCGGCTAGCTCGACATCCTTTGACCCTGCCTGGGTTGCTTCATATAGACAGCCCAGCTCGGTCTTCTTTCCGCCAGAGTCAACATGCTGGAGTGGCCCGACAGTCGAGCCCTCTAGTCAGCATTCGGCAAGGAGAGAGAGGCCACAGTGTGAAGTCAGCGGAGGTGGCAATACTTACGTCGCCAGAAATCGTTCCGGTGCCGATTAAGTCTCCCGAGCCAAGACCGCACGCCGCGGATGCATGGTGCGCGAGCTGTTGGAAGGGCGTCCAGTAAAGATAACGAAGATTGCTGGATGCCATGTGATGCGTCTTGCCGCTGCCTGGATCATCATTTTGCCTCAGCCGTGCAATTTTTTATCAATGTCGTTGGAGAGATGTAGAGCGTAACTTCCGAATCAGGTCAACCTCGAGATGAACGTCGAATGTTCCGTTCGATCCTGGCCACTTGAGGTGATCAAACGGGGCCGGGCTTTGTGTTGTCTTTGGGGGGCATCTGAACGGTTCTAGGGCCTCCAAGGTGATTACCCATGGCGAGATTGAGGTCCCGAAACCTGGAAGGCGGTTTGCCAAGTCAATAATTTGCTTCTGAAGCAGCAGTCTGGGACATGACGAACCCTTGCTGTGGAAAGGTCCAAGCGGCTTCATCTCAAAGATCTGAAGGTCTCGCGAGGACCAGTCGTTCAGCAGCACGAAGCCAAAGATGTGCTCCTCAACGTGTTCGATGGCAAGTTCCTCCCCATGCTTGACCGGTTTCGAGACAAAGACGCCCATCTCAAGCTCGTAGTCAACTTCTCGCGAGGGGCCATATGTGGGGTTGCCGTCGCCGTCGTAGTACACGCCCCTGGGTCTCCGGATGGGTTGCGGAGACGGGACGACACTAGACACCCGTGAGTTATACACAGAGGGCGCGTAGAACCAGTTATCAGGGATGGCCACACCAGCTGCCATGGGCGAACACTTGGTGTTGTCAGCGAGCACTTTTTACCATGGAATGCTTCCTGGGGTCCTGTAAATGCCACAGAGAGAAAGGGAAGGTGGCCCGGCCAGCTTACATTCTGCACGTGCTCCAGAGAGCAGTAAAAATCCGAGAATCCCCCAATCTGAAACGGCAAATGCATGGTGATGTTGGCCAGTGGGATTAGACATTGTGATGGGACATCATTCGCTCTTATGCTTTGGATCAGAACGTCGCGGACGGCGCGGCGGGTCGCGCGGCCCAACGCGGCAAAAGTGTTCAAGCACGGCTTGTAAGAGCATAGTCAGAATTGGAATGATCTGTTGGACTCTGATTTGAGGCAGTTCTGGAGAGGGGAAAGCGGGCAAATCTCTCTCCTATTTTGCCTATTTCTCTCTCTCTCCTCTCCTCTTCGCGTACCTGAGAAAATATGGTCTCGGCAGCTGGTCCCAGGACATGGCCAAGGCGACCCTCGGCGGCAAAGGCAACCAAGTCGATAGCGTATTCGCCAATGGCAGTTGCACACCTGGGGGTTGTCTGGCTGTTGGAAGAGATGACGCCGAAGGGAATGTTGTGAATGGTAAAGGGTGTATCGCCGGAGGACGCCAAAAGATCTGGAATCAGAGCCATATTTGGATACACAAAAGCCACAGAGGATTGCTAGAACCTATAGGCCACTCAAAAGAACAAGTCGTCCTGGCGATCCAAACTTGTACTTATCAATCGAAAGTCATGGATTGGCGACGTGGTGGGTGCTTCTTTGTACTTGATTGAATCTGGGGCACGCGTTTAGATCCCTCTTCTGTGAGTGTTGCCACTAGTGGAGGCCCGAAACTTGAAAAAGGTTAGACGGTGCCTCGGACGTGTGGCGGGGCCCGGGGACCGGAGAAAGCCGGGTTCGGCTCGGGCGGGGGTTTATTTAGCTCGCTGGGGCAGACGCGGGGGGGAGAGGGGGAAGGGGGGACCCTATCAAACAGATAGTGGTCCAATCCATATGGATGTTCCCGGCTGGAGATGGCCGTTCGCAACATTATTGCTTGAATCACGTTTTGCTATATGGGACGCCCCAAATTGCCGGCTTTTCAAGTTCATTTCAACCTGCGGCACGATAAATGCCCCTTCTATGCTTATATATCTCTCTCCCTGCGTATCATGTCCTTCCTCCCAACGGCACCGTACGTCACACACACACCGTAGTTGAGTCTGCTTGCGCCCAGAGACATATGCTTTGACCCCCCCCCCCCCCCCTCTCAACACTTCTTTCTGCATCCGTCCGCATCATATCAAACAATGGCGCCATCGAGCAACACCCAGGCCGACTCTATTTCTGACCTTCGCAAGCCGAGTGTCTACTTGACAGGACATGACCAAACCAGCGGCAAGGCCGTCATCCAGGAAAAACGCCAGCCCCCATGGACCGTCTACGACGACAAGACCATGGCCTTTAACGTTGCTTATACAACCTCGGAGTTCCCGGCGTCCTTGGATCACGACTTCGACATCAAAAAGCATGACCATCTCATGGGTAGTAACACTCTAGGCCTCGTCAACCAGAACGACACCGTCTGCCGTATTGCCGATTTCGCCCCCGTGTTCGATTGTATGATGCACCGGACTCAGAGTGTGGATTACGGCGTGGTTCTTGAAGGTTCCATCGAGCTGGTGATGGACTCGGGCGACACCGAGCTCATGCACCGCGGAGACGTGGCTGTGCAGAGAAGCACTATGCATGCATGGAGGAACCCGAGTGAAAATAAATGGGCTCGCATGGTGTTTGTTCTGCAGGACTGCCAAAAGATCAGCCTTGGCAGACAAGCTCTAGAGGAGGATCTTGGAAGGGGCGTTGAAGGGCTTCCATCAAGCAGCAATGATGCGTAAGGGAGGAGAGAGGCTATAAGTAGTAATAATCACTCGCTTTAATAGTAGTTGTGGTCAAAACCCTAACTAAGTGATTCAAAGTTTTATTTATATGAAGGTGAGAACAATCTGTAATCTATGTAGGAATCCTCATCAAGCCTTTAACAGCTTTCGCTTTATATCCTCCAAGACCCCCAAACGAATTGATTGTTGCACATGTGGGAGAGTTCCCAAGTCTGAGCCATCATCTTTCCATAGACATCATCATTGGTGGGAGGGGCCCAGTGCAAACTCGAATCAATAATATGCCATGGCTCTAAAGGGTTACGGGCAGATTCGACGGCAGAGCCTAGATGTCATGTCAGAGAGAGACGCCCAGTGTCTACTCTTTATACCAGCTCAAAGCTGCTACTCAACGTAACGTACACTCTATAAATCTTACAACTTCTTTGTTGAATCAGACATGTCGAAGAAGCTCCACGACGCCGTGACTGAGGCGCGCACGTTGTGGCAATGCAACTACATGCGAAATGATGCTCGGTGGAGCCTGAAGCAACTACACGGTCTGTACCATCTCATCCTTGACAACAGAGATGAGCTCGCAAAACACGCTTCCAGCGGTAGGTCTCTCTATTTCTCTCTCTCTCTCTCTCTCTCCCGAGACCTGTCCCATGGTCATGATGCCCTTCTCTGGAGTTTTGCTCCTGACCTCATCGACGTCTTGCCACACAGAGTACTCGACTTGCGCGAATGAGAAAAACATTGCTCGTCTTGTGGGCGAACTCAGCCTACACATTCAGGACGCCGATCAGACGATTGTCCGGTCAACTTGGACGGCTAGTGCTCCCCTGTTGGGGCAGCTCGAGGTCTTGAGGCAGCCCTTGGGGGTCTCTGTTGTTGTCTTTGGGCCCCAAACCCCTGTAGGCTAGATCTTCCCCTGCGTCTGGGAAACCCTGGAGGCAATCTCCGACTTCTTGCTCCGCCGCCACTCCCATGGAGATAAAAGTGATCTTGTTGTTTTGCTTGGTCGAGGCAGCGCTGGACGTCAACAACATGTACGTCTTCTAGTTAATCCTGGTGCCGTGGTTCCTCACCGTCAACAAGCCAACTAGGACGGTCTCCTTAGCGTAGACCCCTAATGTCGCCATTTATCACCACCAGCATGCCCTTGATCTAGGAGGCGAACCTTTCTGTCATTGTGATGGTAACCCTAAGCTACATCTCTCTATGTACTCCTCAACGACGGCAATGTACTCCTACTTCATCTGCTTGTCGATGACGCCTGAGGTGCTCAACATCCCCGCCTACTTCTTCATCTCCTTTTCGACGACTGCTTCTTGAGCATGGTCGATTATGTCGTTGCAGTGATTATGGATGCTGTCGATAACGATGCTCTGCTGATGTTCCTTTCGCCTTGTCGGGGAATGATGGACCGACTGTGAGATGTGGACTGGGTGGGAAATGTGCCGGGAGGAGCAGCAGGGTGTTTGGGCGCGTCAGAGGAACCCAGTCGGCCCACAACCTAGGCACGTTCGTGAGAATAATAGTAATGGGTCAATTGTGCGTATATTGAGTGTGTTATCTGCGTACCCATTCTCGTGCGCTTTGGCTGCGCCATGCCGTCCGACTAAGCCCTCGGCCCCTACGAAGCCCACTGCCCGGGATGAGAAGCCCGAGGCAGGCCCTTCGCTGCCGCCGAGCAGCCGGCCGATCCAGCCGATAAATCCTATCTCTGAGGGTCTCTGTAGCGCCCTTCGTGTGTGTTATGACCTCCAATTGAACAACTCTACTGATCACACCGCACATTGTCGCAGCATGTGATTGTGCCCTTGCTTAGATCGTTGCATTGAATAGAACCGCAAAAGTTTGCCTTAGCACCGCCTTGGCCGCATGTTCCGTCGCACTTGATCTGTTCGCAAGCCGCGCTGACAGCAGCAGCGTACATGACGGCAGAGGCGAGAGCGATAGTAATTTTAGAGAACTGCATGGTTAAAGAATGCGTTTCTGTAGTGCTGCTGGTGTCTTGATAGGTTCGTTCCTAGCGCAACAGTTAGTCAATGGTTCTAGCCATGCTTACACCTTAAAGATCTACATACAATAAGGCAGTAGTACTAAGAAGCTTTTAGAAAAGAATAGTAGATCAATGTGCACAAATGATAAGTAATGCAAAATCTGCTATTCCAAGTGAGAGTTATTGTTGAATTTATATTTGTTTAACGGCTTGAAATTGATAGACCGATTGAGGTTTTAAAGCTTATTACTAGTCAGTCCTGTAACCTGCACGGGCGCAACAGCTGAAGCCGGCAAGTTTTGCATAAACTAGATCCTTGATGTAGTCTCTTGGCGTGTAGCAAAGCTTATTCTGCAGCCGTCAGAAGATCTCGTGGGAACTTCACGTAGGCAAACGAAATAGATGTGTCCAATATGGAGACGAAGGAGAATAAGTACGTTGAGGTGGACAAGACAGACGTGCATTGAGAAGGTGATGGCGAACCTTGCGATAGAATTGTTGAAGACCAACACGACCGCAGAGCTGAAGAACCAGTTGATCTGGTTGATGGTGGAGAATCAAGACATGGAGAAGAGGGTCAAGAAGCTGCAATTTGTCGAGGGTGACGGACCTGACGACGTTGATGGTGCTGGAGATTCTAACTGTGCATTGGGAGTCTATAATGGGTCTGTGGTCAGACTTGTCAACTGTAGGCAAGTAAAACATCTTATTCGAGGTCTTTGTCCTTACCAACTGGACCGCAATGTTAGCATTCCAGTCCGAGATAATGTGTAGACGCACCCGGTGTCGTTAGACTTCTTGCTTTCACTGTCAATCGGGTCAATCACCTCGTCTTATTCGACTGTAATCTGCACGTTGTCGCGCTGTACTATGAGATTCTGGACAGGCAAGACCTGAATGCTGACTGTTAGGTGCCCAGCCGGATTCTGATGGGAACGTAAAAACAGCGAAATGGCTGAGCCGATGAGATCACGCAGGTCCATCTCCCTTCTATCTAGATTTAAGCACATGCTCATAAGCAAGTGTTCTGGGGACATATTCAAGACAATATGGTGCTCATGGGCATGTGTGAAGAAATTAATTATAGGTGTAGAACCGTGGGCGTGGGATTGTAAAAACGGACTAGCAGGAACTTTCAGAGCGTAGGTTGATGACACGGCTGTGTGTGGAGATGGCGACGGACTCTTGGCTTGCAGCGGGGGCAAGGCGGCATGTCCCCAAGCCCAGCGGGTTGCGGAGATGAAAAGATGTGGAATTATTGCGTGTTGTGGCTGGCGGCCGGCGGCTTTGGCGGCCGAGGTCGAGAAGGCGAGAACGGATGCTGTTGGCGAGCGAGATGCCTCTCCTGGTCTGCGAGGGGCCTCTGCCCAATGTCCGACGGGACAGCGGGGACCAGAATAATTTCCGAGAGCCGATTCCGGTTTCCGCCCGTGCCGGTGCCAGTCATGTCCACAAGCGTTTGAACAAGGGCCTTAGTGCCCTTCAGCGCTGACTCGAGACGGACTCTCCGCGCACTGATGTGACAGTCGAGACCTTCCGCCGCTGGTCGGAGGCTTCCTGTTGACGACAGCAATGAGTAGGTCTCTGCTGCTATGTTACACTAGTGTACCTCTTCTAAGATTGTTAAGAGACCCAATTTCAGTAGGAGCAGTTCTTTGCTTTACGTTGCAGTATCTGCTTTCATTAAAATATCCTTTATAACAGAGACGGTTACAGATAGGATACAATGCGTGGCAAAGTTTTGCTTAACCTTGGTTTTATGTAACAGAGGATGTTATTTAGGCTATATCTACGTCTGATATCGACGAGATCAAGACAATATTGGCTTCAAGAGAAATAGGGAAAGACATTGTTTACCTAAGATGGACTGGGGAGACTGAACAACTCACTCGGGACTCAGGAGAGGGTCCTACACACTGGAAACAAGCGGGACGTAGGTGGAACCTAAATGCAGGTGTAAACCTTTTTATGAGATTAGTAAACAGGTCTTTTTTATCGTCGTCATACCATTGTTTTACTTTTTTAGGCCCCGCCTTTAGGTTATTGACTCGCTTCAGTACGACAATATTCCAACCGCACAAAGACACAGTAACTGACTCGCGATATTGAAGTTTAAGTTTACAAGTTCTCAGTCGATTGATATTCGGCCCCACTGGACGGTAAAAGTGGAAGTGAAGGTAACTAAAGCCAGTCGAAATTATTAATGCCTGGTGACCCCGTTTTTGAAAGAAAAAACGGTCTAGTGGGATTACAGATAACAAGCAGGCGCTAACATTCCCTCTGTCAAGTCAAGACAACAGGTTATTCTATGGTGTCTGAAATCTGACGAACGGGACACTGAAGGCTGTACGGGCCGAGTGGAGATGCCGCCCGCTGGACTGGCCCCGGTCTAGCCCGGATCCGGTTCATGCGAATGTCGCCGATCCTACATCTTATGCCGGCACGTTTGGACCTCGGGCTGCAGCGCAGGCAGGCCTAGCCACGGAAGCCGCGGAAACCACACGATCAGGCGGACGACCCCAGCAGGGTCGCCAGACTGCAGAAACGAATTAAACCCCCTATCTTACGAAATCAATTCACTAACCTAGGATGACTTAGGTAACAAATGCAAGGTAGAGCAACCTATTACATCTTTTTTTTTTGTCCTAGTCCAGTTCTGGGACTAAGTGATACGCACAAGTAGGATTGGTAATTTCCCTTTCTAGCAATTGTAGTTTCAACAGTTTTGTTGATATTGTGGTATATATAACTAATGTTTACCCCCTCTTTTACTTGTTCATCTCTCCTAGCAGAGGTTTCTAAACGTCCTTAGTCCTACGCCTTTTTACAAACTCTTTCGGTTACACACTTATCTGCTTCTTGCAGCCTTCTATCTTACACTCCCAACTGTCACTATGAAGATCTCTACAGGCCTTACTACGTCTCTGTTTTTCTTGAGTGCAGCTGCAGCTGCTGTACCTGACAGCTTGGTTACTGCAAGGTCTTCTCACAATCTGTATGTAGGCTTTCCTTATTCTATTCCCTATCCAGCTTGAGTTTATCTCAGAAGTACTAATCACCACGTGGTACAGAACGAAACGGTCCCAATGCTATTGTGATAGCGGAGCTGCCACTCGAGACTGTTGTAATGGATTAGGGACAATGGGTGGTGACTCCAACCTTGAGTGCGTTCCTAGTATCGCAGCCAACAACGATAAATTCTTAAGCTGTTGCTTTAATAAGGGCTTTATTGGAAACGTATGCTTTTAGGGGCGTTACGTAGATTCTGCAGTAGCATTCGATTGGATACACTGTGTTCCAAGTAGCCTACAACCTATATAGAAAGCTTCTACACATTGTAAATAGCATAGTGTATGATAGAGTATGCTCCTCCTAAATATAAGAGTACTCTACAAAACATCTATCTTAGAGTAGGCAGGCTAGCAGCCAATTTAGGGACAGCCCTAAATCAAAATACATTAGTAAGTAACCTAAAGCTTGAAATAAGAGCTTTACATACTCCAGGGCACTGCAACACACCAATTAGCATAGTCTTAGTAGTATAGCAAGCTTAGAGTAGTAGGAACTTACGCAGCTAACTTGGCAAAGACCAGGAATTAACGAACAGCAGCTCGGTGCAGGAGGACTTCTGGTATCCATTTGAGGATCACGAGCAAGGACGTTGCCGACGTGATGAATATTGCCTGGAACCGCCAGGGCTACAGAGGTGAAGAGTAGGGTAAGAGCGACCTTGAAGTTCATTTTTGCGTCTTGAAAAGAAGGAAAAATAGGTAGGTGGTAAGACTGAAGACTTTGTTGATTTTGAGAGTGACGAATGTTTTTCTGTGTCTGTTGAGCTTCTAAAAAGTTGAAAAAGGACCGGACCTTGATCTCTTAAATACTACTGTAGGTGAAAGTTTAGAGACATATTGCAGACCATAACCCGGAGGGATCCGGACAATTTGTGTCAATATGCTCCGGATGTCCTAATACTAAGTTGAGTGTGGCTGCATCTTTACAAACGACCTGTTCTACAGGGTTTCATACGGGAAAACACTTTTCCCTGCAACTATAATGAAGCTTGTTATAGTGTTAATTAATTTAAACCTTTCAGTTGGTATTTGACCGAGACCGAGCACGAAATGCGTAACAGTATCTACCAAAGATTATCTACAGATCTTGACTCACCTACGACTTTTAAGATTGACATAACAGACAATTAGAGACACTGTTTATTGACATTTGACGAATTTCGCGCTGTTCAAACCCGCGCTTTTCAGTGTCGGAATGATTTCGGTAGCCGCTGGTGGAGGCGGTAGGTAACCACGAGAAAAAGTTAGTCGATAGCGTTCTAAATCTTCGTCAGCCTCGAAAAGGACAGAGATCTTGCCCGCCCTTGGCCTGAGACGGCTGGTGAGCTTGGAAAGGTCCCTTTTGCCCTCGGTGGCGTAGTCCGCAAGCACGTTGGTGAGCTTCGAAGGGCCCTTGCTGCTGCGCGCCTTGGCGAGGGCCTCTCCAACCTCGTACTTCAACTTGTCGTCAAGGTTGTCGGGTGCCTCGTCTTTGACGAATTTGTCGCGCTGGTCCTTTGGCAGGCACTGTTTGTGTGGTTTGAAGCTGGTGGCGAGATCGGCGAGGGTCCCCCTTTCTAACCGCCACTGTTGTCGGATATCTCGAGCATTTGGGCGAGCATCTTTTGTTCCCACCTCCTTGTAAAAGGACGTTTGAATCGCCTACCTGGCACAAGTAGTAGCGTATTTCTTTGGATTTTTGACTTTTATAATGGAAGCCGGGAGGATGTCGACATCCATGTCATCCACGGTGAGGACGCGTTCATGCTATGCTAGGAGAGAAGCAACAACTCTCATCTCTTACAACGCGCTGCATGATGATGTGGACTCCATGTTATGTCCGCATCGATTTCATTGGGCCAGGCGCCTGTCTACTGCTTTTTTTCCTTTGCCAGCGTCTCCAAGTAGCCCAGTCGGACCGGGTCCGGCCCGTCCCGGGTTTCGGCCTCTTGCAGTGGTGGGGTTATGTTGCCGGCTCCGGAGTCGCGGTCCTTGGAAACAGAATAAACACCGACTGTCCATAGTTTGCCCTTTTTACCTTGACTAAACTATCCATCTTTCCCCCTTAACCCTCGAACCTACCTAAGCAGACTGAAAAAACCCCCCCTTCTTCTGGTAATGGGTGCTCTTAGCAAGGCAAGATTGGATCCAAGCTAGCAACGTCAGGAATCGGTTGGCATCTGGTGTGTTCGGCCACGATCAAGCCAACAGCGCTCTCCAACTCCTCCGCCATTCTCTCCACTATGTCTTTGGGCACGACACGACCCGCGTATGAGAAGGACACTTTCAAGGAGCCCTTGCGAGCCTCGGCAAAAACAAAAACGTCCGCGCAGCCGAGGAAGGCTTCGTTCCCGATGGCGCGGACGGCCCTGACCACCACGTCGTCGCCGAGCGCGACGTCGCCTGCCACGGCCGCCTCGACCTCGCTGTTTTGGAACTGCAGGACCGAACTGAACACGTCGCGGCGCGCGTCCGAGTCGTCCTCGGGCCCGAACACCGGCCCGCCGTGGAAAGGCAGCCCATCCGCGAACTGACGCTGCACCGCAAGCAGGACGTCGGCCGCCGTCCACCCGCGCCGCAACCGCACGCGCATGGGCACGTAGTTCATGACGGGTCCGGCGACGGGCGGCAATGTGGCGCCGTCGCGGCCGGAAACGACGAGACCGAAGAGCACATCAGACGAGGCCGAAAGCCGGGCCAGAACGAGAGCCCAGGCGGCGTTGAGAAGGGTTGCCGTAGTGAAACCGGCCGGTGAGGACGTTGGATAGCCGGTAAGGGGTATTCTTAGCGGGATGGTGCAGGTGAACAGACGATCCGGATAAGAAGCCGCGAGAGACTGGCGGTTGCGGAGAACCCTCGTCGGTTTGCTACCACCACCACCACCGCCACCCAGGAGGGAACGCCAGTGCTCACGCGCCCGCCGACCGCTGGACCCTCTTGTTTCGCCGACAACGTGGTGTCTGAGGCTCGAGGCTGCCGGCAGCGGAGTGCCGGAGTAAGCGCAACGCAAGGTTTCGAGCATGGCGGAGAAGGACGACGCGTCGTATTGGGCGTGAGAGAGACGCATGACCAGGCAGGCGGTTTGACGGACGGGATCGGATATGAGGGTGAACCCCGTGACGGGAGTACCGAGTCGAAACGGTGACTTTGCTGCGTCGGCGACTGCCAGGTCCTTAGCCGCCATGGTTTGCAACTCGGCCTGGAAGTGACGATCAAGTTCCGCAAGGGCAAGGATCGGGGTTTCTTGGCTACGAAGGACGGCTTGGAAGATATCGCCGTTCTTCGAAAGGAAGACGGTCCGGAGAATGGGCAAGTGAAGGACGGTTTTCTGGATAGCAGCTCTTAGGCGGACAGGGTCAAGCGGGCCCAGGACATCCATGGCGAAGTATGTCATGTAGGCCCGCGGATCGGCGAGACAGCAGTTGACGCACCAGGACTGGAACTCGGTCGTCGGGAAGACGTCTTCGAAGCGTGGGTCAAGCAGAGATGTCGGTGCAGTTGCAGTTGCAGTTCCGGACCACCCGTAGTCCTCCTCCTCCTCCACCTCCTCCTCCGGCATGGGCTGCTCGGCCTTTGCCGGGCTTTCCCACCTCGTCATCGCCTCGGCCATATCTCGAAGCACCGGCGTCTTGAAGATGGCAGAGACTGGCAGACGGAACCCGTCGGCGCGTAAAGCGGACGACAACCGCAATGCCGTCATGGAATCGCCGCCAATCTGGAAGAAATGGGAGTCCAAATCAATCTCCTCGCCGCCGCCGCCGGAGCCGGAGCCGGAGCCGGAGCCAAGCACACGAGCCCACGTGGCTTTCAGACAGCCTTCGGTCTCCGTCTCCGTCTCCGTCTCCGTCTCCGTCCTCGTCTCCGTCCCGACGCCATCGTTGAGCGGTTCGAGTCCGGGGCGATTCCGTTTCTTCGGGAGGAGATGGAGAGCACGCATTTGTTCATCCATCGAGAGCGTCTGTAACAGTTTCTTCAGCCGTTTTCTATCCGTCTTGCCTGAGACCGACATGGGCATGTGGTTGATGGGGATGAAGAGAGTCGGAACCATGTAGGCGGAAACCACCTCGAGCAGCCGTCTCCGCGTCTCTTTGGCCGCCTGTCGAAACTCTTCTGTCAAGGGGCTCGTGTGCAGCGCAGCCGACTCTTCCAAGTCCGACCCGGTCGGAGAACCGCCGTCGTCTATCAGGGCGACCAGCATATCCCGGAGACGGCCTGATCCGTCGTCACGCGATATTACAACGTCAACAAAGGCCCGGCGCCCGGGTCGCGGCCAGCTCCGCGCAACGTGTCCTTCGATATCCTCGGCCTCGATGCGCAGTCCGCGGAGCTTCATCTGGTGATCTCTGCGACCCTCAAAGTGCAGCACTCCGCCGCCGTCTCGCCAGGCCAGATCGCCGGTGCGGAAGAAGCGGCGGCGGCGACGGCTGCTGCTGCTGCTGCTGCTGCTGCTGCTGCTGCTATCATCGGTAGCCCAGCCGGGACCGGATATGAAGGCGGACGCCGTCCTTTCGGGATCTCCCAGGTACCCCGATGCAAGCACCGGGCCCTCGATCAGCATCTCGCCGGTACACCCGTCGGGCACCAGCCGATGCTCGTCGGCGGGATCGACGAGCCACACGGCGCAGCCGACGGGCCTCCCGAGGCAACCGGCCGCCTCCGGCCCCTTGACGAAGGGCATGAGCACCGAAGCCACGGCGCACTCGGTCAGACCGTAGACGATGTCGAGCCTGGCCACGCGACCGGACCAGGCGGCGAGGTCCTGACGGGCGACCTTTTCGCCGCCGAGGATGACATGTCGGAGCGTAGGGATCGCGTCGGGGGCGAGGTGAAGCAACAGCCGCGCCACGGACGGCGTCAGCATGGCCGTGTTGACCTTCATGGCCGCCATGGCGCCGGCGAGGTCATCGCTGCGCGCCTCATCGGACGGCACGCACACGCAGCCGCCCGAGGTGAGGGTCAAGACGATCTCGTCGACCGAGACGTCGAAGGCGCTCGACGCGAACTGCAGCACGCGGCTGTCCGGAGTGAACCCCATGGGCGCACGGCGCGCGGCGCAGCTGCTCGCCAGGGCGCCGTGGCTGACGGCCACTCCCTTCGGAGACCCGGTGCTGCCGGAGGTGAAGATGACATAGGCGGTGGCGTCGAGGTCTATGCCACGCGTTGACGGTGGCATGTCGTCGTCGTCGTCGTCGTCGTCGTCGTCGTTCCCTGCAGGGAGCATGTCCGGGAGAACGATGACGCCGCCGCCGCCGCCGCCGCTTTGGTCGGCGAGCCCGGAGCGTACTCTGGACTCGTATCGGGGGGACGTGATGGCAACGCCGGCCGAGACGGACCGTAGGATGTGATCCACGGCCGCCTGCGGCAGCGCCGGATCCAACGGGACGAACCCGGCACCCGATAGCAAGACTCCGAGCACCGCCACGACATACCACAGCGACTTGTCGAAGCAGACGGGCACCGTATTGCCGGGCCGGACCCCGCGGGACACCAGCTGCGCGGCGACGCCGTGGCAAACACGACGCAGCTCGGCGTACGTCAACAGGCCGTCCCAGGCGTGCACTGCAGGGGCGTCCGGGGCGGCCGCCTCCGCCTGGGACGCGAAGAGGCTGGCGACGGAGTGGCCCGTCGGCTTGCCGGGGACGACGTGCCGCCAGCCATCGGCGCCCGATGCCTCCCTCGCGAGACGTGCGACGAGGTGCCGCACGCCGCCGTCCGAGGGTGGTTCGAGGGCGATGATTCCCAGGGCGCGGACGAACAAGGCGAGGGCTTTGTCGGCCTGGAACCAGGCCACGGCTTCGGCCCGGTACGCGAGCGAGACGGACACGGCGTCGTCGTCGTCGTCGTCGACAGCCACCGTGATGGCCATGTCGTACTCGGTAGCATCCAGGGATTCCATCAGTTGCAGGGAGACGGCAGTCGTCGTCGTCGTCGTCGTCGTCGTCGTCGTCGTCCCGGAACCCTCGGCCGTGTTCCTTCGCCGGAGGGAGATGCCCGTGTTGAAGAGCGCCCCGAGGCCGAGTTCGTGCTGGATGCCGGCCAGCGAGCAGTGGGCGTGCTGCAGGGCCTGGATCGACGCGTCGTGCGCGCGCTGCGCCGCCTCGTCGAGCGGCAGGTCGTCGTCGAGCGGAACGCGGCTCACCAGCATGGCGACGTAGGCGCCCACCGCGTGCTCGACACCGGCCAGGTCCGCCCCGCGGCCCGAGTAGAGGTAGCCGAACGTCGGGGCCTCACAGCCCGTGTAGACGCGGAGCACGGCGGCCCAGGCAACATGCGCCACGTCGCTGAGGGTCACGGCGCTGCGCCGGCAGAAGCCGTGTAAGGCGGCAGAGAAGTCCAGGTCGGCGTCGATGACGGCGGCGGGGACGGGCGTCTCGTCCGGCCGCGCCCCCGGCGAGGAGGCATCGTTCGACCCGTCGGACCGGCCCGGAAACAGGCAGGGCGTCGCGGACTGGAGGTAGCTTCTCCAGTACGCGGCGGATGCCTCCCTGCCTTGCATGTGGAGGGCGATGAAGTCCCTGTAGGACGGCCCCGGGCCGTGGGGAAGCTTGCCGGCGCACGCGAGCTCCAGCTCCCGGACGAGGACGTCTATCGAGTCCCCGTCGGCGACGGCGTGGCTGATGCTGAGCACGAGGCCTACACGGCGGCGGTTCACGTCGTCGTCGTCGTCGTCGTCGTCGTCGTCGTCCGAAGTCGTGACGATGGAGAGACAGTGCGGAGGCGTGACGCCCCGGCCTTTCTTCATGTCGAGTGCCGAGGGGGCCAAGGCCAGCAGGTTTTGTTTGGTGAACACGTTGTTGTTGTTGTCGTCGTCGTCGTTGCTCTGGAGACGGACATGGCGAATCTCGGGTCTTGTCCTCGTCGTCTTGAGAACCGCCTGGGTGTAGTAGGGCGGGTTATCGAGGAAGACGGTGCGTAGGGAATCGTGCCGGTCGACAACCGCCAGCCATGCGCGCTCCAAGTCCCCCTCGTCCGGCCGAGCAGCGACTCCACGCACCTCCCACGCCACCCGTGTCATGTAGTCGCCGACGCCCTTGTCCTGGCTCATCAAGATGCCCTGCTGCAAGGCCGAGCACGGGTACATGTCTTCGATGTCGGCGACGGAGAGCCCGCGCGCCGGCAGCTCGGCGAGTTCGAGCCGGGCGAGATCGTCGTAGTCGAGTGATAGCAGAGGCACGTCCGCCAGCGTCATGCTCTCCTCTAGACCTCCCGCCAGCACGCGTAGCTGCGTCTCCAGCGTGTTGATCCATTCCCGGAACCAGCGTCTCACCCCGTCCTGGCGATTCATGCGGCGGTTGTGCCGCATCGACAGGCGCAGCTGGTCCCCCTCGACCACGGCAGATATCTCAATGAGGGCCATGCGCGCCATGTCGGGGCTAACGTCGCCCAGAGAGAAGTCGGTCGTCGGATCCGTGACGCTCAGGAGTGGCCCCGTCGTCTGGTCGAGACTCGTAACCTTTCCTCCGTAGTTGAGCAGGATTTCTATTGGCATCGCAAAACCACCATCATCACCACCACCACCACCACTGCTGTTGTTGTTGTTGTTCTCTCGGAAGAGGATCCGAGCCCAGTCGAGCATTGCCGCACGCGACTTCATCCGCCGGTCGTCCTTGACTCGGCGGAGGCGCTCGGTGAACGAGCCGCCGACGGCTGCGTGTAGCCTGAGCGGGAACAACGTGGTGAACCATCCCACCGTCTGGGATACGTCCAGCTCGGGGAACAGATCGCGCCCGTGGCCTTCGAGAAAGATGGTGACTTCCTGCTGCCGCTGCCGCCGCTGCTGTTGAAAGACGTCGAGGAACGATGCCATGAGCGAGGTGGCCAGTATCTCGACCGGCTCCGTCCGCAAGGGCCGGTTCGCGGCGTCGAGGAACACGTCTGTCAACGCCTTGTCCATCGTCACCGAGCTCGACTGGACGTCGGCAAACACGTTGGGATTGTCCTGCATCCCCCAGAACCGCAACGCCTCCAGCACCTGGGCCTCGTGTCGTCGAAGCAGTGTCTCGCCGCCGCCGCCGCCGGCCGACAGTTGGACCGCCTGAGCGCGGCACCAGGCACCCCATGAGAGGGATGTTGTTGGAGCAGTGATGATGATGGGCTCTCCGGCGAGGAGCAGCTGCAGGTCATCGACGATGACACGCCAGGAAACGAGATCAACGACGAGATGATGGGCCACCAGGAAGAACAGTCGTTTCCCGTCCGGCTTCTCCAGCACGCGTGCCGAGAACACGGGTCCGTTCTGTATATCCAAGCCCTGCTGTACACTTGCCAGCTCGTTCTGCAGTACGCCACCGTCGTCTTCATCGGCCATCTTGGAGACTGCGACGTCCATCGACAGTTGCGGCGCCCGGGTGATATCTTGCCGCCAGCTCCCGGCCTCGTCTCGTCGGAACCGGGCTCGCAGAGAGTCGTGACGGGCAACGAGGCTCTCCAACGCCTGTTGGAGTTTCGGCAGGCTCACCGATCCGGGAAGATGAAGCAGGAGGCTCTGGTTGAAATGGTGACATCCCGGAGGCGAAAGTGAGAAGAAGAGCCTCTGCATTGGCGATAGCGGCACCGGCACCGGCACCGGCATCACCGCCGCTACCTGAGTGTTGTTGTCGTTGTCGTCGTCGTCGTCGTCGTCGTTCCCCCTAGCACCACCATTCTGCGAGTCTTGCTGAACGACGACCGCGGCCGTGGCCTTTTGCATCAACGCGGCGAGAGCAGACAGAGTCTGGCGCCGCATTATGTCCCTCATCGCGAGCCGGAAGCCTCTTGTCTGCAAACGGGCCATCATGCGCATGGCAGCAATAGAATCGCCGCCCAAGCCCATGAAGGTCGAAGAGCTGCTGATTCTGCTCGGTTCGACACCGAGGACCTCGGCCCACACTCCGGCAAGAAGACGTTCGGCGTCGTCGTCAAGCACCCTTCCACCTTTTGGTATCTCGGCGTCGTCGTCGTCGTCGTCGTCGTCGTCGTCGTCGTCGTTGTTGCTTGGTGTCAAGCCCAGAAAGCTGGACCGCGGTAGACCGCCTGCGTATTCTCGCAGCTTACGTCTGTCGGGCTGCTCTTGTTGTTGTTGTTGTTGTTCCTTGTGCCCGCACGCCAGGTAAGCCAAGTCATCGAGAAGAACAAAGGCCGAAGGAACAAGACGACGGGGTATACGTCCCAGGAGCATCTCTTCCTTGGCCCTGAGAGCGAGGCTGCGTGCCTCGTCGTCGTCGTAGTAGTCTCCGTTACGGATGAGGCCTTTTCCAATAAAAGCAACGAGCATGGGTTTTCTTTGCCCTTGTTTCGGGCCGCCTGGGAGGACGACTTCCGCCGTGACTGTTGCGCCGCCGGGCAGATGCTTCCTCACGGCGTCTTCGACCTCGTCAAGAACCACGAGATGGCCGTCAACATGACGCTGGTTCTCTGCCAATCCGAGGACGTGCAGTTGACGACCCCCGAAGACGGTGCGTGCCAGATATCCGGTGGCGAAGCATGGCCCAGCTGCCCAGGGACCGTTCTCGACGGGTGTTAGATCCTCCTCCTTCATCATCTTGACTTCCTTTCCCTCTTGGAGTATGATGCAGAGCTGTCCGACAGCGCCTCGCGGCACCATCTTCTTCTTGTTGCTCGGCGAGACGATGACCAAGGACGGTGCTGTTGTTGTTGTTGTTGTTGTTGTTGCTGTTGTTGTTGATGTTGCTGTTGTTGTTGTGAGCAGGTTGCGCCAAACCTTCTCCCAGTCGGCCGTCTCGGGACCCCGGACCTCACGATAGTCACAGAGCGCCGCCGCCGCCACCGCCGCCGCCGCTGCCTCCTCCCTCACCACTTGAGGAACTCGCAGGTGCGGTGGGACAAACTCGACGTCTCCCACGGTCTTGGTGCCGCTGCTGCTCTCGCCCAGCTGCCGCACGACAAACTCAAAGGTGTCCATCAGGGCCTCCACGTCCTCGCGGGAGAGGAGCTTGTCGTCAAACGTCAAGCTCAGATGGAGGTCCTCCGCCGCGTCTGCCGCCGCCGCTGCGACGGTGCACTCGAGGACTAGAGCCGAGTCCATGTGATTCACCCTCTCAGTCCCCAGCTCGCTTTCGGGAACGGGCGTCATCCCCAGCAGCAGATGCTCCGCTGTGCCCTCGGCGGCGGCGGCCTGGAGTGTGATGACTTGCCGCGTGTCGAAACGGCATGCCGTCGCCGCGTCTGACGACATCTTGGCAATGTTCTGGACGCCCTCGTGCTCGAAGCCCATCATATCACCCGCCTCCCGTTGGATGCGGCCCAGGAAATCCTCAAGGGCTTCGTCTGGGGAGATGACGACGCGGACGGGGACGGTGGCAAGCGTAGGAGCGACCATGTCTACGAGGCCGTCGAGGTCGCCGTCGCGGCCCGACAGCGTCATGCCCCAGCAGACGTCGAGAGAGTTGGTATAGACGGAGAGGACCAGTCCCCAGGCCGCGCGGAGGACGGTCGCATCAGTGACACCGTGGGGGAGGAAGACGTTGCCGCCGTGGCGAAGTGATACGGAGCGGTATAGCGTGCTGTTGGGTTCGGGCCCCGCGTCGTCGTCGTCGTCGTCGTCGTCGTCGTCGCCCGAGAGGAGAAGACGGCACGTCTTGGCGCCTCGGAGATACGACGCCCAGAACCGCTGGCTACCTCCGGGGCCGGCCCCGTCGTCTCCGGCCGTGACGGCGTCACGCCGCCGGCACCATGAGATGTAGTGGGAGAAGGAGAGCGACGGGCCGAGTCCACGCCCGTTGTAAGCCCATTCGAGCTGACGGAGCATGATGGACATGGAACGGCCGTCGTACAGCGCGTGGTGGATGACCCAGCAAAAGAAGTTGCCGTCGTCTTTGGAGCGCACCTCGAGGAAACGAGACAGGAGAACCCCGAAGACGTCGCCGGTGGCAGCACCACCAGCAGCAGCAGTAACACTGCGTTGCCGCGCCAGCACATCTCGCAGGCTCCGGGCTTCGATTTGCGTCCACGAGAATGCGGCTTCGGGGCTCACGACAGCCTGGGCCAGTCTGTCGTCGTCGTCGTCGTCCAAGAGGAAGAAGCGGGTTCTCAATATCTCATGTGTTGCCACGAGGGCCCGGCAGGCGGCCTGGAGCCGGCCGGCTTGGACATGCGCGGGCATCCGGAACGCAAACACGTTCGTATAGGAACCCGTCTTCCGTAGGGACGTGGTCAACATGGCTTCCTGGAGGGGGCTGCAGGGCAACACATCCTGCACCATGTCGATGCCCACGCCGGCGCAGTGCCGAGCCGCCGCCAGCTTTGCCGTCTGGGCCGTCGTGGAGTCGAGGAGGGAGAACGGCGGCGGCGGCGGCGGCGGCCCCCTCGTCGTCATCGTCGTCGTCGTCGTCATGTCTTGCTTGGACGTATCTTGCTTGGACGATGCGTGCGATGTCGACGGCATGGTCAAGGCCGAGGCCATGTCCTCGAGCTTCGGACAACGGAAGATGGCACGAACACCCAAGGTCCACCCCTCGTCCGAACGCGCCAGAGACGCCAGCTGGACCGCGTTCACCGAGTGACCACCGAGTTTGAACCAGTCGTCCTCTACGCCAATGTCTTGTTCCGGGACGGCAAGGACACGGGACCACAGTCGCCGCAGCTTGGATTCCTCTGCGGTACGAGGAAGCTGTTTCGGTCGTGATTCGCCCAGGAAATAGGGGGTTAGGTCGCGTGGGGCCAAGTCGGCAACGAGACGGCCGAGGCCTTTCCGGTCCGTCTTGCCGCTTGAGTTGACGGGGATGTGTGAAACGGGCACGTACAAGGCCGGGACCATGTACTCGACGAGGACGCCCTTGAGATGGCTCTGGAGGCGTCTCATGGACGAGGTGAAGGTGTCGGAACAAGCGAGAAGCAGAGGGCTGTCTGTTCTTTGGCGGCGGTTCTCGAGGCAGAAAAAGGTGGCCAGCATGTCAGAGGAGCCGGCGCCTCCTCCTCCTCCTCCTTGTCCTCCGACCCTGACGACGTCGACGACCAGACCGCAATGCTCCGGGACCTCCTTGCTCGCTCTGATTTGGGCCGTGATTTCGTCCAGCTCGAGCCGTTGGCCCCTCAGCTTTGCCTGCCTGTCCATTCTCCCAACAATGGTGACGGAGCCGTCGAGGTTCAGCGTTCCGAGATCGCCCGTCCTGTACAGACGGCCTACACGGTGGCCATGGCCCCCCAACTGGACGCCGTCCTCCTCGACAAAGGCGTCAGCGTGGTTGTCACCACGGTCTCCCGCCTCGCCAAAGTATCCCCGGCCCACGATGGGACCCTCGATGCAGATCTGGCCGACGCACCCGAACGGTACTAGCCGCCCGTGGTGGTTGTCTTTGGCGTCCGTGATCCACACGCGGCACCCGTACGGTCTCCCGATGTTGTTCACGTCCAAGTCGGCGTTGGCGGACGAGTGCCGCTGGACGGTCGCGGCGATGGAACACTCGCTCGGCCCGTACCCGTTGAAGAGCGCCTTCACCGCGTCCCGCCACGTATCCATGATCTCGGCCGTCATCGGCTCGCCGAGCAGGACGAGACTGCGGAGAGACCCCGCGACGTCGGCGGGCGACATGAACCGCGCCACCGTGGGCGTGAGAAGGGCAAAGTTGACGTGCCACGCGCGGATGACGGCGGCTATGTCGTCCCGGACGTCATCGAGCGTCGGGACCACAACGCTGCCGCCGGCGACCAGGGGCAGCAGTATCTCATCCAGCGAGGCGTCGAAGCCGTGGCTCGCATACTGCAGGGTGCGCGTGTGCCGAGACACGTCCATGGCCTTGCTGCGGCTCGCCAGGCTGGTCGCCAGACTGGCCTCCTCGATGACGACGCCTTTGGGGTCCCCGGTGCTGCCCGAGGTGAACAAGAGGTACGAAACATCGTTCGGGGCCGGTGATGGAGGCACCCGCCGCCGACCACTAGGTAAGCCCTCCTCGGACAACGACGACGACGATGACGACGACGACTTGGGGCTCCCCCCGAAAGACGAAGCCGACACGACGATCGGGCGTAGTCGTCGTCCTCGTCCCGGGTCTAGAGAGGAGATGCGATCCAGCTGGGCCTCGGAGACCAGTACATGCTCCATGCCCAGCCGTCCCGTCACGGCCAAGACTCTGGCGTCCGGCCAGGCAACGTCCAGCGGGACGAAGGCCGTCCGTGGCGTCTTGAGCACGGCCAGCAGGGCGAGGACGTACAGGGGGGATTTCTCAAACAGAAGCCCGATATAGCGCTGGTGTCCGTCGCCGTCGTCTGGACACGCTGCCCCCCCAGTGTTGGTGGTGGTGGTGGTGGTGGTGTTGATGAGATGCTGCGACAGGGCATCGCTCCGTCTGTCGAGCTCTGCGTACGTCAAGGAGCATCCGTGGCCCAGGACAGCCGGGGACCTTGGGAGGCGTAACGCTTGTAGGCGAAACATGTCCGCCGTCGTCACCTCGACGGGGGCAACCTGTCCTCCGCTCAAGGCCACTATCCTCTCCCTCTCGTGCGGACTCGTCAGATGGACGTCGCCCACGCTGCGACCTTGTCTCGGGCCGTCACGGTCACGCAGTTGTTGGACTACGAAGTCGAGCTGGTGCAAGAGGAGCCGCAGCTCCTCGTGCGGGATGACATCGGCTTGGTACTGCGCGGCCACGCGTGTCCGACGACCCGGGCCGACGAAGCACTCGAGGTTCAACGGGTGTGTGTGAAAGTCCGTCAAGGCGGTCGTCATCTGCTCGTGGCCGACGAGCTGCGGCGGCGGCGGCGGGGACGGAGCCTGGCGGCGGCCATCATGCGCCTCGGCCTTCTGCTGCTGCACCACCAGCAATACGTCGAATGCGCATGCCCCGTAGCCGGCGACGCTGCCGATCTCCTGCAGTCCCAGGTGCTGATGCGGGATGACCTCGGCGGCCTCGTGTTGGACGCGGCGCAGGAAGCTCTCGACGGCTTCACCCGGGGACCATCGGATCCTGGTCGGCACGGTGGCGATGGTGGGGCCGAGGATGGTCTCGACGTCGTCCAGGGCAATGTCTCGACCACTCCGGACCGTCCCAAAGGTCACATCCGATGCGGTGGTGTAGCGGGAGAGGACGAGGGCGAGACCGGCGCTGAGCAAAGTGGATGGGAGGATGTCCGATGAGGATGATGACGAGGATGACGAGGATGACGAGGACAACGGTGACGACGTATCAAGGTCAACGTCCAAGTGAGAATAGCCCCCCGAGGCACGACCCGGCTGCTCTGGGGTCCCCGTCCCCCCTCTTCGGCGGCGTATGGTTGTGGCACTGGAATTATACAGTCGTTTCCGCCAAAAGAGGGCCGCCCTCTCCTTTGCTGCACTCCCCGAGACGTATTCGATGAAGCGCGAAAAGGGCGATGTCCTGGTGACTATGCGACCTTGATATGCCTCGTTCACGACGGCGAGCATCATCTCGTACGTCGGACCGTCATAGAGGCAGTGGTGCAACGTCCAGACAAAGTACATGTCGTCGTCGGCTTGTTGTTGCTGGACCAAGGCATACCTGGAGAGAGGCGCCCCGGCCGCGACGACGACTTTGCCGTCCTCGGCCAGCCACTCCGCGAGACTGCCAGAGTACCTCGAGATCTCGACGGGAGCCGGAGCCAGCACGACCTGGCGGAACAGCCCCGACTCGTCCTCGACGATGCGCGTCGACAGGATGGGCATGGCCGCCACGGCCGTGTCCCACGCAGCGACGAACCGCCCCGTGGAGAAGTCGCCGCCGCCGGCTCCTCCTCCTCTGATGCGCTTGAAGACGTTCCGGCTGACGTAGGTGGACGATTTCCCGACGGAAGAGGCGAACATGGACGCCTGCAGGGCCGAGCAAGCGCAGATGCTCCGGATCCGGTCGACCGGCACACGGCACTGCCGAGCCGCCTCGGAACGGAGCTCCTTGGTCGCCAGGCTCGGCGCCGACGAATCCCGTCGAGGAGGCAACGGTTTCTTCGACGACGACGACGACGACGACGACAGCAGCGAAGCCATGTCGCAGAGTCTGTTGCTGACCAGGATATCTCGGACGTCCAGGCGGTAGCCTCGGGCGCGAGCCATTCGAGACAGCTTCATGGCCGAGATGGAATCGCCGCCGGCACGGAGAAAAGAGTCTTGTCGTCTGAAAGAACCAAACGTCTTCTTGCCTAGGACAGTCTCCCACATGGATGAGAGCTGGCGTTCTGCCTCTCCCAGTGGGGGCTCGGAGCAGCCCTCCTCCCCTTCCAGCTCGCAGTAATACTGCATGAAGCTCTCCTCCGAGAGGGCCATCGCGTGCTGCTGGAGCGTTTTGCGGTCCATCTTCTGGGATGCCTCTGCCTTGGGCATGTAGGACAGGGGGATGAAGCTCGAGGGCACCATGTACGCCGGCAGGGTCCCCATCAGCCGGCTGGAGAGATCCCGGGCTTCAGCGGCGAAAGCCGGGGTCATGGGGAGTACGAGGGCTTCTTCGTCCTGCCCATCGATAGGCGCCGCGCCCGCTCGTGGGATGAAGGCCACTATCCTCAACGAGGCACTAGCATCAACCCCCCGTTTCACGGCAACCACGGCGACGGGTCGCCCTTTGACCAGGGTTCCGAGATGATGCTCGATCTCGCCAAGCTCCACGCGCTGCCCGTTGATCTTCACCTGGGAGTCCTTTCGACCAATGTAGCTGATGGACCCGTCATCGTTGTACGTGGCCAAGTCCCCGGTCCGGTAGACCATGTCCCCGTTGTCCCTGCGACGGCGGCCCGAGGCGACCCCCTCCGACAACCACCGCGTGCCGGGGAGGAAGACGGCCGCTGTCTTGTCCGGCTCGTTGAGGTAGCCGCTGGCCACGATCGGCCCTTCGACCAGAATCTCTCCCACACACCCGATCGGCACGAGAGCGTCGGGGTTGCTCGGGGACGCCAGCCATAGCGCCGACCCGACGGCCCGGCCAATGGAGTTGACCTTTCCGGGATCCCGCGTCACATCCCCGGCGCTGCATATCACGGCCGTCTCGGCGGGCCCGTAGGCATTCACCAGCCGGACCGCCGCCCTGCCGGTCCACCGGGATATGACGGAGCGGTTGATGGCCTCGCCCGTCGGGGCGAGCGTCTTGAGGCACGGGACGTCGCCGGGGGCCAGGAGCCCGATGACGGTGGGCGTGAGGAAGGCGAAGTTGGCGTCGAGCCGGACGATGCTCCCGGCCAGGTCGCCGAGACGTTCGGACTCGGACGGGATCACGACACAGCCGCCGTTTGCGAGCGGGGTGAAGATGTCGGCGATGCTGGTGTCGAACGTGTAGGCACTGAACTGGTACCCGCGCGTACCAGGCCCAACGTCCATGGCGCGGCCCTGGGCGAGGATGCTGGTGCATATGGCCCGATGGCTCACGCGGCAGCATTTGGGAACACCGGTCGAACCCTAGGCAAAACGAATGAGAATCAACGTTTGGTTGTTTCCATCTTTGAACCGTCGCAGACGGCAGACCTTGGATAAGTAAGGGGAGAGGGAGGGAGACGGAGGGAGACGGAGACGGAGACGGAGAGGGAGACGGAGGGGGGGGGGGGGGGGGGGGTCTTCTTACTGATGTTGTCATGATGTACGCGATATCCTCCGGTGAGACATTGACCAGACGATCAGATGCTGCTGGTGGATTGGGGTCCGGCTTCGAGCCCTCGGCCAACTCAGCGGCCATCTTGACCCCCTTCACTCCGAGGACCTCCGCACAGAACTCGGCGTCCGGCTCGTCGCAGCACAAGACAAAGTCAGACGCGACCGAGTCCAGGATGGCCTTCACCCGCCGCGCCGGATACGCGCCGGTTTCAGCGGCGGGATGCGATACGGACACGAACGTTGCGCCGCACTTCAGCACGGTGAGCATGGAAACGACGGCGAGGGCGCTCTTCTCGAAGCAGAGGGGCACGACGGTCCCGGGTCGCACTCCCACGCGGTCCCGGAGGCGCCCGGCCAGGCGGGTGGAAGCCAGATCCAACTCGGCGAACGTGTACGACTTGTCCGGGCCGACCAGGGCGAGGCTATCCGGCGGCCGCGCGCGCGACTGGGCGGCCACCATCTCATGCAGGGTCGTCTTCTCGGCCGGCGGCACGTCTGCGTTCCAGCGCCAGATGGTTTCGGCATGACAGGCCGGCAGGAGGTCCACCTCGCCGAGCAACAAGTCCGAGTCTGAGCCGGGGACGCAGGCGGCTCGGCGGAACTGACATACCACCCCGTCGAGAACCTCCAGGAGGCGCGTCATCTGAGCGGGAGACGTCATGGTCGAGTCGTAGGACACGCGGAGGTCCGCCGCGCCGTGGGCCCGTAGAAAGCAGTCGATGGTGATGGGATGAGAGTGGAAACCGGGCCGGCTGGTGGTGTCGTCGTGCACCCGGGCAATGCCCAGCGAGCTGGCAAAGGCCTTGAGAGAATCCTGCTGGTCCGGATGGATAACCAGCAAGCTGGTGTACTCCCCGGCGCCCGGGTCGTCGCACATTCTCTTGATGTTCTGCATCCCCGTTTGCTCGAACGGCATCATGCGTGCCGAGTCCCTCTGGGTCGCCTTCAGGAAGGACGAGACCCGTTGATCGGTGTTGAGCCGAAAGCGCAACGGTACGGTGGCCAGCGTAGGGGTCGCCAGCCGTTGGATATCGCGAATGGGAGCCGTGCGGCCGTTGGTCACGGAACCGTAGACGACATCGTTGCTGCCCGTGTAGCAGGACAGCACGAGGGCCCACGCGGCCTTGATCAAGTTGGCGGCGGTGATGCCCTCGGTTCTCTCGGATCCCGGGATGCCGGACTGCTGCTGCTGCTGCTGCTGCTGCTGCTGCGGCGGCGGCGGCGGCGGCGGCGTCCTGATGGTGTAAGTGAGCAGTCCGTCGGGACGTGTCGCCGCGTTCTGGCGCATCCGGGGATAGTGACATGGCTCCTCTCCCGGTCGCCGTTGTAGCTGCTTCTCCCAGAACGCGGCCGTTTGAGGCCGAAGCGCGACCTCGACGCAATGATCGGCAAATCCCTTGGCTGACGGCGGTGCCGGCAAGGCCTCTACACTTGAGGGATCACGGTAGGCGCTCGCTACCGTCTCCAGAATGAGAGCATCAGACCAGCCTGGAGAGCAACAACGACAACAAGGTTATCCATATTAGTTAATGCCCATGGCGCCTGCGAGTGTAAAAAGGCATGAATGACAAAAAACAAAAAACAAAAATAGCTAGAGACACATGACTTACCGTCGTGGGTGGCATGATGTGATATCCACGCGAAAAGCCGAGCCCTCTTGGAGACTCCAAACTTCACAAGCGGCATGTTCGATCCCGTTGTTGGAAGCGACGGAACGTCTTGGAGGCTGTCAAAATAAGTGACGGCGAACGGTTCTTGGACGACGGCGGAAAACGACCTTGTCTCGCCGACCTGGAAGATCCTCGTTCTCAGGATCGGATATCTCTCGTACGCCACTTGCCACGCCAGGATGAACCGGTCGAGATCAATCGAGTCCGGCAACTCAAAGACGGCGCTACGAACGTATGACCCCGGTCGATGGGCGGAGATGGCCAACATGGCCTCCTGGAAAGGCGTGGCAGCATACACGTCTTGGACCTTGTCCAAGGAGACGTCGCACGCAACAGCGGCCTCTGCGAGGAGAGTCTCCCGATGCACACCATCCGAGCAGCTGCCGCCGGTATCGGTGCCCCCTCTACCTTTCGGTTCATCCTGCTCCGACAGTGGGCGGATGGCGCTCGCCATCGACCCTAGGCTCGGGTTCAGGAAGACATCCTCGACCGACATCATCTTGTTCGCCTTGGACGCCTCCGCCACCAGGCGAATAGCGGCAATCGAGTCTCCTCCAAAGGCAAAGAAATCGTCCTCCGTATGCTGGGGAGGGTCCGGAGCGCCCAGGACCTTGGCCCAAAGCGCCGCCAGTAGAAGTTGCTCCGCGCTCTCCAGGTTCTTCGACCCCTTGCGCTCCCCTCCCAGGGAGTACGCATGAAGCTGCTCGGGCGTCAGGCTGCTTCCGAGCGCCACGAGAGTCCTCCGATCGGTTTTGCGAGAGAGAAGCACCGGCATGCTGGACAGGGGCACGTAGACGGAGGGAACCATGTACGATGGTAGGCTTTCTCGGAGGCGTTGGCGGAGGCGCAGGAACCCGAGCCGGAGATCACTGGTCATCGGCAGCACGATTTCCTCGCCTGGGTTGATACTCGTCGAAGTGCCCTTGGTCATGAACACTGCAAGACGCGGTTGGTCCTCGCCGATGACTTGCGCCGCGGCGAGAGCCGGGTATTGAACGCTGTTGCGGACCCTGTACTCGACCTCGCCGGGCTCGATCCTCCTGCCGTTCAATTTCAGCATGTGGTCTTTGCGGCCGCAGAACACCATGCCTCCGTCGGTTTCGTCGTAGCATCTCACCAGATCTCCGGTCAGATACATGCGAGACGTGGACCTAGGGCACCACGCGGGGGGCTTGATGAACTTGGCCGAGGTCTCGGCCTCGTCATCGAGGTATCCCCTTGCGACAATGGAGCCTTCGATGACAAGCTCACCAACGGCACCAAGAGGAACAAGCTTCCGGTGGTCTTCGGGGTCGACGATCCATGCCCGCGCACCCACGGCGCACCCTATCCAGTCAGCACGGGTGCCGGGCATCATGACGGCCGGGGCGCAGGTCGAGGCCTCGGTGGACCCGTATCCGTTGACGAGATGCAGCTTGGGAGCCCACGTCTCAATGAGATCCCTCGTCGGACCCTCACCCACCACAGTCATCGCCTCAAGGCCGGGCACGTCGAGGGGAGATAGCGTTGAGATCAGAGCCGGCGTCAACGCGGCGAAGCTGATGCGGTGCGAGTTGATAACGCCGGCCAGATTGTTGAGGCATTCCGCCACGGGGACGAGACAGACGCATCCCCCGCGGATCAGCGTCGACCAGATGTCGTAGACGCTCACGTCGAAAGTGAATGCCGAGAACTGCAGAGCGCGGGTTTTCGTGGATATCTTCTGGACGGCGGCGTGGGTGCTGGCCGAGGTGCATATGGCACAGTGGTCCAGAACAACGCCCTTGGGAGCTCCGGTGCTGCCAGACGTGAACAGGATAAAGGCCGTATCGGTGGGCTCTGGAAGCGACGAGACGCCTTCCAGCGACGCAACTTCTGCTACAAGCAGACTCGCACAGTCTGGGATGACTAGATTCTGGACACTCGGCAGGTTCTTGAGGAATTGATCGAGGTATGCCGGCGCAACCAAGGCCAGCGTGGCACCAACCCGTTCGGCAATGGCGGCTTGTCGACTCGGCGGATACGACGGGTCGAGTGGCACGGCGATGGCCCCAAGCTTCAAGACGGCAGCAAAGCCCACAACGGAGCGGGCTTCCTTGGCGCAGTAGAACAGGACGGCCGTCTCTGGTCCCACGCCGCGGCCTCGAAGGATCAGGGAGAGATGTGTGCTAGCGGCTTCGAGCTCGGCGAACGTGAGCACGGCATCCGGTCCTTCGACCGCCGTTGCTCGAGGGTCGAGGTTTGCGCGCCGAGAGATGCTGGCGGGGATCGTGCTACAAGTCTGCGGCGGAGCATCACGGTTCAGTGCCGCGATGAGGCGCCTGTCTTCTTCGCAGAGAAGAGTAAACTGGTCCGACGTGGGCGAGGTCCCGGCAAGCAGTTGGCGCAAAATATGGTCAAACTGTGAAGCAATGCGGTCTTTGCCGCTTCTGCCCCCAAGAGACAGTCCTCTTGTATTCAAGTCCGTCGAGAACGCGGTGACCGAGTCCATGTCCAAAGGCCCCGTCTCTCTCGGCAGCGGTGAGCCGTTGGCCTCGGGCAGGCCGTTGTATAGAGAGGCGAGTATTTCCCACGCCGCAGCGGAGCATGCTTCCAACCGGTCAACATGTGGGTGAGTTTTAGAAGATGATTGCGTCTGATGAGAAATTGAGAAGCTCATGTTGGGTCGAGGCATCTATAATGAGTTCTTGTGACAAGCGTTGGAGACAGATGAGTTGTTTGCTAGCAGTGGCAGCTACTGAAATAGTCAACCTAGATGCTAGGAACCAAGCTTGGCAATTGTGTTTCTCTCTATTTGACAGGCTAGGAGCTCTGTTTTATGCATTTAAAGCAATGAGGCAGGTGAACTACCAGCTTCAGCAGTTTAAGAATGCATGCACAGGAAGTTTTTATCAGCTCAACCTGCCCTTCCCTTTTTAATTATACAAACCAGACAGGCCCCAGAGCTTTTTTTATAAAAAGACAGGGAGGTTAAGGTAATTTTAAGAAAACCTTAAGTGTCTAGTATTATAAGATATGTATCTCTAACTATAACTAACTATAACTAGCCCTAAACTAGTAAACATTTTAAAAACATACAGTAAGAGACAACTAGTCTATAGATATATTACGGTACGTTACCTGAAGACTACTAAACCTACTACTCTAAAGCTTATAAGTCTTACTAACTTAAGTATACTAGTATACATTTAAAAATAACTTTTAGCTAATGTAGTAGATTATGCTAATATTAGTATACAGATAGGTTCTTTTTAAATTAATTTTAAAGCTTAGTATAAACCTGTACATCTATGTAGAATTTATACAAATTGCTGTGTTTATTACTTACAGTGGTTTATTATAGAATAATACCTCCTTACTGTAATATTAATATTTTAGAAATGTATTGCTAAAAGCTCTAAGGCTTAAATATACATTTTAGACCTAAGACGTCCCTTTTCTATAATAGTTGTCTAGTCCTTATAATTAATAATTCATTGAAATAGTCTAAAGAAGTATAGCCTATCATAAGTAGCTAGTAAATAAGAGTAAACCTACTATTATTAGTGTTTTTACCTTTATAGGCTCTAAATAATAGGGCGGAATATTAGTAAAGCTATAAAAGATAGAAAGTCAGAAATATCTGCTATAGTTGATATAAGAATACAAAGATAAGAGCTTAAGTTGCTTTTAGGCATCGTAAGAGGTCCTCATCTAATAGAAATATCAGAATGGAACATCCCTGGCCCGTCCAAATCAGTACCTTGCTTGCATCCTGCAAGCTTGATCTCAATCACCTCAACCTGCCTTGCTTTAGACAGGATGTTGACTAATCTCAACCAATAAAACCGGGGAGCAACGATCTGCCCCGCCGCCAGTTCAGGTTAGTGCCGCGCCTGTAGCAAGTAGGGTGAAATTCTTCCTGATAGAAAGTTTGTGCGCATGTGGGAATGGAAGCAAGTCAAATCCGAGCAAGTAATGGATGTATTGTCTCGGTACCCGACGCTGGCTTTGGGGGCGTGTGATTCTAAAAAGGAGGTCGAGCGAATAGTTCCAAATCGGGCAATTTAGCCCCACCAACCGGGATCCAGAACCTTGTTTGTTTCACACTACTTCACGCTAAACTTTATCCGGATATCCGGAACTAAGAAGCTTCTTGTTCCCCAGCCCTACCCAACTCTGTGCAAGGGTCTTGGAGCTGAGTGGTGGTACAATAGACTTTCAAAGAGCCGAGTCAAGGTTCATTTAATCTTTCAAGATTAAAGGTTCTGAAGAGTAGACTTCTACATGCATACTCGTATCTTGGTCTAGCCGAGATTGGTGTTACCGTAAGTTAAAGTTCATCATTATGTTGGGTAGAACGTAAAGGTGCAGCATCACTTGCCTCCGCAGCTGTACACTTGGAGTTGTAATCTTGCCGCAAAAGTGGATACACAACCCTAAGTGCGGCAATTATGCCGTTATAGAACATCTTTACGGTGTTCAGAATTTAAAACTTACTGCCTATCAGAGAAGTCAATCATACCCCTGATTAATAGAGTTCGACTACTGCTGAACACCGGACCAAAGTTTCTAGGTACAACGTAATTACCTAATTGGTCTACCCCCGTGTTTAAAAATCAGGTACTTTATGTGGGATAGCGACGTGCCTGCGTAACACTCTATACGGCTGTTCGGCAATTCCAGTGAACTCATGATAGCATCCAGGGCGGATCCAGCTAGCCGCATTACCCGCTTTTCTGTCACTGCTCGTGAAACTGCTCTGGAAGCCCAACATCCCGATGTAGATTTTGCCTCCTTACAAGTCTAGACAAGAGGTCAATGACACTCGCGTGAAAAAATGTTGCTTTGCACCGACCTGTCAAGTCTCCTATGAACCCTTTCAAACCTTTGTTTTCTCTGCCTCGGATTGTCGTCTGAGATGTTCCCTACGCGAGACAGACGATGGGTCATAGTAGGGTTTCTCTCCAACAGAGGCGACCCTCTGTGCCAACCGCAAGCCGCAGTAATCACTGGCATCGTCAGCAACGGATACAAGAAATACCTAATTCTATTGACATACAACGTGGCGGTATGAAATGTGGAACGACTGATTGAAGTTTTTTAGTCATTGTTACAGAGACTCATTTGATGGTGGGGGGTGAGGTCTTACTTGTCCCAAATAGCCACATCATTCTCGGACCAACGCCACCGAACTTGGAGGTCGTGATTCATGGCAATGAGGTCGAGAACTGTGGAGGAAAAAAGAAGAGGACATTAGTATGTAGCTCGCTCTCTGCTCATATTCTCGCTTTCGTCTGCCAGAGTCCTCTTACAGAATTGCTTCAACATATCGCTTTCGCGGCTGGGAACTCCATCGATCTTGCCAGGTGCGATCTGTCCACAAGCCCCATAAAGTGACTTCCAGTTCGTTACTGGATTCGTTCTGACAACGGGGCTAGGATCTGCGGTTATTCGGAGTTCTTGGTGGGCTGAGAGGGAGGAAAAGGGGGGGGGGGGGGGGGGGAGGGTCTTACTGGGACACCTCAAAGTCCAGACCATGGTTCTCAGGGGATCCTCTGTTCTCTGATAACATCTTCTCTGGGGTCTTGCGGCCGATGTCGCATAAAACGTCGTCGAAATGCGTAGCTGTCAGGCCCTCGGCGAGACGCTTCAAAGGCTTTGAGAGACGGTCAAAGGCCTCATACCCCGACGCCCACAGGGTGTCGCCCCCTGCACCCGAATCATTGGGAAGCTTGCGCATTTTGAATATGGCATAGTCGGAAGGGATCCTTTCCGTGCTAATGTCCGAATGCCAGCCCTCGCTAGCAAGACGATCCGGCTCTTCGTGGAAGAACTCGGCTCCGGTCTAGAGAGGATGGTGAGTTAGGCCGAGGTGTGCTGTGAGGGAATAACTGTACTGAACAGAAGTGCTAACCTTGTTGGAGATGACGGTAACCTCGTCGTCCACGGTGCCTTCGTCTGTCTCGTCGCCCCTCTTGCTGTTGGAGAGGGTATGGCGGTGCAACTGTTCGCGCTTAGTGCAACTGGGGTTGAAAATGAGCAGTTGGTGACAGGCACACTCACTCACCTTGGACGTCGGGGGCTTCCCTGTTAGTTCCCCGAGTTTTTGAGCGATTATTTTCATGTCGCTGGCGTTGATCGTCTGATTCCGGAAAAACACCACATTTCTCTCCGAGACATTGATAGCGAGGTCGCGGAGCATTGCGTCGCTAGTCATGATGTCCTTGAGTTGTGCTTTGGGGAACTCCCTTCCGATCACGGGTGTCAAATCACGCCATTCCAGGTCATCGAGTGCTCCTGAGCGGGCCAACGGCTCGCGGTTGGGGGGCATGACTGTACAACTTGCTGGCTAGAATGGTTCTCACGGGTTGTTCCCTTTGCTTGGTGAATAAGTGAAGAAGCAGTTAGTACTGTGAGGCGGTGTGAGGTGTGTTATATCAACCACCATTGCTCTTCGCCGAAATATGACAGGCGAAAGGAGAAACCTTTCGATCACTTGCGGAGACCTTACTAGACTTTCTCTCTCGTCTCGTGCTTGCGCAGGGAGACCCCGCCCAGGCCTACATGCATACCTAACAGAGTGGGAATCTCCTCTTTGAAGTATGCCAAGCATTTTTCAAGTTCATGTTTCCTTCCGATGCATCCATGCTTCTTCCCCGTTGAGCACTCAGGACCGGGCAACCTAAAAATGCCTCACTAGACAACTAGCTAGTGCCTACTGTGGTTGCAGGCAAAAGTTTTCCCCGTGGGTCAAGTAGACTGTAAAGGTGCAGCCACACTTGACTCGGCATCAGTATATTAAGCTACTAACAGACGTATGCTGTTTGCTTCCTAGACGGACGTGCCGCCAGTCCGATCCGACAAGGGCAAGGCGAGTCAGGCGAATCCTGCGCGATACGTGACCCGCAGGCAAAACCTACGATGTACCGTACCTTGTAATACCGAAGGAAGGTTTCTGCTTCGTCGAACCCTCTCGTCGCTGATCTGTGACGCGCGGTATTTGTTAGAGTTTCCCAAAAAGCCTGACCTACATAGTGTTCAGACCGCCGGTAGGGTGCCATCAAGCAAATGATTACCCACCGAGAAGATTAGTGCTTCGTCCTCTGGGCCGGCATGGCGGCAGTAGAAATAAAACGAACTTGTCCATAGACCATTACAGAAACATTGGTTGATTCAATGTCGATGGTCCCCGCCTCCAGCCGGTTTACCACCACTCACATCAACGAGTCAACCCACTAACAATGGCAATCACCGGAATCAAGTCACGCAAGCACCCGCGTAGCGTGGATCTCACCATCTTCACTACGGGAGATCAGTCACAGAGACGACAAGTTGCGTGCGAGTTGGTCCAATCCATCCACGAAACCGGCTTCTGCAGGCTTCCTAAGCACAACATCTCGATAGATACATTGGATCGTGTATTTGGTCAGGTATTTTGGCCAGTATACGGCACCCAATGGTGTCCATTGCTGACGACTTATCGCGCAGTGTGACAAATTCTTCAAGCTTCCCGTAGCTGTTAAGTCCAAGATTAAACACCCACCACAACATAACCCGCACCGCGTGAGTAGTGGAAACACGAGCCGTTTTCCAAGGGCATGCTTCAGACTTGGTCTCACAGATACAACAGGGCTGGAGTGAAGTCGGCAGAGAGACTGTTTCCACCATCACGGACCATGAGAAAGGAGCTATGCCGGTGACCGACAAGCCAGCTGTTCTCGACATCAAGGTTGTGCTTTGTCACCCGACTACAGTCGTGCTCCTGAGGACATGACCGCTGACTTGCATTAGGAAGCGTTCGATATGGGCAATCCCCATGACCCTTTGTTCGAAAACATGTGGCTGCCAGAAGAGGATCTTCCGGGCTTCAAAGATGACATGGAGCGCTTCTATGATGAGTGCAGAAGAGAGCACCTGATCTTGCTCGAGGCGCTTGAGCTCGGTTGTAGCGCCTTGCTTGGGTTCAACCCCGACTTTAGGCGATTCTGCCAGGACAGCGTTTCCGAGTGCCGCATCAACTACTATCCGGCCACGAAAGCATCCCTCTTGCGTCCGCCCGGGGGCCACTGCAACCGCATCTCACCCCACTCCGACTTCGGCACGTTGACCCTGCTGTTCCAGGATGGCGTTGGGGGCTTGGAGATTGAGGACCAGAGTGATCTGGGACAATTCTTCCCCGTCACTTGCGATTCCCCCCACGAGCTGCTTGTCAACGCCGGCGATGTCCTGCAGCGCTGGTCCAACAACTATTTCCGCTCCGTCAACCACCTCGTTACCCTACCGCCGGCCCTGAAGAAGGATGACGGTGAAGGCGACCGAGACGAGTTCGTTCCGGAGCGCACGTCCGTCGCCTTCTTTGCAAAGGCTGACCGCGAAGCCAAGGTTGGGTCACTGCCCGGATTCGAAAACGGCGAGCATAGGTACGAGCAGATGACGTCGCTGCAGTACAACCAGATGAAGCTGAAGCTCACCTACGGGTTTGAAAGTCCAGCCCAGGTGTGATGATTCGAAATACGTCCGTCCACTCATTCCCATGGACATGTTCAATGTCGAACCTTGTGTGTACTTGATAGGGATTGGCTTCTTTGCGCGTCAGATACATCAATACTTTTTGACAATACACTTTTGATGCCTGGGTTGGTTTTTGTGTGAGTGATGGCCGCATCATCTGTGGGCTGAAAAACATGTGCTGTGTTGATGTGGCGCATCGCACCCGTCACGCCTTGGAGTGTTTGGGCGGGGTTTTGTTGGCGTCAAGAACGTTACGTGATGATTATTTTCCAAATCCCGATGATGAAAGAAGTTTGCAGAGTGAGAAGAAGTACTCCATGTAGCTATCTACAGATCGCTTGCAATGGGAAAGAAAGGAAGTGATGATAGTAGTAGTTAGTATTGACTCTATAGGTGTGTGGCAGGGGAGGAGAACCGGCTTATAGCTCGAGTATACTAATTGCCCCTAAATCCGTATGGAAACCACCATGGCCCTCATCGTTGCTGGTTTCCAAAGGCGAACTTGCCGTTGGGTCAACTGCCTGTTCGACAGGCTGCAGACGATATTGGACCATGCCGGATATTATCTCATAAACCAACGCGGCAGCCACGAAAGCCGTGTCGCCGCCAGGTGTGTCGTAGGCGGGAACAACCTCGACAACATCGGCTCCAACAATGTCAAAGTTGCGACAACCTCGTAGAATGGTCAAAAGCTCGCGCGTGGTCCACCCCCCCGGTTCCGGCGCCCCGGTCCCTGGTGCGAACGACGGGTCCAGGACATCGATGTCGATGCTCAGGTAGACCCGTGTGCCGGGCTTGATGGCGTCTTGAATCTTGGCGATTACGCCTCTAGTGCCGATGTCATCAATGTCGCTCGCTGGGATTCGCAAGAAGCCGCTGTCCGCGTCGGACTCGTAGTCACTCCAGGTGGAGCCACTGAGACGCGTATTGACGCCGACGTGCATGGAGCCGTTTACCAACAGGCCCTCTTTGGCGGCGTGGTAGAACACAGTACCGTGATTGACAGCCGACACGTCCGAAGTCCAAGCCTGGGGATAGACGGACGGGTTGAGCGTGTCCAGGTGCGAGTCGAAATGCAGAAGGGTCACGGGGGTGCCATAGGTAGCGCGAAGTGCGCGAAGCGCTGGCAAAGCAATGAGGTGGTCGCCGCCGAGAAGAACCAAGAGGGGATGCTCGAGCTTCCCCGACACGGGCTGGCGTTGAAGGAGCTCCGTCAACCCTTCTGTCATTTGTTGCACTGCGACGACGTTATCGGTCGGCGTCACCGCAATGTCACCGCCTAGTATCTCGAGAAAGTCATCAGCTAGGGCATCTATCTAACCCCCAGTAGAACAGCGAACGTACAGTCTAATATCGTTGCCCATGACGTGTATGGGTTGTTCCCGGTGCTGGGATTAAACCCTCGACTGATCATATGTCGTCCCGAAGCTGCACGAATCGCACGAGGGCCAAAACGGGCACCTTCACGAGAGTTAATTAAAGCTGGCGGAGCCCAACATCAGAGTGACAAACGTATTCGCTTACCAGGTCGGTATGTCGTTCCAGTGTCGAAAGGCAGGCCGATGACAGCAATATCAAATGCCTCTCGTGAGTCTGTTAGACATTTCGTATAAGGGAGCTGACCAAATGTTGATATCCCTGAAAACCCCCACTAGAAACACAACACCCATTCTCGTCAGCAAAGGAAGTGGTGAGAGATGAGAGGGAGCCCGTACGTCAGCGCCCCATTTGATATGTAGTTCACCATCTCGATTGACAACACCCGCGCTGCTAAAGTGTGCTAACCCAATTGAGAGTGCCAAGAAAAGAGGTTCAAGCAGAGTCATTTTGTGAATGTAGACAGACCACTGAAGTGCTTGATGTAGATGTTCCGGGGCCTACCATGATGACTTTATACTGGGCAAGAATGCATGATTTACAAGCACCATTCATTGACAGAAGCTTGACCCATGTCCAGCTTTATGGGGCATCCCACCTAACCTGAAAATATCTCAGACCAGGTTCCTTTTGGATATCGGCAGTCACACAGAACAGGGGCATGAAAGTTTCATACGCAACCATGATATGTAATATAGTTCGCACTAGCAAGAGATTGGTTGAGTCAGGCGACTTTGTTGTCCTGCTCATGTTGTCATATCAGTCAAGCTTGATCCAAAATTCAAGACGGCTTGCAGGCCTTCCTGACCTTGCCCCCCATGCTCTTGATTTGCAATACCCATCAATTCTTGCATCGTCTACTGCAGCAAAAACTTTCAAACGTTATAGCCCACCAGCCAGCCTCGTGAGCAAGATGTCGCAGTATAGACCCGAAGAGGACAACACGCTTGATGTGAAGCTACACTTGGCGACAAGATCTGGGGACTTTACTATTCTGTTTGAGGAAATGTTTCTGACCGCACTGCCCGGTATCGTTTTCATTCTCAGCACCCTATTGCAAGTCCTCCACGCAAGTTTATTCCGGCTACCCAAAAACGAGAGAAAACAGCCACCCCATCGACCGCCCTCGCCCGTCAAAGCTGTAAGCACCGGGTTTCTGCTGCCAGGAGACCAATTTTTACTTGCCCAGACTGACCAGTCCAGGTGCTTCATGCTCTACACATTTGCCTTCGCGTGGCATTCTTCTCCACCTGGAGAGCCTTGGTTATTGCAAGAACCCGCGGCACAACTTTTGCGGGTGTTGTTTACCTCGTGTGCGCAGTGCTCTGTGCTGGCTTCTCCTTCCACACGCAGCGCTCACGTACGAGGCCTTGCAATGTCTTGCTTGTGTACCTGTCCGCGTCTGTCATCACGGACGCTGTGCGAGCAAGAACCCTGTGGATGGTGCGGTCTTACTATCAAGTCGCCCTTCCGGCCATCCTGATGGCGACATTGTTGACCCAACTAATTCTCCTGTTTGTTGAAGCGCAACGCCTTCCAACGGCTGGCGAACTCCACGAGGGCCACAAATCGCCGCAGGACCTCAACAGCGTCTTCAGCCAACGTCTCTTCGCCTGGTTAACTCCGTTACTTAGGCAAGGCTACCGCCATGCCCTTTCGATGAACGACTTGTTTTACCTGGACAGTCGGATGAGCCAGACACATGTGATGGCCAAGTTCAATAATGCTCTTGCGTCGGCCCATGTTGAAGGTCGTCGTCCTCCCGACAACAACAGCAACAACAACAACAACAACAACAACAACAACAACAACAACAAGACATTTTCCCTACCCAAGCTTCTCTTGTCATCACTTACCTGGTCCTTTGTCAAACCCGTCTTGCCTCGAACCTTGCAAATCCTCTTCGTCGTTTGCCAACCTCTTCTTCTCAATGTTGTAACCACTTTTCTTTCCAGACACTCGTCGGATCCGGCCGCACCCGACGAGCTCCGTGGTCCTATTATTGCGGCGTACGTTGCCGTCTATGTCGGCATCGCCATCTCCACGGGATGGTACTGGCATTGGGTTGACCGAAGCATATTCCAGACGCGCGGTGTGCTTATAGGAGCCATTTTCCAAAAGGCCCTATTCCTCGATGCAGACAAGGCCACCACCACCAAGGGGCGGATAATCACGCTCGTGAGCGGTGACGTCGAGAAGGCCATTGCCGGACTGGAATCGTGCCACGAGCTTTGGGCCAACGCTTTGCAGGCCGCCATCGCTCTATGGCTGCTGTATCGCAACCTGGGGGTTGTGTTTGTGATCCCGTTGGCGGTGGCCGCGGTAGCCGGAACAGCTTCCTTCGGCATCTCGAGGTTGTCACGAACGCGCCAGGCGCTGTGCATGGCGGCCATGGAGTCTCGACTCGATGCAACTGCAGGCGTGCTACAGAACCTCAGGGCGCTACGCATGACCGGCTGCTTGGAGGTTATCGCCGCGCGCGTACAAGAATGGCGTGACAAGGAGCTGTTCTTGTTGAAACAGTACCGGTGGATGACGATTGCCGCAGTTATTGTTTGTGAGTACTACTCCTTTACCGGTACACTCACTGCCTTATATATGGTTAACCCCCCACAATAGCGTTCGTACCGATGATATTGACCCCGGCCATTACTTTCACAGTGATTTATGTGTCCGACAAGGCTTCATTGGCCAATCTTTCACGCGTTTTCGAAACCCTTGGGCTCCTTTCCCTCTTATCGGAGCCTCTTATCTATCTCTATCAGCTTGCTCCGTATCTTGCCTTCTCCTTTGTTTGTCTTGGTCGGATCGAAGACTTCCTTTCAGACCCGGGTTCTCGCGCAAAAGAGGATCCACCCCGCCCTGTCTCCACTCCTAAAGCGCCTCGCCATCAACGACTCTACGTGCGGAATGGGCGGTTTGGGTGGGGACCAGCCGACGGGACGTTTACTGTCCGTATTGACAACGTAACGCTCCATCCCAACCAATTTCTCGCCGTCGTTGGGCCACCTGGGTCTGGGAAATCAACGTTTCTTCTTGGCCTTCTTGGCGAAACTGCTGTATGTGAGGCGGAAGAGATGGTGGTGGAGAGGGGTAGCCTTGCGTTCTGCTCGCAGACACCCTGGCTCCCCAACCAAATGATCTGTGACATCATTGTTGGATCTCACGACTTTGATGCTGAGTGGTATACAACTGTTCTGAATACCTGCGGGCTCGAGGCCGTATTGAACACCTT
The DNA here is from genome assembly GCF_034447905.1 of Colletotrichum destructivum. Taxonomy (NCBI): domain Eukaryota; kingdom Fungi; phylum Ascomycota; class Sordariomycetes; order Glomerellales; family Glomerellaceae; genus Colletotrichum; species Colletotrichum destructivum. The sequence goes on from NC_085906.1 coordinate 175,826, forward strand.
GCCATCAAATGACATGACTGCAACCAACGCGGCTGGAGTTCACCTGAGTTTAAGTCAGAAAAAGTCAATTGCTTTGGCGCGAGCTGTCTATTCGCAAAAGCCTATACTACTACTAGACGACCCCCTCGCAGGGCTAGATCAACAGTCCCGAGCTCTGGTTTCCTCTGCGTTGCTGGGACGGGACGGGTTACTCTGTAAGCGAGGCTGCATCGTCATTGTCACTTGCGCCACCGGTAAGCAAAAACTCGTGCTACATCTAGCTGCGCCGGTGCCGCTTATTCAACATGTTCCCAGATCAACTTTCGCAGCGTGCGGACCGTGTCATCCATCTCGGGAACACAGATGAGGATCAACTGCATCGGGGCGAAACGGCGCCTCCAACCGCGCAGCACTTATCCCGGCCGGGCGAGACTAAAACGCACCAGCCCATCCGCATCGAACAGGAGACGAATCCCCAAGAATCAGAAGCGGAAGAGGAAGCTAAAACACACATTGAGATGCTCAAGATTGGAGAGTGGGTTATCGGAAAGTTCTATTTCCGCGCTGCCGGTTTGCAATATCTGATCCCGTTTTTAACGGCCGCAATTGCGTTCACTCTTGGGCATCGCTTCACTGGTAAGTTTAGCTCCACACATGTCCCCCTGCCTTATGTTTTCCTCCTTTTTATTATTGATCCTAGCTTACAAAACTTAAAAGACGTTGTTCTCAAACAATGGTCTGAAAGCGAGGCCATCCGAGACCACGACGGTGGCGAGTCCAAGGTTCACTTGGCGGAGTACTGGGGCCTCAGTGCATTGGCCCTCGTCGGCTTGGCTGTTTCCACCTGGGTTCTTCTGCAAAGATGTGTTCCAGTAGCCGGATCATCACTCCATCATCAGTTGTTGACGGCACTATGTAAAGCTCCTTTCGGGATCCTGACTAGGACGAGTAGTAACTCGATTATCAATCGGTACGCAGAAGGCACCATGCAAAAAAAATCACCTACATTGTCGGTGCTGACACATGTGAAGATTTACCCAGGACTTCACCATCATTGATGGCGAATTGACAAGACACCTCAGCAACATGGTGCAAGGTCAGTGGTACTCGGTCGGAATTGTCATTAGTTGGGGAAATCTAACTATCTTACTCAGAACTAGCATCGATGTTGGCGCAACTGGGCTTCGTCATGGCGGCAAACTATTACTTTGTGATTGTTGTTCTGGCAACGATGATCCTTCTTTGGCTAATACAAATGGTCTACCTTCGCACAGCTCGTCAGCTTCGTCTTCTTGAGCTATCATCTAGAGCATATCTTTGCTTGCACGTGATAGAGACTCTGGACGGCCTTGTAACCATCCGCGCCTTTAGGGCCCGGGAGAAAGCTGAGGAGGTGGCCAGCGGTCTAATCGAAGGGACCCAACGACCAATGTACCTTTTCTTCTGCCTGAAGCGATGGCTCGCCCTTGTCTTGGACCTCTGCGTTGCTGCCATAGCGGTCATCATCGTGGCAACGGCGATGGCAACACGTGGCAGTACCGGGAGCGGGTTCATAGCGGTAGCGCTAATCAACGTCATGAGCCTCAGCGTCACGATGCGGAGCTTCACTATGGCCTGGACAGAGTTGGGATCAGCCATGGGATCACTTGTTCGCATTAAGCACGCCAGCGAAGCGATGTGGGCGCCTGAGTCTCGCAGCGTCTCAGACACATCGCGGCAGGCCATCCACGAAGAGAAAGTGGAGCACAACGGTGCAGCTGTGGAGTTTCGCGGAGTCACGGCCTCATACGTTCAGGGAGGACCTGCTGTGCTGAAGGACTTTTCTCTCATGGCCCGTGATGGTCAGACGGTTGGTATTTGTGGTGCCAGCGGCAGTGGCAAGTCAACTGTTTTACTAGCCCTACTGGGTCTACTACACATCGAGAAAGGCTCCGTGCTCGTGGGCGGTAAGGACATCCGGACACTTGACGACTGTGAGCTCCATGCGCGCATAGGAGTTGTACCGCAGGAGCCGCTATTTCTTCCGGGCAGAACGGTTCGAGATCACGTGGATCCCATGCATCAGGCGACCGATGAACAGATCAAGGACAAGTTGCGCCAGGTAGGTCTGTGGGAGGGCCAATTAGATGAAGAGGGGATTGATAGCGACCTGTCGTCAGACTTCTTGTCCCGGCATCAAACAGTACTGCTAAGCGTAGCAAGAGTGTTGCTACAGTCACCCAAAATTATACTCTTGGATGAAGTGGTGGGAAGCGTTGATGAAAGCATAGATGGTTTAATTGCTTCGCTGAAAGAGGGATCTGATGATTTGGTCGTTGTAGAGACATCTCGTGTATGTGAAGATGAAACAAAGTATGACTGTATAGTTCATCTTTAGAATAGCTACTTCACTTCTGATAGACATACTATCCTCGCGATTTGTACAACAAGCATACAAAAAATAGGAGATTTTCACAAGGAGTCAGAATAACGTATCATGGCAGAGCGAGTTGAGTCTGGATTTTGCTGTCGTTGAGCTAATGCAAACCAAACACCCTTCCACTTTTTACTGTTGGCATTTTTGCTACTACGCAGATGTGAGGAGCTTACTGGATTTCGGAACTTCTCAAGTTATTTTCTCAGCCTCAATTATGTTAGACGCAGATCCATTGCACACAATGCAGCCTACATACACCCTTTCGTCAATTAGAATCCCCACTGTCTACACCAGTTCTGCACCAGCTCTGGAGTTACAGCCTGCATCTCCTTCATCGTTCTGCTCTGTTCCATAGTACGCTCCATCGACAACTTAACAGACCCCCCGCCAGAAGCTAAATCTTGGTAGAAATCGAGCAACTTTATCCCAGGGTTCTTTTCAACATCTTTTGCCAAGGACGCACTCTCCTCCAAGGCTTTAGACCACTCCTTGAATGAGACAAGGTTCTTTATGCGGTCACCGTAAAAGGACTTGATCGCGACTGCAAGCTTCTCCCATTCGATAGTGCGGGGATTGACGCCGTGAAAGTACCCGTTGATTTTCTGTAGAGGGGTGGGCGTAGCAATTCCCGAGACTTCGAGTATCAAGTTGGCAATGCCCTCAACCGGCGTCCAGTTGACCATGCTCTCGTCGCCAAGGTCCTTGGGTAAGATTCCAAGATAGACTGAACTAGCGACAATGGACGGCAGCCATTCTTGACGATTCCAGCAACCGGACTTGGACTGAGGACCAGCAATTTGACCAACACGAATGATGGCGGTTGGAACGCCAGAACGCTGAGTTGCCTCATCGAGAATCAGAGAGCTGACTAGCTTAGAGCGTCCATAGCCGCCTGTTGGCAGAGACAAGTCCACAAGCTTCTCCTCAGGAACTGGGCTAGGTCCAGCCCAACAGTTAACAGTGCCAATACTACTGATGAATATAATAGGCACATTCTTGGTGGCATGGAGGGAGAAGTCGATAAAGTGGCGGACGCCGCGAATATGCGGCGTGAAGGATTCCAAGGAGATATTGAAGTTGACAGGCCAGGCGTTGTGGATAATGCGGTCGGCTTCTTTTAGAAGTCTATTGTAAACATCGGGCTTGAGGCCAAGATTGCTCTTTGACAAGTCTGCGCAGAGGAATTCGGTCTTTTTCCAGTTGGTGTTGAGTCCACGCTCGGCACTTATCTTCATCTGGCGTTCGTAGCCATCGTTCCGGCGGTTGAGACAGATAACTTTTGTTACTGCAGGGTTGGACTCCATGAAGTCGAGCATGTAAGACCCGAGAGAACCTGTTGTACCAGTGATAAGAATGGTCTGGCCCTGGTCGTTGGGCGCGGGCTTGCTGTCGTGCATCTGGGGCAAATCGCGGGTGTACTCCTGAATCAGCGACTCCATGACGGCCACATCGTGGTTGGGGCGGCCGGAACCATCCTCGGCTGTCGTCGTAGTATTGTCGTCAGCTTGTTTTCTGATGCAGTCGATAAGGTAGGCGGACAACTGTCTAGGGGTTGGGTGCCCGTATATAACACGGGTGGCGATTGTGTCCGCGGAGATGTTGGCACCGGCAGCCTTGAGTCCATGGCGGAGGATACGGGAGGCGTTGATTATTTGCATAGAGTCGATTCCAGCATTGAAGAAATCGGTGTCGGCAGACAAGGCTCTGCTACCAAGGCTGTGCTGGAAGAGTTTCTCGATAGAGCTGGTCAGAGCCTGCTGAGAGGTGATGTCGATATCGACATCGACTGGAACAAATTCCGTGTTATCCTCAGCTTTCTCATACCATTCATTGATCTCATCATTGTAAAGTTTCAAAGCCATTTGTCGCTGTATAGTACCCTTTCCAGCGCGGGGAAAGGGTTTCTTGGCGGAGGTGACGATGATGAACTGGCGACTAATCTGGCCATGAGCAACAGTCTCTTTGTTGGCCTTAACAACCAGTGGCCAGATATCGTCAATGAGCTTCTCCTCCTCCCCAGACTTGATGCCCTCCATAGGCTCAATAATGAGGAGAGGCTGGAAGCGCATAGCTCCAGCAACGATGGCGCCTTTGACTCTCGGATGACCTGTAACAATTTCCTCAATAGTTAAAGGGTTTAACTTCTCACCGTTGGATAAGATGATAATGTTATCAGCTCGACCATAGTACCTCCAGTGGTTAGGCAGCGTGGGATGCTTGCAGTACAGATCCTTCGTACTATACTCCCTAGCCTCAGGAAAAGTGTAAAAGATACCCTGAAGAGGGTCCTCTTTATCCTTGCGCACGATAATTTGTTCGTAGATATCTTCCTCTTCGGTAACTCGGCGCCAGTTGACTCCCATGCAGTCTGAGTCAATAATGAACCATTGCCAGAGACTTAGGTTCTTCTGGAAGAAATACGGCAGAACACCGGTCCTAATTAATGGTTAGATAAGTTTTTTTCCAAGGATTCTGGGAAGGACAGGTACTCAGTGGACGCAATAAGGCTGGATACAGGGACTTCGGCCTTGGTAAGCAGGTTCCCAGCATCACGGGCGAGGTTACCGCCGCCAAAATGCACCCTCTTCATCTTTTTCAACCAGTCAACGCCCTCAGGCATGCTAGCCATCTCTTCTAATATCGAGGGGGGCAATATAACATTGTCGACATGGGCGTACTGAAGAGCGTCGAGAACAGTCTGCGGTGTTAAAGGACGATTTGTAAAGCCAAGGGCAACAGGGTGTTTCCAGTAGATGGCGGCCAAGATTGACATGCAGCACCCAGCAGCGTGAAATAGAGGCATTGGCAGGAAGAGGCGCTCGCCAAGCGTGATGGACTTGATGCAGTTCATGGAACCCATAAAGTCTGCGAGGTTGTGAAAAGCATCGCCAACAGCAATCATAGCAACGCGGAGAACAACAGGCTTCGGCAGGCCAGTACTACCGCTTGTATGGAGCACAACAACTGGGTCCATCTTGGCCTCTTCAAAGGTCTTGATGTAAGGGAAATGCGTGTACACCTCAGTGTCTTCAAGCCAAGCTTCAGCAGAGCTGACCACAATTATGTCCATTTGACGCTCTTTTGCCAGAGGCTGGACAACATCGTCGAAGGATGAGTCGCAGCAGATGATGTTGCAGTCTGTCTGCTCCAAAAGATTCATCTGACCCTTGTGAGAATTTCTGGGTGAGATTAACAAGGCCTGCATATGGTCAGCTTGAGTACGTTCTCATAAGGAGCGCACCCACCTTGTACCCTGCCTTGATACAGGCGATTGTGAAAATTGCGTAGCGCACATCGCTGGGTCCGATATAGGTGAGCGTGGGAAAGGTCCCCGGTTCAGGCCTGCCCCTTTTGCCGACAATCAGCTGAGCTATGCGGTTTACCGCGTTCGCAACCTGCCAGTAGGTCACTTTCTTCCATCCATCCTTGGGGTCGGATGAGCGAGGCACCGAGAAGATTTCCGCGTCGGGATCTGTGTTGGCGATCTCGTCAAGTACTTGGGGAATCAAGCGCTTTCCGTATTGCGGCGCGTTCATGGTGTGTTGTTGAGAAGTAGATATTGGTGTCATGCGACAGTGGTATTCAGTTTACGGGTATGTTGGAATCCGATGATGGTTTGGTTTTGATTCAGTGAAGAGTGTTAGAGACAGCTACTCATGTCACAGGTGAGAGAGACTGGATCAAATGGTTTATATACTCGATGAAGAGGAAAACCTTTATTCATATCCGTCGCCATCAGCCAGAGGTAATGCAAAACGGAAGCGGCGTTTTTCTTTAACATCCAAGTCCGTTCATCGAGCCGCAACTTAGGAAATATGGTGATGAGAATGACGTCATGTGCCCGCATCGTCGGCAGTTTCAACGCTCTGCACCAAGGCGTCTGAACCTACCGAGTCATTAGCAGCCGGTCGGCGCTCAATGGTGCGCCGAGGCCGATATGGGGCGCGAATGCAGGAGGGTTTGTCCGAAGTTCATTTGTTATAGCTGGCCGACAGATCTTCAACATGGACATCACGGAAGAATCTCATAAACTAGTAACATGGGTTGGGCAAGCTTCAAAGTGCTTATCCACCAAAGGGGGTTTAAAGCGCAGTTGGGCTGTTTGGGGCGGAGAGATGGTAAAAGAGCAAAGTCCGAAAGTAAAAGATGGAAATTCGGCCTTTGGATTACAAGCCCCTGGTCTCTATTTTCTTCCATGAAAAAGTGCGACTGCGAATGAAAAGCCCGCATCGGGTCCCATCCACGATTGTGCAAAGAAGGAGGGAGGGCCGGCAGACGGACTTTTGCTGTGCTAGGTTGTGCGTGCGTGCTCAGATGTGGCCGCTAGGTTGGGTCAAGCAAGAAGTCAAGCTTTGATGGTATAGGACGGGCCGTGATATCCGCTTTTGTCTCGGAGAGTCCGGGAAGTACGTGGCTGTCTAAACTTTCTTGCCTGGGCATTTACCCAGGTTTCCCAAGATACTCGCACTAATTAAGCTGTGAAGACAACTGTAGCTTCAAAGTCAAGTGGACGCAGGCTACACCTCCTTACAGTGTGGGTGCTAGCAGTACTTGTTGGATTGACGCCAGCTTCTGGGTAAAAGGGTGCTGGAACTGCATTTCCTAGCCACAGCGATATGCACGAGCTGTCGATGAGTAGTAAATACAAGACAGAATCCCGCTTGACTGGAATGGGGGAAATTCATTCATCAAGCATAGCAATTGACAGAATACGGGTATCATGTGATTCATTGTCGTATTCAGGAGAAAGACAGCCGTCCGAGGATATGTCTGGTGGCTCTGTGAGGCTAAATTCATCTTGTTCTGGCAAACATAACTGAAGGGCTATCTCCATCAAAATGTATGAAATTAGTCTGGTGTACGATGCGGCGACGCGTCAGAGGAATGTTTTTGGTCAGTGGCACTCACGGGGACCATGAACCTATTAGGAACATTGATGGTTGTCAAGCTGTTGCTTAACACAACTGCTACCTCCTCGGGCCCGGTATGTTGATGGCTGTCGGCACGGGCTCGGCCCAACTATAACTACCGCCCCGGGCCTGGCATAGAGGCACTGGAGTTCTATGAAGTAAATACTCCTAGTCGCTTTAGTATATACTCATCGACGTTATCACACAACAGAGCCGATTAATGAGCCGACACCGAACACTTGTGATGCATTCCCAGGAGTTTCCTACTATCCTTTGGTATAAAAGAGTCTACAGACAACCGCTTGAAAACCATTTTCACTCACACACCGACTCAGTCACACCCTCACAAAGACAATCTTACTCAAATTTACATGATGACGCCTCTTATCGGAATTGAAGAGCATTTCTTTTCGCCCCTCGCTCCTGAGCGACGGGGCATATACGTTCGTCCTAGCTCCCAGGAATACGGTCCTATTATACCAAAGAAGCTCGCCGACATTGGTCCAGCACGACTTCAAGACATGGCCAGTGCATCCGTCGCTATGACAGTCCTTTCCCATCTGCAGGTGATTCCTGAGCCGGAAGCCTGCAAAGCTATCAACGATGATACCTACTCCAAGATCGTCCAGCATCTCGACCGCTACGCTGCCTTTGCGCTTTTGCCCCTCAACGACCCTTCCAAGGCGGCAACTGAATTGCGCCGATGCGTGCAGGATCTGGGCTTTGTAGGCGCGTTGACGCCAAACCACCTTGATGATGGAAGCTTCTTTGATTCGCCGCAGTTCTATCCGTTATGGGAAGCGGCTCAGGAGCTAGATGTGCCCATCTATATTCACCCAACCTTTTCACCCGAGGCCGAAACGGAAGTCAACTTCAAAGGACCTTATGACGCCAAATTTGAGAAGGCCATAGGGTTAGGGTGCTGGGGCTGGCATTCCCGTATAGGCGTCCACATCCTCCGTCTGTATGCGGCCGGCATATTCGACAAATTCCCCAAGGTCAAGATCATCATCGGACATATGGGTGAGATGTTACCTTTCATGCTTGACCGCATCATCAGGCTGTGGCCTGCCTCCGAGACACCTAAGCGCGGGCTGAGAGAGGTTTGGGATGGGAACATTTGGATTACGACGAGCGGGATGTTTTCGCTTGCGCCGATGGCCTGTCTGTTGCAAGAGACCAAGATCGAGAGAATCTTGTTCAGCTGCGACTATCCGTTTGCCGAGTACGGGGTGGCAAGGGGGTTTATGGAGCGGTTGAAGGCGAGTGGGCTTGTTAGTGACGAAGATTGGGAGAAGATTGCGTGGAAGAATTCGAAGGAGCTCTTGAGATTAAAGTTTGAGGTAAAGGAGTAACAAAAACGCACACGTACCGTTTATTGTGCTGTAGCTGCCACCTGTAAAGCTCCCGAGTCTGAGATATCTTGCGTTCTCTTCTTTTTGTTTTTCTTTTTTTTTTTCCAATCCAACCGCCTTGTATTTAAACCCACATAAATGTTTCATCGCTTAATATGGCATTCTTGAGTTTCTTTACACCTTGGTAAACTTCCCTTTTCTGGAACTGTGTATTTTTTACCTCTGGCATTCAAATGGCAGCTCAAAGGCGGCGAAGTGAGAGGAGCCTCATGCCTCTTTACAGTTCCTGGTCATCGACCTGGAAACCCTGCCGCATGGGTAGCTGACCCGCCATCCAGATGAAGGGAAGCTCACCCACATCCGTCACTGGGCCCTAAGGATGTGGATGATCTGTTCTGCAGGTACATACGATGGTATCCGACAAAAGAAAAAGCTCCCTGCCAGGTATTTTCTGCCCACCCCAACCCTCACATCCCCGCTGAGAGTACTTCTAGCAGCCTGCTGTGGCCTGATAGTCAATTTCCCTTAGTGGGATTACTGTAATTCTATAAGTCATAAGGTTATATGCGGGGGTAGACACAATAAGAGGCTTTTACTTACCTATATAAGCTCTAAGGGGCCCCACGTGCTAAACTTGGGGCCAAGCCGGATCTGGGAACCTACCTCCTATTATGATTGCAGCCGAGCGCCGCCAAGTCTTTTAGAGCGGGGGCGCTAAAGCCTTTCGACAGATGTCCGAGGACTAGCTCTAGTTCTAGGTCGTTGTTGGCGTTTCGAGTATATAGTGCGCGGCACGACAAGCTACACACTCGGGATAAACTAAGCCTTAGTAGGCCGGCCCTCTCCTCGCAAAGCCGCTTCGGCGGTTTGGATAGAGTGCGCTAATGCACTATACCCATAGGTAGTACATGAACCCGAGAAAGCCGACCTAAGTGTCGCCTATGTGAGACTGGAGGCTCGGTTCCTAATATCCAGCTATGTCTTGGCCATCAAAACCCAGCGTTGGCCTTGTGCCGCGAATTCCGAATCTACAGTAGGGTGACTACAGGCTTCCCAAAGACACCCTGGGGAGGCGAGGAGATGGGCATCGTCAAAGGCGGTCCGGCCATGTTGGGGGCCATCATCGTGGAATACAAAAGTACAGGAGGCGGCTTCAGCCGTCGCAACAGAGTCGAGATCTCCCGTTCCATCTTTCTATCATTCTTTTTCCTACCAGAGAATCTTTCACTCTCTGGATCTTTTTCTCTCATTCATTCGCTTCTTTTTACTCGTTGCTGTGCAACATACTATTGAACCCTCGAAAATACAGTTGAACACTTTGTCGACACAATCCTTCCCAAGCTCCCAATAACACCAGACCCCATTCCATGATGACAATGTCTTTCCTCATCACCGCTCTCGCCCTCGCGAGCACCGCCCAGGCGTACCACCAGATCAACGCCAAGGTCGCCTTTCGCAAGAACATCGACCCTATCGTCCAGCCCGGCCAGTATACCAGCCACATGCACACCTTCTTCGGCTCGGACCAGGTCACTGTCAATACAAAGACCAGCGCCGAGGCACAGACGGGCTGCAATACCAACGACAATCCCAACGACTTGTCCATCTACTGGATCCCGACCCTGTACGGCGTCAAGAACGAGAACCGCATCCCCATCGAGCCCCTCTCCTTCAAGGCCTACTACAACAACATTGGCGATGCTGAGGTCACCTTCCCCCAAGACTTCAAGGTCGTCGCCGGCAACGCCGACGCCAACTCCCAGGCCGACGTCGACGCCCGCTCTAGGCTCGAATGGTTCTGCAATGTCGGCGGCGGCCAAGGCACCAAGGACGCCTCGGCCTTCCCCACGTCCACCTGCGACCGCGGCCGCCTCCAGGCCATCCTGACCTTCCAAGACTGCTTCAACCCAGCCACCATGGCGACCGCCTACTCTGGCGGCGAGCACCGCCAAAACAGCAACTGGTGCCCAACCGGCATGAAGCGCATCCCCCAGCTGCGCTTCTCCGTTCGCTACGACGTGTCCGCCGCCGGCAGCTGGAACGGTGTCGCGCCCCTGGAACTCGCCAGCGGGCCCTCGTACAGCTTCCACGGCGACTTCATCAACGGCTGGCTCCCCGAAGCCGCCGAGAACCTCATGGCCGCCACTGACAAGCGCGAGTGGCAGCCCGTCGGCGGCCCAGGCCGCGCCCAGGCCTGCACTCCCGCCGACCCCGACCCGGAGAACGGCACCTCGGACTGGGCAGAAAGTGTTCGCGCCATGGAGGGCGCGGGTAACAACGCGCTGGCACCCAGCGTCCCTGCGGTTGAGGCTAAGGAGACTCCCGCCACTCCCGCCACTTCCGCCACCACCGAGGAGGACAACGATTGCTACAGGAAGAGGGCTCTCAGGGCCATGAAACGCATAAGCCGTATTGCTCGCCTCTCCGTCCGCATCTAAGCGAGGCTCGTATTCCGTCCCTCGCCGCGGGGACTCTGATGCCAAACACAACGCACTCATGCCGGGTCTGATGTCTCTAATGTCAAGTTTGCTTGACAACTTCACTCTGTACACTTTTTTTCTTTTTTGTTCTTAGTCCATGACTCCACTCGAGACCAAATACATATACCTCTTGATGAGCTATTGTTAAAACTCTGACAATCTGTAATGTACCATGGTTCGTGATGTTGGATGCGACCCTGCTCCTCTGACGGAAGAACCCACGGAAGAACCGCCCCTCGGAAGTTTTGTCCACCGACTCAAAGCAACCAGGCGTCATTGCATGCATGGAATGATAGTTGGCCCATCGGCTCGAATGATGACTTCAGAGCACCAAAAGATATGCCCCTGCCGTTCATGTTCGTCCGCTTCCTATCCCACTTTATCTATAAAGCCAAGATGGTCCTCTCCCGAAGCGAGGGAGCTCCCCCAGCAGCGATTCCCTCTCTCTACAAACGTTCAGAGACCAGATGGAGATCGTCCGTTCATGCACGGCTCAAACCACTTCCAAGCTGCTTGCCAGCCCTAAACTGCTTTCAGGCTCTAACGTCAAGCACCCACATTTGGCCCCCCCCCACATTTGGCCCCCCCAAAAATGCCTCACCACCACCACCAGCCTCCTGTTTTCTCCAACTTCATCACATTACAACATTCACAGTTCTTAACCAAATGGCTTTATCTTTTCTATATACCCTTTTCTAGTCTTTATAGGCTAATACACTAAGTATGAGGTTAACTAGGCTTTAGATGCTGTTGCTAATGGCTAGTCTATCTATAAGGCATCCTCTAAATAGGGGATCCTAAGATTAACACTTTGTTATTAACTTTAAGGCACCTAAGCAAGGGTAGCTGCATTTTCTGACCTTTAGAGGCTTTCCTTTAATTAGGAGGCTAAGCTAGCTGAATAGGTGCAAATCCAGCATGCCCTTAGGCTTGCTCTAACCTATTAGCAGGTAAAGGTATTTGTAGAAAGGATCCTTTATACTATAGGGGATATAGATCCTTTAGGAAAGCAATAGATCTAAGGCTTTAAAAGAAGAAACCTATTAATTAAGGTCTAAAGAAGTTGCCCTATAGACTTTAGATGTATTAATAGAGCATCTACTAAGGTTATTAAGGACTAGTTTAAACTCCTTGCTATACTAGAGATTAAGGGTATTAAACTAGCTAACAGATATAACATAGATAAGACTAGTATCCTTAAGGGCTAGGGATCTAATGGGCTAGTGCTAGGGATAGCTGAGATAAAGTCTGTCTATAAGAAACAGCCTAGATTAAGGGTATAGGTATCTATTATTAAGTGCATCTCTGCTATAGGCTATACCTTAAATCCCCTTATTATATATAAGGGTAAGATAGTCTAGCAGTAGTAGTTTCCTCTAGATCTTAGCCTTTATAAAGGATAGTAGTTTACTGCAATAGAAAATAGATAGACTACAGACAATACTATAGTTAAATGGCTGCAGAAGGTCTTTATCCCTTAGACTATCCTTTAGACTGCCTCCTAGGGTAAGGAGGCTAGACTGCTAGTTATTAATAGCTATAGGAGTTACATAACAATAGAATTTATATAGATATGTTATATTAATAACGTCTATCTCTTATTTTTACTACTATATACCTCCTATATCCTTTAGCTACTTAACTAGTTAGTCTTTAGCTTTGTGAAGGCAGTTTATAGGAAGGAGCTTAGATACTTTAGTTAGTGGAATAATTCTACTATTATAGGTAAGAGGAACTTTATAGGCTGTTATTAGAAGGCTTATCTAGCAGGCTTAATAATAGATAACATTAAAAGTAGTTAGAAATATACTAGCCTATAGCCTGTCTCTATAGCTAAGCCCCTTATAAGCCCTTTAATGCTCCTATTAACACTAGGGCTATTAGATTAGGCCTGCAAAAGGTAGTCTAGAAGTAAAGAAGCTAAAGGATAGGCATCTGCGTTATCTGCAGTAGTATAGTTAACGCTAAGGAAGATGAAGGATCTGGCTGGCTAACTGAAGCTATTTATAGAGCTGGATAATAATGCCTCTACTTAACGCCTTCTGTTTATAAAGGTAAAAAAAGGCTTTAGTAAGCAGGCATATAAGCTAGCTACTACCTAGCATAAGCTAGAGCTTCTGCAAGTAAAGGTTACAAGCACTGCAGTTAGGAAAAGAAAGGCAGTCTAGCTGGATTTAAACACTAAGTTTGCTAACATTAAGGACATCTAGAAGGCCTAAGTTGAGGCTGGCGAAAAAGAGGATATTACAGATGGATCCAGCAAGTCTGATATACCTAGTGAAGCTGAAAGCTGTATTGTAGTGGCATCTAGGCCTAGTCAGTAATTAATTGAACATACTGATGTTGGTGGGAATGCCCTCGTTTTTGGGGGGGCCAAATGTGGGGGGGGGCCAAATGTGGGGGGGGGCCAAATGTGGGTGCTTGACGTTAATGGAAATTACGCGCCTGCTGACACACTTCGGTGTAAGTAACAGGGGCCACAGCAATATTTTTACCTAGCCATTGTGCTAGCCATTCGGAGGGCTCCAGGCGAGGGGCACACAGGGTAAGGATTTAGGGGTTGTGAGACACGCTGAGGGCCCAGGCTGGAGGTCGGAGCCCGGCGGGAAACAGCTGGAAGCGCCGCAGTGAACAATGGCCAGTCTGGGATGACCCTCGAAGGGATTTTTCGGTTTGCCTTGTCAGTTGTTATTGGCGACAGTTGTGCGGTTTTTTTTTTTTTTTTTTTTTTTCCTTCTGTTTTTTTCCGCTCGCCAAACGCTTGACTCCGTTGCCCAGAATGCCGAGATCCGGCCCGTCGTGAATAAGGATAACGCGGCACGTCCATCGGTTAAGTCCAAGTATTAGCGGCAACAAACCCCATGATGTAGGCGACATGAATACGATGGAGCCACCTAGTCCAATGTAAGCTTGGTCTTTTCTAGTCTCGCTTCTTGGGAAGTCAGAAGTTGACCAACCATTGCGTCCGTAGAAGTAGCGGACATGGGAATGCCAGCCTCACTGACTCGTCTCATGTCGCTAAAGCTGGATTTTACGTCCGCGGCAATAGTTACTTGAACGGGAATGGTGTTGAGGGGAATACGCTTATTCCAGTTGATACACTTTGGGGGGGTGGGCCTGAGAGTGGATGGTTTGACTTACACCAATCACCACCATACAATCTGGATTGGCCTTTGTAGAAAATGACAAGTCGTTATAGGCCGCCGCGTGCACCGTCGTGAACGCAAAGGCTGTGGTGGAGAGATATTCTAGCGTCGGCAAAAGAAGCAGACCTTTTGTGGTTCTTACGTGCGCGCGTGCTAAGCGATGTGCTCGTGCCGGCTGTCACTTAACTTACATGGGTAGAGCGGTTAATATCAGCACGTGCTCCATCGTATACGCAGACTCGCTCCTCAGCAAGTCCACAGCACAACTTCACCCTAGGTAGACCATGATTAGTCAACCGTGCATAGTTGTTGTGGTCGCCATCTTAAGTTTAGTCATATAGGGTACAGATTGCTGTCACAACTGTCAGTCAAAAAGAAATAGTCCGAGATACCTGATACGCCATTCAGCTAGGGGTCGCAGGGATTGGGTACTGCAGTGTAGCTGCAACTGAGGCGGGTGATGAGGGAGGCGTTAAAAGGACGAAGAAATATAGACAAGACCAAGACCAAGTCGGATGTGTACTTGTTGGCAGGTTGTTAGTGCGCCTTGCTCAACAGACGGCGGCTTGTATGCCGCCCCAGTCCTGACTCACACACTAAGGAGAACAACCGAAGCCAGCCAAGCCCGAATATCCGTGTGCTTCTTTGCCCTCCAATTTAACAATACCCCCCTTCTTAGCGCGTAATCTCTCAAAGCTTCGCCCGGTATGCCTGGTCCCTATATTGGTTAGGCTACTAAGGACAGGGTACGTTAGGTGAGCTGCATCCTAGATTGACACGAGCCATACTCTGCTGCTAATGTCTTACAGTGCGGTACCCTAAACTGCCCCTAAAACCCCGACCTCGTCGACCATGTGATACTGAAAAGTCCCTTGTCGCGGTGAAGTTTGTGACTGCTGTAACAGTGACCCTGTGAACTGCTTGCAACCCCGGCACGGGGAGCTTGAGCGGCGGTGACAGCAGCAGTTCATCGTCGGCGGTGCGCCCATTAGTGACCTCAGACGAGCTGCAGGACGCCTGACAACAGTTCCTTAACCAAAGCCCTGTGGAAATAGTCTCAGGCTGAAACGCCTCCCGGCCATTTGGTGATGTGTCGGCAAAATCGATATAGATCGCGTGTGTCGATGTCTGCCATTGTGCGCTGCCGTGTAGGCATAAGGGGGTGGCAGCAAAATCGGTGTAGGTGAGCAATAGATAGGGCCCGCGGCCAATTGAGAATTCTGTCCTTGGTGCGGTTCAAGAAGGGAACGACAGGCATCTCAAAATGAACAGGAACCGAAATTACTCACGGGTGAACTACGTGTCTCGAATGCTTCGCCGCGCCTTAGCCGAGCGCGATGCAGCGAAGTCTAGATTGGGCAAATGGACGCATCTCACTTTACAGTGTGGTACTTTTATGCCAGGTTACATGGGGAGGGTCAATGTAGTACGCCCTTCTGGAGTGAAATGTCGCAAAGTACCTTGATCACTAGGGGATTGAATTAGCAGGGAAGATACCTGGCAGAGGTGCAAGATTTTCTACCTACAACCTCGTCAGGTCGCCATCTATCGATAATAACGGCAAGATTAGAGCTAGTAACACCTTCCTAACAGTTTGCCAGGTGGCGATGTGTGAACTGTTATGTGTTAAAGAGGGTGTTTCAAGCCAATGGGCCGCCACATAATCATCAATAAATCCGCAACACAGATTCAAGCCGCCAGTGATGTGTAACAAGGGGGGGAAGACCATCCACATTGCAACAGCATTGAAATTTTCATTTGATTGTGGCTCGCTTAAGCTCAATGACATGTTGCAAAAGAAGTCGAGTTCACTTCTGTCAATCTATATAAGAGCCTGCCTTTGCCATCGATCAACAGTGAAGCTTACTTGTAGGCCAGCACCGGTTGCTTGAAGCTTCTCAGACACTCATTTAAGATTCTCTTTCAAGATTTCCATTCGTTAAGTTTGTTATTTAAGATTCTCATTCCAACTTTCCCATTCAAAACTCTCTCGTTTGCTACAGCACGAATTTGAAGATGAGACTACACCTTCTTCCCCCCCTGGCCACCGTGGCATTGGCGCATACTATTATGCAATCATTCAACGGACACCCGCAGGGATCGGGCATCTACATGCCAGCAGATGACTCGGTATGAACCAGAAAAAAAAAAAACACTGCGCTTCTCGAAAAAAAAAAAAAAAAAAAGGACTAATCCTCATGTTCCAGTTTATTTCCGACGTGAATTCGAACTCGATGGCTTGTAACGGCGCTCCCGTAGGATATTTTACATCTTCTTCAGACGTTCACACCGTTGAGGCGGGCTCTGAAGTGACGGGAGCATGGCTTCACACATTGACAAGTACGTGCTCGATACTGCAAGCAGAAAAGCGAGATTACTAATCGCCACCTTTATCAGGCACTGGGCCTGATGAATTTGCCGACAACAAAGTAATCGATTCTTCTCACAAGGTACTTAAAACTGGAATCCCCATGACCTCAGTTCAGCCACACGACTTACCTCAAAAAAAAAAAAAAACAGGGACCAGTGTCTGTGTGGATGAAGAAGGTGTCCGATGCAACCAAGAACCCATCTTCTGGCCCTGGCGATGGTTGGTTCAAGATCTCCGAAGATGGCTACACCAATGGTTTGTGATTTCCTGACATGAAAATATGGCTCTGGAGGGCTTGACTAATTCCATGGTGTAGGCAAATGGGGCGTTGACAATCTGGTATGCTTTCCGCCCTCGTGCTCCCAGATTCACAACATCTCGGTCGAGATTTAGCCTGACGACGTACGTACCCTACTAACACGAATGCAGATTGCTGCTGGTGGGATTCAAAAGGCAACTGTTCCCAAATGCATCGCCAACGGGGACTACCTTGTCCGCTTCGAGATTCTCGCCTTGCATTCGGCCTCCAAGCCTGGCGACGCACAGTTCTATGTGGGTATATTCTTCGATCAATAAAACATCGTGTGCTGACTTACTATGCAAGATGGAATGCGCGCAAGTCCGTGTAACTGGTGGCACCGGCGCTGAAACACCAACTACTGTCTCAATCCCTGGAGTGTATAAGGTATGTAGGTCATTGTAGACTTGAAGCGCTCGAGACTAACACAAGGGACAGGCAAATGACCCTGGTGTCACCGTCATGATCTGGAACAATTTTGGAAAGCCATACCCGTCCAGCTATAGTGTTCCTGGTACGACATCTCTTGAAATCCAGTCCCCGCTCTCTGATTGCATTGTGTTCTAATGATATATAGGACCGCGTCCATTCCAGTGCAGCGGCTCGTCCAGTGAAGGGAACAACAACACCGTTGAGACCAACACCCCCGTCAAGACTAACAACCCCGTCAAGAGTGGTGCCTGCTCCTCCAGCAAGGGCGGGAAAAATGGTGGCGGTAGACGGATGTTCAAGAGGATGTAGTGCGGTGACTAAAGATAAGGCTGCTATTTTGTTGTGATGGGTTGAAGTTGGAGGGTGGTGATGGTGATGAGAGGGGAATATGAGTTTTAGGTGTTTGCGCGTGTGGACAGTGTCCCAAAGCGTGTGGGTTGACCTGACTTTACTTGACTCTGCTGATGAGGTAACTAAAGAAATTCAAAAAATGTCGGTGCCGGGCCTCAACAGCCGCCGACACCGGGAATTGTGGATCGGAGCGCATTCGCGATGAACCTTCGGAGCCGTGATTTCCGACCGGCAAACACGGCAAGTTAGTTTCCTGGCCCGTTTTTCTTGCCAAGTCCAAGAGACACCAAGATTGCGATCGTGCTCGATGTGCTGTGCTGTGCTGTGCTGTGCTGTGCTGTGCTGTGCGGTGCTGTGCTGTGCTGTGCTGTGCTGTGCTGTGCTGTGCTGTGCTGTGCTGTGCTGTGCTGGGCGCTAGCCAATTCGGCGAACTGTAAACTGGTCGCGAACCAATTCAGTCACACAAACCTACGTGCTCCGGCAATCTCGGATAAACTTACTTAACCTACAGGGTGGGAGAGTGTTGCTTAGTGGACTTAAAGCCTGACTGACCCCCCCACCACTCCCATCGCCGCAGTCCATGTAAATATTCTCACACCACTGTCCACGCAAACAAATATCCGTACGAATTTAGTGCACACACTCTTTGAACCGTTGTTTCACTGCACAATGTGGTACCTCGCGAGATTCGGAGCCTACCTCCTGGTCCCGTTTGCGGTTTTTTGGTTTTTGCAGCGAATGCTGACGGCCAGCCTCCATTCACAAAGTGAGAAGCGCCTCGGTTGTCAGCGTGCGCCAGTTAGAATCAACAAACGTCTGGGTGGCATCGACCATATTGCAAGGCTGCTTAGTGCAGACTGGAAAGGTCAGGTTCCGACCGAGTATCTGAAGATCTACAGAGAGCAGAAAGATCATACCTACGAGCAGACCATTTTGGGCACCAAACAGATCATGACAATCGATCCTCTCAACATCCAGGCTATTCTCGCAACCCAGTTCCATGACTTCGAGATTGGGCCAATTCGGCGGGACAATTTTGCACCTTTGTTAGGTGGCGGGATCTTTACTGCAGACGGCAAGTTTTGGTATGTTGGTAGACGTCTCTCTTGAGACACTTTCTCTGTGACATACTAACAAGTGAAAAAGGGAACATTCTCGAGCGCTTCTTCGACCGCAATTTGCTCGTGCGCAGGTCGCAGACCTTGAGCTCGAAGAAACCCATTTCAAACTTATGATGCAATCGTTGAGAACAGACTCCTCAGGATGGACCTCAGTTATTGACATGAAGCCTCTTTTTTTCCGCTTCACAATTGATACCGCCACTGAGTTCCTTTTTGGTACCAGTGTTCACTCCCAGATCCAGACTAGTTCTGGTACAGGAGACTCGGATTTGCGCTCGATTGTTGACGCGTTTGATCGCTGTACGGCTGTCCTGGGAATCCGCACCCGATTATCCGGACTCTACTGGCTGTACAATCCCAAAAGCTTCCGAGAGGACATCCTTGAAATTCACAAATTCGTGGACCGCTTTGTCCACGATGCTTTGCAACGCAAGGACATCCAGGACACCACCAGGAAGGCTAGAAACACATATGTGTTCTTGTACGAGCTCGTCGAGTCCATGACCGACCCTATTCAGGTTCGAAACCAGCTCTTGCACTTACTACTTGCTGGCAGAGACACCACAGCCGGCTTACTGGGCTGGGCATTCTGGAATCTGTCCCGTAATCCCAAGGTTTACCGGAAATTGCGAGAGACGATCATCACTACCTTTGGCACCTACAAGCAACCCCGAGATATCTCTTTTGAGACTTTAAAATCTTGCGTCTATCTCCAGCATACACTAAAAGAAACACTGCGCCTTTTCCCCCCGGTGCCCCTCAACGCACGCCAAGCTGCTCGCGATACAACACTACCTAAAGGAGGTGGCACAGACGGCCTCGGTTCCGTTTTTGTCAAGAAAGGCACGGAAATCGGTTACTCTGTATATGCGATGCATCGTAGAAAGGACATTTGGGGTGACGACGCGGAAACATTCAACCCGGATCGTTGGGCTAACAGGAAGCCCGGATGGGACTACCTTCCCTTCAATGGTGGCCCTCGTATCTGCCTGGGACAGCAGTTCGCACTGACCGAGGCGGCATATGTCTTGACAAGACTATTGCAACGGTTCGATCAAGTTGAGAACTGTGATCCTGAAACGCAGCCCATTCACTCTTACAATCTCACCAGCGCTCCAAAGCAGATTCCTGTAAGATTTCATGAAGATAGGACTTGAACATTCGATAGGGCTGAGGGGGAAATAACAGAATGAAAACGTCAAAGCCTGCGTGTGTATGTGAAGCAATACGACGCCAAGAGGCGTTTTAAGGACCTGGGAGCTCAGCGGGATGAATGCAATAGAGCTGATTTTGTTGTTTGAGCTGGAGACTGTATAATACTAGTAACTTGATCGACGGCCCATACTGGTAAAATTTGACTTGGTGGTAGGAGGTCTTCCTGATTAGTATATCAGACTGTTGAGAATACCTGACGCCCAGGAAGTACCATACATAGGACGCACCCAGAGATTCTGGGTGCGTCCTACTAAGCAGGCTTTTTCCGTTCGGTGTATCCGTATCCGTTCGATATAAAGGAAGGTGCCTGCTTACCCTTGGTGACACCCTTCACGATGCAAGCAGGCAATGAAGGCTGACGGTTATTCTCATCGTCTAGCGCGCACTCTTATCGGCCACCAAGGACAGGATGGCTCCTAGTATGCAGGGCTCCCGCAGACCTAATGATGATGCTGCTCCTCCCTCCAACACCAGCATAACCGAGGTCGAAGTCTCTGCAGGTCTCGAGGAAATTCTCAACACCGTCACCCAGCTCTCCTCTGCCAGCTCCAGAGACACGACCACTTCGACTTCACCCATTCAAACTTTGGTCACAGGTGGTGCTGGTAGTGATGCTGGCGGTGGTCCCACAGTCTCTTTCCGCCATCCCGAACCTCTCTCAAGCTCATCCATAATAAGCTGCGCTCGAATGGCTTTGCTGGTTCCCAAATCAGCATCGAATACTACCCCAACTAGGGCCACGTTCGATTTAAAATGCCCTAGAGCGTGGTTCATTCGACGCTCCATCAATAATTCAACAAGCTCATGCGCAAGGCGACCTAAGACAGGCTGTCTCACCTCGAAGAGCTCTCCCGATCGGCCTCTCCCCTTCTCGGCGATGACGGTGCGCAGGGCCAAATTCTTCCCGATCAGGGCTGGTCTTCGCACGCAATCGACCCGTGGGTCCGGCTGGTCTCGAGGTGGACGTCTCCCAGACAATACAGGCAGGTAGGATCAAAATACCTCTCTCCGCTAGCCTCCTGTTTACGGGCATTTGCTAAGCCTTTTTGACAATGTTAGAATGCATCTTCAGTTATTATGCATGAACAAGAAACTGTCTTTCTTTCAACTAATACACCTTAGCTGCAACAGTACGGATGTATCATGGCCACAAACATGCCGCATACTCGGGGTACTTCCCTGGCACGCCATAAATCTGACTCAAGTCATCACTGAGCATCTGTGGCCCCTTTAGGAACGCGTCCTTCTCCTTGGAAGTCTCTTTGGAAAAAAGATGCCTCTTCAGCGCCACGTTCCATGCAAAACTCGAGTGTCCCACGCCTCCGAATTGCGCTGCTCCCAACATGACCAGAAAGTCAATCATGCCCTTTTGATCCCACGTCAACGCATCTAGTCTTTTGCGGTTCTTCCCCGTCAGCAGGTCCTGCTTCGTCACGACCCGCACCCCACGCGGCACCGCGTCCGCCTCGAGCATCGCCACCTGCGTCTCGTTCCCGGACGCGACGTACATGACCGAGAGGCCCGACCGACCCGCCTGGTCAAAGAAGGCGTCCGTCTGCTTGCTGTACTCGGACCACTCCCACATCGGGTCGGCCGGGTTCCAGCTGTCGAGTGCGTCCTTCTCGGTGCGCAGGTGCGCGCCGAAAAAGTGCCTGTTGATGCTGAGGATCGTGGCGCTCGCGAGCCGCCGGACATCTGCGCGGAACTCGAGGATGGTGCCAAATGTCGTCGCGAAGACCTCGCCGTCGCTGTTGATCGGGTACGTGAGGTACGACCGGCCGAGGTCCACCATCATTGGGCCCTGCGTGGGACGCCCGGTCGGCGCGACGTCGGTGGTGTTGTTGATCTCGTCGAGCCACCGGTACAGCTGAGACTGCCACTTTTCCGGTTCCGCAATACCCGTGCTGGCAACATGCTCTTCGTCGACGAGGGATTCCGGGAAGAGGCCGAGGGACCATGTTCGCGCCGGGCCCAGGGATTCGTAGACCTCGTCCGTGTCGTTGTAGAGCTGCAGCTGAGGGCACGAGAGGTGCAGCGAGTCGATGAAGTGCTGTCTGTCGAAGAGGTACTCCATCTCCTGTCGCCGCCCCGTCCGGATGTGGGAGATGTCCGAGTCGTTGCGCTCAAAGATGCGCGGCATGACCAACGAGCCCCCAGCCAGCATCGTGTATCGCACGCAGTTCAAGATCGAATTGCGGATGTTGCCGATTCCGCCGACGTTGTTGTCGCATGTAAACACAACCCGCATCGCCTTCTCCGCATCCCACTCTGTCTTGTCGCAAACCGCCCGAATGACGTCGGAATTGATCGGCTCCAAGTCATAGACGTCCTGGTGGGATAGTCGCGGAATCCATGTAAGGCTCGAATCCATGCCAGCGCGGTCGAGGCACAGCTCTTCACGAAACACCCACAGGAACAGGAAAAAGACGCCCACAGCAGCCGTATTAGTGAAGCGGCTGAAGCGCCGTGCCGGGTACCCTCCGATGATGCCCATGATGTGGTTATATTGTGGGAGTAGGGCTGCGACTGAAGCGGCCTCTAGAACGGATCCTCATGGGCCCATGGGGGAAAGGCGAAGGACTTTGAGTGAGGTTTTAAAGAGTTTTCCCAAGAGGGAGGATTTCATCCCTTGTGTGCCAACGCTGCATTCCAGAGCATCGCCCAAGGCTTGCAGCCTATCCCTTAATTAGCCCATGCAAAAGGCATGATATCTACGTCTGACTAAGTATAACGTAGTACTAGTCATCCCCCAGGTGTGTCCAGGCGCCCCTGCTCCACGCTGCATTATACGGATGCCACATATTGAACTACGCAATTTGGAGGAAAGCCGTTTTGAAAACACCTTGGATTGGTAAGCGTAGTTAGTAGCTCCAGCATGCAGACTCTTTCAGCCAATGGACATGTTGGACGAACTAATTTCAGCGTCCGTGCAGGGAGATGAGACCTTTGGGGTGGACTAGAAAATTCAACTGGTGCAAATTGAAGACGAACGAATGAAGTAAAATGTTGACGTTGATAGGTGTGTCTCCTCCAAGTTCTATTCCGGGGCTGCCTCCGGTCAACTCCCCGCTCGGGTCCTGTCAAGGCCCTATTTTCGGCGCTAGTGCGGGGAAACCTTCGGGGTGGGGCCCGGGCCACTTCGGAGCCAACGCCTTCGGCCCAAATCCTACCGGGACAAGGAACAACCCCCCAAGCTTTTGCAGTTAGGGGCGAAGGGAATCAGCAACAACACTTGATACTTAGTTTTCAACTCCCTGTGGAAATCGTCCGTGGTCTACCTCATCATCCCTTTTACAATACACAGCTGCCGGACTTTGGTATCAGCCTTCGTGGATTTGTGCGAATTTTGACAGCCCCCCCCCCCCCCCCCTTGGCAAAGTAGGGCGCTACATGCTGCTATTGCTGCTGGTGGTGGCGGGAGGTAGTGGTGATGGCTAAAACTGCTCTTCATACTTCACGTCCGTATCCCATGCTAGTTTCCCATATCCATGTCCAGAAGGCGCTTCCTGAGGCGCGCATCGTCGTCGTCGTCGTCGTCGTCGTCGTAGTCGTCGTGTTTGCAGGCAGCGGGAGCATCATTAAATGCCTTTGCTGTGCCACCGAGGAGAGAGGTCGTTGGCATTGATGTTGGCAAAGGGTTTGTGACGGATATGTGGTGTTTCTTGCCATCTTATGTCTACGGCGTAGTCATCTTGAGGCTGCACAGAAGCGAACGTCAAGCCGAAGACGCCATTGCTCGTGGGTCCTGCAGGATGCGGCGGGTTTGGTTGATGGATGTGGCGGCAAGTAGCAACGTAAAGTTGCAAAAATTCGACCCTTGGACTGTTGCTAGACGCTCTCATAGGACAAGACAAGGCTTTCCTGTCTACGGCGTTTATTCCAGTTTACAGGACCAAATGTGCGGCACAAGCTGGCTGATGGAAGTGGCAAGAAGAAAAATTTCGAGCGTTCTTCGAGTCGGCGTACTCAGGGAGATGTCCGGCACCTAAAAAGCCGTGGCGTTGATAGACGTCGCTTAACGAAGTCCGCTCGGAGAGCTATGGCGAAGCATTAAGAGTAGCCCAAGACCTTTTGAATCTCTTCCGAGATCTAATCGTAAAAGGTCGGCTGAAAGGTTCGTCTATTGAGCCGACATTCTCCAAACACCCAAGTTGTTGATTACGACCACATAATGGTCGAGGGCTTCCACAACGACGACATTGTAAATTTTGTCAACTTAGTGCATGACTGCAATGTAGATGAGTTTGGAAGACCTCAGAGGACCCAGCCAAATCATGATGGCCACGAAGCTTTAAAGAAACGTCGTAGACCGAGGCCTTCCTGGTAATGTCGCACGTCAACCTCTGGTCACAACACGAGAGTACAAGCCAAGGCCGGCGCCCATTTCGCCAAAGAATCAACCAAAGGCTGTATGCAATAGAATCAATCTTCCACAATCAGGGGAGGAGGACGCAGAAGCACACATGTCCTAAATGTTACACACAAGCAAGCAAGCAAGCAAGCAAGCCAAGGTTTCCTATGCAATGTGACCAGGGTTTATGCCTGGTACAACTGAGGCTCCAAGCACTTTGGTGATACCTCCAATGTAAGAACAAACAGTAAACCTTGGAATAGGGGAACTTAAAAGCATCCTACACAAATGAGAACACAAGGAGTGAGTCAAATGGACGGATTATGGATGGTAGCTACTTGCTTACTTAAGCAGCCTTTGGTTGCATCTTTTAAAGCAGTACAAGAGACTCTTGCAGACATGGAGGTTGAAAGTGAAGGCAAGACAAGGAAGGCAAGTGCAAGATCTTATCCTATCAGTCAACGCACCTTCCTTTGTTTGCCTACCTATGTTTACCTAAGGTACCTAGGTACCTACCTCACGTGTGCATATACATTACACATTACACATTACACATTACACATTACACATTACACATTACACATTACACATTACACATTACACATTACACACTACACACTACACACTACATTACCAATACACACCACACACCACACCAAAGGCGCCCTCCCTCTTCCACGCGACCCTCTCTGCTCTCTCCTCTCTTCTTCACATTTCAAGAACGAAACAATCATCTTCTGCTGCTACTGCTGCTGGCTGCTGGCTGCTCTGCGCAACACACATACTCCAAAGTACAAGAACACTGAACCCTCCTATTCTCCTCACTTCCGCAGATGCACCAAGCGCTAACCTCTCTGCACTCTCAGCTGCTATAGAGAGATGGACTACCACTGCATCGAAATCGACCCTGTCGTGTCCGACGCAATCGACATGGCTCGCAATGCTGCAGCTTGCGTCCTTACCGGCCGTCATGGAAGCAGCCCTCCCTGCAGCTGCTCGAACGCTTCCATGCCCTTCTCCCAGGTCGCCTACCGCCGACTCCTCCCTCTCCTAGCTCAAGACTCGACCATCGTCCTCACAAAGCTCCGAACCGAACTCGAGGTCCTTCCCGAAAACAACCTCGCGACCCTCCGATTGAAGATGAGCCAAGGTCCAATCCACGGCTACATACAAGAGCACATCGGTCACATGGTGTACGACGAGGTAAACCCCATCTTCGACGCCGCCCTGCCTGATTACAAGCTCTACTCGCTCGGCCAGCGCGCTGTCGAAACCCTCTACCCCGACGGCTCCTGGTCTGCCGCGACGCCCCAGGAACGACCTGTCGTCCCGCACACCATCTTTGAGGTCTCTCACGCGAACCCGAAAACCGAGAAGGCGCTTCGCGAGAGGCTGCAGAGCTTCATTAGGATGCCTGGCGGCCAGGTCCGATTGGCCTTCGGCATCAAGATTCCATACCACAACATCCAGACCGAGGATGCGGCAGACCGATTGCACCAAATGGCGGCTGCCGTTCTGGACGACATGGACCGCTGCGTCGTCGCCGCCTAGGTGGCGGTCGAGGACGACGACGGAAATGGAATCCGCGTCAAAAGGATCATGAAATGGACCCCTGTCACCCGGCCGAACGCTTGCCTAAAGCTTTTCCCCTCCGACTTTGTCGGCGATGCGACGAAGCTGCCGACGCAGTACATCCGTCCCCCAAGATACGACAGGTGCGTGACTCTCCCCTCTCTCATGAGACATTGCCTGCGTTCGTTGTATGGCGTCGCATTTTTCGCTAACCGCCAAAACCTAATAGGTCCCGCCCCGCCCCGATCCAGCTGCCGCTGCACAAGATTGAGTCTTGCATCCGAGAAGCCGCGGACCTACTCTGAAAGTCGAATCATCGTTGCAGTTTCTCCTGATAGTGGCCGGACCGAATGCCCCGAGAACGGACCCCGAGAACGGAGCGCCCATTGCTTCAATGTCTACAAGGGGTGCGTGCAGGAGTCTGAGCATGGGGGGAATGGAGATTCCATCGGGGTCAAGGGAGGACAGTCAGTGTAGATGGAGCATGGCTGTCACATGCACGGCCGCTCATCAGGGGACTCTTCGTGAAGCGTCCTTAGTCTATGGATTCAGTGTATGTAGAGAGAAGCCGCAGTCAGATTTGAGTCCATCGAGTCCGCAGAGCCCCATGAAAGCCAAGGTGTGCCCACTTCGAGGTGATCACACACCTCCCCAATGGGGTTTGCAGTGCCACAATTCCCACTCGGTGGGACTTCAATGCCCGCGAAAGCCCTGGTCATCAGTGGCGAGGGTCGACATCCACAGTCTGCGCGCGTAGATACAGCACATCCCAAGATAGTTACACTCCCGTCCATAGAGAGGCATGCTTCTTCTTGTAACTTCCTTCGTTGCAAACAGAAATGCACATCTGACTGCGAGATTCGCACCTGCGAATGCCTGCGCGCCAACGTAAGAACCGTCCAACTCTATCAGATAACAGTACCTCGGCCATTGGTGATCCAGTTAGGGCCCCGACCCTAAGAACGCTGAATATTATGCTTACTTTAGAATACAGTTTCTTGGCTCGGCGAAACTATCCCAGATTCCAGAGCTTTTGTACCTATGCCTGTAACCTTGATCCCTGTATGCAGTCCACAAGTTCGTTCCAGGCATGTCAGGATATTGGCAGCTTCTGTTGAAACAAGTTAGGCCTTTAACGAAGTTTGCAGCCATCCAGATAGTTGAAAGTAAGGGATGGACCCGTTTCTAACCTCGTCATACGACTATACGTCCTAGGGATAAGGCATTAAAGCCACCCGGTGCGACATGACTGATGTCTAGCGATGCCACAAGTGACCTAAGAGAACAGAAGACAACAAGGAAAGGCAATACAGTGCTGCAGCGGTAGAGTAGCTCCATGATAGTGGGGTGTGGCGCGGGCAGGCCTTGGCAAAGTTAAGTAAGAGTTTATCTAGTACCTTAGCCCCAGAAGCTGAACTAAATCTTGTACGTGAAAAGCTTGCCTCGACGGGGAGTGGAGACACGGAACGATTGAAGAAGCCCCGTTGGGAGCATCAGAGAGGGCGGAGGGGACGATATGGACAGTCGTCTCTTGTTCGACAGTCGATTTAATTTTGATACAAGTCAACGAGAAAAGCAAAAAGACACAGACACCGATATTCGAACTCGGGGCTACCGTGAGTTGTTCACATAATCAACTTAAAGTTAGCGTTCAAATGGTGGTCTGTGTTTCCCTCTATCATTCGCTAATTTGCATGCATGAAAAACAGCGGACAAACAGCAAATAAATAGTCAGTCTCCGGAAACACCGAAGCGGAAATTAAGTATAAGCTTACTGATCATTAAAGACGACAGATGACAGTGCTCAGCGGGGATCGCGCAGCTGGCCTGACTAGCCCTGCCCTTGTCAGATCAGACTGACGACACATCGGGAAAGCGAACAACATACGCCCAAGAATTGATGCTAATTCAATTAGGTCTTCACTATAACCGTCTATCTAACGAGAAAAATTAATCCCTGCAGCTACAGTAGTAGAGAATCAATAACTACTATAAAAGCCACCTGCCCAGAAGACAACAGGAAGAAACTGTCTGCTCAGCTAGCAATTCCAAAGCTTACAACTCGCCCCCTTCGAAATACACTCAATTGACAAATACCAACAACCTAATTTTCATTTCCCTCTTTTTACAATGCGCCTCTTTTTACTGCTTCAGCAGTTACTTTTACTTGTCATTGCTAGGCAAGTCCAGAGCCATGTTACGCCACGCACGTTCAAGATCATGCCCGGGTGCAATGCAGCACAAACCGAAATCATCCTCAAAGAGATAGACATCGCCAAGAAAGCAGCCGAATTCGCAGCTGAAAAACTCACCAAGTATCCTTACTTCCATGCGTTCCAAGAGCCGACTGCCTTTGATAAGAAGGAACTTGAAAACACGGGCAAGGAGGTCTTCACTCGCATTGCAGCAATGCTGGATGGATTCCACATGGACAACAAGTTTACTATCAGATGCGGCGGCGAATATTGCGGCAGGGTAAGGGCCTCATCAGCTGCAGTAACAGTCACAAAGTTGGATGGGACTACAGACCCTATTGTGTCATTTTGCAAGTTGTTTTTTGAGCCTAGTTGGTCGACACAAGACCATCTAGAACGATACAAAAAGGCAATAGGCAATTACCCTCTTTATACGGACAGATGGTCTGGAAGGGTAAACATGCAGGACGTCAGCAACTCAAGAGCCAATGTGATCCTGCATGAACTCACGCATACAACCTATGTGGCAATGCCGATTAAGAAGCTGCTTGGTCGAGAAGCTGAAGAAGAGCTGTAAGTAATACATCCTTAAAGGTTTAGGCGTATTTAGCAAATGTTTCTAACTAAGAACAAATTTTAGATTTGTTACTGACGACATTGTTCATAACGCACCGCTGTGCTACAAGTTGGCTCGAGGTTATCACGATAAGTCAATGAAGCAGGTGGAGCCGTCAGATCGGAAGAAGGGGGCACGGAAGGCTGCTGAAAATGCAGAGAACTGGGCTCTTATCGCTTCAGGCATGTACATGTCAAAAGAGTTAGGGGTAAAGCAAATCCCTATTAAAGGCATCGCAGATTATAAATGGGAGAACCCTCGCAGAGCCGCTTCATAATGCAAAGGAGCAATTCAAGAGTAAGGGAGAGAACTTCATTCTAGGTTTTACGGAAAGGATCAATAAGTCATCCCCAACACGCTGTAAACAGTCCCTAAAGAATCTTTTACAATATAATTCTCATCAGAACCGCAAAGAGCCCCCCCCCCCCGAGCTACCGGCGGCCTTCCGGGTACAGCCAAGCAAGTCGCTCATCGCCCATCACGAGCGAAGGCAAAAGAATCTGCCTCTTGGGCACGACCATATACTAGAGATCAATCCCACCGGAGATGTCACCAAGTCTAAACATGTGCAACATATGGGCAGGCGTAGCATTTAGCGCTGCATGGCTGAGACCTGTGCCTCTGAACAGAAACACTATGTTATCTACACTGAGACTAGCTACATGAAGGTTGTTGACGCAGAAGTCAATCTTGAAAACTACTACAAACCTGTCCCGGCTTCGACATGTCTTTCCCATATTGATGACTCCCTAACAGCACCAGTGCTTGATGTTGAGGCTGAAGAGTGTTGGCCTGCGAGCCGTAGGAGGAACCATCCAGCCTGGACGACAGACTAGGGTTTGTATTACTGGAGCTGAGAGCTCTTGAATTGCCTGCCCGTCGAATTGTTCGAAGTATTTTCCATTTTCAAAAAAAAAAATAGCAACTTGCCCTCGAAAGAATTGCATAAGAAAGGTCCTAGTTATCTAGAAAGACATCGTGTTCTAGAAAAGCTCCCTGGATAATATGATACCCAGCGGTTGTGGCTTTTTCGACCTGGATCAAAATCAAAGCGCCTTGATCCTGTCAGCTGAGGTCTTGTGGAGAGATGGTAACAAAGGCAATACTAATCCCCCCGTGCATATCCTCAAGCGTGCTTGCGAGACCTTCTTTGGCCTAAAGGGGTCTCGGGATGCCTCTGGGAGTGTACCTTGGCGGTCCAGGTGGATGAATATACAACCTATTGCCTATCGAGAGCATAGATGCCGCCTTGAACGTCACGACGGCCGAGAGCGACTACGGCGTCGTGCAGGTTTTTGAATGATGAACACCAATAAGAACCGTGTTCAGGTTGTCTAAGACGCCCTAGAAGAGGCAGTAGCTTTAGCTAACATGGGCGCAAGGTTAGCGAGTCGGTGGGTTACTCGACGCAAAGAGTTAAGCACTACGTCTGTGAGTGCTAAATCGTTTCATTTATCTGCGGACTGGCTTGTGCGGCTGAAGCCAGCCTTGTCGGCCTATATCGGGTAGTCGAGCATCATAATCTGTCCGGCAAGATTCGGGGTACCGTCGTCCGAGGGGGAACTGAAAACTTTGCGTTTAAACTTGGTTCGTACTGAGCATGCAGCATGCCCATGGCTAGGGAGGATGACCAGGACGAGCCAGGAGATATTATGGTTAACATCAACCATTTCAATGGCCGAGGCACCGACTTTCAGCAGTTGAGCCTTGCAGACAGGGACATGCCACGGACAAGGAATGTATAGTCAGTGACCACCAAGCCCTCGACGCACAAGTGTGGAAGATGACAGACTAGATGCGGTTGTAAAAGGCAGAAAACCTTGGTAGGCAAGGTCCAGGTCAACTCGTACAAAGAGTGCAACCTTTTCGGCGTATCAGTGCTTTTAGCTTGCAAGTCTGACGTCGAGGCGCGCCGGAGACACCGCCGCTTCGCTGCAGTAGCGGCGTGACAATGAGACCGGCCTCTACGCCTGCGGCGCCAGGTACTACGCATCCTTGCTTGGGTGCTGAACGTCTTTCGACCCTCTAAGCAACGTTAATACACAAAACCTATATGCATACTAGCAGAATAACTAGTTCAAGTAAGTAGACTCTAGAGGTACAAATCGACAAGACAGCACGGGGGGCTAGAGATACTTACCGCAATGCTCTTAAACTCTGGGTGCTTGCTGATGTAAGCACACACTGAGAAACTCGTCCCTCTGACCATGCGCAGCGTGCTACGATGCACGACAATCACCTTCTAGTCGCCCGCAGGGCCGGCGACGGTCTCTTTGGTCGGCTGGTGTACAGCACTGCGAGGCTGTAATTGTAAATCGTGTGTATATAGCCACCCAGCGCTAGTGACAGTAGGGGAGAGAGGGCGGGCGCTGTCAAAATGTGCGTGTCGAAGTCGTGGTGGAGCGTGTGGTGTTGTATGGGGATCTCTCGGACTGGATCTGGCGCAGCAGTAGACGATCTGCAGGGCGGCGGAGACGCCGCCGGTGGGGCGAGGCCGGGATCGGGGCCGGGGCTCGTCGGGTTCCTCGAGCAAGTACTCGGCGGCGCAGCGGACGGCGATGTCACGGTCGTTGATGTTGGCGTGTACATTCTGACAGTGATCTGGTAGTCCCGGATGGAGAAGGGGAGATCGAACACACGGTGCCGACAGGCGCGGTCGAGAGTGTGTGTAAGCGGACCCACCAGAAGACGCGGCGGCTCATCTGGGGTTCGATTATTGCGGGCACGTCGCGATTCGATGTCAACCAATTCTCGATAGCGTCAATCAGCTGGGAAACATTCTCGTCATCGGAACGATGAATCGTAGGGATATGGTTGAAGACGCGCTTCTGAGACCAGGCCGGCTGAATGTCCTGTTCGAGATTGGCTTGCCTGATGAGGTCGGCCGGCTTGACATTCTCCTTAACTTGGCAAGGTGGCGATGGGTTTGCGCTAAGCGCGAAGCATGTTCTAATCTGCTTGGCTAAATTTGGGTGTGCTGCGTCCTCCATGTCGGTTGTCCTGGAACTGCAGAGAAGACGGAAGACGAGGACTCAAGTCACATATGTCAAGCAGATCGCACTGGCTGGTTGACCATGTGAAACAGGAGGGCCAGCCAAAAGGTATGCATGCCATTCACAACAGCCCTCTCATTCGACTAGGGAGGGAAAGATTAAGATTAATGCCTTAAATCAATAGTTCCCTGCCTTAAGTGTCAATCAGCATTTAAGGCCACAACATGTGTTTTAAATGCGGAGATTCTGCACCTGCACAAGCAACGACTTGAACTGCACCTGCCTTGCTGTGCTTGTTAGCTTCCATCTTTCCTCTAGTCTCCAATATTCCCTTCGTCTATCTTTCAGCGTCAATCTTCAATTGTCACCAGCTCGGTGCTTGCCTGCCTGCCCTGCTTGCCCCTTCCTCCGGACACCCGTCATTATGAATACCGCGTCCGCCGAGGCTCCCAAGCCCAGCGAGTCCTCACCGCATTGCTACCAACCGGGCTACGCCGTCGTCGCATCATCGTCGTCCATCATTCATCGCTGCATACCGCTGCCCCAAGCCAATGCCCGTCTCCCCTTCTCGGCTTCAATCGCCTCCCCCTCAAGCAGCATTACCGCGACATACTCCTCCGCCAGCGCCTGGTCCAACGGCCCTGCCGCGCCCTCCTGACTCTCACGAGAGGTACGCCGACGCCATCAACACTGTGGCCCTTCCGGACTCAAAACACCCGCTGGTCAGTAATTGTGTCATTGTTTTCCCCTGTGCCTTCCCTGCCCGATAATGCCTCTCTCTCACTCTCTCTCAAGCTCGAGAACTGACCGATCGCTCCTAGGTCCAAGATCTCGTCTGTAACATCATTGAAGAAGACGTCGCCACCTCCAACGAGCTCGCCCGTCTCGTTCATACCTCGATCGCAGGATACCCCCGAACGAGACATGCTGACGTACGAGTCGAACTTGCCCTCCAGCTTCCAAAGATCCAGGCCGCCCGCGACTGCGCCGTTGCTGCCTTGAGCGCCGATCAGAAAGCAACCCTTGAATCGCAGCTCAAGGTCCAGAAGCGAGCAATGAATGCGGCAAGTCGGAGGGAGAAATACATAAGCTTTCTTGACGCGACCTGGAATGGCCGGACGGCATGGCTGCGCTCACCATACTACAAACGGTCAGTTCCCCCCGGGCTGAACTTTGTCGGCTGCATCCGAAGCATCACCATCTCGGCCCTCAGCATCCGGCTCCCTCTCGATAGCCTCTGGCAACCCGGGGGGGAGTTGTACGAAGCGACCATGAAAGTTTCGGATCCTCCAACACTCAACCTTCGGGCTGCCGAAGACGCAAAGAAGGCCATGGATCTCCGGGTCGATGGCATGGCCCCAGTTGCGGACCGTGGCGAAGACGAACAAGAACAAGAAGACGTGGAGGCGGACAAGTGTGGGTCGGCTGACTCGCCCGCAACGGGGTCTTTGCTGCTAGATGATGACCAGAGTATCGCCGATTCGGATCAAGACTCGGTTGAAGCACCTCGAGACGCTGGCTCATTGTTCAGCGGTGGCGAGAACAGTTTCGAAATGTCTCCGTTGCGTGATTCAAACGGTGACGATGACGACGACTTCCCAGCATTCCCTTCACCTATCCAGAACACCGACGATGCCAAGGAAACGCCCAGAAGGCCGGGAGATGTCCTCGCCAGCCTTCACCATTGGGATGTCGCCATTAGGAAGCTGCGCCGCTCAAGTCAGCAGCAAAGCACAGTTGTTGCCGAGGAGAAAAGAATCGTTCTTGCAAGCAATAATAGTGCAGGTGAGCACAAAGGCAAAGGCACGTCGCCAGCCCCATCACCACAGCATCCACTACAAGACTCTAGTGTGGTAGCAGGGCACCCCGAGACGGACAAGGTCAGGAAGGACGAGGACGCGACAAAGGGCGAGTTGCTGAACTCGAATGACATTCCCGCCCCGAAGGCCGACACAACAACCATCGACCATTTGGCCCAAGAGCTCTTCACCAAGATCCAACAGCAGCTCAGTCAGGACGCCTGGCTCACTGATGATGTGGTCGACGCCTTGATCCGGGTTGTGGTTAACTACTACACGAAGCCTCAGCCCTCACACAAAGTCACCGTCATGTACAGCCTAGCCCTCGACATTGAATCTCCCACCGAGCCTTCCTTCAAACTACTGCGCCATCTCGGGCTCGAGCCTGGCATCCAGTCCCATTCAATATACATCCCACTACACCACAAAAAGGGTACCCCTCATTGGACCTTGGCCATCTTGCAAGCCGACCGGACGAAGGTCAATATTACACACTTGGACTCCGTTCCCGACCAGCAACGTACCAAGCAAGCCCGCGCATTGTTGACAGCCCTTGCTCCCCGCGTCTTTCCAACTCAACAACTCGAGTTTGTTGACGCAGTAAGTTGCGCCCGCCTGCAGTGTTCTTTCCCTGCCCCTCTCACGTAGTTACCCTGTTGATGGTAATCTAACCAATCTCACAGGCGTGCCCACGTCAGAATGATGGCCACAGCTGCGGTATACACGTGGCTGCTATGGTGCGTTTCCTTGCTGCCAGCCGACCATTTCCGGAGCGCTTCTATATTGCCGTCGAGCGAAAAACACTTGCCAACATGGTAACTGGCCCAGGCCGGCTTGCCGTTATCTGCCAAAAATACACCACACGCCGTGGCGAGCATCCACCAAGCTCACCCGTTGGGACAGTAGCAGCCCGCAAGCGAAAAGCAGGGTTGTGCAGCGATGCCGGCTCAGAGACAGACCACAGCGCGCCGCCGCCGCCTTTCAAGACTACGAAACTTGAAAGGGATGCTGCGTGGTGTGCCTCCCAGCTGATACCTGAAGCGGAACTCGAGGCCGCCCGAGCAGATGTCCAGGCCGCCGAGTCACAACTAGCAGCGCACCAATAGCAAGTCCGCGACGATGAGATCAGGGTTCGAGACGCTTACATCAGTATTGAAAAGCAAAAGTCGCTGCACGATGCTGCGGGGTTTCTGGCTTCCATTATGGCGGCCGCGCACAAGGCGACGACGACAGGCAACGAGACGACTGTTCCTGACGCTGATGGCGACACCGCAAGTACAGTCCGTGTCGCTCACAGGGCCGAACTCGCCGTCGTGGCCAACAAAATCAGCGACACTGCGTCCTTGATGCTTGTCGGCGCCGGATTCCGTCCAGTCCCTCTTGATGAAAGTCGCGCTGCGCTGACTGCCGCCAAAGCTGAATAACGTCAAGCACCCACATTTGGCCCCCCCCCACATTTGGCCCCCCCAAAAATGCCTCACCACCACCACCAGCTGTTACGACCCGTCAAACATAACAGGACCAGGGGACGCCCCTACAGGGCACCTGGCGGTTACGAACAAGTTATACACCGCAGACACAGGAAACCAGGGTGCACTCCTCCAGCGCAGAAGAACTATAATGTAAGGTTACGTGGAGATAAAGAAGTAAGCAACTGATTGTGCGTAAGCACAATTGATTATAACGTAAGCGCTTATGCGCCCTACTTTAAGTAATTACTTTATAACAACACCTAGATTACTAGTAAACAGGTGTAAGCTAGAACTTTAGCAACAAGCATATAGGACTTATATATAGGATAAACTTAGATAAACTTAAGGATAGACTTCTATAGCTCTTTAGTAATTAACTTTGTAATTATCCCCTTAGATACTCTTAGCACCCTTTACTAGTGACTAATGTTATAAAGCCCTTTGTTAGGTATATAACTGATTACTATATCCTCTAAAGACCTAATCCTTTTAGCACAACTTACAGCACTATTCCCTAGCTTTATTACCTTAGCTTCTGCTAATAGATACTACTATAGAAAGCTAACTGTAACACTTTAATTGCTCCTGTTTAGTAAGTTAACCTTATAAAGCTAACAAATAGTATTAACAAAATAGCTACTTATTATACTCCTACTTCTAGCCCTAGCTCTTAGGGCTAGCAATAAGCTAGGAACCTTACCTAGGAGTTAGCTAAGAACTAGACTATAGAGGACTTCTATCTACCTAAACTTTAACCTAATACTAATAGAGAAGTCTTTTTTACTAGCAAAGTCTATAACTAGATTTACGCTAAACTAGGATAAAACAACAATAACCTAACTACTACTTAGAAACTTATTAACAAACTTATAGAACAAACTAAGATTCTAAAGAATAAAGCAGACTAAGCTACATCCTTTTAGCAGGAGGTCTAAACCCTCTAAGCTATAGGCAACATTATCTAAACCCCTGTAGATAGACGTAAGAAACTTAAGCTTAACTTACCTATTACCTATAATAGAACTTTAGGGACACTTAAGGGATTCCTTATCTAAGTTAAGAACTATTAGAATTTCTACTAGAGAAACTTTTGCAGTAGAACTAAAAGAGTTATCTATGCTGCAACCTTCTTATAAGGATAAGCCCTTTAGTAGTTTAAACCCTTCCTTAAAGAGTATCTTAATAATAAGACCCTTAACTATTGCTCTAGCAAAGTTAGGGATATATTTGCTAATTTCTAAGGATTTAAAGACGCCTTAAAATCCCTATTCTAGGATCCTAATAAATTACAATAAGTAGAAAGAGACTTAGCCTACTTACGCTAGACTAAATCTGCTACTACCTATGCAGCAGAATTTAGAAGACTTTGCACCTAGCTTAAGCTTACTAAAGACACTAAGATCTTTATGTTCTACAGCAACTTAAAGGATGAAGTCAAAGATAAGATTATTAAGCTTAATTACCTAAAAGACTTCCTTTAGTATGCTAAACTTACTATTAAGATTAACAACTGCCTCTATAAATAACGTAAAAAGAAAGGCAAGAAGTAAGCTTTAGCTAACTTAGCTAGAAAGTACTAATAGCAACCTTAACAACAATTCTAGCAAAATTACCCTTAGCGCAACAAACAAGCTAAGCGCCCTAGAGGAAACTACTAGCAGAACAACTAGAATTGCAACAGCACTACCTATAGACACTACAGCAGGCCTATAGACCTTAGTGTAGCCTAGAAAGACAATAAGGCATAAGACTTTAAGTGCTACAACTGCAACAAACTAGGATATATAGCTAGAGAATGCTAACAACCTAAGAAGCAGCAATTCTAACTAGTACCTAAGAAAGGCTAATAAATTAATATTGCTAATAAAGACACCCCTTACGCCTTACTCTTATAGACTGCATGCTATAACAATAACTGCCTTACCTACTAAGACAGCAAAGAACAATTAGGATAGTACCCTAAGACCCCCTAGACTCTAGCTATAACCTAGTTAGGCTATAAGAAGATAGGGATATATAAAACCCCTAAGGAACACTAATAATAATGTATTAACGTTTTACAACAAGCCTGTAGGATTGCTATTTACTAAAAGATCCTTAATGCAAGGAAAGGACTTAAGAAGGATAACACCCCTAAGAAAAAGAAAACCTAAGAACAACTAAAGACCCTTACAATAATGTGCAGGGGCCCTAGTTAGAAGCTTACACACAAAATTAATAAGCAACTTAATAAAATGCTTTAGGCAGGACAACTTAAAGAAGTTAAGAGACCTACACTCTAAGGACTAGTAACACCAGGAGGAGGGATTGAGATTACTACGCTTAACTAAGTTGCAGCAGACAACCCTTAAGACCTACAAACATAGACCCCCTAATAAAGAAAAGCATACAAACGTGCTGCAAGCAACTACCTACAAAGGCTAGACAGCTTAGACTATAATTTAGAAGATACACCTAACTATAGGATTACACTTAGTTAATACTATAAGACCTATATTACATCTAGCTCTAAAGAAGAAAACCTAAAACCCCTAAAACAATAAGAATACTAGATTATCTACCCTAAGGATAACAACTAGTTAGTCTAGTTTTATAGGATAGCATATAAAAAGAACTATCTACTTACACTACTTATACCTAAAGACTACCTCCTACTAAACCCTAACTATAAGGACTACATAGACCTCTTTTAGGTAGAATGTTTAGATAACAACTGCAAGATATATAGAAAGGGTAAGAAGAAGTTCTACTTCTACCTTTAATAATATATAGAAAAACCTATTTAGGATGTTTACCTATGCAGACAACTCCTATTCTAGATAATGCAATACTATAAGGAAAGAAACATTACAACCTTTACCTTAGACCCTAAATACCTTATATTATGCTATAATAATAATAAGGGATAGTAAGAATGCAAATACAATAAATGCTTTATTTACTCTAAAGCTAAGGCGTAAGCCTAGCAGAAGGTACAAAAGAAAAGGACTTAATAGTTAAAAAACTAAAGATGCCTACAACAAAAGGGTAACATATAGCAACAAACTATAAGACCCTATATGCAACTTATAATGCAGCACATTTTAACTTAGATATTAAGATCTAAGGACAACAGATGCATGCAATTATTAATAGCAGCACCTAAGGAAACTTTATCTTGCTTAAATTAGTAAATAAATAACAAATACTATAGCAGAAAAAAGAACGCTTATATGCATTACAGATAGTTAAAGGAGAATAAGTTAAGTATAGTAGCAGACTTATTGTTTTAGAGATAGTGTACCTCCTTTTGTAAGTTTATAACTAGAAAGAGGAACTCTAATTTAATATTATAGAGATAGGAGATATTAACGTTATCTTAGGAATTATATAGTTACAAAAGCACAACCTACAAATAGATTAGAGAACTAGCTAACTCTAATAGTTAGATTTAGTTACTAAGCAGCACTACAAGAGCTAGGCCTTAAATAAATCTTTTAGAGCACCTCTTAACAACACTATATAATAAATACAATATGTAGCCTACCTCTAGGAGATACAGCCTTCTAAGACGGTAGCCCTAGCAGCATTAGATCAGGGATTAGATCTACTTCTAGCTATTCTAGAGGAGTACTAGAAGTACAAAAAGCTGTTTGCCTTAGAATTAGAAACAGGCTTACTAGAGCATAGACCTTATAATTACAAGATCCCTCTTATTAAAGGCTCCTACCTAAAGTTCTATCTAATATATAAACTTAATAAAATAGAACGTAAGGCACTTAATAAATACCTTAATAAGAACCTTAAGAAAGGATATATTAGGCCCTCTAAGTTATTAGTAGGATACTTTATCCTATTTATACTAAAAAAGAATAGCAAGTTACAACTATATATTAACTACTAACAGCTTAATAGCATTACAAAGAAGAATTATTACCTACTACTACTTATCTTAGAACTCTGAGATTTGCTACATAGAGCAAACTAGTTTACAGCTCTTAACCTTAAAGGAGCCTACAACTTAATTAGAATAAAGGTAGGTAAAGAATAGAAAACAGCGTTCTAAACATACAAAGGACTTTTTAAGTACCTTATTATACCCTTTAGACTTACTAATACACCTACTACCTTTTAGATAATAATTAACTACATCTTTAGCAAATTTATTAATATCTTTATTATTATCTACCTTAATAACATCCTTATCTTCTTACCTACCCTTAAGCTACATAAGGAACACATACACAAAGTCCTTTAGAAGCTCTAAGACGCTAAGCTACTAATAGAAGTAGAGAAATGCAAATTCTACAGTAAGAAAGTTAATTTCCTAAGATATACTATTACCTTAGGATAAATTAAGATAGAAACAAAGAAAGTATAAGCAGTTAGGGACTAGCCTATACTACAGAACGTTAAGGATGTCTAATTGTTCCTAGGATTTGTTAATTTCTATTAATAATTCCTTAAAAATTACATAGGAAACGTATAATGCATCTAGAACCTTACACAGAAGGACACCCTATTTAAATAGACAAAGGAATGCAACAACGCATTTAAGAAAGCTAAGCAACAGGTTAGCTTAAAACCTGTTACTTAAATCCCTAACCTAAACAAACCTTTTGAAGTTAAGACTAATGCCTCTGACTTTGCTATAAGCAGATAACTTAGTTAATGCAATAAAGAAGGAAGACTACACCCTTATGCCTTCTTCTTAAAAGCATTTTATAGACTAGAATTAAACTACTAGATCTACAATAAAGAACTTATAGTAATTATTAAAGCATTCTACAAATAAAGACTATAACTATCTAGTATAAAACATAAAGTTCTTGTGTATATAAATTATAAGAACCTTATACATTTTACAACCTCTAAAAACCTAAACAAATAATAAGTTAGATAGTTAGAATTCCTCTTAGAATACAACTTTTAGATTATCTACAGAAAAGGAACTAACAACAGCAGAGCTAACGCTTTTAGTAGAAGGATAGATTATAAAGTTCCTATCCTAGAGGAAACATAAGTTATCCTTAAAACAGATAAGAATAGTAACTTTGTTCTAGCACAGAAGCTCCTTATAATTGCTAGATAAGTTATAGTTAGTATAACTAACAAAATAACGCATAAGATAATTAGAGAGATTTATAGTGCTTAAGCATATAGCTACTAAGGAGTTACTAAGACCTAGAAACAAATTTAATAATACTACAACTAACAAGTAATGTAATAAGATGTAGTAAATACAATCTAGGATTGCAACCTCTATAAGAAAAGTAAGAACAGCCTGCATAAGCCCTACAGACTAATCCAGCTACTGCTAGCACCTCTAGCAGCATAGTACTTAATCTCTTTAGACTTTATTATTAAACTACTAAAGTTAAGAGAACTACTTATAAAGGTCTATTATAATAATATATTAGTTATAGTTAACTAACTTACTAAATACGCTTACTTTATCCTATACCTAGAAATAAGTATAGCAGAAGACCTTATGTATACATTTTTAAAATACATTATTAGCAACTACAGACTACCTAATGAAATTGTATTAGATAGAGATAAGCTGTTTACTTTAAAGTTTTAGAAATTACTAATTTTACAACTTAGTGTAGACTACAAACTGTTAACCTCTTTTTACCTATAGACTAATAGTTAAACTAAATAAATTAACTAGATACTAGAACAGTATCTACAATGCTATATTAACTACAACTAAGATAACTAGG
Organism: Colletotrichum destructivum; assembly: GCF_034447905.1. Lineage (NCBI taxonomy): Eukaryota > Fungi > Ascomycota > Sordariomycetes > Glomerellales > Glomerellaceae > Colletotrichum > Colletotrichum destructivum. Next base: position 216,603 of record NC_085906.1, read on the forward strand.
TATTACTATTACCTACAGCCTAGTTTGCCTACAACAGTGCAGTTAGAGAAAGCACTCTCTACTCCCTATTCTACCTAAACTACAGATTTAAACCTACAGCATATAGAGAACTACGCAAAGGACTATAAGCCCTAAAAGCTGTAGCTAAAATTAACAAAATACATAAAATCTAGATAAATGTCTCCTAAGATTTAGAATTTATTAGAGAACAAATAAAAAAGTATGCTAACACTTTAAGGATTAGAGGACCATCCTTAGAAGAAGGAGATAGCGCCTACCTTATACAACAAAATATTAAAACTAAGCAACCTAGCAATAAGTTAGACTACAAAAAACTTAGATCTTTTAAAATCCTTAAAAAGGTCTTACTAGTTAACTATAAGCTAAAGCTACCTAATATAATAAAAATCTACCTAGTCTTTTATATTGCACTACTTAAACTAGCACTATGCAGATTATATACTAAAGACTGCATTATTGTAGAACCTAATAAACTAGAGTATAAAGTTAAATAAATTATTAACTATAGGAATAAAGATAGTTATAATAAATACCTTATTAAATAGAAAGGCTATAGACATAAAGACAACTTATAAGAACTAGTTAAAAACCTTTAATACTCCTAGGTACTACTAAGGGAGTACTAAAATTAAAGTTAGCTAACTCTAGATCCTTAAACACTGCCTCCTAGTTGACAACCCTAAAGGCGCTACTAGCCTATGCCTCCTTAGCTACAACTAACTTAGAAGAGAATGCAGCAGAATCTATAGATTTACTATCTAGGATCTCCTAACCCTTCTTAAACACTATTTGCTTTACCTTGCAAATATGCTTTAGTTTTGTAAGCAACTTATCTATTTTAGCCTAAGCCTAATAAAGCGCATCTGCTCTTTATTAAAAAATTAATTCCTTTAACTCCTCTTTACGCTTAAGATAATTAGACTTATTTAAAAGATAATCTACTATTGCAAATAGATTAGCATTATAAGGAAATAAAAATAAAAGAGAATACTTATATTTGCAAATTACATTTGCTAATACATTATAGGAATAACTATAGTAAATGCACTTAAAATATTTTAATTTTCTAGCTAGCATCTTATAGCAACAACTAGCTAACTAATAATATAAATAAGGTATAACTTTAAAACTAAGCTCTTTAATTTTAAGCGCAAGCTTTAGGTAATATTGTGTAGAAGAGCCTTTAGCGTAGGAATTGCTATACAACATTTTGTTAGTACAAAAGAAGAACACTTAATGCTATCTTAGCCTAGACAGCAGGGGACCTAACCTACTTATGTAGTTTAGGGACTAAACCTTTGGAGGAGAGACCTAATGTTACAACCTATTAAACATAATAGGACTAAGGGATGCCCCTATAGGGCACCTAATAGTTACAAATAAGTTATATACTGCAGATATAGGAAACTAGGGTGCACTCCTCTAGCGCAGAAGAACTATAATGTAAGGTTACATAGAGATAAAGAAGTAAGCAACTAATTGTGCGTAAGCATAATTAATTATAATATAAGCGCTTATGCACCCTACTTTAAGTAATTACTTTATAATAACACTTAGATGTTACGGTTGGCTTTCTGTGGTAGTGTCTATTAGCAGAAGCTGAGGCAATGAAGCTGGGGAACAGTGCTGTAAGTCGTGCTGAAAGGATCAGGTCTTTAGAGGATACAGTAATCAGTTGTATACTTAACAAAGGGCTTGTAACGTTAGTCACTAGTAAAGGGTGCTAAGAGTATCTAAGGGGATAATTATAAAGTTAATTGCTAGAGAGCTATGGGAGTCTGTCCTTAAGTCTATCTAAGTCCATCCTATATATAAGTCCTATATGCTTATTGCTAAGGTTCTAGCTTACACCTAATTACTAGTAATCTAGGTGTTGTATAAAGTAATTACTTAAAGTAGGGTGTATAAGCGCTTACGTTGTGATTAATTATGCTTACGCATAATTAGTTGCTTACTTCCTTATCTCTATGTAACCTTACATTATAGTTCTTTTGCGCTAGAGGAGTGCACCCTGGTTTCCTATGTCTGCAGGTATAACTTGTTTGTAACTGCTAGGTGCCCTGTAGGGGGTATCCCCTAGTCCTTGTAACGGTCCAAGGCGTGTGTATTTGCAACAGGCTATGGCGACTACTACGAGTATCCTCAGATGAGGATTAGAAGGGAAGAACAACAAATCTCCGCCTCGCAGCGGCCTGATCAGGGCCATGCGGCCCATGCCGCACTGGCCATCGGATTGTCGGCATCGTGGATTCCGTGGTGGGCCTGACCCGGGGTCGCCCGTGGCCGCGATATCCAGCAAGGCCTCATACGGGCCCAGCCCGTTACAGTCCTATTATATTTAACAGGTTGTAACATTAGGTCTCTCCTCCAAAGGTTTGGTCCCTAAACCACATAAGTAGGTTAGGTCCTCTACTGTCTAGGCTAGGATGGCGTCAAGTGTTCTTCTTTTGTACTAACAAAATGTTGCACAGCAATTCCTACGCTAAGGGCTCTTCTACACAATGTTATCTAAAGCTTGCGCTTGAAATTAAGGAGTTTGGTTTTAAAGTTATACCTTGTTTATATTGTTAGTTAGCTAGTTGTTGCTATAAGATGCTAGCTAGTAAATTAAAATATTTTAAGTGCGTTTGCTGTAGTTATTCTTATAATGCGTTAGCAAATGCAATTTGTAAATATAAGTATTCTTTTTATTCTTGTTTCCTTATTATGCTAATCTGTTTTGTAATAGTAGATTGTCTTTTAAATAAGTCTAATTATCTTAAGCATAAAGAGGAGTTAGAGGAATTAATTTTTTAATAAAGAGCAGATGCGCTGCATTAGGCTTAGGCTAAAATAAATAAGTTGCTTGCAAAACTGGAGCGTATTTACAAAGCAAAGCAAATAGTGTTTAAAAAGGGTTAGAAGATCCTAGATAGTAAATCTGTAGATTCTGCTGCATTCTCTTTTAAGTTGGTTGTAGCTAAGGAGGCATAGGCTAGTAGCGCCTTTAGGGTTATTAACTAGGAGGCAGTGTTTAAGGATCTAGAGTTAGCTAACTTTAATTTTAGTACTCCCTTAGCAGTACCTAGGAGTGTTAGAAGTTCTTGACTAGTTCCTATAAGTTGTCTTTATATCTGTAGCCTTTCTATTTAATAAGATATTTATTATAACTATCTTTGTTTCTATAGTTAATAATTTGTTTGACTTTATACTCTAGTTTGTTAGGTTCTATAATAATGCAGTCTTTAGTATGTAATCTGCATAGTGCTAGTTTAAGAAGTGCAATATAAAAGACTAGGTGGATTTTTATTATATTAGGTAGCTTAAGTTTGTAGTTAACTATTAAAACCTTTTGGATGATTTTAAAAGGTCTAAGTTTTTTGTAGTCTAACTTATTGCTAGGTTGTTTAGTTTTAATATTTTGTTGTATAAGGTAGGCGCTATCTCCCTCTTCTAAGGATGGTCCTCTAATCCTTGAAGTGTTGGCGTACTTTCTTATTTATTCTCTAACAAATTCTAAATTTTAGGAGACGTTTGTTTAGATTTTGCAAATTTTGTTAATCTTAGCTACAGCCTTTAGGGCCTATAGTCCTTTGTATAGTTCTCTATATGCAGTAAGTTTAAATCTGTAGTTTAGGTAGAATAGGGAGTATAGTATGCTTTCTCTAACTGCGCTGTTGTAGGCAAACTAGGCTGTAGGTAATAGTAGTACCTAGTTGTCTTAGTTGTAGTTAACATAGCATTATAGGTACTATTTAAGTATCTAGTTGATTTATTTAGTCTAGCTGTTAGTCTGTAGGTAGAAAGAGGTAGATAGTTTGTAGTCTGCACTAAGTTGCAAAATTAGAGATTTCTAAAACTTTAAAGTAAACAGCTTATCTCTGTCTAATACAATTTCGTTAGGTAGTCTGTGGTTGCTAATAATGTATTTTAAAAACGTGTACGCAAGGTCTTCTGCTGTACTTACTTCTAGGTATAGAATAAAGTAAGCGTATTTAGTAAGTTAGTCTACAATAACTAAAATGCTATTGTAATAGACTTTTGTAAGTGGTTCTTTTGACTTAGGTAGTTTAATGATAAAGTCTAAAGAGATTAAATGCTATGCTGCTAGTAGTACTAGCAGTAGCTGAATCTGTCTATAGGGTTTGTGTGGACTGTTTTTGCTTTTCTTGCAGAGGTTGCAATCCTAGATTGCATCTGCTACATCTTGTTGCATTACTCTTTAGTTGTAGTGTTGTTAAATTTGTTTCTAGGTCTTAGTAACTCCTTAGTGACTATATGCTTAAGTACTATAAATTTCTCTAATTATCTTATGCGTTATTTTGTTGGTTGTGCTAACTATAACTTGTCTAGCGATTATAAGGAGTTTTTGTGCTAGGATAAGGTCTTTATTCTTATCTGTCTTAAGGATGACCTGTGTTTCCTTAGGGATAGGAACTTTGTAATCCATCCTTCTGCTAAAAGCGTTAGCTCTGCTATTATTAGTTCCTTTCCTGTAGATAATCTAAAAGTTGTATTCTAAGAGGAATTCTAACCATCTGACTTGTCGTTTGTTCAGGTTCTTGGAGGTTGTGAAATGTGTAAGGTTCTTATGATCTGTGTATATAAGAACTTTGTGTTTTATACTAGATAGTTGTAGTCTCTACTTATAGAATGCTTTAATAATTGCTATAAGTTCTTTATTGTATATCTAGTAGTTTAATTCTAGTCTGTAAAATGCTTTTAAGAAGAAGGCATAAGGGTGTAGTCTTCCTTCTTTGTTGCGTTGTCTAAGTTGTCTGCCTATAGCAAAGTCTAAGGCATTAGTCTTGACTTTAAAAGGTTTGCTTAGGTTAGGGATTTAAGTAACAGGTTCTAAGGTAACTTGTTGCTTGACTCCTTTGAATGCATTGTTGCGTTCTTTAGTCTATTTAAATAGGGTGTCTTTTTGTGTAAGGTTCTAGATGCACTAAACTTTTCCTGCGTAACCTTTAAGGAATTATTAATAAAAGTTAATAAATCCTAGGAACAACTAGACGTCCTTAACGTTCTAGGGTGTAGGCTAGTCCTTGACTGCTTGTACTTTCTTTGCTTCTATCTTAATTTGTCCTAGTGTAATAGTGTATCCTAGAAAATCAACTTTCTTGCTGTGGAATTTACATTTCTCTGCTTCTACTAGTAGCTTAGCGTCTTAAAGCTTCTAAAGGACTTTGTGTATGTATTTCTTGTGTAGCTTGAGGGTAGGTAAGAAGATAAGGATGTTGTTAAGGTAGATAACAATAAAGATGTTAATAAATTTGCTAAGGATGTAGTTAATTATTGTTTAAAAGGTAGCAGGTGCATTAGTAAGTCTAAAGGGCATAACAAGGTACTTAAAAAGTCTTTTGTGTGTTTAGAACGCTGTTTTCTATTCTTTACCTGCCTTTATTCTAATTAAGTTGTAGGCTTCTTTAAGGTTAAAAGCTGTAAACTAGTTTGCTTTATGTAGCAAATCTTAGAGTTCTAAGATAAGTAGTAGTAGATAATAATTCTTCTTTGTAATGCTGTTAAGCTGTTAGTAGTCAACGCATAATTGTAACTTACTATTCTTTTTTAGCACAAATAGGATAAAGTATTCTACTAATAACTTAAAAGGCTTAATGTATCCTTTCTTAAGGTTCTTATTAAGGTACTTATTAAGTGCCTTGCGTTCTATTTTATTAAGTCTATATATTAGATAGAACTTTAGGTAGGAGCCTTTAATAAGAGGGATCTTGTGATTGTAAGGTCTATGCTCTGGTAAGCCTGTTTCTAATTCTGGGGCAAACAGCTTTTCGTACTTCTGGTACTCCTCTAGAATAGCTAGGAGTGGATCTGATCCCTGATCTGATGCTGCCAGGGCTACCGTCTTGGAAGGCTGTATCTCCCTGAGATAGGCGATGTATTGTGTGTTCTTTGTGTTTCTTATGTCGTTAAGAGGTGCTCTAAAGAATTTGTTTAAGGCCTAACTCTTGCAGTGCTGCTTAGTAACTAAATCTAACTATTAGAGTTAGCTAGTTCTCTAATCTATTTGTAGGTTGTGCTTCTATAACTATGTAATTCCTAGGATAACGTTAATGTCTCCTATTTCTGTAATGTTGAATTAGAGTTCCTCTTTCTGGTTATGAACTTGCAAAGGGAGGTGCACTATCTCTAAAACAATAAGTCCGCCACCGTACTTAACTTGTTCTCCTTCGACCGTCTGTAACGCGTACGGGCGTTCTTTCTTTTGCCATGGTATCTGTCGTTCATTCACCAATTAGGGTGAGATGAAGTTTCCTTGGGCGCTGCTGTCAATGATTGCGCGCGTCTGTTGTCCTTGGATCTCGATGTCCAGGTCGAAATGTGCTGCGTTGTAGGTTGCACATAGGGTCTTATGGGTTGTTGCCGTACGTTGCCCTTCTGTTGTAGGCGTCATTAGTTTTTTAACTGTTAAGCTTCTTTCTTTTGTGCCTTTTGCTAGGCCTTTGCCTTGGCTTTAGAGTAGATGAGGCATTTGTTGTGTTTGCATTCCTGCTATCCCTTGTTGTTGTTGTAGCACGACATAGGGTATTTAGGGTCTAGGGTGAAGGTTGCAATGTTTCCTTCCTTGTAGTATTGCATTATCTAGAATAGGAGTTATCTGCATAGGTAGACATCCTAAATAGGTTCTTCTGTATATTATTAAGGGTAGAAGTAGAACTTCTTCTTACCCTTTCTGTATATCTTGCAGTTGTCATCCAGACATTCTGCCTAAAAGAGGTCTTTATAGTCCTTATAGTTAGGGTTTAGTAGGAGGTAGTCTCCTAGTATAAGTAGTGTAGGTAGGTAGTTCTTCTTATATGCTGTCCTATAAAACTAAACTAACTAGTTGTTATTCTTAAGGTAGATAATCTAGTATTCTAGTTGCTTTAGGGGTTCTAGGTTCTCTTCTTTAGAGCTAGATGCAATGTAGGTCTTGTAGTACTAACTAGGGATGATTCTGTAGTTAGTTGTTTCTTCTAAATTGTAGTTCAAGCTGTCTGACCCTTGCAGGTGGTTGCTTGCAGCGCGTTCGTACGCTTCCCTTTCTTGGGGGGTCCATGTTTGTAGATCTCTTAGGTTGGCTGCTGCAACTTAGTTAAGCGCAGTGATGTCGATCTTGCTGTCTAATGTTATTAGGCCTTAAAGGGCTGGTCTCTTGACTTCTTTAAGCTGTTCTGTCTAGAGCATCTTATTAAGTTGTTTATTGATTTTGCATGTAAGTTTTTAGTTAGGGCCCTTTTGCATTATAGCAAGGGTTCTTAGTTGTTCTTAGGCTTCCTTCTTCTTAGGGGTATTATCCTTCTTAAGTCCTTTCCTTACATTAAAGATCTTTTAGTAGGTTGCAATCCTGCAGGCTTATTGTAGGATGTTAACATACTATTATTAGTGTTCCTTAGGGGTTTTGTATATCCCTGTTTTCTTATAGCCTAACCTAGTTATAGCTAGAGTCTAGGGGGTCTTAGGATACTATCTTAATTGTTCTTTGCTATCTTAGTAGGTAAGGCAGTTGTTGTTGTAGCATGCAGTCTATAAGAGTAAGGCGTAGGGGGTGTCTTTATTAGCAATGTTAATTTGTTAGCCTTTCTTAGGTATTAGTTAGAATTGCTGCTTCTTAGGTTGTTAGCATTCTCTAGCTATATATCCTAGCTTGTTGCAGTTGTAGCACTTAAAGTCTTATGCCTTATTGTCTTTCTAGGCTACGCTAAGGTCTATAGGCCTGCTGTAGTGTCTGTAGGCAGTGCTGTTGCAATTCTGGTTGTTCTGCCAGTAGTTTCCTCTAGGGTGCTCAGCTTGTCTGTTGCATTAAGGGTGATTTTGCTAGAATTGTTGTTAGGGTTGCTATTAGTACTTTCTAGCTAAGTTAGCTAGGGCTTGCTTCTTGCCTTTCTCTTTACATTGTTTATAGAGGCAGTTGTTAATCTTAATAGCAAGTTTAGCGTACTAAAGGAAGTCTTCTAGGCAATTAAGCTTAACAATCTTATCCTTGACTTCATCCTTTAAGTTGCTGTAGAACATAAAGATCTTAGTGTCTTTAGTAAGCTTAAGCTAAGCGCAGAGTCTTCTAAATTCTGCAGCGTAGGTAGTAGCAGACTTAGTCTAGCGTAGGTAAGCTAAGTCTCTTTCTGCTTGTTGTGATTCATCAGGATCCTAGAATAGGGATTTTAAGGCATCTTTAAATCCTTAGAAATTAGCAAATATGTCCCTAACTTTGCTAGAACAATAGTTAAAGGTCTTATTGTTAAGGTATTCTTTAAGGAAGGGTTTAAACTATTAAAGGGCTTATCCTTATAAGAAGGTTGTAGCGTAGATGACTTTCTTAGTTCTACTACAAAAGTTTCTTTAGTAGAAATTCTAATAGTTTTTAACTTAGATAAAGAATCCCTTAAGTGTTCCTAAGGTTCTATTATAGGTAGTAGGTAAGTTAAGCTTAAGTTTCTTACATCTATCTACAGAGGTCTAGATAATGTTAGCTATAGCTTGTAGGGTCTAAACCTCCTGCTAGAGGGATGTAGCTTAGTCTGCTTTGTTCTTTAGAATCTTAGTTTGTTCTATAAGTTTGTTAATAAGCTTTTAAGTAGTGGCTAGGTTGTTGTTGTTTTATCCTAGCTTAGCGCAAATCTAGTTGTAGACTTTGCTAGTAAGAGAGACTTTTCTGTTAGTGTTAGGCTAGAGTTTAGGTAGACAGAAGTCCTCTATAGCCTGGTTCTCAGCTAGCTCCTAGGTAAGGTTTCTAGCCTGTTGCTGGCCTTAGGAGCTGGAGCTTAAGGTAGGAGTGTAATAAGTAGCCATCTTGTTAATACTGTTTGTTAGCTTTGTAGGGTTAACTTACTAAATAGGAGCAATTAAAGTGTTACAGTTGGCTTTCTGTAGTAGTGTCTATTAGCAGAAGCTGAGGCAATAAAGCTAGGGAATAGTGCTGTAAGTTGTACTAAAAGGATTAGGTCTTTAGAGGATATAGTAATTAGTTGTATACTTAACAAAGGGCTTGTAACGTTAGTCACTAGTAAAGGGTGCTAAGAGTATTTAAGGGGATAATTATAAAGTTGATTGCTAGAGAGCTATAGAAGTCTGTCCTTAAGTCCGTCTAAGTCCATCCTATATATAAGTCCTGTGTGCTTATTGCTAAGGTTCTAGCTTACACCTAATTACTAGTAATCTAGGTGTTGTATAGAGTAATTACTTAAAGTAGGGCGCATAAGCGCTCACGTTGTGATCAATCGTGCTTACGCATAATCAGTTGCTCACTTCCTTATCTCCACGTGACCTTGCATTATAGTTCTTCTGCGCTGGGGGAGTGCACCCTGGTTTCCTGTGTCTGCAGGTATAACTTGTTTGTAACCGCCAGGTGCCCTGTGGGGGGCGTCCCCTGGTCCTGTTATGTTTGACGGGTCGTAACATTAGATTACTAGTAAATAGGTATAAGCTAGAACCTTAGCAATAAGTACATAGGACTTATATATAGGATAAACTTAGATAAACTTAAGGATAGACTTCTATAGCTCTTTAGCAATTAACTTTGTAATTATCCCCTTAGATACTCTTAGCACCCTTTACTAGTAACTAACGTTACAAAGCCCTTTGTTAGGTATATAACTGATTACTGTATCCTCTAAAGACCTAATCCTTCTAGCACAACTTACAGCACTGTTCCCTAGCTTTATTGCCTCAGCTTCTGCTAATAGACACTACCACAGAAAGCCGACCGTAACACCAGCCTCCTGTTTTCTCCAACTTCATTACATTACAACATTCACAGTTCTCAACCAAATGGCTTTATCTTTTCTATATACCCTTTTCTAGTCCTTATAGGCTAATACACTAAGTATAAGGTCAACTAGGCCTTAGATGCTGTTGCTAATAGCCAGTCTATCTACAAGGCATCCTCTAAATAGGGGATCCTAAGATTAACACTTCGTTATCAACTCTAAGGCACCTAAGCAAGGGTAGCTGCATTTTCTGACCTTTAGAGGCTTTCCCCTAATTAGGAGGCTAAGCTGGCTAAATAGGTGCAAATCTAGCATGCCCTTAGGCTTGCTCTAACCTATTAGCAGGTAAAGGTATTTGCAGAAAGGATCCTTTATACTATAGGGGATATAGATCCTTTAGGAAAGCAATAGATCTAAGGCTTTAAAAGAAGAAACCTATTAATTAAGGTCTAGAGAAGTCGCCCTATAGACTCTAGATGTATTAATAAAGCATCTACTAAGGTTATTAAGGACTAGTTTAAACTCCTTGCTATACTAGAGATTAAAGGCATTAAACTAGCTAATAGATATAACATAGATGAGACTAGTATCCTTAAGGGCTAGGGATCTAATAGGCTGGTGCTAGGGATAGCTAAGATGAAGTCTGTCTGCAAGAAACAGCCTAGATTAAGGGTATAGGTGTCTATTATTAAGTGCATCTCTGCTATAGGCTATGCCCTAAATCCCCTTATTATATATAAGGGTAAGATAGTCTAGTAGCAGTAGTTTCCTTTAGATCTTAGCCCTTATAAAGGATAGCAGTTTACTGCAACAGAAAATAGATAGACTACAGACAACACTGCAGTTAAATAGCTGCAGAAGGTCTTTATCCCTTAGACTATCCCTTAGACTACCTCCTAAGGTAAGGAGGCTAGACTGCTAGTTGTTAATAGCTATAGGAGTTACATAATAACAGAATTTATGTAGATATATTATATTAATAACATCTATCTCTTATTCCTACTACTACATACCTCCTATATCCTTTAGCTACTTAATTAGTTAGTCTTTAGCCTTATAAAGGCAGCCTATAGGAAGGAGCTTAAATACCTTAGTTAGTAGAATAATTCTACTATTGTAGGCAAGAGGAACTTTATAGGCTGTTATTAGAAGGCTTATCTAGCAGGCTTAATAATAGATAACATTAAAAGTAGTTAGAAATATACTAGCCTATAGCCTATCTCTATAGCTAAGCCCCTTATAAGCCCTTTAATGCTCCTATTAACACTAAGGCCATTAGATCAGGCCTGCAAAGGGCAGTCTAGAAGTAAAGAAGCTAAAGGATAGGCATCTGCATTATCTGCAGTAGCATAGTTAACGCTAAGGAAGATAAAGGATCTAGCTAGCTAACTAAAGCTATTCATAGAGCTAGATAATAATGCCTCTACTTAATGCCTTCTGTTTATAAAGGTAAAAAAAGGCTTTAGTAAGCAGGTATATAAGCTAGCTACTGCCTAGCATAAGCTAGAGCTTCTGCAGGCAAAGGTTATAAGCACTGCAGTTAGGAAAAGAAAGGTAGTCTAACTAGATCTAAACACTAAGTTCACCAACATTAAGGACATCTAGAAGGCCTAAGTTAAGGCTAGCAAAAAAGAAGATATTACAGATAGATCTAGTAAGTCTAATATACCTAGTAAAGCTAAAAGCTGTATTATAGTAGCATCTAGGCCTAGTTAGTAATTAATTAAACATACTGATGTTGGTAGGAATGCCCTCGTTTTTGGGGGGGCTAAATGTGGGGGGGGGCCAAATGTGGGTGCTTGACGTTACCGAGCTGCAGTAGACGCCGCAAGACAGTCAAATGCAGCTCTTCACAGTCTCGAGGCGCGCTTACATGCAACAAAAGCGAAAGTTAAACAACAAGACGGGTTGAAGTTGATTCAGCGTGGGTTGGCAATGATTGCAGAGGGGGGCGGTCATGTTACACAAGCATGAATAAATTACTATTGAAGGGAAGTTGGGACACTGGTGATGCTGAGATAAATAATACAATCTACCAGAGTTTCTTTGTTGAGAAAGTACTTTTTGGCCCCTGAACATTTGAACAAACTGTTGGTTTGATGATGCAAGATAAATGGTGGAGTCTGTCGTGATGGCTTCAGGCAGGCCGAGCCGTTCACCTTGCCCGATCCGGGATCCGGTCCCACACCAGACGGGCCCGCTCCGCGTCGGTTCGGTGCCCCCACTCCACCGAGTAACGCAAGGTACAGCTGTGAGGAAGTTGAATCTGGTCCACCGGGGCCTGTGAGCGCCAATTGCGTCTAGTGCCACAACCTCGGCGGTATCACTTCGCTGTGCACATCATTGGTTGACTAAGTTTAGTTTTACTGATTGTCTTGTATTGTCGAGACTCACTGCTGTGCAATCTGACGAAGCAATAGACACGTCCAAGATGCAAGTAGTAATTATAGTAATTAGTGCATCTCTTAGACACTCAACACAACTTCTCTCTCGCCTAATTTTTCTTGGCATCCGCTGTTAGTGAATCAGGTGATGAACCACTAGAATCCTTAACAGCCGAAAACTCTTCACTTCTCTGCTCCGGAGCCCTTCCGCGATGGCCTCACAGCCTCCGGCGGGCATCGGACCGCTGCCGGCCTCACCGGCCGGCCCCGATCGGGGCTCTGGGCCACCTCCAGAGCCAACCTCTCCACCAAGGGCTAAACGCCGCCGCAATACCGAGACTCAGCCACTCCGGCCCAGTCTCGCGGGAAGCCAGCCTAACACCTTCAATCCAGCCCCCCCAACGGCAAAGGGGACTCCGATCTCAACTCCAGCCACTGGTAGGACCGCCACTGGCTCTGTCTTGTCCGCCCTGGACGAGGAGGCCAGGCACTATGAGGCCCGCAAGGACGTCTTCTTAACCATCGCGCAGTCTGTTGATAATGTCGTCTCCAGCTTTGAGGGCCCCAGGAAGCAGATCGCGAAAGAGGCTACGGCCTATGTGATCCAAGCCCTAAAGAAGCTCATCAACAAGGAACATGCTCCGCCACTGAGCCGGAGCTGGGCCGCCGTCACGGCCTCGGCACCAGGTACAGCTCCAGACCCCCACCGGGCTCCGACCCGCCCGCAGGCCAGACCCCAGACAAGATCCCAGGCCCCACCCCAGCCCCAACCTCAACCGAAAGAGGACCTCCGGGTCTTCGCCCGCATCCCGGAGGAGGGCCTGTCGGCTGCCCGAAAGAACGCTCCCTTTGCCCTCCGCCAGACAGTTTGCCGAACCTTCGACCTCCAACTGGCAGATATCCCTCATATCTACCACATTGCGACCGGATACTCACTGAGGCCGTCAAACAAGCAGATCCAGCAAGGCCTCCTCGCGGACAAGCAAAAACTAGCGGGCTGCTTAGGGGCTTACAAGATAGAGACCCCGATAAAGTGGTTTACCTACGTCGTCCCGCGCTGCCCAGCCAAACTGTGGAGCGTTGATGGGGACGCCCTGGACCCAGCCACCTTGATCGAAGACGAGGTCTTTGCCCAGACAAGACTGAAGCCCACCCGGGCCCGGCAATCCCGCCTTGGGCCGAACCCCATTACGAACGAAGTCTCTTGGGTCATCTCATTCCTAACAGAGGTACAGCCCTTCAGACTGTTCAACCAAAGCAGCAGGTCCCAACTCATTCAGAAGAGGAAGACGCTCATCAGACACGACCCCGGCTGCCAGGGCTACCACTCAAACAGCTACTGCAACCGACAGCCGCTCTGCAACAACTGCAGCAGACCTTCAGACTCGCACGAGACTGGGCCCTGTACAGCTAAACCGAAGTGTGCGAACTGTTGCGGCCCGTTCCAGGCTAGCCACAAGAATTGCCCAGCTAGGCCTATGACGATGAACGGCATCCCTGCCCTCCCAGACCGGAAGGAGCGGGCTCGGATCCGCAAGGTTGGACAGAAGGCCTATGACGCCCTCTATGAGGCCGGCCTAAGCGCCTCTCGGAACAGCACCCAACAGCCTGGGGATCTCCCTCCCACCGACCAGGATCAACCGCCCGGCTCCAAGCGGCCACGCAAAAGGACACCTTCCGAGAGCTCAATTGTGTGCCTCGGGGACAGGGACACCGATAGTAGCAGCATGAGTGAGGATGAGCCCGAGGATGCCGAGGGTCCTCCCCAGACTAACCAGACTAACCGCGCTATCCTACCTCTCTTGAGCAGGAGTCAGAGGGTAGCCCAGAAACCGGATTACAACGTTGCTAATGCCTACACCCACCTGGAACTCGACTCGGAGACGTAGGCCGAAGCAGGCCTCTCCACAGGTGCTACGCATAGCTCAGTGCAACGTAGGGAAGCAGTCGCCAGCACATACAGCTTTCCTGGAGCTCTGCTGGGCTGAGCTGATCGACATTATACTGGTCCAGGAACCCTGGATAGGCTATGTTGACAAAATGCAAATCAACACACACCCAGGGTTCGATTCCTACGTCCCAGTGGATTCCTGGAAGGACAGGGAGACCAGACCTAGGGTAATGACCTACATACGGAAAGGGAGGAAGTGGAAGGCCCAGCAGCAGAGGCCCGCACAGACAAGGGACATCTTATGGATCACAGTTAACAACGAAATTACTGTGGTTAACGTATACAGGCAACCAGGAGATCCCCACAGTCACACGACCACAACCCTCCTAGGATACAGGCCGCCAGAAAGAGTCCTTGTGGCAGGGGACGTGAACGCTCATCACTACTCCTGGGAGCCCGGATCGAGGAACAGGAATAGGGGGGACGACATAGCAGACTGGGCAGATGGCCACGGCCTGTCTTTCATCGGCGAGACAGGGACTGCGACCCATGCCCAAGGCCATGTACTTGACCTTACCTTCTCGAACATTCCGCTCGCACACGCAGTGGTCAGCCCACACCTTCACCCAGGGGCCGATCATCAAGCAATTGTCTCAACAATCCCGCTTCATAGGCACCGACAACAACAGACAGATCAACCACGGTCACTATCAGTCCCAGACTCGGCCCTACCCCGGTTTAGAGACCTGATCAGAGCAGGAGTCTTAGTCTTACCTACCCTCCAGAACGCACCTACCCCTGCCGAGTTGGACACCCAAGCGGAACGACTAGTCGACCTTCTCTCCACGGCTGTCCAGGCTGTAGGAAAGAATCGAGGAAAGCATGGGAAGGGGGCCCCTTGGTGGACACAAGAGTGCGCAGAAGCCCACCGAACGTACCGCGAGGCCTGCTGCCGACAAGCCCAAGAACTAGAGCAGACCCCACGTCTCGCTACCCTCGAAGAGCAGAAGGTCTTCTTGAGTACAGTCAGGAAAGCTAAGCGGGCCTACTGGGCTGCTAAGATCGAAGGAGTTACCTCGGACCAAGAACTCTACAAGATTATGGGCTGGCGAAAGGCTAGCCTAGGGCTCAAAGCCCCCCCTCTGGTAGTGGAGGGCCAGACGATCAACGACACTCAGGCTAAGGCCCAGGCACTCCGAAGAGCCCTCCTACAGAGGTTCAGTGCACAGGATGACCTGCCCGGAGACCCGTTCGACGTCCCTACGGTCTCTCGACGACGGATACCCTGGCATGATGCCATCAGTAAAGAAGAGCTGAGGGAGGCTACCCTGACAAAGACCACGACCCCTGGCATCGACGGGATCACAACACGGCTGCTTCAGGCTTGCTGGAACCTTGTATCCGAGCCTGTCAGACAACTGTTCCAGGCCTGCATACAGACGGGTTACTTCCCCCAGCCTTTCCGCAGAGCAGAGGTCGCTATGATCCAGAAAGTAGGGAAAGCAGACTTCTCAAAAGCCGGATCTTGGCGGCCAATAGCCCTGCTATCTTGTCTTGGGAAAGGTCTCGAGAGGCTGATAGCCAGAAGAATGTCCTACCTTACCATCCTAGAAGGGGTGACCAGCCCACAACAAATAGGGGCTCTACTTGGCAGGTCAGCGGTTGACCTAACCACCTGCCTCGCCCACGACATCGAAATGGCCCTTGACAAAGGGCTCACAGCTACATTGGTGACGATGGACGTCCAAGGGGCTTTTGACTCTGTCCTTCGGAACCGGCTGATTGTCCGGCTACGCCAACAAGGCTGGCCTCACAGCCTGGCCAAACTGATATTCCACTTTGCTTCAAACCGAACAGCCAGAGTCAGGCTGGAGGACGCAACAACAGAGGACTTCCCCCTGGCTTGCGGGCTGCCCCAGGGCTCCCCGCTGTCTCCTATTCTCTTCCTGCTTTACATCGCAGACATCTTAGCAGAAGACCCGAAGCTTCGGTTCGGGTACGCAGACGACATCGGCCTTCTGGCTATGGGCCCTTCCCTTGAGAGTAATGCTGCGAGCCTCGGCCAAGAGATCACACGTATCCTCGACTGGGGAACGGAGAACAAGGTCGCTTTTGACCCAAAGAAGTCCGAGGCTATCCACTTCACAAGGAAACATAATCAGCAAAGAGATCTGCCAGAGATCAAGGCGAGACACCTTAGAATCGTAGCATCAACGAAGCCCATACGTTGGCTAGGGGTCTGGTTCGACAAGAGGCTTTCTTTCCGACACCATGTTGAAACAAAGCTGGCTGCGGCGACGAAGGCGGCCCAACATCTTAGACACCTGACAAACACAAAAGGCGGGCTCCCAGCCGCTGCTGTACGCAAGGCTGTGATCTCCTGCGTCCTGCCAATCGCCCTCTACGGGGCTGAGACCTGGTATGGAGGCATGACCAAGCCAGCCCCTGGCAGAGCCATCGATAGCGGCCGCAATGTTTCTCTCCCGATAGATGAAGTCACTACAGGCCAGAAGGGTCTTGCAATCAAGCTCGAAAGGGTCATCACGACGGCAGCAAGGGCTATCCTGCCGGCCTGGAAAACAACCCCAACGCGCAGCCTCCTTAGGGATGCTGGACTACCACCAAGCAAGGTGGCTCTAGAAGGAGTCCGCCTACGCTTTGCAGCACGTCTAAAGAAGGTCGATCTACAACACCCTCTTGTCCCGAGGCTCTCCCAACGAGGGCGGCAGCAGACGAAGCTCCAACGGACTGCAGACCTTGCACCAAAATGCCCGAGACCAGCACTCATCCAACCGCAGCACCTCCCAGGCTCACAAGACCTCATAGTCCTGCAGACTAAGAAAGAAGCAGCCAAAGCTTTCCAGGCCTGGCTAAAGACCGTACCAGACAGCCACATGGTTGTCTTTTCCGATGGCTCCAAAGCGACGAACGGAGCCACAGGATATGGGTTTGTCATCTACCGCAGCAACAGGCGCGTGGCCCAGGGCTGCGGCCGACTCGGTCTAGCAGAGGTGTTCGACGCTGAGGCTGAAGGGGCGAGGATAGGACTCCGGCGGGCCCTCTTAACCTCCCAAGGCCAACCCATACACATCTGCATCGACAACACCAGTGTCATCCAAGGAATACGGGGCGAGGCCCCAGACACCTCGCAAGCAGCGGTTCTCGAGATCCAAGCTGCTGCTAGGATATACAACATCCACACCCACTGGGCGCCAGGGCACGAGGGGATTAAGGGCAACGAAGAGGCGGACCGGCTAGCCAAGGAGGGCACAGCGCTGCCAGTCCCGCTAGGCCAACTAGCTACACTCTCCGGGATCAAGAGGCTTGGTAGAGAACGATTGCGAAACCAGTACAGACAGTGGTGGGGTAAAGAGGCGACAGAACGCTACACCCAGCTTGGACTGAGCTTACACTTCTCCTGCCCTCCCGAACTCGCCCTACCACGGAGCACCCTTCACCACCTCTTAGCGGCCCGGTCGGGCCACGGGGACTTTGAACACTATCACCGACGCTTTAACCACACCGAAGCTTTGCTAACCTGCTCCTGCGGGGAGGCAAAGGAAGTAGATCATCTGGTCTACTGCCCAGCGACCCTGGCGAGGAGGCAGCAGTGGCCCACCCTCTACCCAACTGGTCCGCTCGACCCCATAGGACCTATGGGGTCTCTTGAACGATACTTCAAGGGACTAATGACTGACCCAAAAGGCTTTGAGGCCTTCCTGCACGTGACAAACTTCTTCCGGAAGATCTGTCCACGCTACTAGGGAACGGGCTTCGGCACGGGATCTAGACAGCCAACTCAACCCCTAAAGGGAAATAGACGGGAAGCAATGAAACTGGGGAACCAGCGGGAACCAGGGACAGATAGAAGGCATAGTAGCCATCAGGCAGGATTTGGAGGACGAAAGGAAGGGCGATGTATGAAGTACATAGTCCTAGCCCACGGCTCTCCACGCCACATACCCTTCGGGAGGTCTGCGACAAGGGTTCCAACCTTGCCGCCATGGCGTTAAATACAACAACAACAACAACATAGACACTCAACAATCTCAGTTGAAGCTTTTAGGATATTTGCATGTGTTGTTCTCAACGAAGGATTTCGTGCTACAGAGAGGAGAGTAATTCTCGTTGCTCAAACGTGCTGCACAATGCGCTCTATATCTATATTCATATCTATTCCATCCGGCTAGGCTTCGCTTGCTGGCCAGCTCATCAAAGAACCTTGTGTCAAAGTCTCGTAGCTCGTGCGATGGGCAAGCCTGTGCCACACCGCAAGGCATTCTTACTACTACGGCCGTGTTTATTTATGGCTCAGCATCCTGTGCAGACAGACTTGTGACCCACCTGATGACACCATCTGAATGTTTGGAAGTCACTTAGAGAACGCTGTGCAAAGGATGCGCTTTTCATCGAAAGAAACTTCTCAACAGTCATTTTGGCTACTTCATAGTTGGCAGTAGGTGATAGCAAGCGGTATTCGGGATAGTGTCCACCAAAACTAGGTCTACGTGGGGCAAAGCAAGACGTCCCCCGACCCGCCGAGGTCCCAGAGGGTGTCCGAGTCTCGGAGACAGGGGAGTAGATAAGCGAGAGCTGCAAGAATATGCCGGGACGGGCGACAATATCCGTTGAGGGAGATCATTAGGCGGTGGTCGTCCCGCCTATGCTCAGCCGGGCCACGCTTTAGTTGTTTGGCAGACCGCATAGCCCCGTCAATAGATTTACTAAGTTCAATTCGTTTGTGATTTGTGACGTGCTTTCAGGGTCCCTTCTTCACAGTGTGGAGGTGCAGGCAATTAGCTAACTATAGAAGCATTCACTCCACGCGACGCGTCTAGTAGCTTTCGTAGCTAGTGACCGCGTCGTGCGCGTCCAGCTCTGGTGCATCACGACGTTCAACTGAGATACCGATGGATGTATGCATGTCAGGTTGGTAGGCGCAACAGACTATGTTTAGTTGTCAACTGTGCTTTCATCTACTTTGCCTGTATTGATGACTACCCCATGCTCCTGCAAAATAGCCTATAAGAGTAGCCTCAAGATTAAACTGGTAGTGTGATGCAGTTACGGCCGACTGTGGCCCCTTATCCTTATCGGTGGAAGCAACAGCATCGATGGCTCTTGCCACATCCAAGTTACTCAGACGTTAGTTAAATTCATTGTGAAAAACGATGTAGGCAATCCGATCTGGCGCCTACGTCAGCAACAGCATTTGTGCCCACAGTACATCATTTCAATGAATCACAAGATTGAACAAAAATAGCTAGAAGCACAATATCTCTTACTGTATTTTTCACAATCAGTGGTGATAGCTCTAGAGTATTGCACATCCAGCAGTACCAACAAGACACAGAAGGACGGCAATCACAAATCAAGAAACCTTACTCCTCCTTATCTTCACCTCGATCCAGGCAGCCTTTGCGCTAGGATATCATCCATTAAAGTACAGGTATTCGCACTCTTAGGTAAGCACTGTATTCAAAAACTCCTGACTTGTAGAACTCAAACTCAAAGTGAGAAAAGAAATTTTTGTATTTATGCTGACGAAAACCATAATCTTAACTTTACATACCACCAAGCCCTTTTCGAGAGGGCGGAGTTGCAACTTACATCATGTATTGTGAAGATCGTCAGATTCACAAAGTTCGTTTACAGTATACTTCATCGGGTACTGGGAAAACCCCTAGAGCCTTGTACCTGTCAATAAAAAATGCTTTGCAATTGCATTTGCCTTGGAAGGGTGTCATGCAGGAGGCCATACTTGTACCAAACAGGTTTGAAACCAGCCAAAAGTATGTAGCTCGATAAGAACGTTGATAGCCATCAGTCTTGGACTCTTTACCTTCTTATCTCTGGTTTGTTCTTTTTGGTCCGGCGAACTCCATTTCTTTATATTCTTGCGAAGGAGAGACAATCTATTTAAGTAACGAATCTGCCGCTCTTCTTCCGTAGATGTTCTAACGTGTTCTCACCCCTCGCGAGTAGACAGATACAGTCTGCACTTAGATTTGATCGAAATCAAAAGTCGATTTTTGTTTGTTTTAGTAAACTTCCAAACTTTTTTTCAAGTACACTCAATTTTGATCGTCAGCCAGCAATGCTGTGTGGCGACGTCGATGATGAGACACTCCATCTCGTCCTCCAGGTACAACTCGAGGACCTGGAGAGTGTTAAAAGAAGTAGCAAGGGAAAAAATAGACAAGACAAAATTTCCGACGCAGAACTCGCCGCTGAGGCTTACGAGTCGGAGCTCAAATCTCACATCCTCCTCGTCTCGGATAGATGCATGTGTAAAAGCATGGCAAAGGCCAATCAGCTCGACGGGCGTCTTGTCTCCATCCTCGTAAATCAGGAGAAGCAAGCCGCACAGGATAGAGAAGTTGCCCTTCGTCTCAGCCGCGGCGGGCAGCTTAATGAAGATTCCTCTACTGATTCTACACAGGGGGAACCTTCTACGGATGTAGATGAAGAATTATTGAGCAAACTCAGATCCCTCTTTGTATCTACGGATGGCTATGATGATGTGTTAGACCAGGCCGAGTCATCGACATGGGCGGCATCCAGAGGGCAAACGACGGACGCAGCCAAATCAGTGAAACGGGAGAAGAGGCAATGTAACAGTTGCCTCAGCAATTGCATTGCTACCGACCTAGCACGCTGTCCATGTAGCCACGAGTACTGTCGAGACTGCCTACAGACGCTCTTTGAAACATCACTTACGGATGAGTCGCTATACCCTCCAAGATGCTGCGGACGCCCCATTCCTGTGAACGATAATCGGCAGTTTCTTTCCTCAAAGTTAGTTGGGGAATTTCAAGCCAAAGCGGAGGAACTCTCGACGCCCAACCGGACGTACTGCCATAGGCCAACGTGCTCGACATTCATACCGAAAGAGTTCATCAAAGCCGATACTGCAGTTTGTCAACGATGCAGGCATAGGACCTGTGTCATGTGTAAGGGCGCTGAGCACAAGGACCAAGACTGTGCTCAGGACACCTTGACTCAGGATCTGCTCCGGATTGCCGCCGCAAACGGCTGGCAGCGATGCTTCTCTTGCCGAACAATCGTGGAGTTGGAGCATGGGTGTAACCACATGAGTGAGCCATAGTACCCAGAACATCTATACACACAAGTTAAGCTTACATTACTACCTAGCCTGCCGCTGCGGAGCGCAGTTCTGCTACGTATGTGGCAATCGATGGAAGTCTTGCGACTGCGCTCAGTGGAACGAGGAGCGGCTTTATGCTCGTGCTAATGCCATTGTGAATCGCAACGCCAACGCTCACTTCAATAATCCCGAAGTAAGGGCTCGACAAGTAGAAAGAGAAGCGCACAACCTAGTCATAAACCACCAGTGCAGGCACGATACATGGAGAAGCCGTGGTGGCGCTCACCGATGTGAGGAGTGCCATGATTCATTACCACTGTATATCTACGAATGCGCTCGATGCCGTATTCGTGCTTGCCGAAGATGTCGGTTCAACCGACTTTGAGTTACCCAAGTAGTTTCTATCAGACACAGGTAATACCCTTGTCCGACCTCGAATTATTTACGGACGTTTAGTGAGATCGTTTGACTAAGGGTCACTATACCTTAGATCACTCATCGACTCGCTGTCATGTTTAATTTGAATCGCACAGTTGCTTACTTGAATACTTTGCCAAGCTGTCACCTGGAAAAATGTCAGTATAGGTCGCAGACTTGCTAGTTTTAGTAATGTTCCCTATTGCTTTCTTTATCTAATGTTCGATGTATTATTTTGCACGACCTCCTACGCTGATAAAGGTATTAGGATCCTGGAAACCAGTCATTCCCCTGACGTCCTATAGGACCCCTAAAAGTCACAAAGAACAAGCGCGAGGTAACAAAGTTTCCTCTCGTTCCGCACACCAATATTATTGCAGACTTCAGGCTCTAGCTCTTCTGTCAAATCGCCGCTTTTGGTGCTCATAGAGGTTCCCGTTGGAATTACAGCTAAATATCTAGACGTTTCACCTGGAAAAGGAGACAATGACACTATCTGGGTCGTTGTCTCATCTCCCCAAAAACACGCAAGAATACTGTAGTCGTCTGCTGAAATACCCCCATAAAGAAGATGTTCATAACAATGATTCCAAACACATCTTCTTGAGTTAAGACCCCTAACTGCAGAATAGCCGTGGTCCTCGGCTTTTTCTTTTGCGTCGTGGATGTGTGGGAGATTTTCTAGCCAAGCTGCGATGATAACGACTTGGTGGGCTGACTTGATACGTATTAACCATTCCCGCCAACCCTTAGCCCTTTCCCACGAGCTCTAGGAGGAGATTTAGGGCTTGGTTACAGGAGACCATGAGAGATGGGCGTCAATAAGTGTATTGTTGCCTTCACATTGCGTCCTCGGTATCATGTGCCCATCGTACAAGGTGCGATTAAAAGACCCGGAGTTTTCATCATGGCATTCGACTCGGAATCCAATAACGGGATACGACATTGAGACTCAACAGGGCTCACCAATGCCCAAACCTAGGTTGGATAAGTTAGCATATAACGTGGAAACATATTGATGAGTAGGATAGACTTAGCGATACATTCAAGTGTTTTGTTGGTGGCTTAATGTAGAATGATAGCCTAAGATGGTTGGCAAAGAACTAAACTACTATGTGGTTGTAGGAGATATATATATATTCATTTGTCTCGTCGGAGCATCGAGAATGTAAACCTGTTCCCCGTCACTCGCTCCTGAACTGAAACCGTATGGTCGATTGTGTTTGCAGCTGACACCCGCAGCCTAGGTACAAGCATGATTTAACTAAGATACGACTCAGGACAGTTTACAGTCGTGCGTAACGCTGCGATTCTTCCCTGTCCCGCACTCGTGGTCCAACTGCGAAGCATTAGGAATGTCTCATCAGAATTGCCTCCAAGACCCAAACCAAAAACCTAGATAGGGCGCCGCAAGCAGAAATCTGGAACAGAGAAAAATTAATTATCAAGTAACCTTTTGGTGTGTTTTATGTGGTGTCGTGGAAGGTGTGTAGCTGTGGAGGCAAGAGCGGCGGTTCTTTGTGAACCTCTTAAGCCTTAAAATGTATTCACAATGTAACAATATGATTCCATTACATGTCTCCGTGTTCTAGCATTGCTCAACTCTCTCAGGGGCTTCACTGAGTTCCTTTTCTAATTGAACAATCACAGCACTAAATATGAAGGAAATCGATGCGACAGCTGACACCCTCCTCGTCCTCAAGGGTCACAACGCTCCGTTGGTCGAAGATGGAACCATCTCATTGCAGCCTAATCATCTAATTTAGCACCTTTATCTTTAACCTCGTCTCTGCGAGAGAGTTCTAGAGCTCACGTCCTCGCGAGATGAGTTGAAAAGTTCGATGAAAGGAGAGTATGAAGAGGTGTTGAAACGTTTGCGACCAGATAACTTGCAAGCTAGGACCGAATCCGTTTCCAATGTAAGATCAGAGAGAGATCCTCTTAGACAGCTTACGACACCTAAAGACCAGCGAAATGATAACGATGGTGATCGCCGGAAGCCGGAAGGAGGCCCGGCTCGGCCCGGCCCCACACGTTCGCCCCTTGCTTCCGGTGCCACCGCCGCAAATGCCTCGAAACCATGCGCGCCCTCGGCGATACCCACGCCCAGCAATTTCCATTGCAGAGAAAACATGCTGTCTGTTGAATACATCAGCATATACAACTGTTACACCTGAAGAACCTATCCCTAATAGGACAAACTTAAGTCACTATCCTCCATCAGACTTATCTACTGTCTAACGTTGCTTCTAACAATCTTTATCTACTAAGGCATAAGCTTCAAGGTCTATATTAGTTATCAACACATTAGCTGTTAAGCGTAATATGTTTCTTTGCAAAGGCTCCCTCTATAGCAAGCAAAGATCTAGTAGCAGTCTGTCTCCCTACTACGTTGTCTTACTATCAGGCTACAAGCATCATCTAGCTAATATTTTAACTTCCTCCTCTAACTCCTAACACTACTTATCTCTTAGGGCTGGTAGAAGTACATGCATCTACTCTTTAAGCTACAATAAAATTAGAATACTAACTTAGAGCTTATATTAGAATGCTTCCTCTTTATCCACTTATCCTTTGTCAACATGAAGTAAAAGTTCCTCTTACCTTAGGCAAAAGCTAACATTAGGCGTTAGGCGTCTTTTCTCTTTATAGAGTATAGATTTGTATTACTACCGCATTGCTGTTGGCAATAATACTGCTACCTTAACACCCTTGGGCTTAGGCATAAGGCTAAGACATAAAATTCAAAGCTTTACTACTAGGGATCTGCTATAGGTACAGAGGTGTAATTAGCTGGTAGCTGACAGCGCACTGCTACGTCATAGATATCAAGGTAGAACTCTTAGAAGTAAACTATTCGGCGGAGGCACTGCGTTCAGTCCAAGGCGTCAGACAGTGGTGCGCACATAGGCGGCGGCGGCGGCACGGCTCCTGGCAGTTCGATTTGGACGGCGACTTGGATGGCAACGGCAGGACATAGACTTAGTAGTGATGGCAGCACGTCTATCTAACTAGAGAATCTTTAAGCTGCAGACAAAGCATAGCAAGCGCAAAGTGAAAAAAGCGCAATGTTAGTAGTAGTAGTAGTAGTAGTAGTAGTAGTAGTAGTAGTAGTAGTAGTAGTAGTAGTAGTAGTAGTAGTGGTGATTTTGTAATGTGCTTGTAAGGCCCCTTCTTTACAGGTAGTAGTACTAGTAGCTACATAAGTATAGAAGCATTTATCCTATACAATGCATCTAGAGGCTTTTGTAGTTAGTAACTAGTAGTGACTTTATAGAAATTATTTCTTTAGACTACGTATCCTTATTTCATTCTCTGCAAACCTATGCTTTAACTAATCTAGGCTACTGTGGCCTTGATATGATTGGAAACGCTCTTAGGGAATGTCCTAAAGAAGTCGGTATAGAAGGCGACATCATTTTATACAGCGCATCATGGAATGCTAGATTAAAGCCAGCCGAGGGGAACATAGACGCCCTAGAGTCAAGTAAGATCTAATATTCGCTATGTCCATCCATACACAGCGAGCGTCCCGCGTCCAGAGTTGTTGACATACTTGCGTAGGCGCTTCCGCTCGTTCGGGTCAAGCGACCGGTTAGAGATGTGCGGTTTGGGGAAGATCTTGGGATCCAGGTAGGTGTCGTACTTTGAAAAAGATACAGTTACACCCTTGGGAATTATCAAGTCTCTGAAGTTGATCTCGTTGTCGGGGGCTGTTCCCAACAACCGGCCGGCAACAGAATGGCTCATGAGGAACGCTTCCTGTACGACAGCGTGCAATCTGTTGATCTCTTTGAGCTCTTGATAGCTAAGGAGTCTGCTGAGACTTTTTCGCATTCTGAAATTTCTTTCTTGAGTCGTGCGAGCTTCTCGGGGTGATTGAGCAACATGAATGTTGCAAATGCAATGGCGTGTCCGTCTGTGTTGATTCCTGTGTTGATGCAGAGCTAGACCTCGTTCACCACTCGCGTCAACCCCTTCTGGTAAGCTGGAAAACTTGACTTGAGAATATGCTCGACATTCGATGTAAAACCACTGTCACTGACGCTGGCGGCAGCATTTTAATCTGGGGTTGCGGCAGCCGTTGCAGCACGATACTGGTCCGCGATAGCCTTGTCGATCAACTACTCAAGAAAACACATGTCGTATTAGCTATGTGATGAACATAGCGTAGGTGAAACAAGGATCAGAAGCGTCTATTCCTCTAGAATGGAGATACAGGACGAAGGCAGGGTATCTATACCCGTCTTGAGGGCATCTACCTCTCGGACCGAGTTTCAGGACTGACTCGCAGCCCCCCCCCCTTGTACCGATCATGACAAGCTATTAAGAGAAGAGACTTAAGATGAATATATACAGCAAGACTTACCAAGACACAAATCATGCCAGGGCTGGCCAGCTCTACGCGTTTGGCCCATTTTGCGGGAGCTCGCATCACGCCAAAGAACCAGCGCCCGATATGGCAACTAACCATCTTCATGCGGCCCAGAGTCCTCGCGATCATGAACATATCATGCTCAAAGTCCTTGACGTCGGCGAACCTGAAGTCGTAGCCGAGGTTTGTAGTGCACGTTACGTCGATTGCTAGACATCGGAAAGCAGATCCAACAAAATTCGCAGACAAGCCACACGTCAGCTGTACTTATAAAGGAACGCTTGGTTCAGGGTCTTTAATTAATAAGTAAATAAATTGAATTACATGTTAAGATGCTATTCGTACCCTTAACAGCGCGGAACCTCACAAGCAGTCTTTGCACTAAGGCCTCGTATAAACGTTCACAGGACATGACTAGAGGGGTGGCGAACACGGGTGCGATGGCCTTGCGGCGCATTATATGCAGCTTATAAGGGCTGTCCAAGAATTAAAAGTGTAGTAGTCAGCAACAATATTTTAATTAGAGTTTCAATTAGCAGATCCATCCATCACTTGCTTTGTACAAGCCACTATTGCATGTTTACAAAAAGCTATTTTATAGTAACTGCAGCCTCTAATAGAGACTTTGGCGCAAGGTTTTAATTGCCCTAGAGAGTGTGATGGTAGTAGGCTGCACAGTAAATAAAATACTCCTACATCCTGTTACTTTCTATACGTTTGTGTAGAAACTAGTAGCAGAATTGTTAAAGCTGGCAGTAGGGTAGGTAGGTGTCTTTGCCCCTTTTAATCGCATATTGCCGAGCTTAGCGTTAATGCAGGTTTATTGCACCCACCCTAGATAATCAATTAGAGTTCCTGACTAAGATCACTTCTAATGCACGCTCTCTAAACTCTCTTAAAATAGGAATCGAAATCGACTACCTGCAATGCAACAACGGTTGTCCCTGAACTGGAATATTGTCTTACATAATTAAGCGAATCAATAATTTTAATTACTCTTGAGGCTCGTTTGTGGACCCTGTCTGCATTTAAGAACACTCTTGTCTGCGTTGTAGTAACGCGTACTTACATTGTAACAACCACGCTTACACACGTTTTTGCTCTGCCACCATCCATCCTACCAGCTTTTAGCAGTGTCACTTCCGCTATAATGGCTAATACTCCTTCTTCTTCTTTATTAGGGAACATTCGATATTTGCTCTTGTTCTTTTTGCTTCACGTACTATTAATTAACGCCTCACCTACCGCCGCCCTCGTCCCTACCAAGCGGAACGGAGTTAGGTTCCTGACGTTCGACCAAAGCTACGAAGGGCGCGTAAAAAAGGGCCAGTATTTCAATAAACTGTTCCCCTTAGAGGACGAGAAGGCGGCCGAGTTTAATGGAGGGGTTACCGTTGCAAGCCCTTTCAAGGACCCAAGCGACCTGAAACCGAACGGCTGAACTAGATACATATTCTGGTACCCTTACAAGAAGAATACCGGTGATGTTCAACCACTCTTCAAGTTCACCGACTCCGCCGTCAAGCGCCTGAAACTTGAAATCCTCAAGGTACCCGAATACGGCACAGACCTCGACAACGCCTTCGCGGACAAGTACCATCAAGTCGATCAGACAAAAGCGGGCGTGTACAACTACAGACATGATAGAAAATTCGGGAAAGATAAGAAGAAGGTGAGCAATGGACTCAGAAGCCTTTTTCTTATTTTCGTTTGTCCTATGGTTTGACTGCTGCGAATCCGCTGCTGACCTTCGCTCTCAGCCTACGATGTCTTCCTACTCCAACGTGCTTGTTCCAGCCTCCGGCGCCATTATTTTTGTAGACAACTTCAGTCCAACGGCTAGAAACCAGGAATGGAACATTGGTAACGTTCCTGAGTTGGACAAACTGTCGGATATCGCATTCTTCCAGTGGATCGATGCCTGCAAAACTAAAAATGTCGATCCTAAAACCCTTAAACTTATGTTTATATCTCACGTCGTTCATGACGCAACGTACAAGATTGTAGTAGATGCATTAAGGGAAGCCGGGCATAAGAGGATGCCAAGCTATGCTAAGAAGATTGTTTTCTCTATGGAAGCAAAGCAGGGTCAAGCTATTCTTGGGTCTGTCTGGG
This sequence comes from Colletotrichum destructivum, assembly GCF_034447905.1. NCBI lineage: Eukaryota > Fungi > Ascomycota > Sordariomycetes > Glomerellales > Glomerellaceae > Colletotrichum > Colletotrichum destructivum. The sequence continues at coordinate 244,600 of NC_085906.1, forward strand.
GCAGTGCTTTGTCTTGGATGCTTATCCAGCATAAAACGGAGTTAGGCCTAAAGAAGATAACAGAAGTTGCTGTCTGGGGCCTTAGACTAGGTTTTGCTTTGCCTGAAACTAATACGTTAGTTGGCAGTATGAATATGAGATTTACTGTTAAAGACGCTTAGAAGGTATTTTATCTAAGAAATGGTACATAGAAGAAGTATAAGTCTGCAATTTGAGCCTAAGAAGCTTTTATTACACACTGCAATTTTATTTAGAGAAACCTTAGTCTTAGGATAGTATTCACACAAAATAGTAACACATTTATAAGTTTTTTTTATATAATTACTTAGAGCTTAGAATAAGTCTGCAGCATACTTAATTATAGTCTGTAATAGAAGGGGTCCTAACTTACAAGATATTCTAAACTAAATTAGACTATCTCCTATTTACTAGTTAGATTATAAGATAAAGTAGTACTTATGCAGCTTAGAATGCTAGCATCTCTACCTATTTTAGGACATTGATTTATATTATATAGACTATTACCCTAAAGGAAACTACCTATTAAATAAACTAGTTACTATAATTCTTTATTTTTAAGCATATTGTGAAAGACTAATTACAGCTGCTATTATGGATAGAACTGTAGTAAAATAACTATTTACTTTATTTAGCTTATATAACAGCTTTTTTACTTATTCTTTCTTATAGAGTACTCTTGTGCTTAGGAGGAGTATACTCTATCTAACACTATGCTAAATATAAACACAGGCAGAACTAGGCAAGATGTACTACGCGCTATAGCCTTGTTCGTATTGAGTCACAGCAGCACTACAAAAGGCTGCCAGCAGCAATATTGGCTCCACTCCGCACCTCATCAACCCAGCAGAGGCGCCGGGCATCCTTGGCATCTCCACAGGCCAAGGCGCGCAATGGGCTACCATGGGTCGCGAGCTTGCAGTCGCGTCGCCGTTCTTCCGACGCAGCATCGAGGCGTGAACTGCGGCACATCTTTGGCCGGACCTGCAATGCTTCTCGTCAGGTTTTTGATGCTCTGCCACCGGGATAGAATGGGTCTGGTTTCTGGGTGCGTATTACGTTAGCAGGCCCAGTGGAAATTCGAAAGTTCAGGCGAGACCAACAGCAGCGCGCTTTCACACCCCCTATATCTTTCTAGCTTGTCAACAGGCGGGCTACAACGCGACAACGGAACGTTTGGCTCTGTGGTGTACATCAGGCGCGTTCTAGAAGAGGCGAGAGTGTTGCTGTGCCTCCGGGGGGATCAGACAGCTTGCCATGGCATCACAGGCGTATTTTCTCAACGCCTTTGCGCACCATCTCGACCTGGACCCGCAGGGTCTGCACATACTCGTCCGTATGAGGTGCGTCAATTTGACGGCTCTAAGATTGTCGCTGCGCTGTAGACCGCGAATACGTTGACACAGGGGGGGTGAGTTCCGGCTGGTTCACGCCGTATGTTGCGCACTAGCCTGTAGGTATAAGCACTAGGCGGCGCACATACCTTCACCGAAGTCTCACCTGGCTTCTTTCCAGCCGCTGCAGAGAAAGCTTGCTGCTGTTGACCGCGTCGCATACCGCACACACTTGACATTAAGCAGGGCGTCATCGCAGCCAACATGTGCTGCACGCCACCCGCAGCCTCAAGGACACGCTTTTGCCTGCACAAGAACGCTACTCTAACTAGGAGGCTTTCTTGTGTTTTTTGAAACGACAGGCTCGCAGAGCATAGTCGGTTTCCTTTTTAGGGGGTTGCCGGGATGGTAGCAGAGCACGGAGCCGCATTCTGCCGGCTCGGCCCCACTTCTCGGCGCTTAAATGGGGCTCCGCCTGCGCGGCCGTGCCAGGTTCTCGGGTGCGCCAATACCAGTGTGCTGTGCATGATAGTCTGGACTAGAGCTGTCGTGTCACTTCATATGTATTGTCAGTCAAAATGTTGACCATGGTGTGCTCCGACTTTGCAAATCGCTCAATTTTGTAGTGCCTGATGACCTATGCCTGCGCCTCCGTGTCATCGCCTCTGCTACATACTCAATGGGGGGCTATAGAATATAAAGTTAATACGAGTAACTACCTATTAGATTAGCCTTTTTATTCTATATAGCGCCCTGTCGACTGACTTGCAATAGGAACAGTACTAGCACGCCAACGGCGGCCGCCCTGGGACTGCCGGCGTGCGCGAGCAAGTTGATAGTGCTGAAACGGAGGACGATGCCGTTGCAATCGTGACGGCGGCTTTCGGGGCCAGGCTTGAGACGATGCTGCAGCTGCTGGTCGGCGTGGTGCACAAGAACAACGGTCTGGAGCGTCCTATTATCGACCTGGGCATCGATTCGCTGGTGGCGATCGAGATCCGGACGTGGTTCCCCAAACAGCTCGACAGGGAGGTGTCTATCGTCAAGATCTTGGGCGGCGAAACGGTGTTAAAAATATCGGTCACGGCGGCCAATAATTTGCTCACGAACCGCAAGGAGTTGCCTCCTGGGGCGGATGAGCCCAAGGCGTCCAACAAGGGGGTTGAGAAGGTCGGCGAGGTCGTTGATCATGTCCCAACAAACCTACCACGCAGGCTGCCAACATCACTGTCGACTCGAATGCCATCTCAGCAGATAGCAGCGGCAACAGCAGCAACAATAGCAGCGCCGTCGTCGACAAATCTGGATCCGAGTTTGAGTCGCCCAAGGAGACGGCCTCCTCTTCAGACGATGGCGGGGATGAAGCCGGGAATACGACTCAAGACGCAAAAGACATAGTACCCGAGCCTTTCATAATCAGAGAGGCCCCAATATCGGTCGCGCAGTCGCGCTTCTGGTTCGTGCACAAGCACTCGGACAATCCGGCGGCCTGCAATAATGCCTTTTACTACCGACTGCAGGGCCGCGTCAACTCTGCTCGGCTCCAGTACGCTCTCCGCTTGGTAGCGGCCACCACGAGTGCCTCCGTACATGTTACTACCCCCGCCTCGAAAACGGCCATCCGATGCAGGGCGTTTCGGCACCGTCCGAGTCGGCAATCCGCCTTACTTTTATTATAATTACCTGTAACAGTATTAAAACGGCGCTGTGCCAGACTCTCGCCGGCTTCAAGACTGATGCGTCGGATCCCAAGCGCAGGCAGAAATTTAATTTAGCTATCAAAGCGTCTACCATGTGCATACTGCAAAAGCTAATTTTTGCATGCCCTAGAGAGTTTTATTTGTAGAAGCTATTTACTACTCTAAACTTCTATAACTTTGCTAGGAAATAATAGATTAGATTAGCTCTAATTGCATTCTTTTCTATAGATTCTGCACTTATCTATAGATTTTGCACTCATCTAGACTAAAGATATCACGAAACCACTTTTCAACCCGCAATCGACTAATAGTTATAAGAAATTTCTTTGATATATTTCTCTACTAGTCTTTAGAGTTAGAGAAAGAGTCTGTAGTGTGAATAAACAGAGGAAACTGCCTGAAAATATCTACAAATCTGTGTGCTATGAGAAACAGGAGACGTCTCTATGTAAATGACTTATTCAGGCAACTCGTAGACAGCTGATGTGCCCTGGCTGTAAACTTGATAGCTGCCTTCACTCGTTATTCTAGATCCGAAATGCTGCGTTGCAAATTCCCCAAAATAGCTGTGAACCACGTTGGCCGAGCCCTCATTAACAACGGACCCCTGAGTCGTAATGAGAGCAAAAGCGTTGGGATTTTCAATGTCCAAAGCCAGTTCCTATAAATTTCCATACCCCATCGCTCTTGGTCAGCTCTCATGGTCACGATCTTCATGGATGTTATACTGATGTCAGGCAAGTACTCACCTTGACCCTGCATTGCTCTGTTTCCAACAATACGCTCTCGAGACCGCCGTAATTTCCGCGCAACTGCCAGTGGAGCTGATCATCTTCTCGTTCCAGGATATACGAACCGTCAATACCCCACCATAGTCGCCTAATGTCTCGAGTGGAAATGCTTTCGGGTAGAATTGCGTTGGGGTGGCATTGCATGGACTTTCTCCCGGCCACATTGATGAAGTAGCTTCCCTGCGGACCTAGTGAGATTACAGTCGGGCAACTAGTATTGCTATCCCTGCCGATGAAGCTGTAGAGCTCTGGATAGGTGTTTCGTAGAGATCCGTGGTCTGTTATGGGAGTTGGGTTTGGTTAGGAAAAAAGATTGCTCCCGAGATCCATGCTTAGGGAGGGAGGGGTTCGACAAAGATATCTTCTGAACAGTACTCACAAAAGCATTTTCTGAATACCCGTCCTTGATGGTAATGGGCATAGTACGATGACTTCTCTCCGAGGATGACGTTTACCATTCGAATGCTCTTCGATTCTTGTAACCTCACCACACTGTTTCTCGTGGATGGTGGAAGATATCTTTCCTCACACTGTCAGCTCTTTCCCGTCCATTGACACACTGACGAAAGTAAAATCAAAGAAGAGAAAAAGAAACAAATATAGGATAGAGGAGTAGCTAAGAGAGAGGAGAATGGTCAGAACTCACGACTTGCTGAACGCAGGGCCAATGAGGGAGCAATATTTGCCCCGTAGACTCATGCTGACGCTGATGTCCTTCCGATCCCCTTTAGACCATCGCTGACCCATTACTTGCGAAGTTCCTGGTGAAATGACTTGATGAAGGCTAAGGAAGCTGGGCCGGTTACTGTTTTGACCACTGCGTGTGCTTGTGATTGTGGAAATAAGGCCTCCGGCGTAGTCAGGTTGCGCATCAAACTCCCCTACGACGACGTATTCCTTTGCGAGCCTCTTCTTCTTTTCCTCCTCCGGCTCCACGTCATCCTTGTCAAAATTATCTCTTATCAGTGTTTCCATTGACTTTTTCATCTCGGCCTGCCTGTGATGTAAAATTCTTTCACGATTGCTTTTTGCAATCCTGATCTGCTTCTCGAGATCTTCAAGCTCCTGGAGCTTGTTGAGGCCTCTTTCCTCCCGTAGCCGATGCATCTCTGCATGGTATTCCGCAATGCAGGTCCTGATTTCCGCTTCTTCGTGGTCCAACCTGTTGCACACTTCTTGTCCGGCCGAGGTGCTTTCGAGAGCCTTGTGCTGATCCACCATCTCGCGTTGAATTGCCAGCTCCATTTGCGGTGGGGGTCCATTTGACTGTTCGTGGCCTTGTGGAAGGAAGATGTCGATAAGCTTTTGGGCAGATTCGACAGTGTCGTAGAAGCGCTCGACCTGGCTTCCTCTTTCCACCATGCAGCCCCAAAACTGTTTGTTTTCAACGAGTTCTTTTTCCCTTGACACACCGATCTGGTCATCTTCGAGTTTGTTCCACATGGTGGTCACAAGAACGACGCGATTGAGGTTGTCAGCGCCGCACAGCTGGCGAAACAGAGTCATACTACTCTTGGCGGAGCCTTGCATTCGCACATCGGTGATGCGATGCAAATAAAGAATTCCATGAAGACGAATATTGTTCTTGTACGTCAAAGAGAGCCAAGCCACCAAGGATCGTAGGACACTCTTGTCTGTCCTGTATGTGTCGTTGAAACCAGGAGTATCGATGATATAGATGTTGCGAGTGGCAGAATAGGCGTACTGGTAGACTTTCACATCTTGGGTACCTAGATATGGGGCAACGGCACATCAGAATCTTTGTAGATACAGGCAGAATTGTGATCGAGCTGTGTTGACTGCTTGAACTCACAGGAATCCAGTTTGTGTCCGACCTCGGGCTTGTTCTTGTCTGTGGTGAGATGAGAAACCAGGGAGCTCTTTCCGACCCCAGTCACCCCGAACACGGCCAGAAATATGTCTGTGTCTCTCGGTTCATGGCCATTTCGAACGGATGATAGATCCGTTTCGGTGGGCGGACTCGATTGCGAGAGGTTGTCGTCCTCCATTCTCGGACTGAATTCTTCCATGATTGCATTAACTAGGTCGCAAGCTATGCGGGGAAAAGGGCAAAAGGGTCTCTGAACCAGCAGGGCAACAAGGAAAATCTAGGAGAATTAGTGTACTACCTAATTTCACCAACACTGGCTTGTTGAGACAAAGGAGGCGCGTGTGTGTTTGACGCCAGAGGGATCCCAGGACAGAGCAAAGAAGAGCGCATAGGACACTCCTGAGGGTTTGCACACGGGGCTGGCAAAGAAGAAATCAAGTTGCCAGGCAAGAAAGAAAATGAAATCTCATCAGCTTCTCAGCTTAGATTGCAGGGTACAGTAGCATAGTCTAGTGCTAAGAAAAGAGCTGCGGGACTCCAGTATTACAAATTAACACCAGCCAACCTCATTGCGAATGGTACATACGTGTGTGATGTGAAAATGTCCAACATCGCTTGCCTCTGTGCTAATATCCGGCCAAACCACCGTTGAAGACTTTGTCATGACGGCAAACATGCAGCCGATGTGCTGCTCCGATAACAAGGTAGCTAGCTAAGTGATAGTTGCCTGCAGGCCCTCTGGAAGCCTTAGCTCTTACTCTGTATCTGGGGCAAGGAGGGTTGTTGAAATCAGGCTTGCCAATCATAGCCGGAATACCGATAAAGACATTCTATTTTGGTGTTGACTGGGTCACGGGGCCCCAAATGCGGTCCGAGACCATAAATAGAGGGTGAGCAATCAACATGCCTGATGGAGCTGCGTCTGCCCGATATGCCGAAGGCCAGGGTGTGAACAGGTAAATATACTCTGCTAGAAGTAGTTAGGTACATGGATATGTCACCTCCGAACACGAGTCCGATGCATCTGTGAAAAGTACGTAAGGGACGTTGGAAGTGTAGGGAGAAACAAGACAGGGGCCGTAGCGTAATTACTCTTTTGCACTTTCGTCAGCATCCACTCTGTGACACCTACATCGAGAGGGCCAGATCCTCCAATGGTTGAATGCGTAGGATATGCGCGCAGTACTCCGTAGATAGCGGTGCTTGCTTGGAGGGTAGGTAACCCAATCAGACGACTAGCAAGGCCACATGGGACCGTCTGCACATGGCTAATGAAAGTTGAGGCTGCCACACTCAAAGCCAGCCTCCTCTTATCAAGTAGGTATGTTTGCTTGCTTTTTTGTTTGTCAGCGTGGATGCAAGCCTCATCGGTTCATTACCAAACAGTCAATAGTTAATGCATCTGGATGACAAGGGTTTTCGGACCCTCAAGAGATGTCAGACAACTCCCTAATCTCACCCCTCGTAGTCACTTATCGGAGAAACTTTCAAAGTGGCGGTGCCAGGCCTCTTACCCCATGTATCAGTGGATGATCTACCGGATATTAGGCTCTGGGGTCGATGCAGCCAAGAGGACGGATTGTAGTATTATTCACCTAGCCAGCAATAGCATTGGTCTTGCAGAAGCGCGGATGAGGCTCTCAGTGCACCACACACGTCCATTCGCATTTCAGAGTGTTACAGCAGCCAGTAGGCGATGACTCAGCCCGTTAGTCGGGGTTCATAGAGGCCAAGCGTTATTCGCATCATAAACTCCAAACTTGCCCGTGCTTGATCTGCAAAAGTAACCATCATCTGGACTCTCGCGTTCTGAAGTGACCATAATCTCCGTTGTACTTCCCGACGAGTGTTCGCCTCCCCGGCTCACTCGGTGACCCTGTATGTCTCAGTTAGCCAATGTCAAAAATTATATGGACCGTATCTGGGCAAGGAATTACTCACAGCAGTTCACCATGAGAGAAGCAACATTGAATATCAGTTCCACCTCACAGTAAAGCTTCTTTACTCTTGGGTTGTAATCCAGCGGTTTATCAAACTCGATTTTGCAGAGGAAGTTATCTGGTTGAAACGACACGTTGGTTAGCATTGGATCATCTCCAGCATATTGCAACCCCCCAATGTGACTTGGATATGGACATGTCTTGCCATGACTGGGAAACCGTTGGCCTCTTGAGTCTTCTGAGACTATGAGCGTAATGTGCGGCTTTTCACTATTTTCGCGGAACTGTTCCAGGAAACAGGTATGCCTGACAGGCTCCTCGAGAATTTTGTCACCCTGAAGCTCCGGTCAGTTTATGTGAGCAGAAGAAAAAGAGATCAAGAGAGAAGGTCAAGAAATGCACCGCATCAAGCACACTTGGATTACTCTTCGCTTACCTTCTGTATTAACCACTTGACTTCTTCCTTGTATCGATTACCGCCTATTTCCTTCACATGGTTACCTTGGTTGGCTAAAAAATGCGTTAGATAAAACTTTTTGTACGGTTTGTACTCTAGGATGCCGTAGTTGCCGTTGCACTTCTGCGTGCGAAAGATTGTGTAGAGCCTGTTCTTCAGCAGGCCCTTGCATACACACAACTGCGGCTCGTCAATTATGCGCACTTCTGGCGCTGGGCCAAGGGTGTCCTCTTGTTGAGCAAGGTACTCGGAGATTCTCTGCGTGATGTATTCGGATCGGCCAAGACCTCCGGACATCAGTATGACCGAAACGTCGTCTGTGGCATTGTTTGGTGACCTGGAGCCACCGTGGCCATTGCCGCGATACCGCAACTCGTCTCGTGCTCGCTGAATCAGCTTGTTCAAGCCCGGCAAAGTTTCAGGTCGACCTTTTCGGATGAAGGAACGGTCTTGGATGACTGTGTCGAAGATGTTGGCTAGCTCGCTCCTGTGAAGATCGTCCCTGGTTAGTTCTTGAGCTGGAGAATAGAGTAATAATAGAAATTTGGAGAGGCGCCAGCGGGCATCACCAACCACTTGAATTTCATCGAATCATTGACTACCCCGTAAACTTGTGTGTCTTGAGGCAAGTCGATGGCACAGGATTCCGGTAGTGGTACCGTGAAGAAATGGTGGCTTCTAGCCTTGTCCAGGTTCAACAACCCCTTGAAGTTTTGGAATTCAGGCGAATCCCGCATCTGTCGAGCCATCTCTTTAATGTTCCACTCTTTCTGTATCTTCGCCTCCTCGTGAAGACATATCAGCTTTCTCACGGTCAGATCCTCAAAGCCGCGGTCGATATGGGTGGCGCCCAAGTCTTCTCCCATCGGGGCGCTCAATGGGTCCATTTCGAATTGTAGGCCCCTGGACTGTCCCATCTTGAGTAGGCAGAGATCCTAGATGACGAAATCTGTCAGAAGAGTCTTAAAGAGTCGGAAATGAAACTCTGAAAAAAGAGGGTATTGACTACTGACCGTGGTGCCGCCACCGGCATCGACTATCAAGATGGTTTTCCCGCTCTGTACGTCCCCTTGGTGTTGGCTCATTACGTTGTCATGGTCTATGTTTTGGGACGACTGACCTGTACTAAATCTTCATGCGTGGCGAGAGCATACGCTGCGGCAGCCTCGGGTTCTTTCATGGCAATTTTGACAACGCGTCTATCACCTTCGAACCTCGCTTCTTTGGCAACCATCTTCAGGCTGTCGGCAACCATGCCCAAGGTCTCATTGGGTCGGTTCCAGGTGGCCGGTACGCTGAAAATAAACTCGATTTGCGCAAGGTTCCAGTCCAATCCATTCCTCTGCAACATAGGGGAGAGGACTGACTCAATAGACGCGTACAGTTCGTCAAGGAAGATTCTGTACAGAACATAGGTCTCGGTGTCACCAGAAGTCCTTGGCCAGAGCGGTCCAGCGTCCCGGTCCTTGGATGAGAGGTTGGCGGGGAAGTCCTTCTTGAACCACTTGTAGAACTTCATGTCTGGATTCTTTTCGTCTTCCTTACGAGGGAAACCAACGAATTGAGGTGCCTCTTGCATGATGACGTGGCCCTTCTCGTAACCCAACAATGTAGGCACATAGTCTGCTTCATCCTCTTTACCACCCATTTTTGGCCAGTTTTGAATCGCATTGATGACGCCAAAATCGTCATCGTGTCTGATAGTGTAGGCAACCTTGGTGTCTGTTGGTGTGGCAACGACAGCCCTATGAATTAGCACTGGCTTGTTCGTGATGATGAGAAGTGGGATTTAGTAGTACGCACAGCACATTCCAACATCTATGCCAATAATGACATCGGGAGCCCGGTTCCCGTGTACACGCCGCGGCCAAAGGATTCGTTCCATCGTTCAGTATGGATCTGCGTCTCTGCAACAACTGTGGTTGTTTCAAAAAAGAAGCTGATAAAGGTCAAGAGGTGGCGGACTGAAAGATTGCCATCCGCATTTGAGGGCTACACTGCTTATAAGAATCCTTCCGCAGTCGGCGCGGCTGGATCCTGGCATTGGTCCGGATATCGGTCTTCCTCTTGACACATAGCTTTTGGCGCTACATAATCGTCGAGCTGAGGATTGGGTACAGTAAATTGGTGTAAGGGGAGTTGAAAGGCGGCGGAAATGTTACTCAAGTTGGTAAAGCTGCCACCGGGAAAGATCCAGGCGTCTGCCAGGCCTGGCATGCAACATCGAGCTTTTGCTGTCGATCGAATCTCGGGCTCTCTTGGATCGCGTCAAACAAAAATATACGGCAAGCCGCAACTGGGCTGTACCTGTGTGATGCGATGGACAGCTTGGCATAGTATGATGCCGTCAAGTAGTAGGTAGGCCCCTACACAGAACACACACGCGCGCGCGCTGCATGCTTTATTGGTGCATTACAAATGCGTTATCTTGACCGGAGTCGCAAATGGTTGGTGAGAACTGTGTTTTCGCCCGACGCAGGTCAGCATGCGGCGACCCAAATGTCACATCGAGAAGCGCCCCCAATTCAGCCCATGTCAGCTACTCGGCATGTATATATGTATGTACCCTAGCAGTCGTTTTTCCCGCAAAAATGTAAGGACGGTGAATGGCTAGCCTGATCACCATGGGCTTGCTTTGCTCATGAAAGGGTAGTCTTGGATCCCCCCGAACTTCGTGCTCTTCTGGCATCTGGGCTTTGTCGTTTTCTTCTGCACATGCCTTTGCGTTCGTCGTCGAAATCCTATCAATACAACAAAATTCCAAAGTGCAGAGCGGTCAGAATGGCGACGGTAGCGCCAGTATGCATCATTTATTTTACGTTGTATGGGCTAACATCCACCGCTTCTAATTTCACGATATCAGACCATGCCAAAACATTTGATACAACATGGCCTGCATCTGCTGGCCAGTTGACATTGCATGCCGTTGCACCACCAACTCCCACACCGGTTACGACGACGGCAATACCATTGTGCAGTCTTTTCTATAAATTAGAGAATACTGCAACATCTAGCAATACGACTCGAACGATATATGTTCCACCTGCCGGCGGCACTGCCGAACCAGTTTCACTTACCTGGAGCTCAATAGGTGGCTCTGTTGCATTGGATATCGTTCTCCCATCGACTCCAACATCAAGTTCTTCATGGTCAATCGCCACGTCAAATACTTCTATAAGCTCCACGTTGGTTCTTGGGTCAGACTCTGCATCAACAACCTCGTCCGGCATTCCTACCGCAGGCTCCAACTGCCCCTATCCTGGCGATCCAGGACTAGCCACGGGACCGGCGGTCGGTCTGGCTTTCGGTTGTCTCTTTGCCGGTGCCCTTCTTGCTCTGGCACTAGGGTTATTCTGCTTCAGAAGATACGCGCGAGGTCAGCCTGGCAGCCGAAGCCAAGGTGGCGGCGGCGCCATACCCTTGGCGCCTTCATCAACCAACAGTTTGACGCGTGTTTTTGAAAAGCTCCCAGCGCCCATCACGCATACCGAGTTCAAGCAAGAAGCTTTGCAGTGGAACATCAGCATCAAGAACTACCTCGAAAACCATGCAGATCTAGTCAGTGATCTGAGAGGGGCTGGCGGCCAAATTCTTCCCGCGACTGAGCAGCTGAATATACTGGCTGGACACAACGCGCCCTGGCACCGCCTGCTACGCGACAAAACAAGCCGTTACAGTGGATTGCGTATGTTTATTGCTCGTATCATCGCCAACGGAGTCAATCCCGAGACCGCTGCCGAGACAAGCCTGCTTCCAAAGAACGTCTTACGGTCATACCAAGACATCGTGGCTAGCGGAAAGCAAAATCGTAAGTTTTTAGTTTTTTTGGCTGCATTTAGATCTTGAGCCTTTCTCCGTTATCCTCAGATATACCTACTTCAACTAACCTCAAGCTTTTCTTGACCTAGACAACGTGCCCCTTATGCACAATATCTGGCGTGCCATGACAATGAACCTGATATCCACAACATATCAGACCTCCAATATCGCCTCGTTAGCAGCCGGCCCTCTGTTCCCATCCATTCAAGAGACAGCAAAGACAATCCACGACGCTCTCAATCCACTACTTCTGCGCCATTCCGAGCCCGAAGTAGCCAGTGAGGTCAACTCGCTGGCGGACGTTGTCGCCAAGGGCACCCTGTTAGGGTTGCACATGTTTGAGCAGAGCAACCCCACGAGCTTCTTTTGGCATCCCAGTGGTGAGCAGCGTGATCGGTCCTCCGAGAATACCTTGATTGTGTTTCCCGGCATCAGACAGCGGAGGGTGCAGCCAGGGTCAAGAGAGCCGAAGCACGAGTCTGTCATTGTCCAGCCTGTACGGGCCTAATGCTTCTCTTGTCACTACTGTGACTATGAAACAAGCAGACATTTTGCCTTTCTGAGTCATTATCCGGCACAGATAATTCGATGAGCCTCACTTTTCTTAATTTAGTCTTTGTGATAAACTACTAAAATGTCAAAGATATTCCCTATTATGAGATTTATTGAGAGGCAAAGGGGAAAAAGAAGCCTGCCTGTGTGAGACACGTGAAGAAAAAGGGGAGAAAAAAAGAGAAGAGTGAATAGACAGCACATTATAGATCTTATCCACTAACTATGAATTAAAGGTAGGCTCTGATCGCTCTTAGGGGAAAAGAAATATTACATCTTTACAGCGCCTTTCAATTCTTGACACATCACACAATCTTGGCATATCATTCCACTACAAGAAACCTGTCTACAGAGTCTGAGTAGGATTGATGAGCAAGGTTCCGCTCTTAAACCCCAGCATTTGCATAAAGCCCATGATACCAACGAGACCTGCATGCGCGGCATTCAGCTGTCTCTCGAGACTTGCCATTTTTCTGCTGTTCTTTATGACTTTTTTGATTTTAGGAGGCGCGCCGCCGTTGCCGCTGGCAGGCATCTTGTGCTCGAGGTACGAGTTGAAGTCGAGTAAGGCCTGGGACGCGTCGCGCCGCACCTCTTGGATCCAGGTGGTGTGGTACTGGGAGCAGCTCTTAAGCTTCTCATCAACGTCCTCCTGTAGTCGGGAGACGTAGTGGAGGTCGCGGCGTACATTGCCAGAGAGGTTGACCAGAACCTTTGCGGGTATGAGCGTGCTTGCGCGCTGCCCGGAGTTCTCCTGAGAAGAGACGGCGTGTGAGAATGTCTCGATAAAGGGAAAACGGCTGGCTACTGGTTGCATTGTGGTGGATGGCATCTTCGTAGCGGCAGGTCGGGAGAGATGAAGACGAGAGCTTGTTTGCAGAACAGAATGTAGCAAGGCAACTCTAACAGTGGTCTCTTTTCAAGCCATAAGAATGTCGATGGGTCCGATTGTGTGACGTTTCTGTGTATAAGCAGGCGGATAGCTAGGACAAGACGAATGTGTACGGCTCAGGCAGTGGTTGGTGGAATTACAATCCATGCAAGCACTTTACCAGATGTACCCATTAAGTATTGAGATCTTGAGTACTTGTTGTGTTTAATTACCTGCCTATCTAAGAAATTACCAAGGCCGAAGGCAATAACGGAGGTTTGGGGGCACAACGGGGTCTCCGCGCGTCTCTATGCATGCCAAGAACCCTACAATGTTCCGCCCGTGGTATAGGTGTGCCCATTCAGCCTAATCCAGCCGCAATGCTAGTCCTATTTCTGTACAATCGTCCGCCAGCTCCATCTGCCGTCCTCAAGTGAATGTGTGATTTTTTGCTCAGCCTTGTGCAGACGGTAGACCGTACCTTGATGTATTAATCTTGTCTATTACCTACTTACATTTGCTTAGCAAGGGCAGACCAACCGCATAATTTTAATGGAGTCTAGTGTGCTTTGCGACCACAGCCCAGCTCAGCCTTCAAAATCCTTCGGATAAAGCACTACACAGCCATGCAGGCCTATCTCACTGGCTTTGACTCCATGTAAAGGCGTGCAGGAGGGTTGTACAAGGCTCCAGGATGCAGTTGACCTGAAGTACTGGTACCCTCCAACAGATAAGACTTGTCACTAGGGTCAGTCCGGGGGTCGGGGGTACTTTAGATGGGCTTTAAATAGACAAGGCTCGGATGCACTCCGGGTGGCTTTGCAGTCATCCGCCCTCGTATAGGAATTACCGGACCGTATTCCATGCTGACCGGCAACCTTGATAGAACGAGGAGGAGAGGTATGTAACGCACACCTAGGGAGTGACTTCGAGAAATAGTGATTGGTAAGTATGTGATATTTTCATACTTTTGTAGCAACAACTAGGCTCCAGAAAGATTGGTGGTGGGTTCTGATTTAGGCTGGCGTAAGCCTGCAGGGCAGGCAAGGACGGAAGCGCAGCCTGATGGGAACAAGGGCTCGTAGATGGAAATTCAAGAGAACCTGGGTTAGACTGGCTGTCAGACGGAGGAAATCAGGCCAGCTGAAGCTGATTTATTTATTGGGCAAGCCCCTCCAGACCACACGCGGAGGGACACATCATGCAAGCTGAGTACTTAACAACACGGAGACAACATTAGACACCAACCGTCAACATGAGCTCAACACAAGAATTAGCGAGCAACGATATTCCAGTCGTATTCGAGGGGACAGGCGAGGATTGGTAAGACTTGATCTCCTAATGACTTACAGCTTATATCTCACAGCATTTCTTACTAATTCGCTACCAGGCCCATCATTGCTGTAATGGGCGTGACAGGGGCAGGGAAGAGCACCTTCATATCCGAGCTTGTCAACAACAAAAATATCATCATAGGCCACACCCTCAAGTCTGGTATGTAGCGCAGGGCCATGAAGTTGGTTTTTTTGTTTCTTCTCTTGTCTCATTGTCGTTTCTTGGTGTGCACACTCTGACTCCGGGCTATCATGAGACAGAAACGAAGCTCACAGCCGCCTACTACTTGGATCATGAAGTCCACGGTCGGATCGAGCTCCTCGACACGCCGGGATTCGACGACACTTTTTCCGCCGATACGGAGGTGCTGCGTGAGATCGCAGCCCGCATGTCCAGAATGTACGAGGACGGCAAGAAGCTTGCGGGCATCATATACCTGCATCGCATATCCGACAACCGCATGACGGGCTCCGCTCTCCGGAACCTGCGTATGTTCAAAGAACTCTGCGGCGAGAACGCATACAAGCACGTTGTCTTGGCTACGAGCATGTGGTCCAAGGAGAACTTTGGCGTGGCGAAACGGCGGGAGCACGAGTTGATTGGTGATGGTGGCTTCTGGGCCGAGATGGCCACGAGGGGGAGCCCAGTTCGGCGATGGCACAACTGCGATTCGGCATTCGAGGTTATCGACCTGCTCATGTCGGAGAAGGAGGCACACGGTCCTGCCACGCTGCAGATCCAGCGCGAGCTCGTCGATGAACAGAAGCGTTTGGAGCGCACTGCGGCAGGTCAAGAGGTGGACCGCGAGCTGAACAAGATTCGCGACATGTTTGAAAAGCAACTGCAGCGTTTACGCGACGAGAACAGGGTCGCCATGGACGAACAGGACGTCGAGTGGCAGACGGCCCTGCTCGAGCAACGGAAAGAGCTCGAGAAGCAGCAACACCTCATCGAGGATGGACAAAAGGCCATGCAAGTGAGTGTCGCGGAGCTGCACGAGGAGAACAGGGAAAAGTACAGCCGGGAGATTTTGCGGCTTAAGGACGAGTTGGAAAGGGCGAAGCTGGCTACGGAGACAAAGGAGGCAGAGATTGAGGCAAACACAAACAGGTATGAGAGCCTACTAAAGAAACTAGGCGGCAAAACAGAATCGGAACAGAACGACGAGGATCAAAAGGAGCTACAAGACACTGAAGAAGAAAAAAAGAAACTTTTGGAGGAGCTTGAAAAGAAGAAAAAGGAGCAGAGCAAGCTCACTGCATGGTTGTTGTTGCTTGGCCATATGATTGCAACAGCTACAAGCATAGCAGTGCAACTTGTCGTGTAGATTGCTAATTTAACACCTTGTGTATATTAAAATAACATAGGGTAGGAATAGGGAATGGAATGCTTTAGTTTTCTCTGCCGCAAAAAGAGTAGCTCTCATAGTCACATGTGGTAAAATTTACCTTTAGGTATAGATAAAGAAGTTACATTTTTAAACACAATAACCCAATAGTTATTTAGCCGGCCTAAACGAATGCCTCAAGTTGAATGCAGCCCTAGTAACCTTTCCCAAGACAGTTTAGGGACGATTCGTCAGTTACTTCCTAATGCTTAATTTAGGCAAGGCACGTCGGTCCGTCAAGTGTACCATTCTTTGCAAGTGTTACATTAACTAGGGAATAAGGGGATACTTAATTATCTCGCGATAGCAACGGTCATTGTAAAAGTGGTGATATTACTTGTAGAAGTTGTTGTGATAGATAAAGTGGAATTTGGACTGGGTGGTTGAGAGAGTATATCTCCAGAGCTGGTGGAGAATCCGTATAGTTTCATCTGCCACAATGAAGTACATTATGTGAATATTATGTACTGTACTTCACCAAAGGTGATCCGGATATCAACAGCAAGATAGAGGGAAGTTTTATAGTCCTTGACCTAGAAACCATAAGGAGGACTGACTGTAGGTTTCAAACTCTCATCATCCAATTGCACCAATACTCTGTTCAATCTTTCCCTGGGCCATGGTGAAAACCTGCAATCCCGGTTGGTGTGCAGACTTGGAGAAAACTAGAGCAAGAAGCAGTCTCAATCCAGCGCTAACGCATCCATAGCACCGACGCTCAGCAATGCAATTTAAGGAGAAGTTGAAAGGGAAATCAGGTTTTGCAAAAAGATTTCCGTTATTAGCCATTGATTTCAGTGCATCCTAACGCTCAAGTAACCGCGAACCAGCCTTTAGGTCCGCAGGGCCACAGACCCATCCCGTATCTCAGAACATTAAGAGCCCGCCCGCTCACTATGAGAAAAAAGGAATTGTGTTTGGTCCAGATGAAACCGGTTCTTTACGAACAAGCACCGAAGTGAGCGAAACGAAGTAAACGGTGACCCGGCTCTGTTCCTCCCTGTCTGTGGGAAAATCTCAGGGGGCCGGAAGGCACCAGCGACCCGGACCGGCTGTGGCTCTTCGAGGCGGCAACCCGGACAGGCTTTTGGTACACGTATCTCGAGAGGACACCAAAGCCACAGTCCCACTGGAACATTCCAAGACAAACTTGCAGATTCCCTTAGCCATCCCACCCACACAGCATGTTTCTAAATCTTTACATCTGCGTTGCAATACGAACCACCTTCCAAGAGCGTTTCGTGCGAGTCACATTCCTATGCGGGCAGAAACGCAAGATAGGGATAGGATACGACGCTGATGATGAAATTTGGTGATGTCGTTGAAGTTACATTCTGGTGAAACCGAATTCTTGTGCCTGAAGCGGCGAGGGGGTTTGAAGATGGGAGGCATGCCTACAAAGAGCCGATAGCCTACACCGTTGCCTACCTAAGTCAATCCGACAACGCAGCGCGTGAAGCAGTTGTAAGAAAAGACGGATCAACGACGAGAGATGTATTGTAGACATCAAACTAGGTCCCAGCCGCATCAAAGCTCACATATGACCTCGCTGCGTCTCATCACCTCCAACCTAAAGCTGCCATCTTACCTTGCAGCATGCCTTCGGAAGAGCTGATGCCCATATAGCGCGTGTTGCATCTGCCTGCCAACCATCACCCGAGCCTTCGAATATTGGCCGACTACTTCAGCGAAGCAAGTTTCGAATCAATGATAAAAGTAGTACATTTGAAAATATATCGGGCTGTGGCTAGCTAATGTGGTTCGACCTCTATTCAACTCCTTAAATACCAAGCTATTATTATCTGCATTATCGCATCCAGCCAGCCAAACAAGCAGCCGACAATAGTATGCTGTTGTATTTGAAATACCATAGTCAACTCTGCGTAAGTCTACGGTTCTCTGGTGTCAGCCACGATCATCTAGCAAGCTTAGGCAAAACACCCAACACATCAATGCCCAATGTTATATATTGAAGGTCTAGCAGCGTTTGAAGCGGATAAATAAGACTAGACGACAAACTAAGCTCAAAAGAGCAAGAAGCATAAATGCCCCCCAGACCATCATTTAATGATGAACAGCCACAAGTGTTTCTACAGCAGTTGCCCATGGTTGGAAAGTGAGGGACCAGTTTGCTGGTTTCGTCTTAGGCTTGCATGGGTCCCGAAACCGCCACTGATCCTCTTCTCTGCGATTTTCGCTGGAGAGTGGATTGAATGGGAAATTGGGGCAAACCTCAACTCTCAGCCACACGCAGACGTCAATCAAAACTCCGAGTTCAAGGGACGATCCGTCGTTCATTGTTCCCTCGATTTGTGCAGAAAGGATCAAATCGCGCAGCTCCACCACCTGGGCCGTCTACATGCGCTACATCCATTGTCTCACCACTGAATCCCTTTTCATCCGTAGAAGGAGCTTGTACGGGATTAACGGCACTTATACCAGACACTCATTCTCCTCACCACTGATGTTTCTTGGTCGAATGCAGTAAGGCTAGATGATTCACCTGTCAAAGTCTTCCCTCGAGTCTCGCACAGGAGCAAAATGGTGGAAGCCCCTGAAGTATAGACCTGGGGATGGGAAGTCACAAAACACGAATTTCTCTGACTCTGTTTTGGGTGGATGTTCATATCGGCCATCCCATTGATGGCGCAAACAAGCTTTCCAGCTTCAATTTCGACATGTTTTGCTAAATCAGTCGACGCCACCATGGCGGCTCACCAGTCGGAATCTGCGCGCTCATGAACATCGACTATATATAAGGTGGAAACTTTGCTCTGTCCAAGACGTTACTTCTTCTTACCATTCCATCCCATCTTACTCCAGTCGATCATTGTCACTTTGAAGCAAGTCTTCTCTTTCGTTCATTCTTGAGAACAAGTTCTCCATTTACCCAAACTCTTTCCGTTCCTTGTCAATATCTTCCAAGAAACCAACCAACCAACCAGCATCAATTCAACCCCACAACTGTCAAGATGAAGGTCTTCGTTTTCGCTACCGCTCTCACTGCCTTCTCGGCTGGCGCTTTCGCCCATAGGGGCGGATTTGAAACCCCCAACAAAGCCCCTACCAGCGGGGGCGGCGGCGGCGGTGATGATAACGGCATTGGCGGCTTCCTCCCCACCGGACTCCCTGAAATTGGTAACGGAGGAGGGATAAAAGGCATCCTCCCAACTGGACTCTTGGGTGGAAACAACAAGGGTGACGCAAGCCCTACCAAAGCCTATGGTGGTGCTGGCGGAGATGGGTTTGGCGATGTTCTCCCAACCGGACTTCTTGGCGGTGGTAACAAGGGCAACATCCTCCCAACTGGTCTCCCTGGTGGTGACATTGGAAGTGGGCTTGATGGCATCCTTCCGACTGGACTCCTTGGCGGTGGTAACAAAGGCAACATCCTCCCAACTGGTCTCCCTGGTGGTCAATTTGGAAGTGAGATTGATGGCATACTTCCCACCGATCTTCTGGGTGGTGACAAGGGCAACATCCTCCCAACCGGGCTCCCTGGTGGTGGCATTGGAAAGGGGTTCGACGGCATCCTTCCTACCGGTCTTCTGGGTGGCAACAAGGGCAACATTCTTCCAACCGGGCTCCCTGTTGGAAACGGGATTGACGACATTCTCCCAACTGACCTTCTGGGTGGAAACAACAAAGGAAATGCAAACCCTACCAGAGCCTACGACGACAGCGAAAAGAACAACGCGATTCCTACCGAACTACCAGGTGTTGGCAAGGGTGCTGGCCTCGACGATATACTTCCCACCGGGTTCCCCAGCTTCGGTGGTGGCAATGCTCCCTCTGGCTTCCAGACCCGCGTCCGGGCTACCGGAACTCGTGGTAGCCACGGCCACGGCCACGGCTCTGCCACCCCTACGAAAGCTTACTAGATAAGAAACTCGAGTTCCACAGGGCTCAGCAGACTGCTTACGCTTGCAAAGAGCCCTCATTAAGTGAATACATTCTTACAGCTGAATCTTCGGTCTAAAAGTTGCTACAGTCATGATAATGGTTGCCGGTGATTTGCTGATCTGAACATGGATATTTCCCTAAGCCTACACATCCTGCAGCAGTTGTTACTTTCTGTGAATAGGAGAGCAGCGCAGGATTTCAAGGTCTCAAATTCCGTTGCCTACTGGTGGTTTTTCCTGTTAACTATTTCACCGAATAAGTCCCCTAGGTTTTTCCATCGCAGCAGTCCCCAAAGAATAATGCTACAATTCCACCGCTCTGTCAGCGGCATCAATTCCTGACATTCACTACACTTTTGATGAAGAGTCCTTCTACTGCAACCTCAACCAGGAATCTCGACACACTAGACACACTTAGAATGTCGATTATGCGCGTATGCTTAACTAAGGCTAAAAATGCTGCTGTAGCCGGCCGGCTTGCAGACAAAGTGCAATAGGGAGCGCTTACTAAAGCTTAGTAAGCGCTTTGCGTCCACCAGCCACTATTGCACCAGCCACAGAGGCTGTGCAGGACCTCCTGCGATATATTGTCTACGAGGCTATGATCCTCGAATGCGTACTTGATGTTTGTCCAACCTATGAAGGCCTTGGACAGCCACGGTAGGTTAGATTATAAGTCCCCGACACCTGCTGTCGACATCACCACAATGCGATAAATGCCGGCATGCTCTAGAATCTCGCAAACATTGGCGTACGAGTCGGCAAGGAACGGAGGAGGTGAAATCTGAAGTGCGATAGGGCTATTTGACTTGCACACGGTTTTCAGCGTGATAATAGCAGTAGAAGGTGTCAGGTAAGACGCCACGGAGAGTGTTGTTTCTATTTCGGCCTCTGATAGTGGCGAGCCAATGACGACGGTGAGGCTAGGACGAGGAGTGAGGCCGTCAGAGGTACGAACGAGGGCTACTGCTGTGTGACCTTAAAGGAGTATTTAGGATACGCCATGCTTGAAGGTCCGCCAGTGGCGCCAAAGAGTAGGAAATACATAATGTCCGACAATGCAAGAAACCGTCGAGTACTCATCTGTATGAGCTTATGGGAGGAAAGAAAAACTTCGTCAGGAAAAGGTGGCGGGTTTTGCGGATGCATTCATGAGCTTGAACACCATGTGCATGAACCTGAGTCCTAAATATTCGCTTTTTTGCTGATAACCAACTTGGCAGTGGCCTCACCCCCGAGAAGACAGGCAATGTGCAAAAACGGCCCTAAATGCCTCCTTGACCGGAGAACGTCTTCCCCGTGGCTAAGCAGCATAGTCACGATAGGACTAGGAAACATATTGTATGAGAGGCCCTTCAGCAGGAACATATGCCTGTAGATAGGACTGGACGATTTGTGCAATAGATGGCAGCCGGTTTCGGAGACATCTATGGGAGGCATGGCGATACGAAAAGTATATACGTTTGACATTTTCGATCAGAATCTTGATAAATTTTGAAAATGCGTGGTAGGAATAAAGAAATAAGGATAGACAACGCATCTCAACGATTGGCGAGCTATGTGTCTCGATATAAGATTGTGAGACAAGGTGTCGCCTGAGATGCTTGTTGATAGTCGCTCTAACGTGATAATCATTCTCCTCGACTATGTACAGATGCCATTTCACAGCCTTCCTCAATACAAGACGCGCAGAAAGCCCCCTTGCATATGGGACATCTATTCAAAGCACCGCCTTCTTCCCCCTCAAGAGATTCGCCGCAATTGGCGCAAGACGTGGCAGTCTCATCCAGGAACTAAAGAGGATCATCCCGAAGGGAAGCTGAGGCGTGCCCAAACAAGGCACGAACTGTCTCGTAGTCCTCCAGAGCCTTATCCGGGGGGGGAAGCCACCGGATTGTCTTCTTGCCGGCGCTCGTACCCGTTTTGCACAACATGGCAGCCTGGTCACGGACGAGAAAGATGAAGAGGCCCCCAGACCTGCGATGAGCCTAGTTTTCTTCGCCGGGATTGTCTTCATCGGGACCATGCGCAGGTTTTCCCCTTTTGCGGCACAGCAGGGCCAATTCTCGCCAGCCGAAGCACAGTCTATATCCCATGATTGAAGCAGGACATGTGAGTTGATGGGCTCTGAGTTCGTTGCGTCCAGGCGTTGTGTGAGTTTACTGATATTCTCGCTTGTGTATGCAAATCTCGCGGTTTTCACTCTGCTAGTGTACGCCGCGATACCGCAAGCTCAAAGCCCTTTGCAGAACAGCACGAAAGAGGGGCAATAGGCTGAGTAAAGGGGGAGATTGTGTGTTAAGGTGGCACCGCAGCGAATGGCTGTTTGAGCTTCGTCAACCACGAGATGCAATCCGGTCGAATGATCGAATGGCACGCCTGGCAGAAATTTTCCCATTCGTCTTTCGTTAATAGCCGGCCCGCCGATGACGAGACGATTTCGATGATGACGGCGACAATATCATGAGCCTTAAGATTCGAGAGACAATGCATGAGACAAGGGAGGGACTGTAGTTAAGCTGGAGTCTAGAGCTTGGGCACCTGGTCGGAAGCCGTCTCTCTAATGAAGGGTACTGTGCATATTGCAGCCTCAAGGACAATCTGGAGTAAGGAAGATCGACTGGACGAAACGCTCTATAGAAGTACGGATGACTTACTAGACCCCGCGGCCTACCCCATAAGAACTGGGACGAAAGGCAACAATGCACCCACCTGAATCTGCTTAACCGACAGCTTCTGGACTGATGGATAGATCGACTCCAATTCGAGTGCGCGTTTAGCAGGCAAAAATCACAAGGATTTACATAGGAGATGTGGGCGTGAAAGGAGAGGGACTGCGCCACCAACGAAAGCATTGCCAGTAGAATTAGAATGCGAACTCATCCTCAGCAAATATCAAATGTACAAATGTTATTTTACCTACGCCCTTGATCGTTTGTTGAGAAAAGCAGGCGATTTTGCATCCTCCACAACTCAGTCGGATAGGGATGTGTCTGATCGTCACTGCGATGCCCAACAAAGCCCTTCAATCAGGATATATGACGATACAGCGGGCCAAATGAGACATGTTTGAGCGGTTCGGTTCTGACGGCGCCGTCAGGAAATGCCATGGCCTAGAGGTTGTTAGACTCATCTGAATCAGCACCGTATTGAGACAAGGCGGACATTGTTTCTTGGACGGCGACAGCATAGGGTTTTGATCTCAATTTTTAGCCAGAGGATATAGAGCACACGTGGTTGGCTAGCAAAATGTGGCCCGCCGAGAGAATATATTCCCAAATGAGGCGTTATAATCCGTGATTGGTAACAACTCATTCTCGATGATGGCTCTGGTGATCTTCAGCACTAAGTGATAGATTAAGAAATTATATTATTCTAATATTGTAAACACCTGTACGCCTTCTAATATAATTGTTCCATGCCAATCCTTGCATACGTCTCAGTCACTCGTAAAATTGAAATCCCAGCCATCTACAGCTTTGAAAGACGCTCTCCTCGAGCAAGAGCCATATGACTCCGCGTGAAGGTGTCGTTCGCGATAGCTGCGCTGGTACTGAGATCCAGGGCCAGTGCAAAGGAGGCAATAACCCCAGCCAATCGACCTTTCATATCTGGCGCGGCGCATTCGAGAAGTTTAAGCGCCTCCTTCTGTGTAGAGTACCCAGTTCCGCCACCAACTGTCCCGACCGGTAAGGAGGGAATGTAGAGAGACATTGTCAAATTCTTCGTAACAGGGTCCAGCTCTGACGTGAGGTGGCTCCATGATCCTTCAGCGACGCTGGCAGGATCTTGTCCCGTCGAAATGAACATGGCGGCAATGATGTTCGTTGTGTTGAAGTTTGATCCAAACTGACCATTGCGAATGCCACCCTCTTTGGCAGCTTGATGTGTCCAATAGAGACGCTCGGTGCTGACACCCAGAATTGATTGGCTGGCTTCTGGCGTAAGTGTGCCCCAAGCCATGACTTCCACGCCTCTAGGAGTCTTGACGTTGCCCCAGGAAGGTTTCTTGTCGGACGACACGTTTCCTTCGATCAAGAACTCTCGAATAGAGAACTCTACCCGGCAAAGGCTCAGAAGCATGTCGCACGCATGCTTTGTAGCCTTTGTTACCATGTTCTGTCCAGCTGCACCTCCACAATGGTAGCTGCAAAAGAGATGGACCTGGGAACCAATGACGGAGGGTCTCAAGTCCTGGAGCCGTGCGTGTGAGCTCGTCGACTCGGCCCATTTTGCGAAGCTGGCGCGGAAAGACGGGATAGCACGAGCAAAGGCGAGTGCGTGGCCGGGATTATCGAATACAAACACGGGGGCTCGAGACATGCCTTCCGCAAGGATTTCGAAGTTCAAACCACCTGAAAGATTGAATGCCTTGCAGCCGCGGGAGCAACTAGCAACAAGGGTAGGTTCGTATGTCGCAAGAGGTGCAAAAAGAGTGGTGTCGAAGTTGGGGCCGGATATGTCCAACGGGCCCGCAAGGCCGAGTGGTACTTGGGAAAACCCAATTAGGTTTTCAACCTTGATACCCTTGAGAACAGAATCGTCTTTTGAGGTGCAAGACAGGTCGTAGTCGCTGACGAGAGAGCGGATTTTATCCGATCGGCTGCTTTGTCGACGCTGAGGTGCAGGTGCCGCCATCGGAGGAACAGACTGCCCGAAGCTTGTGTTGGATTCCATAATGAAGGTGTGTATCGTCTAATTCGAATGTAATGTGCAATCGTCTGGCTTTAATGATGCCACCAGATTGCTATTGCAATAGTATATGTACGATGAGAAGATGAGTGAGGGCTGTACTCTTCTCCATGAAGAAAGCAAGGCGCTTCTGGTCTTTCTTTATATTTTTTTCCTCCCGAATATTCCTTATCTTTGTTCCCCCCGTGCGATTCAATTGATACCATTAAACTTTACTGACCCGGTACTAAGTGCTGCACAGGTAAGGTCGGACTGTCGAAGAACGGGGTCTAAAGCTCCTAGCCAGCATGGTAAGACATGGGAACGCGCCGGAGAACTGGCGAGAACTGATCATCCTCCACGTTTCCCGTTCCGGCAGACTAGCCTTCTCGGCCAAAGCCTGGCACTTGTGCAGCTGCAAAGGAGGCTTGGCGTAGACGGCTATCCTTTCTGCACCCGGATACTCTGGCACGGACACGTTGTGCTGGTAGTGTATCACTATCTCGTGGTGCTGGCGATACCGGTGCCAATAAGCCATGTGAACTGGGCTCTGGCCGCCAAGAGGCGTCTAGATTCAGTCTATGATGAAGCTGAAAACCCGAGTCAATGGCTCGACCAAGCCACTTGCGCCACAGCCCTGATGTAGCGAACAAAGCGCCGCCCGCTAGTAAGAAAGGTGGGATAGGTATCCCACGTGACATTGAAGTCCTTTCTAATCGCATGCACAGCTCCCTAATCTCGAATGCGTAGATATTGTTTTGTTTAACTATAATTATCGAAAGCGATAGCACTAGGCCGCCTACATAAGTAGTAGGGAAGATAATAGAGGGTTAGTAAGAATGTATACAAGCAGTAGAATCTAGCTATTTCTGCCTACTGTATGTTACGAGCTAGTCAGGGCAACTAACTGTAGCACAAAGCAAAAGCTTCAGTAATAATGCACCTGCATCATTATCCCCTGTTCTGCAATATATAGTTACGCCAGCCAGCACCTAACTAGTTGGGCTGTAACACTATGTCTCCCCTCTAAGAGGCATGTCCCTATGCCAAGGACCAATCGGACACATTACGGGTATAAGCAGGGAAACTTTAGGTATTAGTGAGGGGGACCAACCCACACGTGCCTGCCTACAGTCAGACGTCACACAACAGTAGAGGCAGTACTGTTCTTCTCGACGTGCGGGAATTAAACCTACAACCCTCAACGCAGGGCAGGTGCATCATTGTGTTACGAGCTAGTTAGGGCAACTAACTGTAGCACAAAGCAAAAGCTTTAGTAATAATGCACCTGCATCATTATCCCCTGTTCTGCAATATATAGTTACGCCAGCCAGCACCCAACTGGTTGGGCTGTAACACTGTACTATTATTAATTCTAAAGCAATAACATATTACTTTACATTGTTTTTTAGCTATTAAGCAGTATAATGTAGCTTTAGAACTCTATTTATATTGATTGCTGCTATTTAAAGCTGTTCTAAATTAAATGTAGTACACTAAGCTTTCTATTTCTTTTCATATTCTTTTATAAAGTTATATTATATAGCATTAAAGATATTTCATTCTAATTTATTAGAAATACTAACTATAGGGAGTTAAGGGAGAATATATAATTTGGTATAATACAAAATTACAGTAATAAATATGTATAGTAAGTAAACTTATGTAATAGGTGGGATACTTCTTAATACTTATGTAATTATAGTCTTCTATTATTATTTTAAATTCTAATTCTTATTTAAAATATAAAAAAATTTCAAAGAAGGCTTAGACAAAGTTAAAGTATAAAATAAAATACTCTCTTTATTCTACTTATAGCTTTACTCTATCTAAAGTAAACTAATATTATAGTTAGATATCTAATAGTAGTATTTCTACTTAAAGGTAGCTAAGACTATAAAAATAGTAATAGTACTCTAAGTATTATATACCTATAGTATAAGTAATAGTTATTGAGTACTAGTAGATATTTATCTACCTACCTATAAAGTATATAGTCTTAAATACTATAAACCTTCTCTAAGATAAGTTTAACTACAAAGAGATATACCTAATTATACTTACATTTTGCCTTTACTTTACTTTTGCCTTTTATTTTACTTATTTCCTACTCTCTTACATACTACAGCTATATAAGTTAGCAGCCTCTCTACTAGCCCTTAGGGGCACAGGTCCGTAGGTTTGCATTTAGAATCTGTGGCTGCCGGGAGATCTGTGCTCTATTTTTGGCTGGTTGATTTCTAACCGTCCTGTGTTTGAAACTCGCGGCTGGCTCTCTCTGTTATCAGGGTGTGCGCGGCTCATCGTCTCCATTATTAGGACAATAATATTCGTTCATGTGAACCCAGCAGATCTTAATCGCCAGGTCCGTCTGTCCGTCTGTCGGCACGTGATTGTTTTTCCATTATTGAGACATTCATTGCATATCCATGGTGGCAGAGTAGACCAAATATCCGAATCCCAAAAGCCACACCATCGACAAGCGACCACCTAAATAACCAAGCAATCAGTGTCAAGAAACCATTCATTGCTCTGGATTCCGTCCAAACTAGCCTAGCGGATTCCAAAACATACCTGGGTTCTTGACCGCCCCGGAGTCATGCTTCGCGTCAGAAGCGGGAGTAGTAGTTGAAGCGGGAGTAGTAGTTGCGCCAGCAGCGCCAGTAGCGGTGGCGGGAGGAACGTTCTCGTCAGCCTTATAGATTTGAAGAAGCGCCGGACCGCCGCAGAAGGTGTTGGGGTTGCCAGTGCAGGGCAAGTTGCAGTCTGTCTGGTTTGCTGCCCACTCGCCGCCGACGTAGGAGCCGCACCAGCACTGGTTGCCATTCTGGAGGCCGGCAAACTGGTAGAAGCGACGGTAGCAATTCTGCCAGCACTTGGGGACGCTCAGGGAAGGGTCGCCGTTGGGGGTGAAGTTGATGTCGAGGAGGGGCATCTCCGGGTCCTCGACGTAACAGCCCATATTTTTCCAGGCTGTTGGGGAAGGGCCGAGGGTGGGTGCGGTGGAGGTGGGCGAGCTGGTGGTAGTGGTCGAGGTCGTCGTCTGGGTAGCTTTTACCTTGGTCCATGTAATGACGCAGTATGAGTTCCAGTTGTACCATGTCTTGCAGTCGAGGCCGACGGATGGATTCCAACTACTGAACTCGTCCGGGGTAGCCTTGAAGTAATCGCGCACCCATTCACAAGTCTTGTCATCGTCGTTGTTGAACCAGTCGGCGCAGTCAGAGGTTGTCTCCGGATCGTAGGGGAGCAATGGGGTGTTCGTGCAGCTCGCCTTGTGCGCAAGAAGCGCCAGCCCAACAAGAGATAGCAGCCAAGAGGTCTTCATGATGGAGGAGTGCTACAGGACTGGCTCAGCAGGCGAGGGTTGTGGTGCAGGTCCAAGAAAAGAAGATGAAAAAGGGCGGGCAGCAAAGTACATGCCGTAAGACATTGCAGGTATGGGTATTGTATCCGTATAAGCATAGACAATTGCTTGATACAGTCTAGTCCGAGGGTCTGGTGCAAGGGCCTAGTGCTCACAAGCGAGTTGAGGTAGAAGTTGGGCCAAGCCGTTGCCAAGAGTGTAATGTTCACAGGACCCAGTTAAAGACAACTTCGGGAAGGTCCTCACTTATCACATCTTTCGGGCAAAACCCCCAGTTTGGACCGCTGCCGTTCTGGTCCAGGTACGCCGTTGCTATGCATCAAAGTCGGCCGCAGCGGACTGTAAGTTGTGACAGCCACTTCAGGGGTCATCTTTCCTTTCGCCCCTTGCAGATTCACCCGTAACCCGTCCCCCTTTTCCAAGAGAGCCAAGCAAGGCTGAATTGAGAAGGTGCTGGGTGGTTAAATCAGGGTTGTCCCGTGACCGTAACAGGCTTAAGCCCCCGTGGGAAGAGTTAGACGAGCAAATGCAGAGGGGCTGTCCCTCCCTGCACAGCACCTTTTGATTAGTTAGCGTCATAATACCAGAGATGCCTTAACACTAGCAACTGCCCTGCCCTGCCTATGTCCCATCCATTTGGGGACAGACGGATTCTCTACCCATCCTTGATTGGGCAAATGTTTCTAGGCAGTCTCGGGCAACGAATCTGATTGACTTTACCCCGCCCGTGGCGGAAATATGTCTGCACTCGATGGAATAGATTGTTATATAATCTGTCGCGTGACAACCAACAATGACCCCATATGCTGTACGTTCACCTTACACCACATAAGATAAGGCAAGCAGACACCCTTTCTGCCACTCACCGGGCACCATACTCAATTCATTGACCGTACGTACGGCGCAGCACTTCGAGAATAATCACCAGGGCGAAATCATCGTTCCATCGCCAGTCGCTGACCTCCCTGATATTCCGCTTTCTGGCCAATAGACCTCTGCAAAGGGCCTACATTATCTCACCTCATCTCAACCACACCCAAACTAGCAAGCAGTCCGAGGCATTCATCCGTCTCACAGTCTTCTTTCTTCACCAATCCATCCTCTCCTCTATCAGCAAGCAATTTGCGTGGCCCAACACTATGACTACCGCTACTACCACGGCGACCTTCCACCCATTTCCACGCCTCCCCACTGAGCTCCGCGCTCGTGTCTGGAAGCTGACCGTCGAGCCTCGCATCGTCGAGGTGCGCGCGAACAACAACGTCGAGGGATCCGAATCAGTGGTCAAGTGGCTACCGCGGATGCGCTACCTATGCTCGCCTACCCCAGCCCCAGCCCAGCTGCAAACTTGCCGCGAGGCCCGCGAACACCTCACTACATGCCCCGATTCTGTATATCGATTTGACAAGGCCTTTTCCGAGCTCGCAACGATATCGTCCGAGGGTGGCCCGCGGCAGGAGCGTTATGTCTGGTTCAACTTCGACATTGACATGCTCTCTATTGGGAGGACGGATTTGCACGAATTCAAGGCTGTAGCCTACCAGATTCGCCGGCTACGGCTTCAGCGGTTCATCTCAGACGAGTACTTTTCCCGCAACGAGTCGCTGTTAATTAGCTGGTGGTTTAGGAATGTTGCTGAGGTTCAACTAATTTGTCTAGATGGCATTAGGGTGGCCTACTTGATGACTGAAGACACAGACTTTCCCTGTGGTCCTGAGAATGTGTATTTTGTTGACCTAGAAGAGATGGGTGGGACGATGATGAACAGTATCGACCTGGATGCTATGGTGACTAGAGAGTACGAGGAACGTTATGGGCCAGGAGAACAGGATTGAAGGGGAAAAGTTTCAAAGGTCGTTTTGCCAGTGCTGCTGGCTGCTATTGTAGTGGTCTTTGATTCTCACAGCTCAAAAGGCGTGAGCAGTAGAAGATAGAGATGATATTTTTTGTTTTCTAAAACGCAACCTCCACTGTCGTATGTGAACTGCAAGATGGAGTGTTGGTCACACCTGTAGGTGTCTCTGAACGGTGACTTTGTGACTTTCGGTAGGCGCTCCTGATGAAACTGTGTAAATTATGACCTACAACTAGAAGCAGGTGGAAATGTCCGCAAGACCCCATCCAATCCTTTTGACGGAGCATTCTCAGGGAGACCTATTACATATGTGTAGATATACCTGAGCGGGGTTAAATCTCGCCCAGCCACTATGCCAAAATTGACACTAAGCCAGGCATACTATATTCGGAATTGCCCTGTACTTATTAATTACATCTTGGCATCTGCAGTTCTTCTGCACAGCCGTTCCCATTCTACGCAGGAACGCTCTCCCCTCTCCCTCGTACTAATGCTGTCCTGCGGCGGAGCTATAGAAGCAGCCACATCCGGCGTACCCCGTCTAACGTTACATTCTACTAACACCCTAGAGGGTCCAGGTTCTTCTAATGCAAGTCAAGTGTAATTTAGACATCGCACCTAACAAGGTCATTAAGGACATATCTATAAACTTTCGTCAGACCTAAGTAATAGACACACTAGATCTTAGCAGCAGCGCAGCTTTTCTAGCTCCCTAGTTAAGGGGATTGTGAGGTATTAGTAGGGTTAAGTCACGCAGCCAAGCCTCCTCTTGTACTTTGCCTTCATACTATTCTTTATCCACTGCTTACAAGCCAGTATTTCCGCTCTCCCAACAGTCTGCCTGCTATTCTTTATAGCACACTCCTCCCTTCACTCCCTCTTCTTCCCATTCCTTCATCATACTTTTTAACATTCACCATCTTTCATCAGCATCTACTCTCCGGATGGATTAAGACGGTTTTTCAGACTCTCGCTCTATTTCCTCCTCTCCATGAGAAGCCGCTGTACGAAATTTAGCTATCTTGTCGTCTATGAAGACTTCTTCTCTCTGCACCCTCGTGGCCGCGGCAGCCAGGGCCTTGGCGTCCTCGGACCTCGACGCCCAGCAAACAGATGATGAGATCGACAAATGGCTCTCAGCAGTGCAGGCCTGGCCTCTTGCGGCCCTCAAGTCATGCCCAATCTCATGCAGCACCGCTAATGACGGCCTCTGGTTCCTGTTCCCGGATGTGTCCCATTTGGCTTCCTGCAACAAGACAATGCTGCTCCAAATCGCAGTCCAGGCGGCTAGGGAAAACAAGAACAATGACACGCCAACCGTCATTAGGACATGCACAGCAGACCACAACACCTCCAGGTCTATAAAGGTCGCCTTCATACCTAATTCAACCAAGGCATCCCTCTGCATTACAGCTAACAAGGCGCTAGAGGAAGTCTCAATATACATGCACTAGCCCAGCTAGGGCAGCAAGTTCTTAGCAGGACATCTTATGTCTGCTAGCCGCTAGGTTAAGGGTTATCTTGCGTCTTAAGAGCCGTTGTGCACTAACAACGCTATAGCCTTTAGCTATTCCTAGTTGGCAGCTATTAGTCTTTTTGCCGGCGCTAAGGTACACTAATACAGCGTAGCAGCTAATGTCCTAGACAAATTTTTTAAGTATGCATAGGATAAGTCTATCTCTAGCAGCACTATAGTGCAGCTGTATAGAGCTAAGGATTATAGTGCTAATTACAGCATTAGCATTATAGCTAGCAGTGCTAAGAACCTTAAGTTTGTCTAGTAGGTAATTAAGATGTAGGTAAATAGGAAGTATGTCTTATAGGGAGATATAAGTAAGAACTAGAAAACTATTGCTATATATAGTCCTATTCCTATAGAGAAGTCATTATTACTTAAGAACTTTACTAGTAATAATATAGTATTATAGTTAGCTTTCTATAGTAGTATCTATTAGCAGAAGCTAAAGTAATAATGCTTTTAAATAGTGCTATAAGTTATACTAAAAGGATTAAGTCTTTAGAGGATATAGTAATTAGTTATATACTTAATAAGGGGCTTATAACATTAGTTACTAGTAAAGGGTGCTAAAAGTATCTAAGAGGATAATTATAAAGTTAATTGCTAAAAATCTATAGAAGGTAATCTATTTATATAAAATAAATATCTTTATATCCTTAAGTATTATTACTAAAACTAATATTTTAAAGTTAATTTTTATTTTAAAACTAATAATCTAAATGTTAATCCCTAGCGTAAACTGCTTATTATTTATTAATCTTTTTTATTTATATATAACCTTTTTTAGTTCTTCTATTCTAAAAAGTTACTTATATAATCTTATTTCTTATTTATATAAATGCTATACTACTTATGCTCTACTTAGCCTAATAAAGTTATATTACCTACAGCTTATTAGGTTATAACATTAGGTCTTCTTTCTAAAGGTTTTATCTTTAAAACTAGATAAGTAAGTAGTATCTCTTAAGCTAAAAAGTTATTAAACTTACTTCCTAATTTCTTATAATACTAATACTATATTAAGTTGCATTAAAAAATTAAAATTAAAATCTAAGTCTTAAAAAATAAAGATAAAAGATTATAAGCATCTTATGCTTCTAAAGTTCTTTAATGCTTATTTTACTATTACTAATATGCTTTATACTTACTATTTTTATATAAAAGTATCTTATTATTTTAGTAAAAGTTCTTTTTACTATTAAGCTTATATTAAAGTAAAAAAGCTTTATAATAGTATCTTAGTAGTATCTACTTATAGGTAGCTATACTTTATATAATTCTTTTTATTTAGCTAATCTAGTTATAGTTTAAAGGCTAAATACTTAATAAAGAAAGTAAAATAAAAAAAATAAAAAAGCTAATAAAAAGCTTTAAAAGCTTTATAAAAAGCTTAACGTGGTTGATAAGCGAGCGGATTAGACAAGCAAGCAGATCACCTGACTGCAACTACATTATAAATCTAGGCACATGTTAATGCTAAGCATAACAATTTAATAAAAACTACTTAGAATCCTCTTCTTTAGACATTTTGTTATTAAACTAATAAGTTTGCGCATTATGTCCTGCGTTGCTGCAGACGCTACATTGCTGTTAACCTGTTTTAGTCCTTAGTTTGTAACTACTACTCTAACGCATTTCCTCTTAAACCTATGCTATTACCTCCCTCTGCAATTTAATATCCTCTGCCTTAGCTACAGTAAGGCTTCCTCCTTACCTAAGATGTGTTTTCTTAGCTTTCTAACGTTAGCTAAGTAGGTTGTTCTCCTTACAAAGGATCTTGTTTTTAGACCTTAATAAGGCAATCTAATGCATAATCCCTTGCGTTCCCTTATAGAACTAGTTAACAGCATTATTAATATGTATTAGGGAGCTATTTTAATAATTAGAGACCTTAGTTTTAATAAAAGTTAACTAAGAAGTTACCTTAATTAGGTTGTTTAGTGTTTTAGAAACCTAAAGTAGTAGTAATGTAGGCTGTAATCCTATAGGTGTTAGAGTGTGTAACTTAACGTTTAGCTTAGATAGCACACTTTCTGCACTTAAAGGGATAAGCCTAGACCCTCTAAATCCTCCTTAAATGTTTTTTTCTATAAGAGATTGCGTAAAGGCCTTATAAAACGCTAGGAAGAAGTTTTCCTTTGTAATATAGGTATTACCTTATTGCATCTTATCCTTAATTTCTTAACTGTACGCCTTCTTAAGAGGCCTAAAACACCTAACATTTAAGGGCTAAAGTAGATATAATAAATGTAGTAGCATATAAAGGGTAATAATCTTGTTTTCTTTATAGTATAGCTTAAAATCTGTTAAATAATAGCTTTTA
The DNA here is from genome assembly GCF_034447905.1 of Colletotrichum destructivum. NCBI lineage: Eukaryota > Fungi > Ascomycota > Sordariomycetes > Glomerellales > Glomerellaceae > Colletotrichum > Colletotrichum destructivum. The sequence goes on from NC_085906.1 coordinate 278,272, forward strand.
TACCTATCTATAGTAAGGAGGTAATATTAGCCTTTTAAACGCAGTTTTATATAATAATTAAAGTGCTGTACCTAATTTAGGCCTCTTTTGTTTATTATCTATTTGTTTTTAGAGGTTGCAATAACTTAGTTATACAGGAGACCTAATTCTGTATACTAAGTAGAGAGGTAATATTAGCCTGCAACAATAATGTATAGCAGGATGCTGTAGCCTTGCAAATTAATAGCCTAAATAACTATAACTTATTCCTAATTGCTAGGCTGCACTATTTTTGTGTTTAAACGCCTTTTAGCACTTGTTACAACTATTCTAGATGCAATCTAGCCTATTATAAAGCTAGTCTTATTAAAGTTGTAGATATTAGATGCATTAATGCTGTATTTTGCAATTATGTTCTTTATAAGGTTAAACTAACTGCAAATAACCTCTAAATCTTTGCATTAGGCTCTCTTATAGTTATACTTATAAAAAAAACGCATCTAAAGCTGTAGTTATTGCTTTATAAAGTTTAAGGCCTAGCGCTTCCTAACTAAAGATGCATTGCAGTTAGTAAGTAGTTAATTAGCTATTTCTTTAATACTACTAATTTAGGGAGGAAACAATTAGGAGTCTAAGTTAAGAATATACTTAACTAACGTCCTTTCTTTAAGTAACGTTAAATTCTAAGAGTTTAGTGTAGTGTTGCATTATAAGGCTCTTCTATTTACGCAGGCGTGTAGTGTTGTAAAAGGTACTGCGTAGATCTTAGCTGCAGCCTAAATGCTTACATTTTAGGTGCTTTTAATAGCCTAGACTGCTAGGACTAGTTAAGCTTCTTTGTTAAACGACTGCATAGTGTTTTAGGGATAAATGTGTGTTAAAAGTAGGAAGATGGCATGGTTGCGGTCGGGTGATCTGCTCGCTTGTCTGATCCGCTTGCTTATTAACTACGTTACTTACTTATAATTTTTAATAGTAATAGCAGTAGGTTATTTAGTAAGGATTTAAAAGACTTAAAACCTAGTTTATAATTATTAAGCTAAGACTTTTTATAAAGGTATATAAGAGATTAATAAGTTAAATACCTTAAAGTTAGTATTAAGTACTTATAAATATAGTATAGTAAAGAAGCTGCAATTTATAGAGGTTTTTAATAATATAAACTAGTTTTTATTTAAGCTTAGTAATAATTTCTTAGGTTTAAGGCTGCTAGTAGTAAAAAAGTTATCTAAAAGTTATAATATTCTTAAAGCAGTTATAAAGCATACTAAAGGTTCTTAACTAGTTCCTATAAGTTATTTTTATATTTATAGCCTTTTTATTTAATAAGATATTTATTATATTTATTTTTATTCCTATAGTTAATAATTTATTTAACTTTATATTTTAGTTTATTAGGTTTTATAATAATGCAGTCTTTAGTATAAGATCTATATAATATAAGTTTAAAAAGTATAATATAAAAGACTAAGTAGATTTTTATTATATTAAGTAGCTTAAGTTTATAGTTAACTACTAAAACCTTTTAAATAATTTTAAAAGGTTTAAGTTTTTTATAGTCTAACTTATTACTAGGTTGCTTAGTTTTAATGTTTTATTATATAAGGTAGGTACTATCTCCCTCTTCTAAAGATAGTCTTTTAATTCTTAAAGTATTAGCATATTTTTTTATTTATTTTTTAATAAATTCTAAATCTTAGGAGATATTTATCTAAATTTTATATATTTTATTAATTTTAGCTATAGCCTTTAGGGCTTATAGTCTTTTATATAGTTCTCTGTATGCTATAGGTTTAAATCTATAGTTTAAGTAGAATAGGGAGTAAAAAATGCTTTCTCTAACTACACTATTATAGGTAAACTAAGCTATAAGTAATAGTAGTACCTAGTTATCTTAGTTATAATTAATATAGTATTATAAATACTATTTAAGTATTTAGTTAATTTATTTAGTTTAACTATTAGTCTATAGGTAGAAGGAGGTAAATAGTTTATAGTCTATACTAAGTTATAAAATAAGGGATTTTTAAAACTTTAAAGTAAATAGCTTATTTCTATTTAATATAATTTTATTAAGTAGTTTATAGTTACTAATAATGTATTTTAAAAATATATATATAAAGTCTTTTGCTATACTAGCTTTTAGGTATAAAATAAAGTAAGCATATTTAGTAAGTTAATTTACTATAACTAAAATGCTATTATAATAGACCTTTATAAGTAGTTCTCTTAACTTTAGTAGTTTAATAATAAAGTCTAAAAAGATTAAGTGCTATACTGCTAGTAGTACTAGCAGTAGCTATATAAGTCTATAAAGTTTATATAGACTATTTTTACTTTTTTTATAAGGTTTATAATCCTAGATTGCATTTATAACATCTTATTTTATTACTTACTAGTTATAGTATTATTAAATTTGTTTTTAGGTTTTAGTAACTTCTTAGTATCTATATACTTAAGTACTATAAATCTCTTTAATTATCTTATGTATTATTTTATTAGTTATACTAACTACAATTTATTTAGTAATTATAAGTAGCTTTTATGCTAGAATAAGGTTTTTATTTTTATCTATTTTAAGGATAACTTATATTTCCTTTAGAATAGAAACTTTATAATTTATTCTTCTGCTAAAAGCGTTAGCTTTACTATTATTAGTTCCTTTTCTATAGATAATCTAAAAGTTATATTCTATAAGGAATTTTAACTATCTAACTTAATTTTTATTTAAGTTCTTAAAGGTTGTAAAATATACTAGGTTCTTATAATCTATATATATAAAAACTTTATATTTTATACTAGATAGTTATAGTCTTTATTTATAGAATGCTTTAATAATTACTATAAGTTCTTTATTATAAATCTAGTAGTTTAATTCTAGTCTATAAAATGCTTTAGAGAAGAAGGTATAGGGGTGTAGTCTTGCTTCTTTATTACATTATTTTAGTTATCTACCTATAGTAAAGTCTAAGGCATTAGTTTTAACTTTAAAAAGTTTATTTAGGTTAGGGATTTAAGTAATAGGTTTTAAAGATACCTATTGCTTAACTTTCTTAAATATATTATTATATTCTTTAGTCTATTTAAATAAAGTAATATACTTATATAGTAAGTTAGCTAATATAGTAAGTTAGCTACTTTTCTAACTTTCTACCTCTTTAACCTTTATACTAACTTTCCTCTATATACAAATATACTATCCTCCTTAATTAAAAGTTGTATTATCCTTACTATCTAGGCTATTAAAAAAATTAAGAATAGGGTAGGTAGATAAGACAGGATATCTTAGGTAAGGATAAGATAAGGTAGATAAGAGTAAGTTGAAGGTGTAGGCAGAAAATCTGTATATTGCATGTATATGTAAAAAACTTAAGTCTAAGGTAAATAGAGGGGGAAATTCCCTCTATTTATAATTCTGCCTAAGGGATAAAATCCTAGATTATTAATACATATTATTATATGTAAAATACGCTTATAGTATAGTGTATTTATCTAGTATGTAGGGCTGAAGTCCTTGGTATAAAGGGCTGGCCTGGAATGCTTCCACTAGTCTGTATGTAGACTAGTATGTCTATAAATCCTTATATACAAGGTATGCACATAAATTATACACCATTCTACAGCTAAAATTATAAGGATTCTAAATATAATAACTATTTACTTATATCTCTTTTAGTTATAAAGATATATGCAATTAGGCATATAAGTATTTTTATAGATAAGCTTCTTTATTCTTAGTAAAAAGACCTAAAAATGTCTACATAAAAAGCAGCTTAAACCTTTAAGGTCTCTTAAACAACACTTTAAGACTAACGCACTAAATGCATTATATAACCTAAAAGACAACTAAATTTAATAAAAATAACTATAACTAAAGAGGAGGTAATTCTTAAATAAGTTATTAACCTAATTAATTAAAAGTTCCCTTTGCAATAAGAAAATATATAGAAAATAGCTAACTAACTTCTAAATATATATAATAAGATGCATATAAGACCTTATTAGGTAGAGAACTTTATATAATGCATCCTAAAATTAAAAATGTAATCTTAATATTAAATTAACTATTAAAAGGCTTTAGCTAAAGATCTTATAATTATATAAAGCTAGTTTATACTTATATAAAATATAATTATAAAGTATAAAATACTAAATAATAATATCTATAATTTTAATAAGACTAAGTTTCTAATAGGAATGCTATTATATATAAAGGTTTTTATAACATCTAACTATAAGGGAAGGCTTTATATAAAGCAGCTTAGTAATTAGGAATAGGTTTTTATTATTTAAGGTATATATATAAATAGCTAAGTAATACCTTTATATATTATTATAAAGGGTAAATATTACCTTTTCTTTTAGTATACTAATAGCTAAATTTTAGCTATATAGTACATCTATCTAAGCAAAAATAGATAAATAATAAATAATATTAGCTTAAATTAGCTAAAGCACTTTAATTAGTATGTAAAGTCTTATATAAAAGGTTTTTATTACCTCTTAATTTTTAATATTTATAATAGCTATAAATTAACTAACTTTAATAAATACTATAAAAAATAAAATATTATTGTTTTATATATGCTTCTCTATTTATTGCATAAGCTTTAGCTTCTTAATATTAAATGCTTTAGTTTATTAAAGTACTTATACAGTAAAGAAATTAAGAAGATAATATAAATATAGATTTTATATATTACTAAAGATAACTTTTTTCCTACCTTTAAAGCAGTATTCTTTACTTTAATAGGTAAAAATAATATATAAGCTAGTTTTAGATAGGTAGGCTTTATACCTTTTAACCCTAAAGTAGTTCTTTCTTATTTAGATTTTAAGCTAAAGATTTTAATATTATTAAACTTATAGCTAAGCAGCTAAGGCTTTTAAGATGTAAAGATACTAAGTATAGCACTAAAAGGTATAAAAAGTGCTTTATCCCTTAAAAAGAAGATTTAAGTATATTAAGGTAGCTTACTAATACCTTTATATAAGGTAGTTAACTTATAAGCAAAAGGTATTAGTAAGTTAGCCTACTAACTAGCTATTATTAAAGCTAAGAACTATAGGCTTTATATAGCAAATAAGGTATTAAGTAAGCGCTAAAAAGCAAAAAAAACCTAACTACATCTTAAAGAGTTACTTAATACTACTAAAGTAGAAGTACTATAAGGAGAAAAAGATGTAGTTAATGCTAGAAGAGAAAAAAACCTTTAGAAGGAGGGTTATATAAAAGGTGCTAAACTATATATGCAACTATATAGTAATTGCAGAAAGTCTAGATATAATGCATAAACCTATAAAGTAGTTTAAGATAGTAATAAAGAAGAAGGTAATAAGTAACGTACATGCATAGCAAGTGGCCTATTATAGCAAGTAGCCTACCTCTACCTACCCTCCAGCTATTTATATAAGTTAATTAAGCAGCATTGTATAAAATTAATTAAAACTACTTATTATCCTCTTCTTTAGAGGTCTCCTATACTACCTAACATGTTTGTACGTTATGTCTAGTCTTTCTGCAATTGCTATATTGCTAACCGCGCAATTCACCCCCCTCTGTATAAGCCCCCTCCTAACGTGTATTTTTGCCTCTAGCATTAACAACCCCCTTCTCTACTTAGATTGCCTCTGCTTTAGCTGCATTAAAGGACCCTTTAAGATGCAGTTAGGTTTTTTTAGCCTTCTAATGCTTACTTAGTATCTTATTTGCTGTACAAAGCCTACAGCACTTAGCTTTAACAAGAGCTAGTTTGTATGCTAACTTACTAATACCTTTAGCCTATAAGTTAACTACTTTATACAAATAGGTTAGTAAGCTATATTAATAACTAGTAATCCTTTTCTTAAGTAATATAAAGCTTTATATAGTGTTATATGCTGTAGTTAGTGTCTTTAGGTCTTAGGAGCCCTAGCTGCTTAGGCGTAAGTTAGATAGTATTAGCGTCTTTAGCTTAAAGTCTAAGTAGGAAATAACTACTTTTAGGTTAAAAGGGATAAGGCTAGCCTATCTAAAGCTAGCTTATACGTTTTCTTTACCTATTAAAGTAAAAAAGGCTGCCTTAAAGGTAGGAAAGAAGTTATCTTTAGTAATATGCGTAATCTACATCTGCATTATTTTCTTAATTTCTTTGCTGTATAACGCCTTTAGCAGACTAAAACAGCTAATATTAAGAGGCTAGAGCTTATGCAATAAATAGGGAGGCATACAAAAAGCAATAATGCTGTATTCCTTGCAGTAATTATTAAACTTAGTAGACTTATAGCTATTATAGCTATTAAGGATTAGGAGCTGCTTAACACCCTTTATATAAGACTTTATATGCTTTTTAAAATGCTGTAGCTAATCTAGGCTAATCTTGTTTGTAGTCTATCTATTTTTGCTAGGGTAGATGCGCTATTAAGGTAGGAATTAGCTATTAGTATACTATAAGAGGAGGTAATATTTGCTCTTAATAATAACATATAGAGGCAGCACCTAGCTATCTGCATATACACCCTAAATAATAAAAACCTATTTGCAATTACTAGGCTGCTTTATATAAAGCCTTCTATAGCAATTAGAGGTTGTAACAACCTTTGCATGCAACAGCATTCCTATTAAAAAGCCTATCTTATTAAAATTGTAGATATTATTATTATAAATTCTATACTTTGCAATTGTGTTTTGTATAAAAGCAAACTAGGCCTGCATAATTGCAGGATCTTTAGCTAACGCCCTCTAATAGTTAATTCTATATTAAAAACGCGTCTTTAGTTGTAGTTAGCATTATATAAAGTTCTCTGCCTATTAGGGTCTAACATGCATTGCATTGCATTTATTAAAGAGGCAATTAGCTATATCTTATACGTCATTAAGTTGCAGTAGAAATCCTTAATTAATTAGGTTAATAACTTATTTAAGAATTACTGTTTCTTCTAGCTTAGTTATCTTTATTAATTTTATATAAGTCTTATAGTGTAGTAATTATCTAGCGCGTTAGTATTAAAGTATTGTTCTTAGGACGTTGTAGATAGAGGCTGCTTTTTGTATAGATAGATTTAGGTCTTTTTTAATAGCTTTAATTGCAAGGATAATACAACTTTCATTTAAAGAAGAACTTATTATCGTACGTAGAGGAATATTAATGTAAAGTTGAAGTTTGAGGAGGAAGGAGGAAGTAGGCTACTTGCTATAATAGGCTACTTACTATGCATGTACGTTAGTTTTAATTTATTTTATATATTATAGTTTAATTAACTTATAAAAAGGTTAGAAGAGTAGGAAGAGTATGCAACTTACTATAATCTACAAATTGCTATGTAGGTATGTTAGTAGGATGCTGTAGCTAAATAAACTGTAAGACTAATATAAAGGAGGTAAAAAGAGGTAAATAGGTTAAAAGGTGGCTTTATTGTTGTTATATAGTAATAGTGATAAGGATGATAATTCTAAGTCCCTTAGGTAGGGGAAAAAGGTCCCTATATATAATTAAAGTCCTTCTAAGTCGCAATAATGCCCTATCTAGGATTATTATTATACTTTAACTAGAAACTGCCCTTAAACCGGCATTTATTAGATCCGCAGTATATTTAACGTTATACTTTACGGATTTCTAGTTATCCAGCCTTTTAAGGGTTATAATTAAGGTTAGCGTTAAAGGGATCCCTTAGATCCGGTTTTATCCTATATTAACGTTAAGGGATTCCTTAGATCCGGTTTTATCTTATTTAAAGTTAAGGGATTCCTTAGATCCGGTTTTATCTTAACCTTAATAGACTAAGGAGGTTATTTTAACGTTAACGCTTAGACTAAAGGCTTATTTTAGCCTATTAACCTTAGTTACTAGTATTTTAACCTTATTAACCTATTGCTATTATTACCTTATTAGGTAATTGTAGCGAATTTCTACTAAGTTAATTAGATTTTAGTACTAGGTACCCTATAGAAATAAGTACCCTATAATACTATTTATAAGTACCCTATAGTACTTATAATAAAATAAGTACTATAGAGTAGTTTTGTTCTTTTTTAGGGCTTATATAAACTAATAGCTTAAATAACTGTAACCTATTCTTAATTGCTAGGCTGCACTATCTTTATATTTAAACGTCTTTTAAAGCTTATAATAACTATTTTATAAGCAATTTATCCTATTATAAAGCTAGTGTTATTGAAGTTGTAGATATCTAACCTCTTAATGCTATATGTTGCAATTATGCTTACTATAAGGTAAAACTATACATTTATTACCTTAGAATCTTTGTATTTAGCTTTCTTATAGTTACATTTAAAAAAAAAGCATTTAAAGCTGTAGTTATTATTTAATAAAGTTTAAGGCCTAACGCTTGCTAACTAGTAGTGCATTGCAGTTAGTAAGTAGTTAATTAGCTATTTCTTTAATACTACTAATCTAAAGAGGAAACAATTAAGCTTCTAGGTTAAGAATATACTTAAGTAGCTTATTCTCTTCTAGCTCTATTGAATTCTATAAGTTAGGTGTAGTATTGCGTTAAGATAGTATACTCTTAAGTTGCGTTGCGAAAGTTAAATATAGGACTAAGTAGATTTAAGCTGCCTCTTAAATGCTCTTTACCTAGCCTTTTTAGATAGCCTAAATAGTAAGATTTAATTAAGCCTCTTTGTTTTGCATAGATATTATTATAGCAGTTAGAAGATGCATTAGAATAATGTAGGTAGTAGGTTTATAGTTTTATATCTAGCTTGCTTATCTGTCTAGCTTGCTTATTAAACACGTTATAGTAATTAGTTATATACTTAATAAGAGGCTTATAACGTTAATTACTAATAAAGGGTGCTAAGAGTATTTAAGGGGATAATTATAAAGTTAATTGCTAAAAAGCTATAAAAGGTAATCTATTTATATAAAATAAATGTCTTTATATCTTTAAGTATTATTCTTAAGACTAATATCTTAAAGTTAGTTTTTATCTTAAGACTAATAATTTAAATATTAGTTTTTAGTATAGACTGCTTATTATCTATTAGTCCTTTTTATTTATACTACTTATACTCCACCTAGCCTAGTAGGGCTGTATTACTTATAGCTTATTAAGTTGTAATATTAGGTCTTCTCTCTAAAGGTCTTATCTTTAAGACTATATAATTAAGTAATATCTCTTACGTTAGAGAGTTATTAAACTTACTTCTTAATTTCTTATAATGTAGTTTATAAGCAAGCTACATAAGTAAGTAAGCTACTTTTCTACTACCTGTACAGTATTATATAAGAGAAATTAACTACAACACCTTAAATTAATTTAAACTATTTAGAATCCTCTTCTTTAGAGGTAGATTTAACTTTTTAATATATATAAGCGTTATAGCTAGTCTCTCTATAGATGCTACATTGTTGTACATGCGTTTCTATTCTTTATATATAACTACTACCTTAACCTATTTCTACCTATAACTGCTTTATTATATTAATTTAAGACTTTATATTCTTTACTTAATTAATTGTAAGCATTCTACCTTTCTAAAGCTGTTTTTTTATATAAAGTAATAGCAGCTTATATGCTTATTTACCTCTTAATACTTAGTTATTTATGCTTATAATAAAACCTAGTTGTATGCAACTACTATAATTCCCTTTTTTAGCTGCTGCATGTACTTAGTAATTAATATTAGAAAGCTATTCTAATATTATATAATATAATTAATAATAAAATTAGAATATAAACTAAATTTAATTAGGTTGTTTAGGATCTTTAGAACTTAAGCTAGTAGTAAGCTAGTAGAAGAACCTAAAGGTATTAGGATATGAAGCTTTACATTTAGCTATAAAATTATATATTCTAAATTATATAAATAAAGCTAGTTGCTCTAAAGCCTGCTTAAATGTTTAATATTATTACTACCTTATTATATACCTTATAAAAGGCTAAAAGGAAGTCTTTCTTTATAATATGCATAACATATACCTATATAAAGACCTTAATTTCTTAGCTATACACCTATTTTAAGGAACTAAAGCACCTAATATTAAGAAGCTAAAGCTTATGCAATAAATAAAGAGGTATATAAAGTATAATAATTTTCTACTTCTTGCAGTATAGCTTAAAATTAATAGAATAGTAGATTTTATAGCTATTAAGGATAAAGAGACAGTAAGCGCCCTTTATACAACTCTTTATATAAAAATTAAAGTGCTATACCTATTTTAAGCCTTTCTTATTTATTATCTAACTATTTTCTATAAGTATAATTACTTAATTAGGTAAAAGAGGGTTGTTGCATATCTAGAAGTTAAGATAAACTTTACTTATAAAAATAATATACAGCAGAATAAAATAGCTATATAACCTAATGCCTTAAATTATTATAACCTATTCTTAATTCTCTTATTATACTCCTTTTAGCTTGCTATATTATTTAAAGGCTATAACAACTAATTTAGAGGATATTTTACCTATTGCAAACCTAATCTTATTAAAGTTATAGATAATAGTATTATCTATCCTATATTTTCTAATTATATTTTATATAAGGGAAAACTATATGCAATATGCATTTAGGTCTTTATAAAGGACTTTTTAATAGTTAATTTTTTAATTAAAATGCATTTAAAGCTTAAGTTGTTATTATATAAAGTTCAAGCCTTAGTTTGTTTTAATGCGTTATGCGCTATAGTTATAAAGTAGTTAATTAGCTATTTCTTAAATAGCACTTAAGTATTACAAAAATGCTTATAAATTTAGGTTAATAATATATTATATAATAGTCTCTTCTTTATATAAGGTTAAATTCTAGTAGGGTAGTTAGATATTGCATTTAGTAGGTTAGCTATAGTATTATTATTAGAAGGTTGTATAAGATACATTATAGTAAGGTGCAGCCTTTTTTATACTTAATTTTAGATTAGATTTAAGTGCATTTAGCGCTAAGACTATATTGCTTTTATTTAAATATTATACTATAGTTGTAGGTAGAGAAAAGTAAAGGGAAAGGTAGGTTATATAAAGTTCTAGAAAAGTAGCTTACTTACTTATAAACTACATTAATGCTAATACTATATTAGGTTGCATTAAAAAATTAAAATTAAAATCTAAGTCTTAAAAAATAAAGATAAAAGATTATAAGCATCTTATGCTTCTAAAGTTCTTTAATGCTTATTTTACTATTACTAATATGCTTTATACTTACTATTTTTATATAAAAGTATCTTATTATTTTAGTAAAAGTTCTTTTTACTATTAAGCTTATATTAAAGTAAAAAAGCTTTATAATAGTATCTTAGTAGTATCTACTTATAGGTAGCTATACTTTATATAATTCTTTTTATTTAGCTAATCTAGTTATAGTTTAAAGGCTAAATACTTAATAAAGAAAGTAAAATAAAAAAAATAAAAAAGCTAATAAAAAGCTTTAAAAGCTTTATAAAAAGCTTACTTACTTATAATTTTTAATAGTAATAGCAGTAAGTTATTAAGTAAGAATTTAAAAGACTTAAAACCTAGTTTATAATTATTAAGCTAAGACTTTCTATAGAGGTATATAAAAGATTAATAAGTTAGATACATTATAGTTAGTATTAAGTGCTTATAAATATAGTATAGTAAAGAAGCTATAACTTATAAGGGTTTCTAATAATATAAACTAATCTTTATTTAGGCTTAGTAATAATTTCTTAGGTTTAAGACTATTAGTAGTAAAGAAGTTATTTAAAGTTTATAATATTCTTAAAACAGTTATAAAGTATACTAAAGGTTCTTAACTAGTTTTCTTAAGTTATCTTTATATTTATAGCCTTTTTATTTAGTAAATTATTTATTATAACTATCTTTATTTTTATAGTTTATAACTTATTTAACTTTATATTCTAGTTTATTAGGTTTTATAATAATACAGTCTATAGTATTTAATCTATATAATATACCTATGTATTAAGCAAGCTAATATAGTAAGCAAGCTACTTTTTCTACCTTTCTACCTTTTATATAAGTTAATTAAACTATAGTATATAAAATTAATTAAAACTACTTATTATCCTCTTCTTTATTACTATTTTTAACTACTTTATAGGTTTATGCATTATATTTAGTCTTTTTGCAGTTACTATATTGTTATATATAACGTGCATAATAAGCAAGTGAAACAGACAAGCAAGTGAAACAGTCCTTATTGTACCGTAAAGAACTGTTCTTTATATTTTAATTAGAATATATCTACTAGTCTAGAATAGATAAAACTCTTTTATTATATAAAACAGCTTTAGTTTTACTAGAGTAAAATTTATATGTAGTTTTATTTCCTTTATTTAGGGTGTTAACTTAAAAAAACGTTAAAGTAGGGCGCTGATAAGAAACACTTATATTATAGCTACAAGTAGCTAATAAATAATTATTTTAGAATTGTTTACTATTTTCAAACTCTTATTAAAACTTACTTACTAAGTCTTATAAGTACTAGTCTATAAGTTTAGCTAGAATAACTTCTTAAAGATAGTAGCTTTAAGGTACAATAAGGAGTGATTCACTCGCTTGTCTGTTTCACTCGCTTATTATATACGTTATAGTTTAATATCTTTTATATAACCTTCCTTCTAAAGGGTATTCTTTTTTCTAGCATTAGTACTACTCTTTTCTATTTATAGTACCTCTACTTTAGCAATATTAAGTAACCTTTTAAGATGTAGTTAGGTCTTTTTTACCCTCTAGTACTTACTTAGTATCTTTATCCTTATATAAAGCTTATACTTTTTAGCCTTAATAATAGTAAGCCTATAGGCTAATTTACTAATACCTTTAGCTTATAAGTTAGTTACTTTATATATTAGTATTAGTAAGCTACTTTATTATGATTAAATCTTCTTTTTAAAAAAGAAAGTGCTTTATATACCTTTTAGTGCTATAGTTAGTATCTTTATATCCTAAAAGCTTTAGCTACTTAGCTATAAAGTTAAATGTATTAGCATCTTTAGCTTAAAAACTAACTAAGAAATAACTATTTTAAAGTTAAAAAGTATAAAGCCTGCTTATCTAAAACTAGCTTATATATTGTTTTTACCTATTAAGGTAAAGAATACTACTTTAAAAGTAAATAAGAAGTCATTTTAAGTAATATATAAAATCTATATTTATATTATCTTTTTAACTCTTTTATTATATAAATACTTTAAGAAGCTAAAGCACCTAATGTTAAGAAGCTAAAGCTTATATAATAAATAAAGAGGTATATATAAAGTAATAATACTTTATTCTTTATAGTACTTATTTAAGTTAGTTAATTTATAGCTATTACAACTATTAAAGATTAAAAGGAAATAAAAGCCTTTTATATAAATCTTTATATACTAATTAAAGTGCTTTAGCTAATTTAAGCTAATATTATTTATTATCTATCTATTTTTACTTAAATAAATGCGCTATATAGCTATAAATTAGCTATTAGTATACTAAAAGAAAAGGTAGTATTTACTCTTTATAATAATATATAAAGGTATTACTTAGCTATTTATATATATACCTTAAATCATAAAAACCTATTTCTAATTACTAAGCTGCTTTATATAAAGCTTTCCCTTATAGTTAGATATTATAACAACCTTTATATATAATAGCATTTCTATTAGGAACTTAGTCTTATTAAAATTATAGATATTATTATTAAGTATTTTATACTTTATAATTATATCTTATATAAGTGTAAACTAGCCTTTTATAATTATAAGATCTTTAGCTAAAGCCTTTTAATAGTTAATTTAATATTAAAATTGCATTTTTAATTTATAGATGCATTATATAAAGTTCTCTACTTAATAGGGTTTTATATATATCCTATTGCATGCATTTAGAAGTTAGTTAGCTATTTCTTATATATCTTCTTACTTTAAAAGAAACCCTTAATTAATTAGGTTAATAACCTATTTAAGAATAACCTCTTCTTTAGTTATAGTTATCTTTATTAAATTTAGTTGTCTTTTGCTTTATATAATGCATCCTATGCATTAGTTGCAAAGGGTTAACTTAGGGACCTTAAAGATGGAGGTAGCTCTTTATAAGACTAATATAAAGGAGGTAAAAAGAGGTAAATAGGTTAAAAGGTGGCTTTATTGTTGTTATATAGTAATAGTGATAAGGATGATGATTCTAAGTCCCTTAGGTAGGGGAAAAAGGTCTCTATATATAATTGAAGTCCTTCTAAGTCGCAATAATGCCCTATTTAGGATTATTATTATACTTTAACTAGAAACTACCCTTAAACCGGCATTATTAGATCTGTAGTATATTTAACGTTATACTTTACGGATTTCTAGTTATCCGGCCTATTAAGAGTTAAAATTAGGGTTAACGTTAGAGGGATCCCTTAGATCCGGTTTCATCTTAAATTAAAGTTAAAGGATTTCTTAGATCCGGTTTTATTCTATATTAACGTTAAGGGATTCCTTAGATCCGGTTTTATCTTAACCTTAATAGACTAAGGAGGTTATTTTAATGTTAACGCTTAGACTAAAGGCTTATTTTAGCCTATTAACCTTAGTTACTAGTATTTTAACCTTATTAACCTATTGCTATTATTACCTTATTAGGTAATAGTAGCGAATTTCTACTAAGTTAATTAGATTTTAGTATTAGGTACCCTAGAGTACTATTATAGAAATAAGTACCCTATAATACTATTTATAAGTACCCTATAGTACTTATAATAAAATAAGTACCCTAGAGTAGTTTTGTTCTTTTTTGGGGCTTATACTCTTTGTATAAGCATTTTTAGGTCTTTTTTAAGAGCCTAAATAGTAAGGATAATGCAACTTTTAATTAAGGTAGATTGTATGTTTATATAGAGAGGGAAAGATATATAAAGGTTAAAGAGGTAGAAAGAAAGTAGATGTATGCAACTTACTATAATCTGCAACTTACTATGCAGGTACGTTAGTTATAGTCTTTATTTATAGATTTAGTAGTTTAATTTTAGTTTGTAGAATGCTTTAAAGAAGAAGATATAAGAGTATAACCTTTCTTTTTTTATTATATTATTTAAGTTATCTACCTATAGTAAAGTTAGAAGCATTAACTTTAATTTTAAAAGGTTTATTTAGGTTAGAAATTTAAGTAATAGGTTTTAAGCTTATATATTGCTTAACTCCTTTAAATGCATTATTACATTCTTTAGTCTACTTAAATAAGATATCGTTCTGTATAAGGTTTTAGATATACTTAATAATTCCTATATAACCTTTAAGAAATTATAAATAGAAATTAATAAATCCTAAGAATAACTAAATATCTTTAATGTTTTAAGGTGTAGGCTAGTTTTTAAATTCTTATACTTTCTTTACTTCTATCTTAATTTATTTTAGTATAGTAGTATATTTTAAAAAGTTAACTCTTTAGGTATAAAATTTATACTTATTTACTTTTACTAGTAGGTTAACTTCTTAAAACTTCTAAAGGACTTAATATATATACTCCTTATATAGCTTAAAGGTAAGTAAAAAGATAAAAATATTACTAAGGTAAATAATAATAAACATATTAATAAATTTGCTAAAGATGTAGTTAACTATTATTTAAAAGGTAGTAAGTATATTAGTAAGTTTAAAAGGCATAATAAAGTACTTAAAAAGTCCTTTATATATTTAAAATACTATCTTTTATTTCTTACCTACCTTTATTCTAATTAGGTTGTAGGCTTCTTTATAGTTTAAGGATATAAACTAGATAGCTTTATATAGTAAATCTTAAACTTCTAAGATAAGTAGTAATAAGTAATAATTCTTTTTTATAATACTATTAAGCTATTAGTAGTTAATATATAGTTATAGCTTACTATTCTTTTTTAGTATAATTAAGATAAAGTTTTTATTAATAACTTAAAGAGTTTAATATATCTCTTTTTAAGGTTCTTATTAAAGTATTTATAAAGTACTTTATATTCTATTTTATTACATCTATATATTAGATATTACTCTAAATAAAATCCTTTAAGAAGAGGAATCTTATAATTATAAAGTTTATATTTTAGTAAGCCTATTTCTAACTTTAAAGTAAACAGCTTTTTATACTTCTAGTACTCTAAAATAGCTAGAACTAGGTTTAATCCCTAATCTAATGCTATTAGGGCTACTATCTTAAGAGGCTATATCTCCTAAAGATAGGTAATATATTATATTTATTACTTTTATTATAGTATATTATTAAGAGGTGCTCTAAAAGATTTATTTAAGGCCTAGCTCTTATAGTACTACTTAGTAACTAAATCTAACTAGTAAAATTAGCTAATTCTTTAATCTATTTATAGGTTATATTCTTATAACTATATAATTCCTAAAATAAAATTAATATCTTTTATCTCTATAATATTAAATTAAAGTTCTTCTTTTTAGCTATAAACTTATAAAGAGAGGTATACTATCTCTAAAATAATAAGTCTACTGCTTTACTTTACTTATTCTCTTTTAACTATTTATAGCGTATATAAGCATTTCTTCTTTTGCTATAGTATTTATTATTTATCTCTTTATTTAAATAAGATAAAGTTTCTTTAGGTGCTACTATTAATAATTATATATACCTACTATCCTTAGATCTTAATATTTAAGTTAAAATATATTATATTATAGGTTGTATATAAAGTCTTATAGGTTGTTACTATATATTACCCTTCTATTATAGGCGCTATTAGTTTTTTAACTATTAAGTTCCTTTCTTTTATATCTTCTACTAGGCTTTTACTTTAGCTTTAAAGTAAATAAAGCATTAATTATATTTACATTCTTACTATTCCTTATTATTATTATAATATAATATAAAATATTTAAGGTCTAAGGTAAAGGTTGTAATATTTTTTTACTATAGTATTATATTATCTAGAAAAGAAGTTATTTACTTAAGTAGATATCTTAAATAAGTTTTTTATTATATTATTAAAGGTAGAAGTAGAACTCCTTTTTACCTATATTATATTTCTTATAGTTATTATTTAAATATTTTACTTAAAAAAAGTCTTTATAGTCTTTATGGTTAGAGTTTAGTAAAAAGTAGTCTTTTAGTATAAGTAGTATAAGTAAGTAATTTTTTTTTATATACTATTTTATAAAATTAAACTAACTAGTTATTATTTTCAAAGTAGATAATTTAGTATTTTAGTTGCTTTAAGGGTTTTAAGCTTTCTTCTTTAGAGCTAGATGTAATATAGGTTTTATAGTACTAACTAAGGATAATTCTATAGTTAGGTATTTCTTTAAGCTTATAGTTTAAGCTATTAGGCTTTTATAAGAAGTTACTTATAGCATATTTATACACTTCTCTCTTTTAAGGGGTTTATATTTATAGATCTCTTAGATTAGTAGCTGCAGCTTAGTTAAGTATAGTAATATTAATATTACTATCTAGTATTATTAAGCCTTAAAGTGCTAGTCTTTTAACTACAAGCTATTCTATCTAAAGCATTTTATTAAGTTACTTTTTAATTTTATATTAAAGGTTTTAACTAAAGCCTCTTTATATTATTATAAAGGTTTTAAGTTGTTCTTAAGGTTCTTCTTTTTTTTAAGGCTATTATCCCTTCTAGTTTCTTTTTTAGCCTTAAAGATTCTTTAGTAGGCTACAATCCTATATATAGGCTTATTAAAGAATATTAATACATTATTATTAGTATTCCTTTAAGGGTTTATATATCCTTATTTATTTATAGCCTAATTAAGTTATAGCTAGAGTTCTAAAGGGTTTAAGATACTATTCTAATTATTCTTTACTTAGTAAGTAAAATAATTATTATTATAGTATATAGTTTATAAGAGTAAGGTATAAGAGATATCTTTACTAGTAATATTAATTTATTAGCTTTTCTTAAGTATTAGTTAGAATTACTACTTCTTAGGTTATTAGCATTCTCTAGCTATACATTCTAGCTTATTGCAGTTATAGCACTTAAAGTCTTATATCTTATTTTCTTTTTAAGCTACACTAAAGTCTATAAAGCTACTACAGTATCTATAGTTAGTACTATTATAATTTAAGTTATTTTACTAATAGTTTTCTTTAAGGCATTTAGCTTATTTATTATACTAAAGGTAATTCTACTAGAATTCTTACTAAAGTTACTATTAGTACTTCTTTCTTAAGTTAGCTAGTGCTTACCTTTTACTTTTCTCTTTATATTATTTATAGACTCTATTATTAATTTCAATAAAGTAAATTTAGCTTACTATAAGAAATTATTTAGTTAATCTTAGTTAAAGAGTTTATTTTTAATATCTTCTTTAAGTTCTTTATAAAATAAGAAGATCTGAGTAGTATTAGTATAGTTAAGTTTAGCATAAATACATCTAAATTCTAAAGTAGAATAAGTAGCTATACCTTTCTATTTAAGGTTAGTAAGGTTATGCTTATATTATTATTATTTATTAGGTTTTTAAAAGAGGGATAAAAGTACCTTTTTAAATCTATAGTATCCTTAAAAGATAAGTTAGGTTTTAGTTTTAAGCTTATCTTATTTATTAGGTATAAAGTTTATAAGATAAGGTTTAAACTAAGTAAAAGCTTATTCTTTTCAAAAGAAGGCTATATAAGTAATCTTATTAGCTTTATTTATAAAACTTATTCTATAAAACTATTAATAAGCTTAAACTTAAGTAAGAAATCCCTTAAGCTATTTTAAGGTTTTATTAAGAGTTTAAGGTAAGTTAAGTTAAAGTTTTTTTCTTTTATTAGAGCATAAGGTAGTAGTATTACTATTAAATATTTCTTATATATAAGCTATATCTTAATAGGTCTTCTTAAGTTTCTTAGCTAGCTTTATAGCATTGTTTTTACTTTTAGAGAACTTAACATTATTTATTTCTTTATCTAAGGTCTTAAGGGGTATAAGGGTTTTTTCTTTAGAGATAGAAGCAGAAGTTGTAAAAGTTACTTTAGAAGCTATTATATTATACTCTTTATTAGCTTTATAAGGTTAAGTTACTAAATAAAAGTAATTAAAGTATTATAGTTAGCTTTTTATAGTAGTGTCTATTAGTAGAAGCTAAAGTAATAATGCTATTAAATAGTGCTATAAGCTATATTAAAAGGATTAAGTCTTTAGAGGATATAGTAATTAGTTATATACTTAATAAAGGGCTTATAATATTAGTTACTAGTAAAAAGTGCTAAAAGTATTTAAGAAGATAATTATAAAGTTAATTACTAAAGAGCTATAGAAGGTAATCTATTTATATAGAATAAATATCTTTATATTCTTAAGTATTATTCTTAAGACTAATATTTTAAAGTTAGTTTGTATCCTAAGACTAATAATCTAAATTTTAGTCTTTAGTATAGACTGCTTATTATCTATTAGTCCTTTTTATCTACATATAACCTTCTTTAGTTCTTCTATTCTAAGAACTTACGCATGTAATCCTGTTTCTTATCTATACAAATGCTGTGCTGCCTGCACCCTACTAGGCTAGGTAGAGCGTAGGCAGTATAGCATATATATAGATAAGAAACAGAATTATATAGGTAACACCTTAGAATAAAAGAACTAAGGAGGGTTATATGCAGATAAAAAGAACTAATAAATAATAAGCAGTCTATACTAGAGACTAATATTTAGATTAATAGTTATAAAATAAAGACTAACTTTAAGATATTAGTTTTAGTAATGTAGTTAATAAGTAAGCTGCTTATATAAGCAAGCTACCTACCTAACTGCAACTATCTAGATATTCTATATTTAAGAGGTATTTATCTACTAATAATAATGTAGTTATTAAATAAAGAAGCCTAATTAACCTTAGCTATTTAAGCTATCTAAAAAGACCTAAATCTTAGTATTAAAGCTGCAGCTAAGATCTATTTAGTCTTGCGCAGGACCTTAAGCACTTCTTTAAATAGGATACTATTATAATGCAATACTATACTAAACTTATAGAATCTAATAGTTTTTAAAAAGGATAAGCTAGTTAAGTATATTCTAAACTTAAATACTTAATTATTTTCTTTTTAGACTAGTAGGATTAAAAAATAGCTAATTAACTACTTACTAACTATAATATGTTATTTATTAAGAAGCGCTAGGCTTTAAACTTTATAAAGCAATAACTAGAGGTTTAGATATATTTCTTTTATAAGTACAACTATAAGAAAGCCTAATGTAAAGATCTAAAGGTTATTTGCAGTTAGTTTAACCTTATAAAGAATATAATTACAAAATACAATATTAATGCATCTAATATCTACAACTTTAATAAGACTAGCTTTATAATAGGCTAGATTGCATCTAGAATAATTATAAGAAGTGCTAAAAGGCATTTAAATAAAAAAATAGTGTAGTGTAATAATAGGGAATAAGTTATAGTTATCTAAAGTATTAATTTATAAGGCTATAGCATCCTACTATATATTATTATTATAAGCTAATATTACTTTTCTACTTAGTATATAAAATCTAGTTATTTATATAATTAGGTTATTGCAATATTTAAAAACAGATAAATAATAAACAAGAGAGGCTAAAATTAAATATAGTACTTTAATTACTATATTAAACTACATTTAAGAGGCTAATATAATCTTCTTACTATTAATAGATATAAAAGCTGTTACTTAATAAATTTTAACCTATATTATAAAAGGATTAAAATAATTACTCTTTATATACTACCTTATTTATTGCATCTATTCTAGCCCTTAGATGTTAGTTGTTTTAAGCCTCTTAAGAAGGCATATAGTTAAGAAATAAAGAATAAAATGTAATAAAGTAATACCTACATTATAAAGGAGGACTTCTTTCTAGCGTTTTATAAGGCGTTTACGCAAGCCCTTATAGAAAAAAACATCTAGAGAGGATTTAGAGGGTTTAAGCTTATCTCTTTAAGTGTAGAAAGTATATTATTAAAGCTTAATATTAAGTTATATACTCTAACGCCTTTAAGATTGCAGCCTATATTACTACTACTTTAGGTTTCTAAGATACTAAACAACTTAATTAAGGCAACTTCTTAGTTAACTCTTATTAAAACTAAGGTCTTTAATTATAAAAATAGCTCCCTAATATTTATTAATAACGCTATTAATTAGATTTATAAAGGGATATAGAAGACTATGCATTAAATTAGCTTATTAAGGTTTAAAAACAAGATCCTTTATAAGAAGAACAACCTACTTAGCTAATATTAAAAAGCTAAAAAATAATATCTTAAGTAAAAAGGAAGCCTTACTATAGCTAAAGTAGATAATATTAAATTGCAAAAGGAAGTAATAGTATAAGTTTAGGAAGAAACGCATTAGAGTAGTAGTTACAAACTAAAGATAAAAACAGGTTAATAGTAATATAGCGTTTGTAGAAATACTAGATATAATGCACAAACGCATTAATTTTACAAATATATATATAAAAGGAGACATTTTTAAGTAGTTTTAATTAATTTACTGTTATTAACGTTAATGTCTACTTAGTTATACGTTGTAGTTATAGTTAAGTAGGTAGCTTGCTTGTGTAGGCAGCTTGCTTATTAACTATATTAATAATACTTAAAAATATAAGAATATTTATTTTATATAAATAGATTACCTTTTATACCTTTTTAGTAGTTAACTTTACAATTATCTTCTTAAATACTTTTAGTACCTTTTATTAGTAACTAATATTATAAGCCTCTAATTAAGTATATAACTAATTAGTATATCTTTTAAAAACTTATTATTTTAGTATAGCTTATATATATAATGTGTATATATAGTAAGCAGGCTACATTTTCTATCCTCTAATAATTTTTATAAGTTAATTAAGTAGTATTATATAAAATTAAATAAAAGTACTTATTATCTTCTTCTTTAAAGGTCTTTTAAACTGCCTAATATATTTATATATTATATTTAGTCTTTTTATAATTACTATATTATTACTTATGCATATTACCTCTCTTTATATAAGCCCCCTCTTAATGTATATTTTTACCTTTAGTATTAATAACTATTCTCTCTACTTAAATTACTTCTGCTTTAGCTGCATTAAGAGACTTTTTAAGATGTAGTTACGTTTTTTTAGCCCTCTAATACTTACTTAGTATCTTATTTGCTATATAAAGCTTATAGCACTTAGCTTTAATAAAAGCTAGTTTATATACTAACTTACTAATACCTTTAGCTTATAAGTTAACTACTTTGTATAAATAGGTTAGTAAGCTATATTAATAACTAGTAATTTTTTTCTTAAGTAATATAAAGCTTTATATAGCTTTATATCCTATAATTAGTATCTTTAGGTCTTAGGATCTCTAGCTGCTTAAGTGTAAGTTAGATAGTATTAGTAACTTTAGCTTAAAGTCTAAGTAAGAAATAACTAGTTTTAGGTTAAAACAGATAAAGCTAGTTTATTTAAAACTAGCTTATATATTTTTTTTACTTATTAAAGTAAAGAAGGCTGCCTTAAAGGTAGAAAAGAAATTATCCTTAGTAATATACATAATTTGCATTTATATTATTTTCTTAATCTCCTTTCTATATAATGCTTTTAGCAGACTAAAATAGCTAATGTAAAGAGGCTAAAGCTTATATAATAAATAAGAAGGTATATAAAAAGTAATAATGCTATATTTCTTATAGTAATTATTAGACTTAGTAAACTTATAGCTATTATAGCTATTAAGGATTAGAAGCTACTTAATACCCTTTACATAAGACTTTATGCACTCTCTAAAGTGCTATAGCTAGAGTAAGGCCCTTTAGAGTACTATTATATAAAAATAACTATATATTTAACAATTATAGCAATAATAAGTTATTTATTACTGCAATAGGTACTAATAACTTTACCTATTCTAGCCTTCTAACATCTATATAGAATTAACTTTTATGCAAAATATTACTAATTACCTCCCTTACAGCTAAAAACTACCTTTTACACTTATTGTAATCCTTTATTACTGTCTCTAAGGCTTCTTTTTCTAGCGTTCTCTACTTCCCTATTAAGATCCTACTTTACCTTCTTATTAATTTATTTATAATACCTTTTAGCTTATTATTCCCTTTACTATATTATAAGTATAGCGTTTTAGCGCTAATAACTATAATAGCAAACTACTATAACTTCATCTACATTATAGGTTTCTTTAGGTTTATATTTTTAGCGCTATATTATTTAATTTTATTCTTTTATAACTAAGGATCTAGCATTATTATCCTAGTTAGATCATATGCTTTAAGTCCCTACTTAAATAAAACTATACTATCTTAAATTTTTACTAATTAATTTTCTAGTTCTAGTTAGCAATAATGCCTTATAGATTAAGGGCCTTTAATCTAGTGCGTCTAGGTATATTAACTTAGTTTGTAGCAGTAGGTAGGATATAGAAGCGCTGCTAGCAGGGATTGTATTTAACAGCGTAGTTTAGTTCTAAGCTTAACGATAGTGTAACAAGACAATAGGTGTATTCTTAATTTAAGTGTATTTTAAGCGTTGCAGAGGATGTAACAAGAAGGAAAGACGCTCCTAGGCAACTTAAAGTGCAGCCCTATATTTAACGTTAACAACAAAGTTATCTCTATTAAGGTTGTAAAGCTAACTAACTACCTTTACAACCTTTTTAAAGCTATCTTTACAACCCTTATAAGCCTTTTATAAAGGTAACTTATAGGCATACCTAATAGGTACCTTACTGCTAAAAACAGTTTATAGGTAGTTGTAGCTATTGTTATTTAGACTGTAGTTATTAGGAAGTTAAAAAGTTAACATTTGTTATAGCTGTATTAATAGCGTATTTTAAAATAGAGATAATAGTTTATAGGATTAAGTGTAGGATGTACGCTTTTACTGTATCTTTATGCTGTATGCCTTTTTAGACGTTATACTTATTTCTTACTACCTAGTTAGAAGGATAAGAAGCTTACTCTATTTAAATAGCTAATTGAAGCTAATTTTCTTTATAGTTTATCTATGTTTATTAGGGTAGATGCACTATTAAGGTAAGAATTAGCTATTAGTATATTAAGAGAGGAGGTAATATTTACTTATAATAATAACATATAAAGGTAACACCTAACTATCTATATATACACCTTAAATAATAGAAACTTATTTGCAATTACTAAGCTGTTTTATATAAAGCCTTCCCTTATAGTTAAAAGTTGTAACAACGTATATATGTAATAGTATTCCTATTAAGAAGCTTATCTTATTAAAATTATAGATATTGTTATTATAGATTTTATACTTTATATCTATATTTTATATAAAGGTAAACTAAGCCTATATAACTATAGAACCTATAGCTAATACCTTCTAATAGTTAATTCTATATTAAAAATGCACTTTTAGTTGTAGTTAATATTATATATAGTTTTCTACCTATTAGGGTTTAATATATATTATATTATATTTATTAAGAAGCTAATTAGCTATGTTTTATATATTACTAAGTTGTAATAGAAATTCTTAATAAATTAGGTTAATAACTTATTTAAGAATTACTGTTTCTTCTAGCTTAATTATTTTTATTAATTTTAATTGCCTTTCTTATCGTAGTAGCTATTTAATGCATTAGTTATAGAGTATTATTTTAAAGATGTTATAGATAGAAGCAGCCTTCTATATAGATAGGTTTAGGTCTTTTTTAATAGCTTAAAGTGTAAGGAGAATGCAGCTTTTATTTAAAGTAAAACTTATTATTATATATAAAGTAAAGCTAAGATAAAGACAGAAGGTGTAGAAGGAAGAGGAAGTAGGTAACTTACTATAATAGGTAACTAACTATATATATATATTAATTGTAAGGTTATATAATACCTCTCTATTTAAGAGATAGTATCTATAACTTTTTACTAAAATGTATAGTCTAAAATAGACTATATAAGCTAAATATATTATTTATACTCTAGAAGAGATAGCAGAAAGATAGAAACTATATTAGTAAGCTATATAACATCTTATATAATAAGGCTAAGGTTTTATTAGCTTTTATTAATAACTTTATGTTATAAAAAATTAATATTATACTATATTTCTAAATATCTTTAAAGATTATACAAAAGAACTTTACTAATATTATGTTAGTCTAACTAGAAGGTAGAATAAGATGTATAATATACTAGATAAGCATTTTAATATTAATACTAATTATAGCCTCTATTAGGCTAATTAAACTACTACATCTTATGCATAACTTAGATAAGAGAATTTTAATAAGACCTTTATAAAGATACTTATAACTCTTCTTAATAAAATACTTTTTATTTAATAAGCCTTTAGATTAAGATTTGAAAGTAAAGTTATACTTTATATATAAGTTACTTAAGCATACTAAAGAGTCCTTAAACTTAAGACTACTTTTAGCAATCTTAAAGTAGACTATATATAACATACTTATATAGCAAGTTAGCTACTTTTCTAACTTTCTACCTCTTTAAACTTTATACTAACTTTCCTTAATATATAAATATACTATCCTCCTTAATTAAAAGTTATATTATCCTTACTATCTAGGCTATTAAAAAAGACCTAAAAATGTTTATATAAAAAGCAGCTTAAACCTTTAAGGTCCCTTAAACAACACTTTAAGACTAATGCGCTAGATATATTATACAACTTAAAAGATAACTAAATTTAATAAAGATAACTATAATAAAAGAGAAAGTAATTCTTAAATAAGTTATTAACTTAATTAATTAAAAGTTCTCTTTATAATAAGAAGATAAATAAGAAATAGCTAACTAACTTTTAAATGTATGCAATAAGATGCATATAAGACTCTATTAGGTAGAGAACTTTATATAATACATCCCTAAATTAAAAAGGCAATTTAAATATTAAGTTAACTATTAGAAGGCTTTAGCTAAAGATCCTATAATTATATAAAGCTAATTTATACTTATATAAAATATAATTATAAAATATAAAATACTTAATAATATTTATAATTTCAATAAGATTAAGTTTCTAATAGGAATGCTATTATATATAAAGGTTGTTATAATATCTAACTATAAAAGAAGACCTTATATAAAGCAGCTTAGTAATTAGAAATAGGTTTCTATTATTTAAAGTGTATATATAGATAGCTAAGTTACACCTCTATATGTTATTATAAAAAGCAAATATTACCTCCTCTTTAAGTATATTAATAGCTAATTCCTAGCTATATAGCATATCTATTTAAGTAAAAATAAATAGATAATAAACTATATTAGCTTTAATTAGCGAAAGCAATTTAATTAGTATATAAAGACTTATATAAAAGGCTTTTATTACCTTTTAATCTTTAATAGTTATAATAGCTATAAATTAACTAACTTTAATAAATACTATAAGAAATAAAGTATTATTACTTTATATATACTTCTATATTTTTATTTAAGCTTTAGATTCTTAATATTAAGTGTTTTTGCTTATTAAAATACTTATATAGTAAAGAATAAAGAAAATAATATAAATATAGGCTTTATATATTACTAAGAATAACTTCTTTTTTACTTTTAAAGTAGTATTTTTTATTTTAATAAGCAAAAATAATATATAAGCTAGTTTTAAATAGGTAGGTTTTTTACCTTTTAACCTTAAAGTAGTTCTTTCTTACTTAGATTTTAAGCTAAAAATGCTAATACTATTAAACTTATAGCTAAGCAGCTAAAGCTTTTAGAATATAAAGATACTAACTATAGCACTAGAGGATATATAAAGTGCTTTCTCCTTTAAAAAGAAGATTTAAGTATATTAAGGTAGCTTACTAACACCTTTATATAAGGTAGTTAACTTATAAGCAAAAGGTATTAGTAAGTTAGCCTACTAACTAGCTTTTATTAAAGCTAAAAACTATAGGCTTTATATTGTAAATAAGGTATTAAGTAATTACTAGATAGTAAAAAAGACCTAACTGCATCTTAAAGGGTTACTTAATACTGCTAAAGTAGAGGCACTATAAAGAGAAAAGAATGTAGTTAATACTAAAGAAGAGAATAACCCTTAGAAGGAGGGTTATACAGAAGGTACTAAACTACGCATGTAACAATATAGTAATTGCAGAAAGTCTAAATATAACATTTAAACCTATAAGGTAGTTTAGGATAGTAATAAGGAAGAAGATAATAAGTAGTTTTAATTAATTTTATATATTATAGTTAAATTAACTTATATAAAAAGGTAAAAGGTAGAGGAAGGTAGCTAACTTGCTATATAAGTATATTATAACGTACATGCATAGCAAGTGGCCCATCATAGCAAGTGGCCCACTTCCTCCTTCCTCCTCAAACTTCAACTTTACATCAACATTCCTCTACGTACGATAATGAGTTCTTCTTCAAACGAAAGTCGTATTATCCTTGCAATTAAAGCTATTAAAAAAGACCCAAATCTATCTGTACGAAAAGCAGCCTCTATCTACAACGTCCCAAGAACAACACTTCGACACCGACGCGCTGGACAATTACCACACCACGAGACTCGTACGAAATCAATGAAGATGACTGAGCTAGAAGAAACAGTGATTCTTGAACGAGTTATTGACCTAATCGATCGAGGATTTCCACCGCGACTTGACGACGTACGAGATATGGCTGATTGCCTCCTTGACGAACGCGACGCGACGCGTGTCGGACCCCGATGGGCAGAGAACTTCGTACGACGCCAACCACAACTAAAGACGCGTTTTCGACGTGGAATTGACTATCAGAGGGCGTTAGCTGAGGATCCTGCAATTGTGCAGGCCTGGTTTGCCCTCGTACGAAACACAATCGCGAAGTACGGAATCCACAATGACGATATCTACAATTTTGATGAGACGGGCTTCTTGATGGGAATGCTGTCGCACGCAAAGGTTGTTACAACCTCCGATCGCCGTGGAAGGCCTCGTACGAAGCAGCCTGGCAATCGCGAATGGGTTTCTGTCATTCAGGGCGTATGTGCAGATGGCTGGGCGCTGCCTCCGTACGTCATCGTCAAGGGCAAATATCACCTCCTCTCATGGTATACCAATGGCCAATTCCCACCCCAATGGCGCGTCCACCCTAGCGAAAATGGATGGACTACAAACGAGATTGGCCTAGATTGGCTACAGCATTTTGAAAAGTGTACAAAGTCTCGTACGAAGGGTGTTAAGCGGCTCCTAATCCTTGATGGCCACAACAGCCACAAGTCTACCAAGTTTGACGATTACTGCAAGGAACACAGCATTATTGCTCTTTGCATGCCTCCCCATTCATCGCACGAGCTCCAGCCTCTTGATGTTGGCTGTTTTAGTCCGCTGAAGGCGTCGTACGGCAAGGAAATTGAGAAAATGATGCGGATGCAGATTACGCACATTACTAAGGACGACTTCTTTCCTGCCTTTAAGGCAGCCTTTTTCACTTCAATGGGTGAAGAAAACGTACGAGCTGGCTTTAGACAGGCTGGCCTTATCCCTTTCAACCCAGAAGTAGTTATTTCCCGCCTGGATTTCAAGCCAAAGACGCCAACACCATCCAACTCACGCCCAAGCAGCCAGGGCTCCTGGGACCCAAAGACACCAACTACAGCACATGACGCCGTACGAAGCTCTGCATCACTTAAGAAAAGGATTACCAGTCATCAATATAGCTCACCAACCCATTTGTACGAAGTAGTTGACTTGCAGGCCAAAGGTATTAGCAAGTTAGCACACAAACTAGCTCTTGTTGAAGCTGAGTGCCGTGGGCTTCGTACGGCAAATGAGATACTAAGCAAGCGTCGGAGGGCTAAAAAAACCCAACTGCGTCTTGGAGGGTCCCTTAATGCAGCTGAAGCAGAGGCAATCCGGGTAGAGAAGGGGGTTGTTGATGCTGGAGGCGAAAATACACGTCAGGAGGGGGCTCGTACGGAGGGGGGTGAATTGCGCGGTCGGCGATGTGGCAATTGCGGAAAGACTGGACATAACGTACGAACATGTCAGGTAGTATGGGAGACCTCTGAAGAAGAGGATGATGAGTAGTTTTAATTGATTTCGTACGATGCTGCTTGATTGACTTATATAAATGGCTGGAGGGTAGGTAGAGGTGGGCCACTTGCTATGATGGGCCACTTGCTATGCATGTACGTTAAAGAATTCTTTTTTAACCTTAAGGCATCCCTTTAAGTTACTTTAAATTAAAAGATACTTTTATATAATATCTACTTTATACATAGAAGGTATACTTCTAACTATAAGAAATGTTTTAAGTAGCTATTTAATAGAGATCTTTTTAAATAACTATTTAAGAGAGGAAACAACTAACGTTTTATAAGATAAAAACCTATTTATATAAGCATTAAGAGATGTTTTATTAATAAAAAGGAAGATTAATAGTTTATAAATTTTATAGTAATAACTATAAGCATATAAAAGACTAATTAATACCTTTAGGTATATACTATCCTTTATTAGAAGCTATATATTAACTTTACTACCTACCTCCTAGATGTTAAGAATCCTAGATGTTAAGAAAGAGAACCTTATAAGAACTTATATAATAATGTCTAAAAACGTTAATTTAGAGGATAATAAGGTATCTACCTTCTTTATGTTTTTAGCATTCTTTTATTATGTAATAAAAGAAGATATCTTCTTAGCTTTAAAGATATTAAAAGCAAGCTAATTCCTACTGTATAACTTTTATAGTGTAGTATACTAAGAAGAACTATAGGATATAGGTGCTACTAAATTTTTAATAGTTAAGAAACCTTAAGTACTAGTATACTTAAAGAAATACCTTTATATAAAGATATTTTAGAAGCTAGAATTAGCTTATATATAATTTAGTGCTAGCACCTTAGTTATATCTATTAGGACTATAAATATAAAGAACCCTCTTAAGAGTATTATATATTACATCCTAAATATAGTTACACCTTTCCTATTTTCTTTATATAATGCTAATAGACTTAAAGCCTACTTTAATAATATAGATAATATTATTATATAAAAGAATAGACTGCCTATTTTAGTTATTTAAAAATAAAGTTATCTATTCTTTAACATTAGTTCTATAGAGGCTAGTATATTCTTTACTAATAAACAGCTTTAATGCCTTTATAAATAATTTAAATACCTTTATACAAACTGTTTATACTAGCTTCTAAGGAATATAAACTATAATAATATAAACTCTACTATTTTAGAAAAGGTTTAAAGGTTTTATTATTACTACTAGTTATATAATTCTATACTAAAATAATTTAAGTTCTCCTTAAAAGATAAAAGCTACTTTAATTATAAGATAGTTATTGCAAGACTAATGGAAAGGAGGTAAAAAGAGGTAAATAGGTTAAAAGGTAGCTTTATTATTGTTATATAGTAATAGTAATAAGGATAATAATTCTAAGTCCCTTAGGTAGGGGAAAAAGGTCTCTATATATAATTGAAGTCCTTCTAAGTCGCAATAATGCCCTATTTAGGATTATTATTATACTTTAACTAGAAACTACCCTTAAACCGGCATTATTAGATCTGTAGTATATTTAACGTTATACTTTACGGATTTCTAGTTATCCGGCCTATTAAGAGTTAAAATTAGGGTTAACGTTAGAGGGATCCCTTAGATCCGGTTTCATCTTAAATTAAAGTTAAAGGATTTCTTAGATCCGGTTTTATTCTATATTAACGTTAAGGGATTCCTTAGATCCGGTTTTATCTTAACCTTAATAGACTAAGGAGGTTATTTTAACGTTAACGCTTAGACTAAAGGCTTATTTTAGCCTATTAACCTTAGTTACTAGTATTTTAACCTTATTAACCTATCGCTATTATTACCTTATTAGGTAATAGTCGCAAGTTTCTACTAAGTTAATTAGATTTTAGTACTAGGTACCCTATAGAGATAAGTACCCTATAATACTATTTATAAGTACCCTATAGTACTTATAATAAAATAAGTACCCTAGAGTAGTTTTGTTCTTTTTTGGGGCTTATATTAACACAGCTATAGCAAATGTTTACTTTTTGACTTCCTAATAACTACAGTCTGAATAACAATAGCTACAACTACCTGCAAGCCTTTCCTAGCAGTAAGGTACCCTTTTAGCATGCTTGTAAGTCACCTTTGCAAAGGGCTTGCAAGGGTTGCAGATATAGCTTTAAAAAGGTTGCAAAGGTATTTAGTTAGCCTAAACTACGCTATTAACTACAATCCCTACTAGCAGCGCCTCTGTATCCTAACTGCTGCCCTACTACAAACTAAGCTAATATACCTAGATGCACTAGATTAAAGGCCCTTAATCTATAGAGTATTATTGCTAACTATAATAAAGCATATAATCTAACTAGGATAATAATACTAGATTCTTAGCTATAAAAGAACAAAATTAAAAAATATAGCGCTAAAAATATAGATCTAAGAAAAACTATATAATAAGTAAAGTTATAGTAGTTTGCTATTATAATTATTAGCATTAAAATGCTACGCTTATAATATAGTAAAAGGAATAATAAGCTAAGGGGTATTATTAATAAGTTAACAAGAAGGTAAAGTAGGATCTTAAAGGGGAAGTATAAAACGCTAGAAAAAGAGGCCTTAAAGACGTTAATAAAGGATTACAATAAGTATAAAGTATAGTTTTTAGCTGTAAGAGAGGTAATTAGCAATGTTTTATATAAAGGTTAATTCTATTATTATAATTAATAACTTATTATTGCTATAGTTATTAGATATATAGTAAATTAAATATAATAGTACCCTAAAGGGTCTAAAGAAGGTTATAAGCAGATAAGAAGGACTAATAGATAAGAAGTACTTTATACTAGGGACTAATATCTAGATTATTAGTCTTAGGATAAGAACTAACTTTAAGATATTAGTTCTAGTAATAATACTTAAGGATATAAGAACATTTACTTTATATAAATAGATTACTTTCTGTAGCTCTCTAGTAATTAACTTTATAATTATCCCCTTAAATACTTTTAGTACTCTTTACTAGTAATTAACATTATAAGCCCTTTATTAAGTATATAACTAATTACTACATCCTCTAAAGACCTAATCCTTTTAGTATAACTTATAGTACTACTTAATAGCCTTATTACTTTAGCTTCTACTAATAGATACTACTATAGAAAGCTAACAATAATACATTAGTAAACTATATTAATAACTAGTAATTCTTTTCTTAAGTAGTTTAAAGCTCTTTATAGCGTTGTATGCTATAGTTAGTATCTTTAGGTCTTAGGAGCCCTAGTTGCTTAAGCGTAAGTTAAATAGTATTAGCGTCTTTAGCTTAAAGTTTAGGTAAGAAACAACTACTTTTAAGTTAAAAGGCATAAAGGTAGCTTACCTAAAATTAGCTTATATGTTTTGCTTTTACTTATTAAAGTAAAAAAGGCTACCTTAATGGTAAAAAAGAAGTTATCTTTAGTAATATTTATATTCTATATCTATAGTATCTTCTTAATTTTCTTTCTATATAATGCCTTTAGAAGACTTAAATAGCTAATATTAAGAGGCTAAAGCTTATATAATAAATAAAGAAGTATATTAAAGGCAATAATACTATATTCCTTATAGTAATTGTTAAACTTAGTAGACTTATAGTTATTATAGCTATTAAGGATTAAAAGCTATTTAATACCTTTTATATAGGACTTTATATACTTTTTATGTTGAATGGACTTTGTATGTGCACGCAGGTACTGAAAAATGTAGGGTGAACCAAAGATTGGATATCTGTGACTGTTCTTTCCAACTACAGGATTGGGGTCGTACGAGACAGATATACTGTCTCGTCCAGCCTTAAGTCATTCGGGCCGAGCTAAGTGATGATTCCCCTGTGTATGAGTGAGTGCTGCACAATCCAGTCTGTGCACTTTGTTCCTAAGTCGTAGGTGTCGTACGGTCATGTAATCATTTAATTCCAACATTTTAAAATAATATAGCTAATTTAACTTAATCTTATTAATAGTCTATTTATTTTTACTAAAGTAGATATACTATTAAAGTAGAAATTAGCTATTAGTATACTAAGAGAAGAAGTAATATTTACTTTTTATAATAATATATAAAGGTAGTACCTAGCTATTTATATATGTATCTTAAATAACAAAAACCTATTTACAATTACTAAGCTGCTTTATATAAAGCCTTTTTTTATAGTTAGAAGTTATAATAACTTTTAATATAATAGTATTTCTATTAAGAAGCCTATCTTTTAAAAATTATAAATATTATTATAATAGATTTTATACTTTACAGCTTTATTCTATATATAGATAAACTAAGCCTATATAATTGTAAGATCTTTAGCTAATACCTTTTTATAGTTAGTTTTATATTAAAAATGCATCTTTAGTTCTAGTAAGTATTTTATAAAGTTCCTTATTTATTAGGGTCTAATATATATTATATTATATTTATTAAGCAGGTAATTAGCTATATCTTATATATTTTCTAAGATGTAGTAAAAACTTTACTTAAGTAAGTTAATAACTTATTTAAAAACTACTATTCTTTTTAGCTTAGTTACCTTTATTAATTTTAATTATATTTCTTATTATAGCAACTATTTAATGCATTAGTTATAATGTATTAGTCTTAGGATGTTGAAAATAGAAGTAGCCTTCTATATAGATAGTATAAAGTCTTTTTATATAGCTTAAAGTGTAAGAAGAATGCAGCTTTTATTTAATTAAAATAAAACTTATTGTTGTGTTTAGACTAAAGCTAAGAGAAAGAGGGAAGGTAGAGAAGGAAGAAGAAGTAGGCAACTTACTATATATATACGTTATACTCTTAGCTTAAATTAAGAAAAAGTTAACTATTAAGATAAAACTAGTTAAATACTAAAGTAAAAAACTAGAATATTTAATATTCTCCTAAATAATAAAAACTTAATGCTGCTGCTTTATCTTTATATTTATAATCTAGTTATTACCTATTTATGTTTAGTAATAGCCAAGTTTTAAATGCTTCTTTAAAAATTTTAAGTTGCTTTCTTAAATGTTTACTTATTTATATATAGATTTATAATCTTAATCTTATTATAAAAGTAATTTATTAGTTTCAAATGAAGGAACTAACTAGATGTCTTTAAATTTATGAAGGTATAATAAAATAGCACTATAATAAGAAATTAATAAAAAAATACCTACTATTATACATAAGGCTTTTACCTTTTAGAAGTTATATCCCTAATTGTAAGTATACTTACTTTTTATAACCCTAGAAATTCTTTAGAGTACTTATTTTTTAGTATTCTAAGGTACTTAATACTAGAATCTAATTAACTTAAGAAAAACTAAAAATACTTTATTACTAAAAGTAGTAATAATACTATTATTAATAGAAGGTTAATAAGGTTAGTTAACTACTGTAAGGCTTAGATATAATTATCCTAGCAATATTTAAGCGTTAACTAAGTGTTAACTAAGCGTTAATAAAGCCTTAGTTAACTACTGCAAAGCTTAGATATAATGATTTAAGCATTATCTAACTAAGCTAGAAAGAGCTTAACAAAGTAGAAATACCTTAATACGTACTTTTAGGTATCTAAAAGTATATATAACCTTTAATCTTCTCTCTAATAGAAAAGAGAAGATTATTACTTTTACTACACACAACAATACAGCCACCTTTTAACCTATTACCTCTTTTACCCTCTTTTTACCCTCTCTTTATTAGTCTTACAAAAACTTCTTATAATTACTAGATAAGTTATATTTCGTATAACTAATAGAATAATATATAAGATAATTAAAAAGATTTATAGTACCTAAATATATAGTTACTAATAAGTTACTAAGACTTAAATACAAATTTAGTATTACTATAACTAGTAAGTAATAAGATAAAACGTTATAGATGCAACCTAGAATTATAAATTTTATAAGAAGAGTAAGAACAGTTTATATAAGCCTTATAAATAGATTTAGCTATTGCTAATACTACTAGCAGTATAGCATTTAGTTTCTTTAGATATTATTAGTAAATAACTAAAGTTAAGAAAACTACTTACAAAGGTTTATTATAATAGCGTTTTAGTTATAGTAAGCTAACTTACTAAATATACCTACTTTATTTTTTATCTAAAAGTAAGTATAGTAGAAGACTTTTTATATGCATTTTTAAAATATATATTTAGTAACTATAAACTACCTAATAAGATTATATTAAATAAAAATAAGCTATTTACTTTAAAGTTTTAAAAATCTTTAATTTTGTAACTTACTATAGACTATAAACTATTTACCTCTTTCTATCTATAGACTAATAGTTAGATTAAACAAATTAACTAAATACTTAAATACTATTTATAAAACTACATTAATTACAACTAAATTAACTTAGTACTACTATTATTTATAGCTTAGTTAACTTATAATAGTGTAGTTAAAGAAAGCACTTTAAACTTCCTATTCTACTTAACTATAGATTTAAACCTACTATATATAAAGAACTATATAAGTAGTTAGAAGCTTTAAAAGCTATAGCTTTAGTTAATAAGATGCATAAAATCTAAACAAATATCTCTTAAGATTTAAAACTTATTAAAGAATAAATAAAGAAATATACTTATACTTTAAAGATTAAAAGACTATTCTTTAAAAAGGGAGATAGTACCTACCTTATAAAATAAAACTTTAAGACTAAACAACCTAGTAATAAGTTAGACTATAAAAAGCTTAAACCTTTTAAAATCTATAGAAAGGTCTTACTAATTAACTATAAGCTAAAACTATTTAATATAATAAAAATCTGCTTAGTATTTTATATTATAATCCTTAAACTAGTACTATATAGATTATATACTAAAGACTGCATTATTATAAAACCTAATAAACTAAAGTATAAAGTTAAATAAATTCTAAACTATAAAAATAAAGATATTTATAATAAATACCTTATTAAATAAAAAGGCTATAAATATAAAGATAACTTATAAAATTAGTTAGAAACCTTTATTACATTTAAGTACTACTAAAGAAGTACTAAGATTAAAGTTAGCTAACTCTTAATTATTTAATACAACCCTCTAGTTAATAACTCTAAAAGCACTACTATATTACAGTCAGCTTTCTATAGTAGTATCTATTAGCAGAAGCTAAGGCAACAAAGCTAGTAAACAGTACTATAAGTTATACTAAAAGGATTAGGTCTTTAGAGGATATAGTAATTAGTTATATACTTAATAAGAGGCTTATAATATTAGTTACTAGTAAAGGTAGCTAAAAGTATCTAAAGGGATAATTATAAAGTTAATTACTAAAGAGCTATAGAAGGTAATCTATCTATATAAAATAAATATCTTTATATCCTTAAGTGTTATTACTAAAACTAACATCTTAAAGTTAGTCCTTATCTTAAGACTAATAACCTAAATATTAGTCTTTAGTATAAACTACTTATTATCTATTAGTCCTTCTTATCTATATATAACCTTTTTTAGTTCTTCTATTCTAAGGAGTGACTTATGTAATTTTGTTTTTTATCTATATAAATGCTATACTGCTTACACCTTACTTAGCCTAATAGGGCTGTATTACTTATAACTTATTAGGTTATAACATTAGGTCTTCTCTCTAAAGGTCTTATCCTTAAGACTACATAAGTAAGTAGTATCTCTTAAGTTAAAGAGTTATTAAACTTACTTCTTTATTTCTTATAATGCTAATACTATAATAAGTTATATTAAAAAATTAAAATTAAAATTTAAGTCTTAAAAGATAGAAATAAAAGATTATAAGCATCTTATGCTTCTAAAGTTCTTTAATGCTTATTCTACTATTACTAATATGCCTTATATTTACTATTTTTATATAAAGGTATCTTATTATTTTAGTAAAAGTTCTTTTTGCTATTAAGCTTATATTAAGGTAAGAAAGCCTTATAATAGCATCTTAGTAGTATCTACTTATTAGTAGCTATATTTTATATAAATCTTTTTATTTAGCTAATCTAATTGTAGTTTAAAAGCTAAATGCTTAGTAAAGAGAATAGGATAAAAAAGAAGAAAAGGCTAA
This sequence comes from Colletotrichum destructivum, assembly GCF_034447905.1. Taxonomy (NCBI): domain Eukaryota; kingdom Fungi; phylum Ascomycota; class Sordariomycetes; order Glomerellales; family Glomerellaceae; genus Colletotrichum; species Colletotrichum destructivum. The sequence goes on from NC_085906.1 coordinate 315,108, forward strand.
TAAAAAGCTTTTAGAGCTTTATAAGGAGCTTACTTATTTGCAATCTTTAATAGTAATAGCAGTAAGTTATTTAGTAAGGATTTAAAAGACTTAGAAACTAGTTTGTAATTATTAAGCTAAGACTTTCTATAGGGGTATATAGGAGATTAATAAGTTAGATGCCTTAAAGTTAGCATTAGGTACTTTTAAATATAGTATAGTAAAGAAGCTGCAATTTATAAAGGTTTTTAATAATATAAACTAGTTTTTATTTAGGCTTAGTAATAATTTTTTAGGTTTAAGACTATTAGTAGTAGAAAAGTTATTTAAAAGCTGTAATATTCTTAAAGTAGTTATAAAGCATACTAAAGGTTTTTAATTAGTTCTTAAAAATTATCTTTATATCTATAGCCTTCTTATTTAATAAAATACTTATTATATTTATTTTTATTTCTATAGTTAATAATTTATTTAACTTTATATTTTAGTTTATTAGGTTTTATAATAATATAGTCTTTAGTATATACTTTATATAGTGCTAGTTTAAGAAGTGCAATATAAAAGACTAAGTAGATTTTTATTATATTAGGTAGCTTAAGTTTATAGTTAACTACTAAAACCTTTTAAATAATTTTAAAAGGTTTAAGTTTTTTATAGTCTAACTTATTACTAAGTTGCTTAGTTTTAATATTTTATTATATAAGGTAGGTGCTATCTCTTTCTTCTAAAAATAGTCCTCTAATTCTTAAAGTATTAGTATATTTCTTTATTTGTTTTTTAATAAATTCTAAATCTTAAGAGATGTTTGTTTAAATTTTATAAATTTTGTTAATTTTAGCTACAGCCTTTAGGACTTATAGTCTTTTATGTAGTTCTCTATATGCTGTTAGTTTAAATCTATAGTTTAAGTAGAATAAGGAGTAGAAAGTGCTTTCTTTAACTACGCTATTATAAGCAAACTAAGCTATAGGTAATAGTAATACTTAGTTATCTTAATTAAAATTAATATAGTATTATAAATACTATTTAAGTATTTAGTTAATTTATTTAGTCTAACTATTAGTCTATAGGTAGAAAAAGGTAGATAGTTTATAGTTTGCACTAAGTTGCAAAATTAGAGATTTCTAAACCTTTAAAGTAAATAGCTTATTTCTATTTAATACAATTTTATTAAGTAGTCTATAGTTACTAATAATATATTTTAAAAACGTATATATAAGATCTTTTGCTATACTTACTTTTAGGTATAAAATAAAGTAATATACCTATATAGTAAGTTAGCTAATATAGTAAGTTAGCTACTTTTCCTATTTTCTACCTCTTTAACCTTTATACTAACTTTCCTCTATATACAACTATGCAAAATACCTTAATTAAAAGTTGCATTATTCTTGCTTTTTAGGCTATTAAAAAAGACCTAAAAATGTCTATATAAAGAGCAGCTAGAACCTTTAAGGTCCCTTAAACAATACTTTAAGACTAATGCGCTAGATACATTATACAACCTAAAAGACAACTAAATTTAATAAAAATAACTATAACTAAAGAGGAGGTAATTCTTAAATAAGTTATTAACCTAATTAATTAAGGGTTCCCTTTATAATAAAAAGATATATAAGAAATAGCTAACTAACTCTTAAATGCATACGATAGGATGCATATAAGACCCTAATAAGTAAAGAACTTTATATAATGCATTCTTAAATTAAAAATGCAACTTTAACGTTAATTTAACTATTAGAGGGCTTTAGCTAAAGATCCTATAATTATATAAGGCTAGTTTGCACTTATATAAAATATAATTATAAAGTATAAAATACTTAATAATAATATCTATAATTTTAATAAGATTAAGTTCCTAATAGGAATACTATTATATATAAAGGTTGTTACAACATCTAACTATAAGGGAAGGCTTTATATAAAGCAGCTTAGTAATTAGAAATAGGTTTCTATTATTTAAGGTGTATATATAAATAGCTAGGTAATACCTCTATATGTTATTATAAAGAGTAAATATTACCTCCTCTTTTAGTATACTAATAGCTAATTTCTAGCTATATAGCGCATCTATCTATGTAAAAATAGATAAATAATAAATAATATTAGCTTAAATTAGCTAAAGCACTTTAATTAGTATATAAAGACTTATATAAAGGGCTCTTATTACCTCTTAATCCTTAATATTTATAATAGCTATAAATTAACTAACTTTAATAAATACTATAAGAAATAAAGCATTATTACTTTATATATACCTCCCTATTTATTATATAAGCTTTAGCCTCTTAATATTAGGTGCTTTAGCCTATTAACGTACTTATATAGTAAGGAAATTAAGAAGATAATATAGATGCAGATTTTATATATTACTAAAGATAACTTCTTTTCTACCTTTAAAGCAGTATTCTTTACCTTAATAGCTAAAGATAATATATAAGCTAGTTTTAGATAGGTAGGCCTTATACTTTTTAATCTTAAAGTAGTTCTTTCTTACTTAGATTTTAAGCTAAAGATGCTAATACTATTAAACTTATAGCTAAGCAGCTAAAGCTCTTAGGATGCAAAAATACTAACTATAGCACTAAAGGGCATATAAAGTACTTCTTCTCTTAAAAAGAAGATCTAAGTATATTAAGGTAGCTTACTAATACCTTTATATAAAGTAGTTAACCTATAGGCAAAAGGTATTAGTAAGTTAGCCTACTAACTAGCTCTTATTAAAGCTAAGAACTATAAGCTTTATATAGCAAATAAGGTATTAAGTAAGCATTAGAAAGTAAAAAAGACTTAACTACATCTTAAAAGGTTACTTAATACTACTAAAGTAGAGGTACTATAAAGAGAAAAGGATGTAGTTAATGCTAGAGAAGAGAATAACCTTTAGAAGAAGAGTTGTATAGAAGGTGCTAAACTACACATGCAATGCTGTAGCAATTATAGAAAGTCTACATATAATATATAAACCTATAAGGTAGTTTAAGATAGTAATAAGGAAGAGGATGATACCTAGTTCTAATTAATTTTATATGTTATAGTTAAATTAACTTATACAAAAGGGTAAATAGTAGAGGAAGGTAGCTAACTTACTATATTAGCTAACTTACTATATAGGTATATTAAGCATATTTAGTAAGCTAATCTACTATAAATAAAATGCTATTATAATAGACCTTTATAAGTAGTTCTTTTAACTTTAGTAGTTTAATAATAAAGTCTAAACCTCGAGGTTAAATGCTATGCTGCTAGTAGTATTAGCAGTAGCTAAATAAGTCTATAAGGTTTATATAGACTATTCTTACTTTTCTTCTAGGGTTTAGAATCCTAGATTGCATTTACAACATTTTATCTTATTACTTACTAGTTGTAGTATTATTAAATTTGTTTCTAAGTTTTAGTAACTCTTTAGTATCTATATGCTTATACACTATAAATTTCTCTAATTATTTTATGCATTATCTTATTAGTTATACTAACTATAACTTATTTAGTAATTATAAGTAGCTTTTATACTAAAATAAGGTCTTTATTCTTATTTATTTTAAAGATAACTTATGTTTCTTTTAGGATAAAGACTTTATAATCTATTCTTTTGTTAAAAGCATTAGCTCTACTGTTATTAGTTTCTTTCCTATAGATAATCTAGAAGTTATATTCTAAAAGGAATTCTAACTATCTAACTTATTATTTGTTTAGGTTTTTAGAGGTTATAAAATGTATAAGGTTCTTATAGTCTATATATATAAAGACTTTATATTTTATATTAGATAGTTATAGTCTTTATTTATAAAAGGCTTTAATAATTACTATAAGTTTTTTATTATACATCTAGTAATTTAACTTTAGTTTATAAAATGCTTTAAAGAAAAAGGCATAAGAGTGTAACCTTCCTTCTTTATTACATTATTTAAGTTATCTACCTATAGTAAAGTTAGAAGCATTAACTTTAATCTTTTAAGGTTTTTTTAGATTAGAAATTTAAGTAATAGGTTTTAAGCTAACCTATTACTTAACTTTCTTAAATGCATTATTATATTCTTTAGTTTATTTACATAAAGTATCCTTTTATATAAGGTTTTAGATATACTATACACTTTTTATGTAATTTTTAAGGAATTATTAATAAAAATTAATAAATCCTAAGAATAACTAAATATTTTTAACGTTCTAAAGTATAAGCTAGTCTTTAACTGCTTATACTTTTATTACTTCTATCTTAATTTATCTTAGTATAATAATATATCTTAAGAAGTTAACTCTTTAAGTGTAAAATTTACATTTTTCTACTTTTACTAATAGCTTAGCTTTTTAAAGCTTTTAAAGAACTTTATATATATATTCTTTATATAGTCTAAAAGTAGGTAAAAAGATAAAGATATTATTAAAGTAAATAATAATAAATATATTAATAAATTTACTAAAAATATAGTTAATTATTATTTAAAAGGTAGTAGGTATATTAGTAAGTCTAAAAGGCATAATAAAGTACTTAAAAAGTTCTTTATATATTTAAAATGCTATCTTTTATTTTTTACTTACTTTTATTTTAATTAAGTTGTAGGCTTCTTTAAGATCTAAAGCTATAAACTATATTACTTTATATAGTAAATCTTAAAGTTCTAAAATAAGTAGTAATAAGTAATAATTCTTTTTTATAATACTATTAAGCTATTAGTAGTTAATATATAGTTATAGCTTATTATTCTTTTTTAATATAAATAAAATAGAATATCCTATAAATAACTTAAAAGGTTTAATATATCTCTTTTTAAAGTTCTTATTAAGGTATTTATTAAGTACTTTATATTCTATTTTATTTAGTTTACATTTTAAATAAAACTTAAAATAGAAGCCTTTAATAAGAGGAATCTTATAATTATAAGGTTTATGTTTTAGTAAGCCTATTTTTAACTTTAAAGCAAACAGCTTTTTATACTTTTAGTACTTCTTTAAAATAGCTAGAAGTAGATTTAATCTCTAATCTAATGCTACTAAAGCTACTATCTTAAAAGGCTGTATCTCCTAAAGATAGGTAATATATTATATTTATTATTTCTATTATAGTATATTATTAAGAGATGCTTTAAAAGATTTATTTAAGGCTTAGCTTTTATAGTACTACTTAGTAACTAAATCTAACTATTAGAGTTAGCTTGTTCTTTAATCTATTTGTAGGTTATATTTCTATAACTATATTATCCTTAAGATAATATTAATATTACCTATCTTTATAATATTAAATTAGAGATCTTCTTTCTAGCTATAAACTTATAAAGAGAGGTATACTATCTCTAAAATAATAAGTCTACTACTATACTTAACTTATTCTCTTTTAACTATCTATAATGTATATAAGTATTTCTTCTTTTGCTATAGTATTTATTATTTATTTACTAATTTAAGTAAGATAAAGTTTCTTTAGGTGCTGCTATTAATAATTATATATATCTATTATCTTTAGATCTTAATATTTAAGTTAAAATAAATTATATTATAGGTTGCATATAAGGTCTTATAGGTTGTTACTATATATTACTTTTCTGCTGTAAGCATTATTAGTTTTTTAACTATTAAGTTTCTTTCTTTTATGCCTTCTACTAAGCCTTTACCTTAGCTTTAGAGTAAATAAAGCATTTATTATATTTGTATTTTTACTAACGTAGTCTATAAGTAAGTAAGCTACATAAGTTAGTAAGCTACTTTCTTATTATACCTTAAGGCAGTATATACTAGCCTTTTATATCTTTATAGGGATATAGCTAAAATAAGTAAGATTATAAGTACATTATTTAATAAGATATTTAAAGATAAATTTAACGTTTTAAAATTCTTAGAAATTTGCTATAAGGGTAAACTAAAGAAGTAGCTTATCTAAAGCCCTACTTTTAAAGTATAGCTTATTAGGGTTATATTTAAATTTAGTAGATTTAATATTAAGTTAGTAGTTTCCTGTTTTTATAGTATTATAGAAGTTTATTTATTTTAACCTATTTCTTTTAAAGATATAGAAGGTTAAAATACTAGGCTACAAGGTACAATAAGAAAGTAGCTCACCAACTTGTGTAGCTCACTCACTTGTAGACTACGTTATCTCTTATTATTATTATAGTATAATATAAGATATTTAAGGTCTAAAGTAAAGGTTGTAATATTTTGTTTTTTATAGTATTACATTATCTAGAAGGAAAGTTATTTATACAGGTAGATATCCTAAATAGGTTCTTTAATGTATTATTAAAAGTAAAAATAGAACTTCTTCTTACCTTTTCTATATATTTTATAGTTATTATCTAAATATTCTACTTAAAAAAGGTTTATATAGTTCTTATAGTTAAGGTTTAGTAGAAAGTAGTCTTCTAGTATAAGTAGTATAAGTAAGTAATTCTTCTTTTAAACTATTCTATAAAATTAAACTAACTAATTATTATCTATAAGGTAAATAATCTAGTATTCTAGTTACTTTAAAGGTTTTAGGCTTTCTTTTTTAAAGCTAAATGCAATATAGGTTTTATAGTACTAACTAAAGATAATTCTATAGTTAGGTATTTCTTTTAAATTATAGTTTAAGCTATTTAGCCCTTATAGGTAGTTACTTATAGTGCGTTTATATGCTTCTCTTTCTTAAGAGGCCTATATTTATAGATCTCTTAGGTTAGCTGCTGCAACTTAGTTAAGTGCAGTAATATTAATCTTACTATCTAGTATTACTAAGCCTTAAAGTGCTAGTCTTTTAACTTCTTTAAGCTATCCTATCTAAAGCATCTTATTAAGTTGTTTCTTAATTTTGTATATTAGCTTTTAACTAAAGCCTTTTTGCATTATTATAAAGGTCTTTAGTTGTTTTTAGGGTTTTTTCTTTCTTTTAAGGCTGTTGTTTTTCTTAGCCTCTTTTTTTATCTTAAGGATCCTTTAGTATATTGTAATCCTATAGGCTTATTAGAGGATGTTAATACATTATTATTAGTACTTCTTAAGGGTTTTATATATTCCTATTTGTTTGTAGTCTAACTAAGTTATAGCTAAAGTTCTAAAGGCTTTAGGATACTATTCTAATTGTTTTTTACTATTTTAGTAGGTAAAGCAGTTGTTATTATAGTAAGCAGTTTATAAGAGTAAGGTATAAGAGATATTTTTACTAGTAATATTAATTTATTAGCTTTTCTTAGGTATAGGTTAAAATTGCTGCTTCTTAGGTTGTTAGCATTCTTGTAAGACTAATATAAAGGAGGTAAAAAGAGGTAAATAGGTTAAAAGGTGGCTTTATTATTGTTATATAGTAATAGTAATAAGGATGATAATTCTAAGTCCCTTAGGTAGGGAAAAAAGGTCTCTATATATAATTAAAGTCCTTCTAAGTTGCAATAATGCCCTATTTAGGATTATTATTATACTTTAACTAGAAACTGCCCTTAAACCGGCATTTATTAGATCCGCAGTATATTTAACGTTATACTTTACGGATTTCTAGTTATCCAGCCTTTTAAGGGTTATAATTAAGGTTAACGTTAAAGGGATCCCTTAGATCCGGTTTTATCCTATATTAACGTTAGGGGATTCCTTAGATCTGGTTTTATCTTAACCTTAATAGACTAAGGAGGTTATTTTAACGTTAACGCTTAGACTAAAGGCTTATTTTAGCCTATTAACCTTAGTTACCAGTATTTTAACCTTATTAACCTATTGCTATTATTACCTTATTAGGTAATAGTAGCGAATTTCTACTAAGTTAATTAGATTTTAGTATTAGGTACCCTATAGAAATAAGTACCCTATAATACTATTTATAAGTACCCTATAGTACTTATAATAAAATAAATACTATAGAGTAGTTTTATTCTTTTTTATAGCTTATAATTTAGAAGACTTTACACCTAGCTTAAGCTTACTAAAGATATTAAGATCTTTATATTTTATAGTAACTTAAAAGATAAAGTTAAAGATAAGATTATTAAGCTTAATTATCCTAAAGACTTCTTTTAGTATGCTAAGCTTACTATTAAGATTAATAACTATTTTTATAAATAATATAAAGAAAGAGGTAAAAAGCAGATATTAGCTAACTTAGTTAAAAAGTACTAATAGCAACCCTAATAATAGTTCTAATAAAACTACCCTTAGTATGATAAATAAATAGAGGACCTTAAAGGAAACTATTAGTAAAATAACTAAAATTGCAATAGTACTACTTATAAATACTGTAGTAGCCTAATAGACCTTAGTATAGCTTAGAAAGATAATAAGGCATAAGACTTTAAGTGCTATAACTGCAATAAGCTAGAATATATAGCTAGAGAATACTAACAACCTAAAAAGCAGTAATTCTAACTAATACTTAAGAAAGGCTAATAAATTAATATTATTAGTAAGTATATTCCTTATGCCTTACTTTTATAAACTATATACTATAATAATAACTACTTTACCTACTAAAATAGTAAAAAATAATTAAGATAGTATCCTAAAGCCTCTAGAACTTTAGCTATAACTTAATTAAGCTATAAACAAATAGAGATATATAAAACCCTTAACGAATACTAATAATAATATATTAATATCTTCTAATAAGCCTATAGGATTGCAGCTTACTAAAGGATCCTTAAGGCTAGAAAAAAAACTAAGAAGGATAATAACCTTAAAAGAAAAAAAATACCTTAAGAACAACTAAAGACCTTTATAATAATGTAAAAAAGCTTTAGCTAGAAGCTTATATATAAGATTAAAAAACAACTTAATAAGATGCTTTAAGTAAAACAACTTAAAGAAGTTAAAAGACTAGCACTTTAAGGCTTAGTAATACTAGATAGTAAGATTAATATTACTACACTTAACTAAGTTGCAGCAGCTAACTTAAGAGATCTATAAATATAGACTCCTTAAGAAAAAAAAGCATATAAACGCACTATAAGCAACTACCTATAAAAGCTAAATAACTTAAACTATAATTTAAAAGAAATACCTAACTATAGAATTATCTTTAGTTAGTACTATAAAACCTATATTACATCTAGCTTTAAAGAAAAAAACTTAAAACCCTTAAAGCAACTAAAATACTAGATTATCTACTTTAAGAATAATAACTAGTTAGTTTAGTTTTATAGAATAGTATATAAAAAGAGTTACCTACTTATACTACTTATACTAAAAAACTACTTTCTACTAAACTCTAACTATAAAGACTATATAAACCTCTTTTAAGTAAAGGATTTAGATAATAACTATAAGATATATAGAAAAGGTAAAAAGAAGTTCTACTTTTACCTTTAATAATATACTAAAGAACCTATTTAGGATATCTACTTATGCAGATAACTCCTATTCTAAATAATGTAATACTATAAAGAAGGAAATATTACAACCTTTACTTTAGACCTTAAATACCTTATATTATACTATAATAATAATAAAGGATAGTAAGAATGTAAATATAATAAATACTTTATCTACTTTAAAGCTAAAGCAAAGGCTTAGTAGAAGGCATAAAAGAAAGAAACTTAATAGTTAAAAAACTAATAATGCTTACAGCAGAAAAGTAATATATAGTAACAACCTATAAGACCTTATATGCAACCTATAATATAATTTATTTTAACTTAAATATTAAGATCTAAAGATAATAGATATATATAATTATTAATAGCAGCACCTAAAGAAACTTTATCTTACTTAAATTAGTAAATAAATAATAAATACTATAGCAAAAGAAGAAATACTTATATACATTATAGATAGTTAAAAGAGAATAAGTTAAGTATAGTAGTAGACTTATTATTTTAGAGATAGTATACCTCTCTTTATAAGTTTATAGCTAGAAAGAAGATCTCTAATTTAATATTATAAAGATAGGTAATATTAATATTATCTTAAGGATAATATAGTTATAGAAATATAACCTACAAATAGATTAAAGAACAAGCTAACTCTAATAGTTAGATTTAGTTACTAAGTAGTACTATAAAAGCTAAGCCTTAAATAAATCTTTTAAAGCATCTCTTAATAATATACTATAATAGAAATAATAAATATAATATATTACCTATCTTTAGGAGATACAGCCTTTTAAGATAGTAGCTTTAGTAGCATTAGATTAGAGATTAAATCTACTTCTAGCTATTTTAAAGAAGTACTAAAAGTATAAAAAGCTGTTTGCTTTAAAGTTAAAAATAGGCTTACTAAAACATAAACCTTATAATTATAAGATTCCTCTTATTAAAGGCTTCTATTTTAAGTTTTATTTAAAATGTAAACTAAATAAAATAGAATATAAAGTACTTAATAAATACCTTAATAAGAACTTTAAAAAGAGATATATTAAACCTTTTAAGTTATTTATAGGATATTCTATTTTATTTATATTAAAAAAGAATAATAAGCTATAACTATATATTAACTACTAATAGCTTAATAGTATTATAAAAAAGAATTATTACTTATTACTACTTATTTTAGAACTTTAAGATTTACTATATAAAGTAATATAGTTTATAGCTTTAGATCTTAAAGAAGCCTACAACTTAATTAAAATAAAAGTAAGTAAAAAATAAAAGATAGCATTTTAAATATATAAAGAACTTTTTAAGTACTTTATTATGCCTTTTAGACTTACTAATATACCTACTACCTTTTAAATAATAATTAACTATATTTTTAGTAAATTTATTAATATATTTATTATTATTTACTTTAATAATATCTTTATCTTTTTACCTACTTTTAGACTATATAAAGAATATATATATAAAGTTCTTTAAAAGCTTTAAAAAGCTAAGCTATTAGTAAAAGTAGAAAAATGTAAATTTTACACTTAAAGAGTTAACTTCTTAAGATATATTATTATACTAAGATAAATTAAGATAGAAGTAATAAAAGTATAAGCAGTTAAAGACTAGCTTATACTTTAGAACGTTAAAAATATTTAGTTATTCTTAGGATTTATTAATTTTTATTAATAATTCCTTAAAAATTACATAAAAAGTGTATAGTATATCTAAAACCTTATATAAAAGGATACTTTATGTAAATAAACTAAAGAATATAATAATGCATTTAAGAAAGTTAAGTAATAGGTTAGCTTAAAACCTATTACTTAAATTTCTAATCTAAAAAAACCTTAAAAGATTAAAGTTAATGCTTCTAACTTTACTATAGGTAGATAACTTAAATAATGTAATAAAGAAGGAAGGTTACACTCTTATGCCTTTTTCTTTAAAGCATTTTATAAACTAAAGTTAAATTACTAGATGTATAATAAAAAACTTATAGTAATTATTAAAGCCTTTTATAAATAAAGACTATAACTATCTAATATAAAATATAAAGTCTTTATATATATAGACTATAAGAACCTTATACATTTTATAACCTCTAAAAACCTAAACAAATAATAAGTTAGATAGTTAGAATTCCTTTTAGAATATAACTTCTAGATTATCTATAGGAAAGAAACTAATAACAGTAGAGCTAATGCTTTTAACAAAAGAATAGATTATAAAGTCTTTATCCTAAAAGAAACATAAGTTATCTTTAAAATAAATAAGAATAAAGACCTTATTTTAGTATAAAAGCTACTTATAATTACTAAATAAGTTATAGTTAGTATAACTAATAAGATAATGCATAAAATAATTAGAGAAATTTATAGTGTATAAGCATATAGATACTAAAGAGTTACTAAAACTTAGAAACAAATTTAATAATACTATAACTAGTAAGTAATAAAATAAGATATTATAAATACAATCTAAGATTATAAACCTTATAAAAAAAGCAAAAATAGTCTATATAAGCCTTATAGACTTATTTAACTACTACTAGTACTACTAGCAGCTTAGCATTTAATCTCTTTAGACTTTATTATTAAACTACTAAAGTTAAAAGAACTACTTATAAAGGTTTATTATAATAGCATTTTAGTTATAATAAATTAACTTACTAAATATACTTACTTTATTTTATATTTAGAAGTAAGTATAGCAAAAGACCTTATATATATATTTTTAAAATATATTATTAGTAACTATAGACTACCTAATAAAATTGTATTAACGTACATGCATAGTAAGTTAGCTATTATAGTGAGTTAGCTACTCCTCTTTACTTCTACACCTTTCCTCTTTATACTAAGTTTCCTCTATATATAACTATAGAATCCTCCTTAAAAGAAAGCTGCATTATACTTACACTTTAAGCTATTAATAAAGACCTAAATCTTTTTGTATAAAAAGCAGCTACTATCTATAATATCCTAAGAATAATACTTTAGGACTAATGCATTAGATAACTACTACAATAAGAAATGCAATTAAAATTAATAAAGATAACTAAGCAAAAAGAAATAGTAATTCTTAAATAAGTTATTAACCTAATTAATTAAGGATTTTTACTGCAACTTAATAACGTATAAGATATAGCTAATTACCTTCTTAATAAACGCAATATAATATATATTAGACTCTAATAGGTAGAGAACTTTTTATAATGCTAACTACAACTAAAGATGCGTTTTTAATGTAGAATTAACTATTAGAGGGCATTAGCTAAGGATCCTATAATTATATAGGCTTAGTTTGCCTTTATATAAAACATAATTATAAAGTATAGAATTTATAATAATAATATCTATAATTTTAATAAGATAGGCTTCTTAATAGGAATGCTATTGCACGCAAAGGTTGTTACAACCTCTAATTGCTATAGAAGGCCTTATATAAAGCAGCCTAGTAATTACAAATAGGTTTCTATTATTTAGGGCGTATATATAAATAGCTAGGTGCTGCCTCTATATATTATTATTAAGAGTAAATATTACCTCCTCTTATAGTATACTAATAGCTAATTCCTACCCTTATAGCGTATCTACCTTAGCAAAAATAAATAGACTATAAATAAGATTAGCTTAAATTAGCTACAGCATTTTAAAAAGTGCATAAAGTCTTATATAAAGGGTATTAAGCAGCTCCTAATCCTTAATAGCTATAATAGCTATAAGTCTACTAAGTTTAATAATTACTATAAGAAACATAGCATTATTGCTCTTTATATACCTCCCTATTTATTGCATAAGCTTTAGCCTCTTAATATTAGCTGCTTTAGTCTACTAAAGGCGTTATATAGTAAGGAAATTAAGAAAATAATATAGATGTAGATTATACATATTACTAAGGATAACTTCTTTTCTACCTTTAAGGTAGCCTTTTTTACTTTAATAAGTAAAGAAAATATATAAGCTAGCTTTAGATAGGCTAGCTTTACCCCTTTTAATCTAGAAGTAGTTATTTCCTACTTAGATTTTAAGCTAAAGATGCTAATACTATCTAACTTACACCTAAGCAGCTAGAGCTCCTAAGACCTAAAGATACTAACTATAGTATATAACGCTATATAAAGCTTTATATTACTTAAGAAAAGGATTACTAGTTATTAATATAGCTTACTAACCTATTTGTATAAAGTAGTTAACTTATAGGCTAAAGGTATTAGTAAGTTAGTATACAAACTAGCTCTTATTAAAGCTAAGTGCTGTAGGCTTTATATAATAAATAAGATACTAAGTAAGCATTAGAAGGCTAAAAAAACCTAACTGCATCTTAGAGGGTCCCTTAATGCAGCTAAAGCAGAGGCAATCTAGGTAGAGAAGGGGGTTGTTAATGCTAGAGGCAAAAATATGCATTAGAAGGGGGCTTATATAGAGGGGGGTAAATTGCGCAGTTAGTAATATAGCAATTGCAAAAAGACTAAATATAACATATAAATATATTAGGTAGTATAAAAGACCTCTAAAGAAGAGGATAATAAGTAGTTTTAATTAATTTTATATAATGCTGCTTAATTAACTTACATAAATAGCTAGAGGGTAGAAGGAGGTAGCTAACTTACTATAATAGCTAACTTACTATGCATGTACATTAGATAGAGATAAGCTATTTACTTTAAAGTTTTAGAAATCTTTAATTTTGTAACTTAGTGTAGACTACAAACTATTTACCTCTTTCTACCTATAGACTAATAGTTAGAGTAAATAAACTAACTAAATATTTAAATAGTATTTATAATATTATATTAACTATAATTAAGATAACTAAGTACTACTATTACCTACAGCCTAGTTTGCTTATAATAGCGCAATTAGAAAAAGCACTTTCTACTCTCTATTCTACCTAAACTATAAATTTAAACTTATAGTACATAAAGAACTGCATAAAGGACTACAAGCCCTAAAGGCTGTAGCTAAAATTAATAAAATATATAAAATTTAAACAAATGTCTCCTAAGATTTAAAATTTATTAAAAAACAAATAAAGAAATACGCTAATACTTTAAGGATTAAAGGACTATCCTTAAAGGAGGGAGATAGCGCCTGCCTTATATAATAAAACATTAAAACTAAGTAACTAAGCAATAAGTTAGACTATAAAAAACTTAAACCTTTTAAAATTCTAAAGAAGGTCTTACTAGTTAACTATAAGCTAAGACTACTTAATATAATAAAGATTTACTTTATCTTTTATATTATACTTCTTAAATTAATACTATATAGATTATATACTAAAGACTGCATTATTATTAAACCTAATAAACTAAAATATAAAGTTAAATAAATTATTAACTATAAGAATAAAGATAGTTATAATAAATATCTTATTAAATAGAAAGGCTATAAATATAAGGATAACTTATAGGAACTAGTTAAAAACCTTTAGCACTCCTAGCAGCTGCTCTAAGACTTTTATAATACTTAGGTGCAGTAGAGACTAGCTTAAGAAAGTTAGAGAATAGGTTGCTAGCACCTCTAGATATCTAGAATAAGTTGCTAGCATCTCTAGAAAGAAGAAATAATAGATTTATAACACCCTAACTACTATTTAATTAAACTACATAAGTAGCCTTAATAATAGGATTTATAACAAGGTCTGCAGGCTATTCCTTTACTACCTTATACCCCTTCTTAAACACTATATACTTCTCTTTACGCAGATAATCTAGCCTTACTAAAGATTTATTTATTGCAGCCTAAGCCTAATAAAAAACCTCTACTTATTTTTATAAGACTTTAGCCTTTTAATAAAGTAATACTTCCTCTTACTTCTTAGCTTTATCTAAACAATCTGCTTTATTTAGCAGATAGTTTACTACTATTATTAGAAAACAATATGCTTAGAAAATACTAATAAAAACTTATACTTATAAATTGCATTATTATCTTTATTATAAGAATAACTTTAATAAGTATACTTATAATATTTTAAGTAGCCTATAAGCATTTTGCAGTAAATCCCCTTAGAATAATAATTACTATATAGCATATTAATCTTAATACCTTAACTATAGATCTTTAGAGAATTAGTAAGATAATACCTAATTAACTTTACCTTCTTAAAAAGACTTTTAAGGCTTACTATATTAATTACTAATATAATAAGAAAAGGATAAAGAAAGGGAGAACAATTAAATACGCCTTATAATAGAAACTTACTTACCTATATAGGTCTAAAGGACTAAACCTTTAGAGGAGGAACCTAATATTATAACTTAAAAAGCATTAGTTAATATAACTACTTAAAACAACCTCTTATAAGGAAATAAGGGATAGTATGCTTTATATATATGCTAATAGCGCTTATAGATTAGAATAGAAGAATAATAGAAGGTTATATAACAATAAGGAAGTAATTAAAAGATAAGGTAATTACTTAAAGTAATTACTAAGTAAGCAGCTTACCTTAAACCTACTATACTTAATTACTCTACTAAAATACTAATAAGACCTTAAGAATACTAATAAGAAGAATAAGAATATAAAGATATTTATTCTATATAGATAGATTACCTTCTATAGCTTTTTAGCAATTAACTTTATAATTATCCCCTTAAATACTTTTAGCACCCTTTACTAGTAACTAACGTTATAAGCCCCTTATTAAGTATACAACTAATTACTATATCCTCTAAAGACCTAATCCTCTTAGTACAACTTACAGCACTATTCCCTAGCTTTATTACCTTAGCTTCTGCTAATAGACACTACTACAGAAAGCCGACTGTAACAAAAAAGATGTAGTTAATACTAAAAGAGAAAATAACCCTTAAAAAAAGAGTTATATAGAAAGTATTAAACTATATATATAACGCTATAGTAATTATAAAAAGTCTAAATATAATGTATAAACCTATAAAGTAGTTTAAGATAGTAATAAAGAAGAGAATAATAAGTAGTTTTAATTAATTTTATATATTATAGTTTAATTAACTTATATAAAAGGTAGAGAAGTAGGAAAAGTAGTTTGCTTACTATATTAGCTTGCTTACTATATAGGTATATTATCTTTTAAAACTTAAATTTTAATTTTAATTTTTTAATACAACCTAATATAGTATTAATATTATAAGAAATTAAAAACTAAGTTTAATAACTTTTTAACCTAAGAGATACTACTTACTTATATAGTCTTAAGAATAAAACCTTTAGAAAGAAGACTTAATATTATAACCTAATAAGCTATAGGTAATATAGCCTTACTAAGCTAGGTAAAGTGCAAGCATTATAGCATTTATATAAATAAGAAACAAAATTATATAAGTAACTTCTTAAAATAAAAGAACTAAAGAAGGTTATATATAAATAAAAAAGATTAATAGATAATAAGTAGTTTATATTAGAAACTAATATTTAAATTATTAGTCTTAAGATAAAAACTAACTTTAAGATATTAATTATAGTAATAATACCTAAAGATATAAAGATATTTATTTTATATAAATAGATTACCTTTTGTAGCTTTTTAGTAATTAACTTTATAATTATCCCCTTAAATACTTTAGCACCCTTTACTAGTAATTAACATTATAAGCCTCTTATTAAGTATATAACTAATCACTATATCCTCTAAAGACCTAATCCTTTTAGTATAACTTATAGTACTACTTAATAGCATTATTACCTTAGCTTCTACTAATAGATACTACTATAGAAAGCTAACTATAATATTCTCTTCTTATAGTAAGGTATAAGAGAATAAGAAAGAAAGATGCTTAATCTATATAATATAAAGAAAACAAAATGTAGTATAGTTTTATATATATATCTATATAAAGTAGTATTTAAGAAGACTAACTTAAGGAGCTTTAATATATTAGGGTATTCCTATAATAAAATATCTAAAGGTAACCTTTTAAAGGCAAACCTAAAGACCGGCCTCTGCTCCAGCCTAGCTAAGGCCTAACACGTCTGCTGCAGTCAGGGCAAGCTGCCTAATCCAAGGCCTAAGGAGGACGCCAATGGCTATTGCGCCATCTACACCACTAAGCAGGACGATTACTGCTCCAAGATCGCTGCGGGTCTCATGCTCACCATAGAAGAGCTCGAGACTTTCAACAAGAACACATGGAGCTGGAACGGCTGCAAATTGCTTTACCCTAAGTTCAACATGTGTGTCAGCAAGAGTGCTGCGCCCATGCCTGCAATTGTTCCCGTAAGTGAAAATATATTTCTCGACCTCCCTTGAGTCTAGTTGAATATCAAATGTACTGATATCATGTGTTGTGGCTCTGAACGCGATGTGTGGACCGACCATGAGCGATACCGCCCGGCCTCCTGCCGGGACCAACATTAGCAAGTTAAATCCGTGCCCTGTCAATGTGTGCTGCAACATCTGGGGCCAATGCGGTTTGATGGACGACTTCTGTGTCGTTTCCAGGTCTGAGACGGGTGCTCCGGGCACTGCGGCTCCCGGCAAACACGGGTGCATCAGCAACTGCGGCAGAGACATCATCAAGGGCCCCGCGCCGGCAAAAAAGGTCAAGCTTGGCTACTTTGAGGGCTGGAACTTCAACCGCGAGTGCTTGACCATGGTTGCGAGCCAGATCAACACAGACGCCTACACCCACGTGCACTTCGCCTTCCCCAACGTCACGCGCGGGGACTTCCGCATTGAAATCACGGACGCGCTGGTGCAGGAGCAGTTTGAGTATTTCAAGAAGCTCGAGGGTGTCAAGAATATCGTTTCTCTTGGCGGCTGGGACTTCAGTGCTCTCCCAGGGACTTACATGATTCTTCGAGAGGCAGCCTAGCCGGCCAATCGCGACGTCTTTAAGCGGAACATCATCTCCTTCATCAACAAGCACAATATGGATGGTATCGATCTGGACTGGGAGTACCCAAGTGCTCCTGACATCCCCGGCATCCCTTCGGATGATCCGATCAACGGTGTCAACTATTACCGCCTTTTGGCCAGCATCAAGGCTGAGGTCGGCAGCTCCAAGTCGGTCTCGTTCGCGGCCCCCGCATCGTACTAGTACCTCCAGTCATTCCCTATCAAGCAGATGGCTGCAGCTCTCGACTACATTGTCTTCATGACATATGATTTACACGGCCAGTGGGATGCCGGCAACAAGTGGGCCTCGCCCGGCTGCCCAACTGGTAATTGTCTGCAGTCACATGTCAACAAAAGCGAGACCAAGGATGCGCTCTCTATCTATTTTACTTATGAAAAGTATAATAGCTTCTCCTTTAGAAAAAATACTAGCTTCTATCTGTATCTTTACTCTTTTCATGCAGGCATTTTTAACAGCTTCTACTGTAAGCTGTTGTACTCCATAGGTTGGGCGCCTTAGGCTTCTAGAAAGCCTACTCTTTAAGATAAAGCCTGCAGTAGACTCTTTAGTGCTACTAGCAGCCAGCCAAATTAGCTAGTAAGTCTTATCTCTAATGTCCTCTATAGTGCTTTTTGTATGCACTATACCTTCTAATTTAATAAGACGCAAGAACTCTAAGAATAAGGAATTGATATTAAAATCTAATACGTACCTATCTATTTTAGCATCTAGGAACAATAAATTGCAGGCGTTGCAGCTAAAGAAGCCACTAGATAGAGGCAAAACAGACAACTAGGTGCCAAGGTAGACAATCTATTCGCAGCTAGATCTTAGTCTATAGTACTGACTATAGGACTGACTGTTTCTGTAATCTCCTTAGGCGGACACTGACCAGCCCCTTTGGCGGCAACGTCCCATATGGAACCCATCTCTTGTCGGGTATAACCTTTCCAGCCCGATTCCGATCCATCAACTCCATCTCAAAGTTGTCCAGGAGCACACCCAGCGTTCCGATGATCTCGAGCTTGGCAAAGTGACGGCCTGGACACATCCTCTGCCCTCCCCCGTACGGCATCCAGCACTCGGTCAGCCCCTCTAGGCTGAATGTGGGCTGCGATGCTGCGTCCTTGCTCTTGCGAACGAGGAAGCGCTCGGGCCAAAACACATCCAGCGGCTTCGCCAAGGCCTCGGGCCTTGCGGCGCGCCACGCCTCCGTGTTGTGGGCGGTGATGGAGGAGAAGACGGTCATGGTTTCATTCTGTCTGACCGTGTAGTCCGGTCCAAGGTCAAAGTCCCCGTTTTCGTTGGTGCGCGTAAAGGTCGTCTGTACCAGCATGCGGAGCAGCTCCGCGTAGGTCGACTGCAGCAGTGGTTTGGTGGCGAACTTGGACAGGTCGAAGGGCTGCTGGCCTGTTGTTGTTGTTGTTGTTGTTGTTGCTGTCGGCGACGAACCAGACATGCGGCAGTCCATGAGCTCGGCGTGGAGGCGGTCCTTGAGGTCTGGATCCTTGAGGGCCTCGAAGATGCACCAGAAAACAGCGCGTACGGCGTTTGCATTGGCTCTGTCGGCGCAGGGTTAGTTATGAGGATGACACATGATTCTGTTGACCTTTCGTGAAATTTTGCTACATGTACATACCCGAAGAGGACACCCAAGTTTTCGGATGCCACAGTCTCGTCATCGAGACCATGCTGCTTCATAATGTCCTCGCGGGCCTTGATGAAGCGCGAACCCATGTGCTCGTCCCATTCGGGGTCTTCAAGGCCGTGCTTGCGGCAGTCTGTGTTGGCATGCGCGAGTATGTTCCACTTTTTGATGTTTGCAAGCAGCTTGTCGCGGTTCTTGTAGGCGTTGGGGATCAGCCACCGTGGCAGATTCCGGGAGAAATTGGCAATGTTGTCGTCAAACTTCCAAAAGTCTGTAGAGATGTCCGGGTACATCTCGACAAGACGCGAGCCGAACATGGCCTCGATGCTCGTTGGCGTGACTTGATCCCGTAGCCAAGTGTAGAAGTCCGGGATCTCCAGCCACTGGCCCTCGCCCTCGAGGGGGAGTGCGTCCAGTCTCTTCTGGAGGGTGGACATGTATCGCTCCGACATCCCTTGAAGATGCTGGCCGGACAGAAACTTGATGCTGATGCCGGCCTGCTGGTCATGGATATGCTCGTCTTCCCTGTTGCTGTCTTCGTGGGCTGTGTAGTGGTGCATAGATTCCGGTGGAGCGTAAAACCATTTCATCATAACAAAGACCATCATTGGCCGGTTCGTTAGGATTCTGGACGAGCGGAGCATCTTGCGGATGTGTTGCGGGTTCGTGACCATGACGAAACCAAACGAGCCGGCGGCCACCTTCATGGGCGCTAGATAGCCCCATGATCGTCTGCGGTCCATGGAATCATCAGTATAGCACAGTGCCTAAACTGATTGGAGAGCTTTATCAGTGTCTTCTGCTCATCGTCGACTTACATGCTTTTTGACAGGAAGTCTGCCATGCTCCATTCCAGCCCGAAGCCGTGGCAGATTCCTGGAAAGAGGTATGGAAGCGTGGGCACTGACTTGCCGCCCTTTGAGCTCCACCTAGTCCATGTGAAGGAGGCAAGGGACATGGCATAGGTGAGGACCAAAATGCACGCAGAAGCCGAGAGTGAAGAACGCCATGGATCTCCAAAGAAGATGCCCAGAACTTTCTTCACCAGGTTGTCAATATCAATATCCTGAGCAAAGGTCAATCATTAGCAGGAATGTACCTGATCGAGTGTTGGTGCTAGGCTATTGACTCACTTTCAACTGGTAAGCCTGATACTCTACCCAGGAGGTGTTCCCTATCGGTAAAGGTAGGGACGACATTCTGGCTACTGATTTAGCCTGGAGGCGATGAGAAGGCTGCGGCCTGCTGTGGGTAACAAGCTTGATATTGGCTCAAAGCGAAGACTCCAGACTCAGTGCCCCCTTTCAAGCTGCACCAATACCCTGCGCTGAGCGCTGGATTTATAGACAGAATCAGGCGGCTAGCTACGTATCTCTACATCGATCTGATTACACTGAGTGCTAAGCGGTTTATCAGCAGCACAAACTGTTCGCTTACCATCCATGTGGTCTCCATGATACAAAAATCAGTTTGTCATGGGCTGTTAACCCACAGCTGTTATCTGCAACTGCAGTACGTACGGATGCAGATGCCGATTCATCGCAGTAGCGCTTACAGACCCACCAGATTTCACTACGCATTCATGCATGCGCGCCATGTTTGCGCACTCTTAGGTTACATTCTTGTTGGTCCCTCAGATATCACTTTGAAGACCTGGATAGAACCATTGTCTCGTATTACACTACAGATAAGGCCTCATCGCGGTAGCTGGGTGTAGAGGGCAAGCTGTGCAAAACATTTTGTTGCATAGTTTCTTAGGTCCACTTGAGTACTGCAAGGTCTTTTTGTATTGTGATCTTACTCCACTCGAGCCTTGTTGCCTCTACTGCACATGCGGTTCATCCTGGCTGTCTACACCTTACATGCCAAGAAAGGAAGCCATCGCCGGAGGGATTTTCAGAGGATTCACAGCATGCGTTAGAATGCAGGTTGTGAGTCAGGAAATACTCGGAAAAGGTGAACCGTGCCGTCCTTCCCGAAAGCGTGTGGATCATTGTCTATATCTTGGTGTGTTTCTTTAGCAAGCTGGAGACTGGATTTTGGACAAATTAGCGTCACCAAAGGTCACAAGTTTAATAGCTTTTTGCATTCAGAGTACTTGAATATCTTCTCCAGTCATGGCGCAAGCGTCCAGTGCCTCAGAACGGCATTTCAGAGCCCCTTTTGAAGTGCCCATTACACTGAATCACCTCTTCCTGTTCTTGTTGATCTTCATTCCAGTCCTAAACCTTGCCATAACATGGATCAATTTCAGGAGGAGATTGAATCACCAGGACATTGGAAAACTGCCGGCCTTGTGGCCACACTCGCTACCCTTTGTGGGTTCGCTGGGCATGACGCTGTTATACCTGCTCAGTAACCCCATGGACTTCTTTAATGGAAACAAGTAAGTGAGCCAGCTTTTTGTATGTGGAAAATGTCTACAAAAATCAAAGACCTCGTCTCTGACTGTGCTTGGGTGGCTATAGAATATTCAAGTTGAAGCAGCCGGTCGGGGTGAGGCTCTTCGGCAAGCAGCTATACCTGGTCCAGGGCGCGTCAAACATCTCGGACGTGTTCAAGAACTCTTGGACATCCACTTCTCTCTTCCTGCATCAGTTCAGCCTGCGCCGCGCATTCGGCATGAAGGAAGACGCCCTCCATCTGTACGGCCGTGACGACTCGGGCAGCAAGCCCAAGCCCAACCCCGGCAGTACGGTGGCGGCGCACAACCGCATCGACTTCCGCTCCTATCAGACCATTACCCAGCTCCTCTCGGGCAGCGGCTTCAAGCCGCTCATGGACCGCTTTGAGCGAGGCGTGACGGGCCGCTTCCAGCGCTACTACGCGGACGTGGTCGGGACGGAGTGGCAAGATGTCGACTTGCTTGATGTCTTTGAGGACCTGGTCTCGGCCGCAAGCACCGACGCGCTCTGCGGCCCGCACATGCTACGGCGGAACCCGGACTTCCTCAAGGTGCTCTGGGAGCTGGACCGCGACCTGGGCGTCCTGTTCAGGGGGACGCCGCGGTTCCTTGCGCCAAAGGTCTACGCCCGCCGTGACCGCCTCTTCGCCGCCATCAAGGACTGGCATGCCTTTGCGCGGGAGTCGTTCCATCCCGGTGCCGTTGACTCAAACGGCGACGATGTCTTTTGGGGTAGCAAGTTCTTCCGTGATCGGCATCGGGTTTTCCTGGAGATGGACGGCATGGACTACGATGCCATTGCTTCGGAGGATTTTGGAGCCATCTGGGCGTAGGTTTCCCCTTCCCTTCAACCTGTCCCCCCCCCCCCCCCCCCCAAGTAAGCATTTGCAAGACTTGGAGCTGATGCGTAGTGGCTTCTCGTCTCATAGATCCACCCGTAACTCGGTAATGGCCTCCTTTTGGGCCGTCCTGGAAATCTTCTCCGACCCGGAGCTGCTCGCGAGAGTCAGGGCGGAAGTCGACGGTTGCCGATGTGCACCGGGTGAAGAGCAGGTCTTTGACATGGACGCTCTCATGGCGCTGCCGCTGCTGCAGTCCATCTATGCCGAGGTGCTCCGCCTGCGGGTGCACATCTTCATTGTGCGGGTACCGCAGCGGTTCGACCTCTCGATCGGCCAGTGGATTGTCCCGCGCGGCTCGACGATGCTGACGTGCTCGACGCCGGCGCACATGGACCCGGATGCCTGGGACGACGCGGGGCCCGCGGGCGAGCACCCGCCGCTGGCCAGCTTCTGGGCCGACCGTTTCCTGCGGCACGGTGACGGAGCCGAGACAGAAGGCGGCCCAGGGAGCAACAACAACAACAACAACAACAACAACAACAACAACGGCAGTGGTAGGGCCAGTGGCTCAGGCCGCGGGGCCAGGTTCTCTCTAAATGAGCACGAGGGGTCGTGGATCCCGTATGGCGGCGGTCCGAGGATGTGTCCTGGACGGCACTTTGCCAAACGTGAGATTATGCTGACGGCTGCGATCATGGTGACATTCTTCGACGTCCAAGTGCTTGCCGATGTGCGCTCGCTGAAGATGGACATGGGTGGTTTTGGATTTGGCACGCTGGGTGTTGTTGGCAAGGTGCCGATCAGGATCCGGCAGAGGCAATAATAAGCCGTGCTTCACCTTGACCCTAAATATGATGATTCTCGGCCCAGTCGGGGCTTAGTCGGGGCGTATTTTGCTTGCTTGCTTGCTTGACCTGGTCGGCCAGTCAGTCACTGGCTTCAGGAAGATTGACGTCTCAAGGCCAAGGTGGAAAGCTCTCAGTGTCTCATATGTCTTTACGCCTGACTTCAAGGAGAGGGTCTTGGACTCGACATCTGAAAGAGAAGCATACATGATTCGCTCATTTTTGCTCCAAGTCTGGTTTATTGGTTTTTGATGATTGATGGTGAGTGACGAATCACTATGATGCTAATACGGGGCCAGCAACCAGCTAAGCTGTCTGTCCATCTCGGAACAATCACATTGTTGTAAATGATGCTCGCTCATCGAATCGCTTACAAACACGACTCGGCGGAACGGAAGATGCAAGCAAACACTGTCCCCGTCCATTCTAACCTAACAATCACTCGTTCTTGGCCACCAGTTTTTCTTGGTCTAGCTTGTTGACCCTGGCGAAGACGGCGGCGACGGCGCGCAGACTCTGCCACAGGAGGATGGTGGGGATGACGATCCAGAAAGCGTTCAGGAAGACGTAGTAGCCCCAGAAGTAGTAGCGCTCCGGTCTCGAGTACATGTTTCCGCGCACAATTTCCTCAAAGGTGCAAGTGGCGTAGTAGAGAACGTCACCGTAGAGCTGGCCGAGGCTGATGACGATCTGGAGGGGATGACGCCAGGGAGAGGCGGCCACGATGGACCAGGCGCACAAGAGCGACAGCGGGCCCCAGAAGACGGCGGTGATGGTTTCCATACAGACCACAAAGGTGTCTCCAGTGAGGTAGCGAGAGTCGGACAGGGAGTACTCCTTCCACATCTGCCCCAGCAAGGTCATATCGCCACCCATGGTGTTGAAGTGTAGAGCGAAGTGGCCTAGAAATTAGGCGTGTGTCAGAAACAACAACACCATCACACACCCGTGTTGGGAGAATGTGGAGGGGGGCAAGGACTGAGCAAGACTTACCCTCGAGAAAGAAGTGAATGAACGTGCAGAGGACAAACCAGCTCACAGTGGCCATCTCGCTACTGGGCAGATCTGGCCTCTTGCGGACGGCGATGGCCAGCGTGGGAAGAATAATGGCAGCGGCAATGCCGCAGAACCAGGCCAAGATAACAGGCGTCGACATGGTGTTGGCAGAGAAGCCCGGAATGACAACCCCTAGAGGGTAAAAAGGATGAGCCTCCATTTGCTGATGGTGTGTGGCCTTGGCCGAAAGTCAGAGTGTGACAAGGAAGGTGGGTTTGTTTGTTTGTTTGCGTTGAAGGGGAAGAAGTGAAGGGGGAAAAAGGGGAAAAGGCAGGAAAAAAAAAGCCATGAGGTGCAGGCAGGAATTCTCGGCACAGCTAACACTCACTGTTGGTGGTTTTTTGTTGTTGACTGGGTTGAATTAGGTGATGTGAGCCTCCATGTCCCACTCTACAAGGGGGCAATTCGTAATTCGCCCAAACGCGTGGCTCGCCTCATGCATGGATGGACCCACACTATGTACAACGTATTGGAGGCTGGACCCATCAGAGGCCGACATCTCGTCTACGGGCCATTTGAGATGCCTTTTCAGACCTTGTTAGAGTGATGGCCCCCCAGTCTGTGAAGCGCGCAGAGTCCTAGGCTGCTAGATTATAACACTACGTGCATGTGATGCAAGTGATGGGGACCGGGGGATAAGCAAAAGTACACGGCCCAGTCGTTGGATCAAATTGACCTAACAGCAGACACTAACAGCGGACACTAATAGCGGATACTAACAGTTTGTTCATAATGTAACCTGAACCCATCCCTAACCACCGTCCGCAATCCTAACACCAACCACCGAAGAGCCCCATGCACTAAGCCTGTTTGGGATATTGGTCCACCCACACTCACACCCACGCTTATAACGTACGTACACTCACTCAACTCTCCCTTCTATCTAACTAGTAACAATCAATGGTCAGTGGTGTACAGATATATGAATCCACAACATGAAGAGCTTTGTTCATCAGAAGGATCAGGAAGTGTTTCCGGGGGATGAACTATCAACTAGAGAAATAGACAGCCAAAATGTGCTGTGGTGACACAAAACCCCCTATACTACATGTACAGTACTCTACAGATACGGTGCCGAGTTCCGGGTGGGAAATAAGCCTTCAGGGGCCTACGCTGACGGTGACAGGGGCATAGGACCCTGGTCTTGCACCCCCTGGCCGGGAAAAGAGGGAACTGCCTAACAAGCAAAAGCGGCGGGAGCGATCCTATCCGTCCCGTCCCGTCAGCAGCGGGCTCGGTTGCCACATCAGGCAGGCACTGCTGGTCATCACCCACTTCGTACTTTGTACTCTGTACACGCTATGACACGCACACACATCGATGCGGCATCAGTGGCCGCTCCCGACAAAAGCTCCCGCCACAGGCTGCCGCCGCGGTCCTGTGCCGCCGTCCTGCCGCCGTCGCCGCCGATTAGCCTGAGCAAGAGACTCTGGAGCCCAGCCCGTCAAACTCATACGGTATTTATATTGGAAACTCGTTACTTCATCCCCTTCTTCTTTGACTCATTCAGTGTTACATAACGCTGTCCACTGTGACTTGGAGATCTCATTCGATACAAATCATGCCCGTCAAGGAGCACACCTACCAGTTTGGAGGCCCGTAAGTCGCACCTATATCGAACTACTACTGCATGACTTCTCGTCGCTGACCAGACCTGGTCTTTCAGTTCGGGTGCCTTTCGCATCATGGTCGGGCTTCCGATGCTTCTTTACACCTTCTACTTTGTCTGCAACGACAAGACTGGCTGCCCGGCCCCGTCAACCCTCAGCCCGCGCACCCTGACCCTGGCAAAGTTCAAGGTCGACATTCCATGGCCTGACAACGGTATCTGGGGCTTTTGCAACTGGCACGTCTTCGGCTACACGCTAGCCTACTACCTCCTCAGCTTGGTCCTCCACCGCATTCTTCCTGCCAAGGAGGTGTATGGCAGGAAGCTTGCTCAGTCCGGCCGCCCCCTCAAGTACCGCTTCAACAGTAAGGCCATCACTCTTGACTACGTCAGTCCATCACAGACTTACATGACCCTCTCTCTCCAGCCTTCAACACCACAATCGTCCAGCTCGTCGGCCTAGCTGCCGGTACCTACCTCAAGGGCGCCGACTTCGTTGTCTGGACCTTCATCTCGGACAATTACCTCCAGCTGTTAACCGCCAACATCATTATTGGCTTCGCTCTAGCTGTGTATATCTACATTGCCAGCTTCAGCGTGAAGCCTGGCAATAGCGAGAACCGCGAGATTGCTGTTGGCGGCGATACTGGTAATCTCATCTACGACTTTTATATCGGGCGCGAACTAAACCCCCGAGTGACGCTCCCCTTTTTCGGCGAGATCGACATCAAGACCTGGTTTGAATTCTGCCCCAGTCTGAGTGGCTGGCTTATCCTCAACCTTGCCTTCTGCGCCAAGCAGTACCGTAACTATGGAAGTCTGTCGAACAGTATCATCTTCACTACTGCTATCCAGGCATACTACGTTCTCGAGGGACAGTACCATGAGGCTGGCATCGTCACCATGATGGATGTGATCCAGGATGGCATGGGCTTTATGCTGTCTTTTGGCGACGTGGCCTGGGTGCCTTTCCTCTACTCTACACAAACTCGTTACCTCTCCATCTACCCGGTCCACCTCAGCTGGCCTGGCCTTACTGCTGCATCTATCGTCTTCGCCGTAGGCTTATTCATATTCCGCTCCTCCAACACCCAGAAGAGGATCTTTCGGGTGCAGCCAGACCACCCCAGCGTCAAAGACATGCCTTACATCCAAACCAAACGGGGCACAAGGCTTCTTACCGGCGGGTGGTGGGGTATGGCTCGTCATATCAACTACTTTGGCGACTGGCTCCAGGCCTCGCCCTTCAGCCTGCCCACTGCTGTGGCTGGCTATGTGATTCTGCCTGCCGGCAGCGCTGTATCTGGCGCCATTACCATGCTTGATGGGCGCGAAGTCGTCCAGGGCGCTGCTCGTGGTTGGGGCATGATTTTCACATACTTTTATGTTCTGTATTTCGCCACTCTGCTGATTCATCGCGAGAGACGGGACAATGCTGCTTGTTCGCTCAAATATGGGAAAGACTGGGACGAGTATGAGAGTCTTGTCAAATGGAAGATTATTCCTGGCCTCTTCTAGAGCATTGTTGGTATCACGGGCTAGCGATACTTCCGTGTCTGGCCTTTTGCCTGGGCAAAAGCGACATATTGATACTATTGATTTGTAGCTATTACCTTGCTCCTTTTTTGAGATTATAGGCGATGAGAGTCTCCTGCCACTACTGCTGCCATTACACGCGTCAAAGTCATGCCACCCGAACCTCTGCATTTTACCCCAGGGAAGCATCCGCTTTGTATCCTAGAAAGTTCGATTAGATTCAATCTTACTCTTCCTTCCTAGCTCAACCTAACTCAGTTCTGCTCAGCCCTGCTCGATCAGGCCGTTTGGTGATGGTGGATTCTCATGAGAGAGTCTCCTGATCTTATTGCTCTTGTTTCGAACCTTTTTCAGCCTTTATAGATCTCAGAGCCGTTTTTGTCCTTTAGCGCCACCCTGTTACAGTAAGATGTTCGACAGTAGTGTTCTCTGCTAACAGGTAACTGAGGTCGATACTCGGTAAACAGCAACTGGGTCGTGCTGGCTTTGTTGGTCTCTTGTTGGGCTAGTGAGGATGCAGTGATCAATCGCATACTCGTTGGTCTTTAAAAGCAATCCCAAAGATCAAGTCTTAACGGTAAAACAGGCTAATACCATTAATATTAGGCGACAACAGATTTAGCGACTCGCCTACCTTAGTCTTTCAAGACCAGGCAGTCATCATCCAATTATTCTTTTGACGACAGCGATAACGGGGGTCGAGTAAGAAAATTCCGCCCAGCCTGACCGGCGGACATCATGGGCGAATGACGGCGGCTTTTCCTACAGATACAGAACCCCGAGCACTCCTCTCTCGCCGCAGCCTCTAAACATGGAAGAAACGGAACCCAAGCGACCTCTTATCGCTGTCAAGTCACGAATCAGTGTAGTGGAGGCAACTGCAACTCTGCTTGTCTAACACACCACCAGGGTCCATGCTAGTTGGATGAACCAAGGGTTTTAGCAGCCTATGTGAAGCCAACCCCAATATCCATGTCGTTAACTTTACGAGCTCCGGGGCATGTTGGAAGAGAAATACCAATGTCGTCCAGTGCTTCAAGGCCAAGTCTTGGGTTTCAAGACAATCCTACTCCCGCTGCGCGTCGGCAACAGTCAATGGAGCATGGCAATCATCACACAAGCCCACCGGATCGCCATGTCAATCCAGCTTTTTGACTTACTGGTCTTTAGTTCTAGCGGTTCTCGACCGCCTAGCTCGAAAGCTAGAATGCGCCTTCATATTACATTATCTATCTACTAAAGACTTTACTCCGGACATGATCGTTGCGATTCAATAGCCGAGCACCTTGCAAATCAATTAATTCTTGCCTTTGGATCTTTCAATACTGCGGGATTCGATTTGACTGCAAAACTCGACGGTGGTCTCTGACGCCAAGACATGGCATCCTATCTTCGAGCAGAGACTACCGACTACAACACCGTGTTTGCCTAGAGTAATTAAGGAAGAGGCTACCACCAACGGTTCCGGCATTAAGAACCTTCGAACCAGACCGTAGTAACGAATTTCATTCTGAATGAGGAGAAGTTCATGAGAAAAATGCGCCAGGGTTTAGAGAAAGACATCAAAAAGGTTGAACACTAGCACTGCACCTTGACATATTCGCTCAAGGTGCTATAATTTATGCACGGGCTGATACTACACAGAGTCACCTAACTGAAGAAGAACCGTGACAAGGCCATGTACTGTAACTTAAATGAGAAGAATGATGGTTCCGACGTCTCAAGACCTGCATGAAGCAGCAGAATCGAGTGAGAAGCTGCTGGGAGAGGACTTGAAACGCCTCTGACTGACTGTGCGGTATTTTAGACGACCTTTTCAAGTTAGACGGTATATTATACACGTTATTTGATGCCTGCTCGAAGAACATAACACAGGCAGGGGTTAATCACATAAGTATTACCAGCTAAGGCTTCCGTGGCACAACACTTGAAAGGCACTAGGTTAGACGTAGTAGATTGGCTCTAGATGCTTGGAATATATGGCGAACAGTGGGTTAGCTCTTGAATTTTCCTCTGTAGCGAATTGGAAAGCCTAATGATGCATAAGGGTGACCAATCATTAGAAAATAATTGACAGGTCATGCTGCCAAGTTTGCCCTTAATGTTACTTCTTATACCTTAAAAGTGACTTTCATTTTGGCGGCCGCTAAACTCCAAACAAGGCTACAAAAAGGTTGCTTTATTGCTCGACTTGGCTACATATCCAGTTGCGCCTGGCTAGATAAGTGTGCTCTGTGCCAACTCTTTAGAGAGGTCTCTTTGTTGATGCTGAGCAGCTGGACTATGCCAAGCTTGTACCTCTTGTCTCCGAGTACCTCTAAAATGCCCATTGTATGCGTCTATTTATTTTAAAACTTACCTAAAACCTAAAGGTGTCAACTTTACATTTCCTACCGAACAACAAGCTGTCGGATGTGTTGGCTGCAGGTGGGATCGGAGGAACAATCGCTTGTTTACATTAATACAAATTGTAAGCTCGACCTACTTCTTAAATTTAATACAGTTTAGACAGCTAGAGGTAATTGTCAAGTAGTACGTACTGCAACCTCTTTAGTAGTACTTAAAGGTCGATTGTGTCGCACACTCTACAGCTAAGATCTTGAAGACCATCATCTGTCTCACCATCCGATTCTTTTTCTACACCTCTTTTAACTGCTCACCCTACGGATCGCAACATGAAGACCCTCGCTTATGTGGTTATTGCCCTAATGCCGGGTGCCTTTGCTGTCAGTGTTCCCTTTATTGCTATTGGAAGATTCCCCCCAACGAAGCAAATTTCTCTTCTAACTAAGCAGCAGTGGAACCAATGCTACTGCACAGGAGGGGGCAAACAAAGTGAAATCGACGCCGTTGCAAGTGGCTGTTGTAGTAACGGGGTAACTTTCCCAAACGGTGGCAGTATCACTGGAACCTTCGACGCAAAAGAAGGCAATTGCGTCTATGGTGACGCCGCGACTGGGGCCAATTCGGTATGTACTGCCTTAAGAACTGATCTCAGAGGATTCTAACCATAAGCCAAGATAAACCAAGCCCTAGCAGCGTTCGCCGATTGTTGCAGAGCCAGCGACGGCGACATTGGCCCGGCGGGCCCTACCTCGGGCGGAAATTGTTTCTAAAGACTAGGTCCTAGTCTGCTAGGCGACTTTAGTTCTAGCGATTTAGCAACCAACGCAGGGGATCTTAAGCTGCCTGCGAATAGTTTCCATGGCTCAATTCAGCCCAGGTTGGAAAAAGAAAAATCTACTGCTGCAGCAAGCTTGCCTGATGCAAACAATGGCCATGTGACAGCAGCAATGATGAACTATGGAGCGGAAGACAGTAATAGAGCTAAATTGTCTGTCAGCTCGGTATCGGTTTTCAGAGCAGGAGAACACTATAATAAGGTTTTAAAAGGACTTTCTTCTGTGCATGCCACGCTTATCTCGTCTTCCCAACGAGACTTTTGTTGCTAGGTGCCAAGAAACCCTAAGAGAGCCTCGGCCCCGCCTCTCTCTTTCTATCATTGAAAACCAGACAGTAAAACAACACGTCCAAGTACGCAGCAAGGTATGTCGGGAAGGGGAGGCAGGTAACGGCGGTAGTAGTGTTGATCTTGATGTTGCAGGAGAGATGGTATTAGATTTGGCAAGGAAGGCGATGCTGGAGTCCACCCAAGCAAGGATGAACCATGACACAATGGAAGTGGCATGTTGTATTTCCGCAATGCAACGCGATGGAAGGGGATGCTAAAAAATTGCAACATTAAAAAAAAAGAAAACTCTTAGAGAGAAACGGTGACTGTCTGAGGGAGAGTTGGTGGTGTTGCGTTATGGCATAGCAGCCACGTAAGTGAGCAGAACAATGAAAGAAAGAGTGTGAGTGATGGACTTCTCTCTCCTGTCTCCCTCCACATTGAATAGAACATGGAGAAAATCCCACTTCCGGATGCAACGTACAAATCTAGGATACTTCATCTAGATGTGTGCCTAAAACCGACTGTCTGTCTTTTAGTTTTAACAGCTGCGCCCGCAAATTTGACAACACAAGATCACTGTCCAAGCATTTGTCTTTAGTAGGGTTTCATTGAATTGCAGTTAGGTAAAAGCATGGACAAGGTCGGAAGCCGGGAATCTCTCTCTCTCTCTCTCTCTCTCTCTCTCTATAAATTGTCGTGCCCAGTAACTCCCGGGCTTTCCCTTAACATGCACATCTGATTTTCTGTGCTGTCAGATGGGCAAGGTGTTCCACTTGAAACTGCCTCCATTCTCTCCTATCTTCCAGATTAGTGCATTGCATCAGTAGTACCTCCGCCCCCAATTGGTGCTTCAAGGAGTCATTCAGTTGCCATTGACAAGTGACGACAGAGATGCTTCAAGTTGGTCGAGCATTAGAAATTGGGAAGGGGAGTGTTTTGCTGTTCAGTTAAGTCTATGGCGCATGTTGATTGTCTCTTTAGGATCCCGCAAACCCTCGGGATCGCTGCGGACCACCTCGACGGCTCGATAGCGATGAGGATGGATGCTTTGAACGGCACCAAGGGACCATTGAATTTAGTGAATAAGTTTGTTGTCTACTCTCCAAGAGGCCTTGTGCAGACGTTAATAGACAGCCAGGCTCCGCTACTGGGTGTTTCTCAGCTCTGCAAGCTCATCTCAGCCGAGGCCAACTAGGACATTCACGTCTCTGAGGCCGACTTTGTCAACATGCGCGATGTACTTATCTACGTCAGCAAAGGCTGTAGGTGGGTTAAAAGATAATACCCCTGGGGCTTCAAGATCAAGGGAACAATTAAGCTTGGGGCTTGGAAGCCACTATGGATATAGAGATAACCAGCTTTGGCTTCCACTACCTTCCCAAGATCGAGGGCATCGGGCTGGGTCTATTGAAGCTCAAAGGCGCCCCTAATGATGTGAACAACGCGTCTATAGAGATCTCGCTGAACCCGCCCAAGCATTCCTTCTCCTTGAGTGACCGCATCGAACTCTTGAACATGCCATGTGCCTGCTTGGTCGACTGCCAAGTTTGTGTTCGACTTTGAGCTTGAGTGGAGTGCTGGCCTGGTAATCAAGGTGCATGCCGAGATGTACCATCACAAGAAAGTTGAAGGCAGCAGAAAAGACATTGCTACCGGGAAAAAGCTCAAGGGCCACCCCGGAGGATCAGACTGGGAGATCCATGCCTTGATGGAGCGGTCCACCATCGCACGGGTTAAGCAGAGCATTTTCACAGCCGTCTAAAACACGTACAAAGCTGTAGGGGAGGGCAATCAGAGCGTCATCGATTCTTTCAAACGATAAAAAGACATTTGGGAGCGAGACTGCTGT
Organism: Colletotrichum destructivum; assembly: GCF_034447905.1. Taxonomy (NCBI): domain Eukaryota; kingdom Fungi; phylum Ascomycota; class Sordariomycetes; order Glomerellales; family Glomerellaceae; genus Colletotrichum; species Colletotrichum destructivum. The sequence goes on from NC_085906.1 coordinate 348,417, forward strand.
AAGTCTTAGCAGAATATGGATGCCGCGTACAAGAGACATGAGCTTGCGAAGATGTCACGCTGTGTCAACCTTACGGCACATGGCAGGTGGAAAGCACACAGCAGTCTAGGAAGCAAGAAACTCATCGACCTCCACGCCGGCGCAATGAATTATGACAGTGATGGGCGGGTATTCATCATGGTCCTTCAATAATTGAGCGACCTGTTCGCGATCGCCTACGTCGCATGCTTCGATCCGCATTACGGCTTCATGTTCGCCCTGCAGCTCATCGTACAACTCTCGAGATCCTAATACTTTGATGAAACCATTACTGCCAGCGATAAGGACAGTTGTGCTAGTAAATCGACGACCGTTGTCGACGAGAGGGCGGAAGTTGCCGCCGTTTTGGAGGAATATTTGCACAACCTAGCAACTATGGTCTTTTCTCCCTGAATGGTGATGGGATCCTGCCTGGATGCAATGGCCGCCTGTAGAGAACATTCGGACTCAGACTACTCATCAAGATTGGTGATATAAATGCGGTCTCCACTGAACTCTGCCTGAGCCGTCCGGACGAAGCCCTGTACAGCGGCGGCAACCATGTCGACTTCGAAGCTGGTGCTTTGCCCATAGCCAAAACTGCACTCTCGGTCAAAAAACGAGAACCGCCTACCGGAAGCAGCGATAGAATTTTGCAGACTGCTAACTCTAGCACTGCGCGGAGCGCCTGGGCGACTGCTTTATGTACCCCCTTAACGACGTTTACCTCGATGTTGCAGGAGCCTTGAACCTGAACAAGCAAGTCTGTTTGCGACATGTGCTGCATTATGAGTGAGCCAATATCACTGGTCTCAAGATTCTGGTCTATTCCATACAGTAGAGATCACTCCCAGTGACAGGAGAGGTTCACTGGACTTGCGAGGCCTTAGCACCCATGAAGTCAGTTGATTTGTTCGTGAGCTCTACAGAGAAGGAGTGCTTGCTTTTATGTTTAACACAGGCTTTAATAGGCCGAGAGACACCTTCTGCTTCTTCATAGACGTGGATCCCTCCAAGAGAGAAAGGAAGCCGAGTGTCGCCGTTGGCAAACTGTATGGTTTTGCAAAGTCTGCTGCATGCAGTACTGCATCTAATAGATCCAGGTGTAGAATGGAAGCTGTGCACTGTCTAATAAGCCCGCTTCCTGTCTTATCCAACGGATTCCGGTAAATGTTTCGTTCATCTCATGGAAGGAAATTCTGTCTTCAGTGTGCTTTAGGCTGAACACCGCGTTCTAAATTTGTGCAACGCGTGTCATGTAAGCTTTATAGTCTCAGAGACGTTCTGGAACAACCCTGTAAGCCTAGGAGCCATTCTCGTGTAAGACGTATGCTGCGTCTTCTCGGAACCCTTGAACCTGGGCGACGGTCCTCTCATCCTCTCGCCCGGATCGATCATGATACAGAAGCTAGTTTCGATCTTTACGAGTTGCATTTGTGTTCCAGGAAAGTCGAACCCAATGCAAAGCTCCTGTTTCTTACAATAAAAGAGTCACAGCCCAACTCTTTTCAGCAAGATACGTTCATTACTACATGTACTCCAACCCCATTTAAGAAGCATAGCAGATTGCTGAAGCTCGCTATCTCGACCGCAGATGGCCTGAAGAGATGAATTTTGAGAGATAAACAAGCCCTTATTAGTCGCTGGAAATTTAGAATAGCCGCCACTAAACGAGTTGATTCTACCAGATATGGAGAAATCTTGCGGCGAGACTATGCTAAACGGTTTATGTATAGAGACGAATCCGTCTCCATTCTCCGGATCTCAGGTTCTTTCCAGACAAGAATGGATGAAGGTTATGTCCATGAATCGCATAGAAGAATGCATTTATTCTGTCATTTCACCTTGGCCGCGGTATCCGGCAAGTCTTCATACGGGCCCAGCCCTTCAGAGACTGATTGTAACCCTACGCTGCTCACTTGGTCTTCTCTAGTGTAATCAAGCCTTACGACAGAAAGAACGTATATGCTAACACGCAAACAACAATCCTAAAGACTTCCGTTCTATACAAGTCCTGCCGCCCGGACGGCGCTATTGCAGTAACAACAGTCTCTACAGTTGAAACGTTTGAGCTTTGAGGTGCTGCCATATTTTGATTCGGGACCACCGGCATTTCCTTGCTTGAAGCCAGTATATGAGTTGGACTTCGACCCTGCGAAACGGCAGGATTCAAAGTCACTAGATGGTTAGAACTTGAAGCCACTGTATGAATTGGACTTTGACCGTGAATAACGGTAGGACTCAAAGTCACTAGATGGTTGGAACTTGAAACCGCTAAGGTAGCCGCCGAGGAAGACTGTGTCTCATGTGAAAATTCAACCAACCTTAAAGAAGAAGGTGATTTGTCTCTTGTCAAAGAAACCTGATTTTGTGGGAGACTATCAGAAAGCGACGGAACCACTAGGGTTACTTTGTCCTCTCCTCTGAGGCCACACCTGTGGCATTGAGCCACAGTTGTGACCATGCATATCGATGGAGTCGATTGGGTAGGACATCCGCAATCCTCAAAGTATATCGTGGTGTGCAACTCAGTTTCAACCACAGCGGTAGGATTTACTGGGTCAACCGTAGTGTAAAAGATGGTGGTTACTATAGAAGTTATATGCTGAGTGTTACTTCTGATTCGGGTGGTTGTCCCACTAGTGACAATGGGTTCAACCCCACCCAAAGTTAAAGAGACCGATGAGAAACCTGGAGGCAAATTCTCTAGAGTGACCAGACTTGACGGATTTGGTAACGTGGGCGAATTCAAGCTCGAGCTGCCGGACAGTGGAACCGGCGAAACGCTTGACAGGGGCGGGCCGATAGTTGAGCCAGAGGGACCAGCATTGCTCGGAATTGTTGTAGAACCAACGGTCTCAACGCGCCCAAACAAAGTTAGAAGGATGTTTGGTGAAGCAGCGCGTCGGGACACCTGTGGACCGTAATAGCTACGTCGGCCCAACGTGGTAGCGTTCGTTAGTCCACCGCATATCTGACCAGCATTGCCGGGGCAAGGTAGGTTGCAGCTAGCAGCAGGAAAAAGAGCGGTCCCTTGGAGCAAGTCTGACACAAAACATGTGCTATACTGAATGTTAAAACACAAACTTTGATGAAGGAGGGCGGCGTAGATAGGCTCACTCATTGAAAACGCCCCCGTACTGTCGTCCCTGGGACAGGTTGACACATCTCTCTTGCGTCATATTTGGATCCTGCCCGACCTGAACAAAAGATCCAAATCCTGAAGGTGACCCCAAGCATCCAATGAATGCGTAATTGTCGACATTTGGGAGGTTGGTAGCAACTACGGAGCCAGTAATAGAATTACTTGATGTTAGAGAGAGGCGACTAGACGAGGATAATGTTGCAGTAATGCTTGGAGTTTGTATGCTCGAGGTAGTACTAAGAGACTGGCTGAAACTAGTTGAAAATTGCGATGTTGACGTAGTAAGTGTTTCAAGAGATGTGCTAGTTGACAAGCCAGACGAAGGCAGAACGGACAAGCTAGAAGTTATTGTCATTTCGAATGAACTGCTAGTGTTTGGTGAAAATGATGGAGATAGTAATGTTGTAGATTCTGAAGATAATAGCGAGGAGGTAGCCATAAGGGTAGAGCCCGGACTTGAGTCTGAAGTAGATGAGGATGCTGTTAAGGAAGTGGCTGCAGTAGTGGTGGTAGAGCTGGATGAAGATGTTGAGGAAGTATCTGCAGTAGTGGTGGTAGAGCTGGATGAAGATGTTGAGGAAGTGGCTGTAGTAGTTGTAGTAGTAGTGGCAGTAGAGCTGGATGAAGATGTCGAGGAAGTATCTGCAGTAGTGGTGGTAGAGCTGGATGAAGATGTTGAGGAAGTGGCTGTAGTAGTTGTAGTAGTAGTAGCAGTAGAGCTGGATGAAGATGTTGTTGTAGAAGTGGATTCAGTAGTTGCAGTTGTAGTAGTAGAGCTGGATGAAGATGTTGTTGTAGAAGTGGCTTCAGTAGTTGTAGTTGTAGTAGTAGTTGTGGAGCTGGAGCTAGATGTTGTTGATGATGTAGTTATAGTAGTGGTTTGTGGTAAGGTTAGGCCGACGATGTTGTAAAACACTGCTACATCATCGACGCCACTAATGGCCTCACAGATAAACATTTGAAATGTTGTTTGCTGGCTTTTTACAGTGTAGGTAATTGACCGTAAGCCTGTGGACCTTGCGTGTGATATGCCGGTGCCGGCAGGCGTTGTAGTAATGAGGGGGGAACTGGATGACAACCATTGTATATTGTCAAAGAGTTGCACATCGTTTGTGTTGAAAATGATTTGCATGCTATCAGGATTTCGGTTGGCACTACTCTTTGAGATTAGTACTATGCCAGATAGATATGTCATATGAAGGGGAGGACCGACGGTTCCTGCAAGGCAAATACAAAATTGACTTGGAGATCTGTAACCTCAGGAGGCGTATTGATGGTGAAAGTCAAAAGCGCTATTTCCCAGGCCTCGTTCTGCACCCCGCATCGTGTCTGAGGTTCGTTGAGTTCCGAGTATTGTGTATTTGGGGTTTGCCCAGCGACAGCATCTCTCACCAATCCAGTGGCATGCATAGCGCCGGGACCGATTCCAAAAGGGCCATTTGTGTAAGATCCGAAGGTGTCAAAATTTCCCCGTCCGCTTACAGAGTTCGTCACTACGCTGAGCCGGTTATCCGCAAGTGAGCTTTGTGCTACCTCTAGGTAACTAGAGGCTTCTGTTACAGTTAGACTGACTACTGCACTCAAGAGCGCGAGCAAGACCTGGGCTAGAATGATAGTACGAGACAGCATCTTTACTAGCTAGATGCAAGTCACATGTCCTTGGAAGAAAATGTAGTACGTAAAAAGATTTGAAATACGACAAGTCATTTCAATGTTTAGTAGTAGGTAAGAATATTTATACAGACTCAATGTTACCTAGAGATAGGATAGGGAAGTAAGGGGTAAACGTAAACATTGAAGGAATAGTAGTGTCTAACAATTAATGCAAATTCTAATTAGTGCTAGTGCGGAATGTGATTCAGGGCGCTTGTCTTTTATGAAAAGAATTCATCCTATCAACAGACAATGCACCGAGTCATAAAATATGTAATAAGATTGACAAAATTTAAATCTTTATGTCTTCCCTTGTGCCAAGTTACTCCATGCTACAGAGTTACCTTTTAGGTAGGAATCGACATCAGAAAACCAGTGTTCAAATCCACGACACTCTACAGCACATTTGTGAATACAGATGGTGATCTCGATGTGGGTTGGGCGGGCATGGAGCTATTGTGTGGAATTTATGGAATGGAAACCTACTTTGTCTAACAATGGTAATTAATGGGTCGCATCCATGCTATGGTGACGTCGATGTTTTCACCACTCGTCCATTGGAATCCTGACCACTCTGCCCTACATCTGAACCATCATCATTACTACTACAGAGTATTACCACTACTATTACGAGGCCGCAGATGGCGTTCCTCAGGACGGCGACAAAGGCTCGTCGCAAGACACCCAATCCTTGGCGGAAGAACCGACACCGGAACCCGAGGTCAAGAAACCTCCTCCGAAGCCTGAAAGCGGTGGCGGAAGCATCGGCATCAGGACGGAGGTCCAGTGCGCAGTCCAAGTCCCGTGTACCAGCGCTGGCAACCTTGCATTCGCTTACTGCAGACCATCACTCATTTCACCCTGGCCCTCCCAGTTCTTTGAGGCAATGCGCGCGGTGTAATATTATGTTGAAGTAATTACTTGAGGCTCCGTCCCTGTCCCGCAGAGTTTCCCGTGATGGCACCGGGCCGCCCCGGTCTCGGAGCATGGGTGCATGCACGCGTTCGTTCCAATGCGCCTCAGAGCAATCCTCGACCTGCGCCAACTCGGCCTCATCGACCACGGCGATGGAGCCTCCAGCTCGGCGAGAAGCTGCGGGCGCAGCGCGGGCGGCGTATTGTCGATGTGCAGACTACTCTGTTCTGTTCGATCTCGACCTTGCGATTTTTTTGAAATCTCGCCCGTAGGCCATCGCCTCGGTCTGAATCGTCGCGGGAACGATGCTTGAGTCCTCCGCGACAATTATTATTTTAAGACGCCAGAAACAAGAGGATCTCAGGGTGTTGGTATCAAAATGGAGTCGCGAATTCTCCTTAAGAGCGGCAGTATTACGTATCTTTGTTGATGACAAGGATGATAATGATGATGAGATGGGTAGGGAGCTTCCCTTTTTTTTTTCTTCTTTTTTTTTCGGGCGGCCCCGGGGCCCTGGCGCGTGTCGCGTCGCTTGACGGCCTTTCTGCTTGTAGCCTCCTCCATCTAGTTAATATTTTGTCTTGTGATGGTGGATAAGGTAGAGGATACCTACCTAGGTGGTTGGCTTACACAAGACGCACCCAGACTCTCTGGGTGCGGCTTACTAATCAGCTAATCAGGGGTTGCTCGTTTCCGTTAGCAGAGGCGCTGGGCCCGCTTGGGCGGGGTCGAAAACCAAAATCTCACACCAGTCGCGACAGACCCGTCAGTAGGCGACTCGCCTGCGGATTGATTGGCTTTCTCCGTCTTGAGATGTGTTCTCGCCCAATTGCATGCGTCGTTCTCGTCGGCCGGTCGAGGCATTGCGACTAGGGGTGACGCGATTTTGCTTCTGCATATTCACATTGACTGGGTCAGATTGACTGGGGGCCGATGACTGTACAGCGACGCTTGTTGTTGGGGCTGCGCTGGTTTAGCGGCGACGACGGCGTGGGTTGAGTTGAAACGCTTGCGAGGTCGGGATACCGAGTGAGGAACAAGGCTATTGGGGATTGTTTCCAACACTGTAGGTTGACCTGCGGGTTCCAGTCTGCTCAATTGAGCGAAGATGACTTTCTTTTCGTGCAATGGATGACGTGTGACTAGAGAGCCGGCAGCTAACTTTTTGCGAAAAGTGATGGTGCTCAGTCGAGTGTACTAGTGTGTATGTTATGTCCCTCGAATAGCTCCGAGGCCGAAATCCAGATGGCCGGGGGCGGACCCGGCCCCACTTCGACCGGGGAGCGGAGGTCCTTATCAATTCATCCGGTTATGCTTCTTACTCCTCATCACGTACCTGTTCTCGCCATTTTGTTGGTTTTCACGTGAACGTCTGGTTCACCACCAATACGAATCTTCAATCAACGCCTGATCCACTCCTGCCCCTTCCACCGGAACCAAAATCATTGCCGCACATCCTCGAGACCATTTCATGTGGCGCTGAGGCTCCGAACGCCGTCCCGCACCGCCACCGTCACCTTTCCACTGTTGGCTAAGTCTCGTGCCCTCTTGCTGTTGCTTCAACCGCCAACAACGACAACAACGACAACAACGACGACAGCAACATCGATGATGATGACGATGGCGACGACGACACCCAACTTCTCTGCAACTCGACACGCCCAGTCCCCATCCCACATTGCAACCCGAAGGATTGTCCTGTTTGTTCCTCCTCTATTCATCCTCCATCTCCCCACATTGTTGATTACAACCACTCATTCGTTCCTCATTATCGCCACAGCAGTCGTCCCATCACCATTGATTCATCCACACCACACACACAGAGTACATACATCTGTCACTTGGTGCATCTTTCGTTTCTTTGCTTACCTCTCCCTCAGCAGCAGCAGCAGCAATGGGCAGGGAGGTAACATCACCATCGAAAGCCCTCGAACCGCCGCCTCCAGCGTAGTCCCTCGTCGATGTCGACCATCAGCGCCTCGCAAACTACCTCCGCAACATCGACCGGGACTTGTCGGAGCCTCTCGAAAAGGTCAGAATGTCCTAGGAATCCCTTCTTGATCAATACAACGAAGCCGTCGCCGCCCGCTCCAACGTTCGGTCCGAACCCTTTACGCTTTGGGTCCTCCGCCAACATCCCCGAGACGATGATGACGACAACAACCAAGACGAAGACGAAGACGATCAAGACCGGCAGGACTCCCATCTGTCATCACATCGATGATCCATTCTAAGGATCATCGACATCGTGTACAACCCTGCCTTCAACCACGTTATGTCGGACACGGACAAGCTCACCCGAAAGACGCTTTCCTCGGTCGCACATCACTTCCAGGTGTCCATTTGGCTCCTCTTCTTCCTCCTTGGCCCCTTGTAAATGGGCATGCTTAGTATGTTAGCGAAGGAACAGGAAAATGGAGTCACGTCCATGTTCAGGGCTTGGCTACGTTGTACGAGGTCATACTCGCTAAGGCTCTATCGGGAGAGATTTGTTCCGAGGACCGACGTATTTTCTATGCTGGGACCGGAAGCGATAACTTCCTGACAACGGCGAAGGCAATTGGCAAAGCCGGTTTTGACCTTGGGGCTTTGGCATATCGGCCGAGCCAGTCTCTACCTCGCTCGAGAAGGTTACACAGGAAATTTTCCAGGGACAAGCACAGTAGGCGGAAATCGATATTGCATCCGAAGCCCTCGTATCCGCCGATGTTTCACGATATTTCGGATGGAGGCCGATCAAGTCAGAGAAGGATTAGAGACACGGCCAATCAGCCCTATAACATTGAGGGCACGGGGGAGTTTGGGCTGGCTGAAGTGGAAAATGGTTCTGATATGGTGCAAAGCTACAACCTATCAGGTTCTCAAGAGCAGCCGTTTCTGCGGGGGAGCTGAAATCGCTAGTGCTAGTTAGTAGTCTTAGCGGGCTGCAAGTGGCAATAGTCATGTCTTGGCGCATGAGGTTATCCCCGACTAGGCAGTTTATGGCCTGCAAGGCAAGACGGAATCTGCCTTGCGAATGGAGTTCTATAGCCGATAAGCTACTTTTGCCGACCAGGTTGACGGGTGGGCTTTTCAAGGATGGAGACCAAGAGACCCAACTTCCAACCCGTCTAATAACCTTAGAACTGTTCATAAAGATGTTTGCCGAGCCTCTTTTTCTCACAAGGGGCGTGATTCCCAGTTCGCTTCGATTCAGACCTTTTTTACTGGAACTCAAACTGAGTTGTGGGTAACAGTGTTTTGGTCAGCTTTATGGATGTTCCGCCACCGATCCCGCCCCGGCCTCCGGGATATGAAGTCGGAGGAGGGGGGCCACCGCCTTTGCCGGCGCGGAACAACTCGCCGACCAGACAGGCCGTTCCATCACCTGCTTCGCCTCAGCAGCAGCAACCAAGCTTTCAGGCACCCCCTCCGCAGGCACAGTCACAGCAATGGCAACAAGCCCAATGGGATCAGTGGCAGGAATTCTTGAAGTTCCAACAGCAGCAGCAGCAACAACAACAACAACAATCACAGCAACATTATTCGGCACCTCGGTCACAATCGCAACATGGAGGGAACTCGAACGCACCACCTGGCTTCGGTCCCCCTCCGACACAACCACCACCTCCCCCATCCCAGTGGAAAGACCACTTCTTCTACAGCAACGGGAATCCGACTCCCCCATTCGACAACCTAATGTCCATCTTCTTCTCTAAACTTGACACGCAGCGCTCCGGCTACATCACGCCGGAGGTCTGGTCCTCCTGGCTCGACGCCATAGGCTTCCCCACCGACGAGAATCTCTGGAAAAAGTCCCTCAAGGGAAACTGGATGTTCAGCGCCCAAGACACCGCCGATGCTGAACTCAAATGGTTTCTCGAGGCTTTCTACATCGACCACAAGAGTGTGATTCGGAATCCGAATGCCGCGCATCAGCTTCCCTGGGGTGGTATGCCTCTTCTATCCCTTGCGGGCTTCACCCATTTCATGGCCATGGAGGTGGCTTACGAACCGGACACTTTATTGAGGGGACTGAACAATGCGTTGAGGTATTATGGCGTTGAAGTGGGGAAGGGACCGATTCCCAGACATGTATTGCCTGAGAGGTGTCCGCCTGAGGTGAAGAGGAGGTTTGATGAAGGGAGTGCACGGCTGAGAGGGAGTTCGCAGGAGAAGTTGGATGCGCAGATTGCTAAGTCGAGGATAGAGGCCAAGGGAAGACAGGCGGCGTTGGATTTGTTGGATGATAGGCGGTATGTTTACAGATACTCTGACTTGATCTGAGGGGCGTGTGCAGGGTTTGAGTCATGGTAGTGTGGCTTCATTCGTTGATGTTTAGCATTGGATTTTAGTCTTGGGTTACGGTCGTTGCTTGAGCAGGACAGATTGTTTACCGGTAGTTCTGGTATTAGGATGACATTGATTCTAGCGAGAGCGTGCTATCTACTGATGCCTGAGCCACGTTTTGATCTGAAGACTCCTTTTGGCTGGTCGATACTAAATTGTAATGCACAAAATGACTGGAATCCACGAGCAGAGGACAGCAAGACTCGATTCTTCCTTTCAGCCTCCTGAAGGCCGTTCTAGGCAAGTAGAATATGATGGCCTTAGGATCGACGGGACGCAATCCTATGCACATTGGTTCAGGATGATCCGCGGGTTATGTACCAATGAAGTTGCTGGAAGTGTAGCCTACGAAGGGTTCGAAAACGGTAAAAGCGTTATCAATTAACTAGAGAGGGATTACGAGAGGGGGTTATAGTTGCTGACATTGCATTCTAGCCGGCATTCCTATGGAGAAATTGGCTGGTAGCCACACATTAGTTTATATCGGCGTCATGACAAACGATGATGACCTAGTCTCCTAAACCGACAATCTACATCCTCCCGCAGAATGCTGCTTCCGAAACTAGCCAAGCTATGCTAGCAAATCGCATTTCATGGTTCTTTGATCTATACTGCGCTAGTCTAGCGTTACATACAGCTTGTTCATCTAGTTTACACGCATTCCCCTATCTGGCTTGCTAATCTCTCTAGAAAGGAGAGTGAAGACAGGTATGTTTCAAGGCCTCCATGTACCAATTCACCTCATGCCTAGATCTAATTAACAAACAAAAAGCACACGGTGTTTTGTATTAGTGAGTTATTTTATGACAAGTTGACAGGTGTTGACTGGCGGCGCAAACATGATATTCTTCACCCAAACTTCATCTCTCAGCTGTCTTCAATGCACATGTTGAGCCCCTATCGCTATCAGCCACTCATTCGATGCCCGGGCCAACGGCTATATGCTCGAGGCGAAGTCATCACCACCGTCGTCGTCAATCGGCTAGGCGACACGCTCTTGCCAACGGCGCGACACTATTCGAGGTGTGGTCAGGAGCACCGGTGTCAACTAGGACGGCTACACACCTGGGAGGCAGGTGTTAGCTTAATGCTTATTATAGCAACAACAGTTGCTCTGTCCTAGTCTATAGCAGAGCAACAGACATGCTCCCAAGGAGTAGGATGAAACTAATTGAAGTAAATTCGGCTAATAAGACAAACAATGCACCTAATGGAAGGCGATCACCAATGGGGCTACATTAATAACCGGGGCAGATGCATTAAACCAGCTGTATTAGTTGCAGATTAGCACTCCTATGTAGTTGCTTAATTTACGAAGACAATTCCCCTTTGAATTACTACATCATGTCCTACGCTACATGCACCACAAGTTGCCCAAACTGATATTTTAGATATAAAACATGCTGTTGCTTAATTTCAGATAAGTCCTCACGTCCTCATTTCCTACTGGCGGTCCCTAAATACTGCCGTTCACTGAAGATGCGGCTGAGTAGGTTGAGGTGTCATAATATCCGCTTAGATAGCATCTTGCTCGCTCGCACAAGATATCAGCATAGTAGGCAGGCGTGCAGATACTAACGGCCTTTGTGGCGCGCCCGTAGATGTAACACATGCTTTGCGTTAGATCTTCAAGCAGATCAGCAACGTTCTGGAAGGGCGGCAGAATACTTTTGTAGCAGTTGCAAAATATCTCGTCCAGCACCACAAAGTAGTGCGCGGGTCGCGCGGTTCCCTGAATGGCTGCGTGTGCTTGCAGGAAAAAATCCCAGTTTCGTGCCTCTGTTACGCCTCAGTCCACTATGGTTCCAGGCTTTAGGTTGGATGAGCGGTCCGCATCGGCCTCTCAAGTAGGGTAGAAGCAAGTGTAGTGGCGCTTCCCAACAATAACCACTGTAAAATGCAGAAGCCCCTTTTCTTAATTGGCAGGTAAGTACATTTCCTAGCATGCTTTGCGCAGGAGAGGTACTTCTTTGTCAACAACCATCTGGTATTAGCCTTCTAAGACCCCATCGCAATACACAAGGATATTTTCAGGCAGGTCTCAGTGCTTTCCAATGTCTTTCCACAGTCGTAGTCGTAACTTAAGCATGTCCGTCAAGCCTGACACCATTTCCTGGCGCGCCTCAGACTGGATCCGTAGTACAGCAGGCCACTGTCCAAGCCATCTATCCACGCTGGCGACCATTCCGGCAACGCTCGGCGCACGACGGCTCGAATCTGGAGACGGGTGGGTCACGTCGATCCCCACGACCATTGTCTTATCCTCGCTGACAAGCCCAAGTTGGGAGCTGTCAATTAGCTGGTTGTTTCCGCCTAGCTTGAGGTTCATCTTCAAGGCGATATTGGCGAAGTATTGGTCCTGGCCTGTTTGCTTGGCAAGCTTATGGCCAACAACACAGATCGTGTGGATACCGTACTTTAAATCGCCGCAACGTTTGATTCGGTTGTAGAGCGGAGTGTTGGTATCCGGTAGGACAATGAGAAGGAAATCGAGATATAGGGCTGCTTCCTTAAGGAGTTGGTCCAGTTGCCCATCGTCTGAGCTGCTGAGAAGTAGCCTGCGCCCCTGCAGTGGAGGGTCCACCATGATCCCTGTTGCGTTTAATGCGCTTCCAAAGCTCTGAATGACAGCAGCCAGACTTGCCACATTGAATGCGTCTCGGTAGCTCGGTAGCGAAAGGAGCACATATGACCATTTTTTAAGAGTCCCGGCCGTGTTGAACTGCATGTCAACCATGCTCCAGTTACCCAAAAACACTCGAGCGAGCTTGTTTTGCTTGTACACAACCTTGGGCTCCGTCAGATGGCGCCCCGGAACCGTGATCAGGCTTGGCGTGACGGAGAGACCGAATCGGCCCTGGATACATCAGTAAATGCACCGGGACAAGACAGCAGAAACGTTACCAGGAGAACGTTTGTCTGCGGGGAGAGACCAGTTGTTTCGAGTCCCTCCTGGACGATAGATGTCGCATTATCTCTCGGCTTGCGAACCGCAAATCGCATCATCTGTTGCGTCTGACCGGGGCTCAGTCGCGATTTGGCGGTTTGCCCTTGTACAACAACGCAGACCTCGGGCGGAAGGTACGTTGGGTTCTCTCTCGTACCAACATTCACAACGGGAATATCTGGATTGTCGATTTGTCTGCCATATGCTATATTGTCTTGTTGAGACGAATGTCTATTGAGTGGTAGGGACGACTTACAGGTCAAGGAAAAGTCGTAAACACTAATGTATTTCCCGCTTGTCGTAGACGCAGACGGGTCGCAAGGGGCAGCCACCTTTTCTTTGTTCTTGTTCTTATTCTTCCTCTTCCTTTTCCCTGAACTCGTCTCTTCTCTTGTTGATGGTTCGGTCCGAGCCGGGTTGTCTAACCAGAACTCGACATGTTTCGGACCGGCACCGTACTCCCTTACCCTCGGCGGATGTGCAAGACCCTGACCGTCACTAGGGGTAGCAACCCCGAAAATGGTTCTGACCCGGGGAATAACCTCGCCGCTCCTGTTTGTCCTTTCGGGAAGGTGAGTAGTCCTTACCCTTAGCCTCTTCAAAAAGGCTTCAATCTTGCTCTTACTTCTTAACTGAGCATCAAATCGCAAGACCAACTGATCCAGCGGACCTGCTTGATAGAAGGCCCCGTGGCTGACATTGATATTGACCAAGATCCGGCAGGTTGCCGCTCGAACGCTGGCAAAGAAACCTCGCATGGCGGTTAATCCAGCGCCAATGTCTAGAGCGGAAGAGCTCTGGCTCAACGAGAAAGTCTTGGATGAACCAATCGTGATGAGATGCCCAGACGACTTGGAATAATGGTTCAGAAGAATGTTGAATGCCTGGATCATAGGCAGCTTTTCGACATAGTTTGTCGTCAAGTCAGTAGACGCCAGGTACTCAGTAAGCTCCGCGATAGTCAAGGTACCCGCATAGCGGAGTCGCACGTCATACTCCCTAGCGTTCTCCCGAGGCTCATCTTCGCCCTCGGCTCGATAGCGGATTGGGAAATGGATGTTATCCTGAGACAACTTTTGCCGCGAAAGCAGAGTCGCTTTGAAGTCAGAAACAACATCCTGCTGGAGTGCTATCAGTGCCGGCGCTTGCAGCAGAAGTCGGATGACCTGGGTCAGTTTCCTGCCAGTCGTACTCGGGGACACAGATATATCGTATCGGTAGAGCTTCAAGCTGGGAGACGTGACCAATTCGACATAGTTAGCCCAGAGTGTGATGGGGGTGCCTCTCGTACCGTATCCCGGCCGCTGAGGTAAGACAGTTTCCAAACTAAGCTTATTCAAAGATGGCGTGGCTCTGTCAGCCTCGAGAGCGTCTTCTATTGTAGTCACAGCCGTATCAGGTCGAGGAATGCTTCCATCCTGTGTCCTATCTAAGAGGTTAGCCAGCTGTGCACGATATTGAACGCAACTAAAAAGCCGCACGAGAAGATTAGGGCTGCACCGCATGGTCCGCGCCCAGGAGCACCTTGGAATCTGCCACGGCCACCCCGGAAGCCACCGGTACCACGGCCTCTCCACCCACTGCCACGATGGAGTCCTCGTCCACGAGCGCCTGAGCCTCGGCCACCTGTTGACATTTTTCTGACGGTGTAAGATCTTTTGACAATATGATATTGTAGGAATACGAAACGTCTGCGTTTACGTTTCGAAATAAATATTCTCTAGTTATGATTGAGTTTTCATTGAAGTGAAGTGTGAGATTCGCAGAACACGGTCTAAATATATATGTCTCCCCCGTCAAAAGGTGTGTGGCGTCATCAAAAATGCTGCTGTGTCAGGCCGGGCCAATAGGCGGCAAGCGTTTAACCGACAAGGTTGGAGAGTCGGTTTGGGCTCATGAAACAGCCAGAACAGCACGTGAAGGAGCGCGGGGTTAGAGATCCGGTAGGGATGTGTAACAATTAGTTAGCAAATGTACATCTTCGTGAGGGGATCTAAGAGTCATAGGGGTAAGCTAAGTTGTGCGCAGCTGATCGACACTCTCTCTGCAGTGAAAATTTATTAACAAAAGTGAGAAGGATGTTTTTGGAATCCAAGCAAAAACAGCGCCACAACACACTCTGAGCGACCATGTGTGCTCGTGGTGAAGCCTAAAGCGACACAGGTACCATCGCAACCCTATGGCCTCTGGAGCAAATATGGCCATCGCACTATCGAGAGCATCTGCTACCGAACACTTAGCAGACACCTCCAGACATCTCCAGACAGCAGTCAAGTCTATCGACGCTGCGAACGGATACCCCCTCAAACCGCAGGCGATAAGGGCCACGCTTATTGCGACCCTCTCCCTGTAGTCGTCAAATTACAGATTTTGCTTAAGCTTAGAGAACTCTACTAGGCTATTGAAAGCCCAAGCATACTTAGAATCCTGAGTTATATTTGTATAAGATATTAAGATCTTTTACCTAGGCTAGCAATTATTGTAATAAATGTAGTGGAATAGGTCTAGCAAATTACATCCTAATCACACTTGTTGTATTTGCACATGTGACGACAATATAGAAGATATCTCCCTGTGCCCCTTGCACAGCGAACTAAGCAGGAGGCAGACTAATTCTCTAGCCTCAACAAGAAACCCTAAAGCTCAATCAAGCGAAGCAGACGTAGTCAGCCGTGCCCGAGAAGATGAGCGAGTCGGCCCATCCATCAATGTGCCAGTCAAAGCCCGTGGCGCTGACGTTGCTGACGTTCACCTTGAGGCGCAAGTTGGCGTCGGTGCTGACCTTGAGCCCCCTCAGAGCGACAAGTACCTTGGGAGGGTCATGGAATGTGCCATCGGGCAGTTCAACGTGCCCTTTCGTCTACAGGGACGGGTGCCTGTCGATGCGGATGTCCGTGGTGCTGAAGGTACCGCTGACCAGACCCTCCCTGTTTTGCTGGTGGGCCAGCCAGACCGCCGTGCCGCCGTAGATTACGGAATCGCCGTACGCCGAGATGATGAGGTTGAATCCCTCGGCCGTGACATTCTCCACCTTCGTCTCGGTATGCCAGAAGCTCTTGCCGCTGTCCAGGTCGAGCATGCTATACCAGACCGCGACCCTAGGCGCGCCCGAGCCCCAGGCGCGCGGGAAGTTGATACGTCGGACTGTGTCCGGCTTGGGCTCCCACCAGGAATGGTCGTCGGTCGTGGAGAACTCGCCGACCTGAATGTTTGGGTCGTCGGCGGCGACGGTCGCCCAGGCGCACCCGAGGGAGTAGGCCTTGGTGTCGCCCCACTGGCTCAGATGCACCTCGGCCGTGATGTTGTTGATCTGCTCGGCGACGGCGCGCACGCGAACGTTGCGCTCCCTGTCGACATCGAGATGGGTGAGACCCACGGCTAGCACGGGCGGCGCCGGGAAGCTGAAGTTGGCTCGCTTTGTGAGCTCCTGGGACGTCATGGGCGGCGACTGCATCTCGGTCGTGTTGAAGCCGTCCAGCATACCGCCCTCGATAGGGTAGGTCCTGCTCATGAACCCCTTGTCCGTCTCGGAGAGGCTTGTGTTCCACTCGGTCGAGGTTCCATCGAGCGTCAGCTCCGCTGGGAAGGAGTACAGCATGATGGACAGCGGGTCGAAGGCTGAGAAGTTGGTCTCCTCGCCGGGGAACAGATTGAGGACGTTGGCGCGGACCTGCTCCTCGGTCCAGCCGTTTACGCGCATGAAGTAGCTGAACGCAGCCTGCTCGTTCCACTTGATGCTCGCGGCCGGGGATTGGTGCTCGTGGTGGCAGCCGAGGGCGTGGCCGAATTCGTGTAGCACCACACGGCTGACCTCTCGGTCCTCCGTGTCGTCGTGCAGCCAGCCGAGGTTCATCGTCTTTTCATTCTGGGGGATGACCCCGTTGTCGGTGCCCTGGTACGACCAGGACCCGCCGCCGTCGCCGATGGAGACGCGGATGTCGGCATCGCCCGAGTCGACCCAGTTGAACTTGATGTTGGCGTAGCGCTGCCACTCGTCGGCGCAAGCGCGGACGCGGCCTTGAATGATGGCCGAGCCGTCGAGGAAGCGGACGCGCAGCTCGCGGCCGGTCCGCCAGAGACGTGACCTAGACAAAGCCAGGCGATCCTCGTCAGGGGCATTGCTGGGACGTTCCTGGACGGCAAAGTCGATGGCGGAGTCGGCCAGCTCAGCCGCAACGTTGCGAATGAAGCATATCTGATAAATGTCGGACATTTTAGGGTGCTGGGAACTTGAAGTGTTTAAGTGAAGGATGTATTTGTCTGTTAAGTATGCAATAAGCTGGGTGAATGATCGTGTTGGAGTTGAGAGTCAAAGGTGTTCCAAAGTCCGCTCGGAGTCCTTCATGTTTATACTCCTAAATTATCACAAATTCATTTCGTGCCTTATGTCCCTTTCGGAAAGCCCGTATTATATGCAGTGCTGCCCACCTATCCCCTTCGGGAGATTTCTTCATTCTCACTCAGGCGGCGAACCCGAGCCATTCAGAGCCTGAATGTGCAGGACGAGCCCGGCGATGTTGACGCGGAGGCAATCCCGACGAGGTTCAGATGCTGTAAGCTCCTAGAAGGACACAAGCGCCTGGCAGGGTGTATTGGTGTGCTGCAAGGCGGCCATCATACAGACCACAGCTCCGAACAGGTGCATGAATCTCGTACGATTCTTGGCGCTGTCACGGTCAGCACAGTCAGCAGAGTCTCAAGGGCGCATTCAATCCAGCAGCGGAGTGGACGCCACAGCACTCCACGGTTACCCTAATGCATAAACCTGCAGGACAATATCCAAATAGAGCCCTGCTAGGGTCTCTAGACAGTTAAATAGGGTGCTAATGATCTAAACTACCTGACGGCTTTTACAACCATTGATAGATTAAGTTGGATTAGAGGGTATAATGTATAGGAAGGGCTACTTAGACTTCCATCCCTTAGCTTTAAGTCGCACTAGAGTTACTACCTACAAACTTGGAGAAATCTAATTTCATTTAGTACTACAAGAAGGGGGAAATATCTACTAATAAGAATTGTTCTTTAGCAAAATACCATGTCAAATATCCAATTGGGTCGGATTGTCATCGCCCCATTTTCCCAATGGGCCCTGCCAGAGCAGCGCGCAAACTTATCTTATCTTAGGTACTGTTCGTTGCCCAGTACTCAATGGTCTTGCAGGTGTGCAGATACATCGTGTTCCACCACGCGCTACCGCGCATTTGCCCTGACCTTCATCATCATCTCCAACTTCATGAATGCGCCCTTCGAATGACTGTCCCTAAGTGGCACAAGAACACAACATGTGGAGATGTCACAACAAGCGGCACATCTCCAAACCCCTCCATCTCAGCCCTTTCACATCGCGCACAACCCCGTCTGAGCCGCTCATATCGACCGACGGTAGACGTTCCTGTACCAGTGATAAAACTCCCTCAACTCGCGGCAGCTCACTGGAGCTGGTATCCCTTCCATGCCGGCGGCGCGGGTATGGGAGGAGGCGGCCGCGTTCACGTCGTCGCCGTGCTGCTCCTCGAAATCGGCCGCCGGCTTCGGCGCTCGCGGCGGCTGGGCCCGCTGCCCTGACGGAGCACCCGCCCACACGAACCGGAGAGAGCTGCTGCGCCGGCTTTCCGTCAGTTGTGCTGATGCGCTCGAAGGCCTCGCGAATTCTGGGAACTACGGTCGGCAGCAGCTCCGGTTGCTGGAAGATAATGAGGGTGGCATCGTTAGCAAATTTGTTTCCTAACAGAGTGATGATTGCTGGGGGGGTAGGTACCTCCTCGTTGGATAGCGAAGCGGTCGATGCGGTCAGCTTTTCTATAAGGAACGGAATACTGGGGAGTGTGCCACGAGACAGCTCCACATGCTTCTGGAAAGTATTGTTGGCAGGCATCGTTGTTGCAGTTGCTGCAGTGGTGGTGGTGGCAGTGATGGTGGTGGCATCATCCTCTGCAGCAGCCGATGTTGTTTGGTGTTTCCGTCGCGCTTGTCCGTCGGTGGCGATGGTTGCCTCGTCAGCGGCGGCGCCAAGTTTGGTCGCTTTCTCTTCAGCGGACGTCTCCTTCCCCTTCTCCTTCTCCTTCGTCTCGGCCTCGGACTGGGACTTGTCCTTGGCCTCGACGTAATCGGCCCGCCAGCGCTTGAAGGAGCCGCTCATCCAGCTGCCATACTGGCCGACACCGTTGGGCCATGCATCCCACGACGGCCGCCACTTCTCCTCGTTGTCCTCGGCGCTGCCCTGCTTGTCCCAGCCGAGGTGGTCGAGGTAGGTGTAGCCCGGATCCAGGAGGTCAATCAGCTCCAGTTTCTTACTCTTTGGGTTCTTCTTGAGGAGGTGCTTCCGGAACCGGTATATCTGCCTCGATGCGAGGCCTTTTTCCGTGCTGCTGCTGCTGCTGCTGGCCATGAAGGCCGCCGTGACGGTCGACGGGAGAGAAGCGCCGGCAGAAGCAGCAGCAGCAGCAGCATTCGGATGGGACCAACAGACCGCCACGATCCACGTCACGCGGACGAGGCACACGGCAGACGCAGACGCTGAGGTTGCAGACATGGTCCGGAGAGTCGACGCAATGGTGGATGAGTTCGATCGGCGACGGGCGGCGCAACCCGCTCGGGCGTCTTCGGAGGCGCCGGCGCCGGCGCCGCTCCCCGTAGAAACGGAGTTTGCGGACCTTCCGTTTGAAAGCGACGAGGAGCGAGCGTTCGTCGAGGGCTTGGAGCGCTGGTGGAGATCGCCCGCCCGCCTCGGTTTTGGAGTAGATGGAGACAGCAATCGGGTCACACACGGCACCACCAGGCTTTTCGGCTGTGAGACGCGCACTACTCCTGTGAATACAAGCTTTGGAGGCTGGCCAGACCATCCAACGCCAATCCCCACGAGAGCGTGGTCTGCAAACAGCCAGTCACCGCTGGTGGTGGTGGTGTTGTTGTTATTGTTCTTATCTCACCATGCGCAACCGATCCTCAACCGCCTCAGCAACACAGCCCACTGGATGACGCAACTCAGTGAATCACCCTACCGATGCAATATCGGGCAGGGCGTGCGATGAAACGTCATCCCATCTCTGAGGTGAGTCGCGATGCAGTCCAGACGAGGCGGAAGGGATGTCGCTCCCGAGGGGGAGATGAGGTCTCGTGGTGGCGTTGCCAAGTCCGTTCAAACGGCGCAACTCTGCGAAACGCGCCCCTCCCCCCACAAAACCCTTTTCTCCGCAACCGGCCCGAGAGGAACGTCGCGTCACACAGAACCGATGTCACCGCGCGTCCACGGGATCGGGTGGTGTGTTGACGGATGTTTCTCAGGGGGGCGCAGGAGAGGGATTGGAGGAGGGAAGGGTGCGTGCGACGGAGCACCTTTGGTTTGGGGGAGCAGCAGAACAGCCGGTCGGTACGAGAGGGCATCGGGAACGCATGGGCGATATGAGTTGGTATGTGGTTGCAACACAGCAAGGACGGTGGTGGTTGTGGTTGTTTTTTCTTTTTTTGTTTTTGGTAGCCGCTAAGGACAAGTGCCAACTGAGAAAACGGGTTAGTTACCAGGCTTTCGTTCAAGATCTCGTGGGAAGCAGAGCAGAACATACCAATGCACAGTCCAGTGGCGCGCCGGATGAGGTTTGTTTTCATGGTGGCAGATTACTGCGGTGGACGTTTTTGGTGTGTGTGTGTGTGTGTGTGTGTGTGTGTGTGTGTTTCTTTTGGTGTGGTCCTGTGGTTTGTGGTTTTCTGGTTTTTTGTGTGGTCTTGTGGTCTTGTGTAGATGTGAGGATGTGGTCTCTCCCAGTCTGTGGTGGTAGATGGTATATGTCATGGTAGTGAGTGACCAAGGCTTTTTCCAGATGGTAGGTACCTAAGGAAGGAATCAAGCACCGCTGGAAGGATCGGACATGACTGGGCATTTGGCTCCTTAAGCCCAAGGCAACGGCATATTTCTCTTTCCTAATTCTCTACGATTCTCGCCCTTCCCTTGTTCAAAACCAACACTCTCCATCTTTCAAGACTGTTTCTCCACACATCGTCGCCCTTTTACCTAACTCATCCCTTCCGTCTCGTGTACTTCAAACTGCAAGGCCAGCTAGATGGCGACCCCAGATGAGGAGCCTCGTTGCCGCCCCGGTGGCGATCCAAATGTAAGTGACTCCCAACCTAACCTTGTTTCCATCTCCGTCGTCTATCTGTGCAAGGCCATTTTCTGATGTAGAGGCTCTTCAGGACCGCATGTCATTCGTCTTCCGTGGCGTCGAGCTCGGACGTCTGTGTAACCCGTCATCACAGAAGACTCAGTTGTCCTGGCGTTCCAAGGACAAGGTCATCATCATGTCCTACTTCCTGGCCAACAACAAAATCCAGAAGACATCGATCAAAACCTATCCCCTTGAAGGTATCGCCGCGCTGATGGGGATCAAGGTAAAAAGCCTCACTGACCTGGAATGGGCCGCCATTCAGGGCAAGATGAGGAGCTCTCTGGGATACAAACTCGACAAGCTTGTCAAGGCGGGCGACGTAACACAGCGCTACGACAGCACGCTGAAAAGCCGCGTTGAGGAGTGGCCGGACAAGCTCCGGAACGAGTTGATGGCTGATGTCCAAGAAAGTCCTCCACATGAGGCCGACAGCGCCGGAGACAACGACAACCCCCCTCCTGTCCAGCAGGACCATCGTATCCTTCCGGAAAACCCTCGTGCTCAGCAGCAGCATCGTCTGCATCATCCACACGCCCCTCATGTTCAGCAGCAGCAAAACCCATTTGCCGTTCAGCATGAAGACCCTCGCTCCATTCAGCGAAACCCATTTGCTCTCGAGCAAACCCCATCTCAAGCTGCTCACCGGAGCCTTCCTGCCGTACAACCACAGGCCCAACACCATCTTCTCTTCGATCTGCAAAGTCATCCACGCCAACAAGCCTCCTTCATTAATCAAGACCTGCTACATCATCGGCTCGTTCCGGGATCACCACTTGCTGGGAGCCGTCCGCAAACATCCATCGTATCCGGTCCTGATAATGATGTCGACATGCATGACGTGGACATGCCCGACCGGGCCGCCACACCCAGTCCCAACATCGAAACGCGGCCATGGTCAAACGGTACATTATTGCATAGGCACATCAACCGGCACGACCACCAACATGACAGCCGACGAGAAAGCCAGCACGACATGCAGCCCCCCAGCATCCAACACAACAATCAACACAATGACCAACACAACTTACAGTCGCTCCAGGCCTTTCTCCAGTCACAGAGGCAGACGGAGGCACGTTCACCGACTCCGAATTCTCGGACCGCAAGTGTTCAGGTAGGATGGCCAAGACCCCAGCTGCCTCGCCGCTCGCAGTTTGCCCGTGGTTGCAACGCGCTGGAAACTCATCAGAGAAGACTCCTGGACCTCTCGGCCTTGCACATCTCGGCCTGCAGCGACATAGTGTCGTCGGCTGTCGGCTTCGATGACGTCGGACAGCGGGCCCGGCTCTATGCTGCAGTACTCCAGGGGCTGGTGGTACGTCGGCGTCCGGACGACGAGGTATGTTCTCGGGTCAAGTCTCCGCCGGGGGGCTCTCCGCGGCTTGCCGACATGTTGCGCCTCGTGCAGGGAGTGAGCGAAAAGTTGGAGGTTGCCAGGTGCCGCGCAAGGGATGCCGCAAGAGCACTGTCGCAAATCATGGAAGACGCTTCGCGTAGGAGCGGGCTCGGGCACAAAGGCGCGTTGGGCAGTGCGGGTTGGTGATGGTCGTTGAACCAGGAGGACGTGAGCGGATTATGGTGTCCTTGGTTTGCGCTTTTCCCAACCACCCCCCCGCCTTGGTGAGATGGCCGGCCTGTGGCTGCATGGTCTATCTAGTTTCTGATCTCTACTGACACCATGATTGCGATGACGGTGATGATTCTATTATGATAATGAAGAGTCAAGAATAATGACGATAAACGACGTTGGATTTAGATTTTTGTCGTGTTTATTTTGTTTGATGTTTAAGGTAATGCGATCTGGATTTCTATAAAAGACAGAAAGATAACTTCCTCTCCTTTAGACGAAGTGGTTATGCATCTTAATAGTTCTCTGTTTTATCTGTCTCTAGAAATTTGTCTTTAAATGGCTTTGTCACAGCAACTTTGAAAAGAGCCATAGTGCAAGCAAGATTCAAAACAAAATATGACTAGGGCGGTAGCAGCAAGACAGGCAGCTTGTACAAGCGCAACCGCTTCGTCCCCGTTTCCAGCATAGTTGGGTCTATTGCCACTGCGGCGAAGAGTGTGTGGCACATCTAACTGGGTTGGCCACTCTGCTATTGTCGGATCAGGGAAACATTTCAGCGGCTGGCGAGCATGCCGTCAAAAGAATGTCAGCAAGAGCCAATTTTGCAAGGCGTGGCTTCGCAGTAGAGGCTGGCAAATTGATTGTTAGGAAAAACTGGTGTATGTCTGTCTGCCATTAGGGGGTTCAATTCAAAATCACACAGATAGATCCCTTATCTTATGTAAGCCCATACGAGGCAGCCACCGGACGTCAAATTAGAGATGTGCATTAGGTAAGCGAAGGGAATCAGATTGCCAAAAGAGGGAAACAGTTTGCTAATGAGGGAAACGGATTGGTCCACTGTCCGCTCTACTTCCACACATCCGCTTCCATCCATCTTTTTCCAACAATCGATCAATCAATCACCACCTCAGCCGCAACACAACCACAATACCCCAAACTCTTGTTCTATCCGCAAGGTCCCATTGGGCGTGTACTACACCAGACCACCATGACAAGTTTTTCATGTGGTCGTTAAGCACACAACCTCGTTCGCCCTGCATGCCGACCGTTCATTACAATAACGACCTCCTGCGTCTGTATCCACCATTCACCAAGAGTGAAGAAAGAAGCCTTCCTGCGTCAACGACGACAGAAAGCAGTGCATCATTGAAACCTGCAAGCTTCTTGTCGTCGCAGCCGACGCCGCCGCCGCTGCTGACGCTAATACTAACGCCGACGCCGACTTGCGTCTATCCCTAACCCCTGAACCAGTTATGCCTGTCTGTTGTCATTGCACTCATCGATCCAGGCAGAAATTCTCGACGCCGTCGTCGTCAAAGCAGCCGAAGCCCAAGTCTCCATGTGCGAGACCTGGCCTCAGGTTCCTGCCCTTTCCCCTCAAGATCTCTCATAGCTCTTGTTTGTCGTGTACTGGCCCAAGTATAGATGGCAATGTAACCACGGCTTCGACGAGCTTGGCTGCCGCCTTCAGACTTGCTGCACCAACCTTGTTTCGTCTCCAACAACGAAACGTCACCCTAACAAACAATGGCATTGATTTGCACTATTTGTTCGGCATTGATTGAGTGACTCTGTAAGATCAACAGATTGGTTGTCTTGCAGTGTCGAACTCCTGTTCCTGTCTTAAGTAATGGCAAGCCATCAGGGTGCCTACCTCCACAGCGGTCATCACGTGGCCTGGCATTGAATTGCATCTAACCTGTGAAGTGAAGTGAAGCCAAGTCGCGTCTCTGATTTGCAGGTCGCGTCTCTTCCCGTTTCACACACAATTTCCAATCTCTCCTTCAACAACCCTTTCAAGGCCAAGTCAACGGGCATCCAAGCACGCACAGCACAAGGAATGCGGTGAAAATGGCGGAACCAGTGCGGCTCTTCTTTGCGTCTTCTCACTCCTGACTTGTCATCTGCTGACATTCATTCTCAAGGAACTCCCCTCCTTTCAGCCGAACACTGATGATGGCAATGATCAAGGCCACAGCGACGCTCGCGATGCCCACGACGCCCACGACATCCACGACACAAACTCTCACACCTATGGCTATCCCTGCGCCCGCGATCATATCGACCCGAGATTCCAACAGCAACCTGTTCATGATGCTGACACCGTCGTCGCTTGCATTGTTCGAGCTGCCAAAAGCATGCTCAGCTGCCCTGCCCCCCCCCCCCCCCCCCCCAGTCATTCAAGGACAAGTCGCACCTTTGTTCTGTACCACCCTCGATCCCTCGATCTCGTCCACAACGCGCTTCGCCTCAATGGCGTCGAGTCCATCCACAAGTTCCGAATCGAATACCACGCCGACCGTGGCCGACTGCGCATGAGCATGACCGACAGCCCTCTCCATTCGCGTCTAGCCATCCTGTTTTCCGATCTCGTCCACGCTGCCTCCAGGAACAAATTCGGACATCTCGACAACGTCTTGAGCCACGTCCTAACTCAGGGCGAGACCGGGCGCTTGGGTCGCCTGAGTCCCGAATGGGGCTGGACTGCGCTGCCACGCGACCCGATGCCACGCCTGGTCTTTGAGGTGGCATATTATCAAGACTTGAAAAGCGTCGCCGACAAGTGCGAAGAGTACATGACCGCTGGCGGCGGCATTGTATGCGCCGTCGTCGGCATCAAGATCTGCTATTCCAAAAGCAAGCCAGCTTCCCTTATCTCCATTCTCGAGTACCTCGATGATTGTTATGTCGGCCTCTAGGCGAAGCAAGACGATGACATCATTTGTGCCATGGACTGGACACCTCTCGCCGAGAAAGACGCCTTCTTGGAACTCTACCCATCCGACTTTGGTGACCAAGCAAGCACATGCACGAGACCCATCTGCCGGAAAAGGTACGTTCTCGGGCCAAGATGTTCGACCGAATGTCCACATCTCCGTGGCTGTGGACCCAAGCTAACGAGTTTTCTTCTTCTTTTTCTCTTGCAGCCACCGACGGGGCATGGCCCGCGATGCCAATGCCCATACCGAAGCCGAAGCGGAAGCGGTCATCCGCATCGACTTCAAACCCATCGTCGAGAATCTGCGTGAAGCAGTGCATCTGGCTATTGCTCACGAGAACACGCAGCCTGTCTTTCGCAAAAGACTCGAACCAGGCAAGCGCCAAGCTCGAACGTCATCGAAGCCGAAGCCCAACTCCAAGATCAGGATCAAAGCCTCCACCAACATGAATATAGTGGCTTAGAACAGGCTAAGAACCTGAAGTTTGACTCTAAACCACGTGTGCTTCCACGCGGCTACCAGCAACCTATATTCTCCAAGTGTTTCCCACAACTTTCCTGCAAACAACTGTCTGCCTATCACATCTTCTAACGTAAAATCAGTTGAATTAAGTAGTAAATTAAGCAGGTACTGTACAATCCGCAGAGACGAGATCCAGTGTGTTTAAACTTAAAAGACTAAAAACACACCCACCATCTAGTGACAGAAGCAGCGGCAGCAACGCCTGTAGAGCCACTGACTCCGTCATCCGTTTCCAGATGTTTAGCTTAGACGGGGAGGAAGAAAGGGTAGGAACCTCCCCATGTTGCAAAATGGCAATCAGTGATCGTTGATTCGATTCACAAAGTGACAGAATATCGATGCCGTGTAATGTACCTGACGGGTAAGAAGCCTTGGTCTGAATTGACCACAGTAAGGTGACCCTATCTGTGGCTGACAGGTGCCTGTCCTCAAGGATATCTGGTCAATGCATGATGAAGAGCCAGAATTTGCGTCATGTCTAGGTGCTCAGTTTAAAAACAGGGTTCAAACTCACTGCGACGATAGCTTCATGCCACCTTTTTCTTTTCTTCTTTAGCTGCTTACGAATGTTCTTTGCTCTCTATTAGCTTCCCGGTGTTGTCTAAAATAGGTCAACTGTCTTGCCACGACGCACAATATAAGTGACATGCTATCTCCCTGCAGGGTAAACTCTGCTTGCACCCCATTCGACCCCGTCTTAATTGCTGCTAGGCGAAAGTGGTTTGTGCGGTTGGGTAGGTGTCTTGTATAACACGGTTGCTAATCGTGATGCCCACTCATACTAAGAAAGTAAGGTAGTTACTCCATTTTGTTGTTTGCAAAGACATGCAATGCTCTGCACTGACGCTATTCAAAGCCTTACATTAAACAATATTCTAATGAATTGAAGTACTGCAATGGAACTTGCTAGAACTTGTGACAAGCATCCTCGATGCTCCAGTTCTAACCGCATGACCAACCTCATGCCATTAAACCTCATGTTACTGGCCTAGGAGCGAGCCTAAAGATAAGCAAGACCGGAAATGAAAAGACATAGGAAAGCCGCAGTCAGACGGATATAGAGAAAGCATGTGGAGCAAGTCACTTCAATTCTGTAGTGTAATAAGTATAAACTCTTCTATTGTTTCAGGATGCCTATACCCTGGCACTGTCTACGTATAAAGCACATCCCAGGGACGGAAAGCTGCCAGACGATCGTTGAGTAACTCACATTCGTCGTGCATCACGTCAGTCAGCTTGGCCAGCTCCAGCTGGACTATTGCCCGGCGGCCTTGTGCTTCGGCCAGTCTTGCGCATCTGGCTTTGAGCTCGTCAATCATGGATGTCTCAGCTCGGCGGAGTCTAGCCAGGCTCTGCAACGCCGAGTGACAGTTTGCGAGTTCTTCATGGATCTGATCCATGCCCGGTGTGCCAGACCCTGCGAGCTGGAGCCCCCCAAAGACGCCAATGACGTCCTCCAGCATCTCCCCCATGCGTTGCTGATGCGTGAGTCTTGCACCAAGCTGTGCCCGAGCGGTGGCCATGATATTCTGACGGAATTCTCGGTAACGTTCATCCCACGATATCAGCTCGGCCTCGGTCATGGTTGCCGGAGGTGCGGGCGGGAGTGGCGCGCCGTGGTTCGTCACGGCAAGGGGCTGTTCCGAGTCTTGTAGCACGATCTCCGTGACAGCCTTCCGTCCTGTACTGAAGGCAAGAAGAACACGGCGCCAGAGGGAGTATTCCACAGTTGCTGGGATATCTTGCCCGGCGATCACATACAGTCCGTTGACAATAACAGCGACGCCGCAATCAGTCGTGTTCGACTGTTGCGGGCACGAAATGCGGGAGGGGGTAGGAGGGTCGTCTGGGGCTGTTGATTCCGCAACGAGGGACAGAAGGCTTCGCAGTAAGCCCGCTAACTCGACTTCGTCCGTCGCGCTGGGCAGTGAGTCGTATATGTTGACTGACGTTGTCGATGCCGTTACCAAGACCCAATGCTTGCCCCGAGACGTGAGGTTCAAAGGATAGAGAATGGTCATGTCTCGTTGCGAGAGGAAATCGGCCCTCAGGCGTTGTGGAATGCCGTTGTTGGACACCAGTGGGTCTATACACATCATCGAGAGGGGACACAGCGCGCAAAATGTGCTAAGAACTTCCGAGATAACGGTTCCTTCAACGTACTGGCCGTCCTCCAGGCATTCGGCATTGAAGCCATGCCTCACTCTCAGATCAAACCTCCTTTTGGGGAGTGTTGCTACACACTGTCGTTTGGGAACATTTTCAAGGCTTTCGGATGCAGGCCGTCCCTCTCTTTTACCCAGCGTGGAATCCGAGACAGACTCAGCTGACATAGCCGTCTGCCACTTGGAGCCGCCAGAAGAGCCCCTTGAAATAGAAACAGCAGGAGGAAGCGGATGGTGAGGTGGGTCGACGGAGGAGGCCGTGTTAGTGGCGCAAGCCGGGATGGCAAGCGAAGGTGGCGGGACAGAGGAGGGCGAGGCAGCGGAAAAGGGTGCGTTGGCGGCGAGACCAGTGTTTTGGCGAGACAGCGATGCATTGCTGTTGATGTCTGGGTTGACGACCTGGACAGTTGACCTCGATGCGTCTGGAATGTCTTTTGTCACGAGGTCCTCGTCATAAGGTTCGATCGGTGCAGGAACGCTCAGCTTTTTTACTAGTGGACTATGTTGTGGGAACACACCGCCGTCGTCGGTGTTGTCAACGTCCTTGGTCGCGCTCGATCTTGCGCGGGAGAAACAGAAGCTGTCGTCTAGGGACCTGCGGACAATGGTGTCGCGCTGTATTCGACGTTCATATTCGATGGACTCTTCTTCAGCACCCGGATCGCTGTCTTGACTCTATTTCACGTCGCCAGTTAGAGAGAACAAACATACTTAAGGGTAGGTATTCTGGAACAAGAAATAGTAGATGGAATGACTCACGGAAGAAACATCGACACCATCTGGACCCCAATCACCGTCATCATCCTCGCCCCCAAAGGAGTTCTTGGTGTCGCCGTTGAAATTGGGGGAACCGTCGTCGCCACTCGCTCCACCCGAACCGTCTTCCTCTTCCCCCTCTTGTAAGCTGCCTTGCTGTGTTTCTCTGTCCTGGTCTTGTTGGCGGCCCTTGTTGCTGCAGTTCGGACGGTGGATAATGGCATTGCCTGACTGTTGCGAAAGACGCTTCCACACGGCATCAAGAGGTTTCTTTTGGTACGGGACATCGTGCAGATGTCCGCCGGGTTCCCACAGGCTGTCGAGTCTCTCGCCATGTGAGAGCGTCCACTCAATGATCTTGCGGAGGTTCAGCACTGTGTCGTATGAGATTGTGTCAACCGGGATACCGCGCGGCAGCCAAGAGCGGCGACCGCCGCAGAGTTTGTCGAGTTTGTCGTGGTACTGGGAGAGGTTGCCGGCACATCGCCGTCGGCTCTGGGCCGTAGTCATGTTGCGGAGCCGCCTCTTCTCGTGCGCGCCCAGGCCGTTTTCCACCATCTTGCGCGTCTGGCGGAGCTTGGAAGTGTCCGCGACGTAGGCGATGCGGACGTCGACGGCGGTTTGTGGCTTGAACTGGGCGAGGGACTTGTCGACTTCTTCGCGGAGCTCGGGAAGCGGAACGTTGCGGTCGATGAGAGCGAGGTCGGAGAGGAACAAGCTGTACTACTTGGAGCAGAGAATGCGCGTCAGCTGAATGAATGTAATAGAACAAGGACGGTAGGAGTTGGAAAATAGGCCTTGGGATGTGGGTGGATGGAATGGTGGATCGGTTACCAGCGCTGGTTCATGTGATGGAGATGCCTTGGGCGACCGCAGGCTTCCGACTCCGATCGCCGTCGTCTGGTGCCTTGCGACGGGCGCCGGGGGACAAATCGTCGATTGTGTGGAGGATTCTGGTGTTTCATCCATTTGGTGGCAGTTTGCACCCAAAAAGGGGTGCGTTGAATGGATGCGGCGGTCAAAGTTGGGTGTTGAGGATCGAGGAGAGATGTCGCAGGCAGGCGTAAAGTGAAAGTTCAACCCAGTCCAGTCGGGGAACCTTCGTATCGGGATAGAACGCACATCATATGCGTTGGCCAGCAAGTATTGCCAGACTAAGAGAGAATTGACTGCTGTTGCTTGTGATGAAGATGGCGCGGGGTGGAAGATAGCGTTCTTGAGCAAGAGCGCAACAGTCGCGTTACCTTCCGCTACTGGGCCGAACGAGATTATTAGTCTCGTTCAGTCTCGTTCCGCTATGACTAACGCTGGTCTGTGCTCTGTAAGTTTGCAAGGAATCAAGGATGGAGGCCTAGGTTGACCTGCGCACCGCCAGCTAATAATTTAAAACACGGCACGAGTCCCACTGATATGTCAGCAGCGATAAGATAACGCGAAGTTACCCCACCAACACCAGATGTTAGATCCAAGTCAACAAGTACCAAGTTAACAATCTTCTCCACCTCGGCATGATTGAATGACATGGGCGTTGTCGCCAGCTGCTTCCTCCTCCTCCTATCTTTATAGACATGGCTCGATTCTCGGATGACGATGTTGTTTCCTGGCTCCGTCAGATTCCGCCGCAACACTCCTCTCCATCCCGCAATCCGTCTTGCCAGCGATCTTCGCGGCACAAGAGACGAAGACTCGAGGGGCCCCCGTCTCCGCCGCCGTCGATATCGCCGTCCGGATCCGGGCAAAACCCGCTCTTCACTATTACGCCCCCTCTTCACGCGACTCAGCCGGCCTCGAGGTCGCCCTATTCCGCCATGTCGACACCGACCCCGAAACGAAAGCGAAAGGCCTTGCCGACAGCCAGAAGCGCGACGGCGGGCGATGACGAGGTCGACGACCTACAGACACCAAGGCCTTTCCGAATGCACCCCCCATCGCTGCCGCCCAGCGAGAGCGAGAGCTCCAACTCGGAGGCGACCTCTGCGTCCGGCAACTCATCGCCAACCAATGAACTCTCCAAGTTGGAGCTCGGCCAGTCGCGTATCACCACGCGTGTTCTCGATGCGCGCGCTCAGGGCATTCCCAAGGAGCTTGTCGCTCTGCTGAGTGACGTTAACAAGATCACAATGCATCGTGGATACATCCCGCAGTACCTCGAGGTAAATGCCCCCCGCCCCCCCTAATCACCTTCTCACCCCGAGCCAATCATGCTGACTTAGCCATATGACAGCCCGCCTTGTCCAGTCTCGACGACGACAACCCTTAAACAATGCTTGCGCACATGCAGTCCATCGTTGCCGCCAGTTGGGATGCACAGGAAACACTACAAGTAGAGAGTGCCTGGAACATAATGGTTCACTCGCAAGTCCTTACGGCTTCTCTTTTTGGCTCCTTTCCGAGGCCTGACCTGCTCTGCGCTGTTCCATGGTGAGTCTCCATCCCTGCACCCCTGCCCCCGCGTGTTTCGTTCTAGCAAAGTCTTTCCTAGCACGCATGCCAGAATCATGAAGTGGTACTTCCCGAGCGTCAATTCCAGCAGAATGGTAAACTTTGCCCTTGCTGTTAACCCTCGTCTAGACCCTGATCCGAGAGTGATGCCGGCCATCGACGCCCTGTGGTCTCGGCTGGTCTTCGGCGTGGTGAACCATACAAACTACGACGCCCTCCGCGAGCGCCCGGTCGCCGTTAGCATCGAGACCAAGCGACGCGGAGAGCAGCAGTCCAAGGCCGAGGTGCAGATGGGCGTGTGGCACGCGGCGCATTGGGCGTTCCTCGCCTCCCACGTCAAGGACCGGCTGGCGACCTTGTTCTTCCTTCCCGGCCTTCTCATTGTTGGCGACGAGTGGAAGCTCGTGGCCTCGTCCTACGTGAACGGGCAGACTGTGAGTGCTTCAAAACCAAGCCCCTCTACCGTGGGTATTCATTCGTTCCACGTCCCGACTGACCCGCGACCGACGACGACGCAGATCTTGTTTCTCGACCGGTCGATAGGCTCCACCAATAGCGAGCTCGGCACATTGCAGATCATGGCGGTCCTGCGACGCCTTCGGAGATGGGTCGAGGAGACATATTGGCCTTGGTACAAAAGGGAGATGCTGGGCCTTGACTGAGGGTGGTGAAGTGGTTTACGGTGTTCAAGGTGCCGCCAGTGTTGGATCTGTGAGCTTGCCGAGACGCATGATTCGTGCTCGTCTTCATCGCAGGCCAAGATCCAGGGCGGTACAGAGATGCTATTGCTAAAAAGCCCAAGTTGCAGATTTCCTCGTCGGGAACTTGTCACCACCGCCTTGGTTGCTGCGCAAACCCAACAACAGATGTTTCTCAGACAGGGGGAGGAAGGAGGATTTCCTTCCCACGCACGCCCTTCGCGGACAACGGCTTTCGCTTGCCCAATCACACCAGCCAAATTCCATAAACGGGCGACGACGAATAAGTACCGTAAGAAAGCTGCGGCAGAACGTCTGTCCGTAGTGTTGACTGCGGTTTGGGGGGGGCGGGGGTTCAAGGGTAAGGGGCTGGCGCTGGACGGCCCATCCGCGGCGGAGACAGCCAGAATCCTCGTAAGGGGAAGGCTGAATGGTGAGCGACTCGCCCATGAGACTGATCAAGTTGCTCGGAGAACCGGTGAGGCCTGCTGCTCCTCTTGCCCAGTCGTTGGCTGTGCCTGCAGCCGAGAACGAGGTTGTTGAAAGAAAGAGCATCCAGAATCCAGAGACGGCGAGACGGCGGGGTGCCTATCGTAGGGGGACGGACGGGTCTTGGGCTATGGGTCGGATGTCGGGAGAATTTACAGGAGGTGACGACGAGTTGGAGGCGACGACGATCTTTAAGGGTTGTTTGAAGGGTTGTTAGAGAGAGTGTTGTGGTGTTGTGGTGACAAAGACAAGCGAGAGGAAGAGCAAGTCGAAAAGCGGAGGGCGTTGGGGGGGGAGAGGCTTCACACAGCGTAACTCAACGGTGACCATCACGGGCCCTAAATGTGAGAGAGCAGCAGGCAGCGAGTCCCAGGCAGTCAGTTACTTAACAGGCCAACTACCTACAGCATCTGTTGTTAGGTACCTAGGTATGTACGCAACTGCACCAGGTTTCGGGGGTACCTCCTTCATCAGGTGTACATGCCTTTAAGACACGTACCTACCTTAAGCAGGAAGAAGGCTAGCGTGGCTTGGCCGTGCTACATTCGAGTTGCAGGTGCAGAGTCAGTCCTCCTGCTTCAAGAAACGCATCTCATTCTCATTCTCTGCACATTCACTTTCTCTTTGATCCTGCGCTTTCCAACCCAGCCTTTGCTTTGCCTCGCCTCACCTCTCCTTACTCTCCTTACGTACTATGCTACATCCCCATGCTCAAGCCTCAATCTTCAGCCACAGCCCACCAAATGCACCTCGTCCATCGCGTCGCCTCGCCCGAGACAACAAGACAAGACAGACAGACCGACACAGCCTTCGCCGCCGCGTCTCTTGGCCCTTACACGCTTACGCCCCCCATAACGTCCTCGCGCTTTCGTCAGTCGTTTCCGCTAGAATCCTTCCGCAAGTTCGTCGAGAGTCCCAAGTCCGCAACTCTTACGATCTAGTCCCATCCAGTCCAGTCCAGTTCAGTCCAGTCGTTTCCATCAACCCTCACCCACATCGCCCGTGCAGCGTCACAAGTGTCTACCATGGCATCTAAACCCTCGCGCAGCAAGAGGCGTCAGCCGGTTTCGCCTTCTTCACAGACCCCAGTATGCGCAGTGCAGCGTCATGTTGTTGCAGACTCACTTCCGCTGCGCCAATCTCCGCGTTTGACGTGTTGACTGCCCCTGACTTGTGTCTGCTGTTCTGAATCTTTGAAGGCTCCATGTTAGAAATGCGTTGGTATACACCTCAATGTGCGCCACCTGGTTTTATCAACGCTCGTTTTCAACGTAAGTAGTTGACCACCTTGCACCAGGCCTCTGATAGCAATGATTCGAGCCGCTGTTCAACTTCCATCGGTCCTAAAACTGGTGCCATGCTCTGAAACCGTGCTGCGCAATAATCGACGTTGGCGGTCCTCCTCCCACGCTTAAGCCTCCGGGTGAATTCACGGGACAAAGTCTCTTCCCCCAGATGCTCATCAACGCCGCTCATTTGGTTGCGTCTCGCCTGCCAGCGAATGCTGACACAGATGCCACGCGAACCACAGTCACAAACCTCAACTGCCTGGCCGGAGTTCTACTTTTATGTCTTTGGCCCCCCTTTTGGGACTCCGGCAACCTTCTGCGCGCGGGAATGACGGGTCATATATCGCCCGACTTCCTGTGCAAACACACGGCACAGAATTGGCATTCTCGAAAGCCAAATCGGTGTTCAATCCAACTTCCGTTTGGCACAAAATGACCAGGGTTGAAAGTTTTTAGTCCCTCTAGTTTTTCCCATTGGCGTGTCTGTTGGCGCTTTGTGTGCATCCTGGTGCAAAAATTGTTTGTGCGCCTGTTACACTTATACCTCTGCTGCTGGGCTGAACCGGCTCCTGCGCGACACGATGAAAGTACCCCAAGAGCAATCTCGTGCAGTCGGGACATAACATCGCAGTTGCTGGTGATATGTTTGCTCTATGCTTCGTTCTGGAATGTGGGTCTGATGGAGCGAAGTAGATTTCCTACAAAAAGACAAGACAGAACACAGCGGGAATGCACAGGCTATGCAGACACGTAACTACTCGCATTAGACCGTAGCCAAGGCCCTAGGCTGCGACAGATAATAAGACTCCATATTTTGCCCAGAATCGCCCCATACGGAACCAATGGCGGTTCAACAGGCTCAGTAAGCGGTCATATATGGCCAAGCGTCATGTTGTGTCTCTTGGTCAAATACGCAGACTCATTTGCATACATCATCAAGACCGCCGCCAATCAAACACAGCTCCTTGATCCCCGCCCGCGATGAATAAGAGGGTTTAATTGTTCAGTAGATACGTGATTTGAGTCGGATATCGTAGAGTACCGTGTAATGAGTTCAAAGTTGAGTTCACACGGCAAAAGGATGCCGCAGCCGCGGAAATTATCGTCTGCGTCCCACTCTTATCGGGGCCGGTCCGGTCCGGATCATACAAGCGGAAGGCGGAGTTACAGTCCGTGCATCGGCCCCACTGCGGCTGGACCAAAATGTGGCCGGGCAACTTTCTGTGGCTGGGAAATCACATGTCGCTGTGTCTTAGCCAAGGTACATCGGTTGATGAGCAGACAAACGATAAGAAAATGTGGCTACAGTGACGCGATAGAAGACACAGGACACACACTTGAGTCTGCATATTGCAGCGAGCCTGAATACTTGGGAGATTTGTGAGGCGCGCGGCGTATGCGAGACCTGTAGAGGGAGAGGTGGTCTCCCGTCAATGTATACTTCTGGCCTGGAGTTTCCTGCTGGTAGCTAGTGGTGGGAAAGGGTGCATGTGAGTGAGGTAGGTGGTGGGCGTGGATGCCGCCAGCTGTTGTGACTTGAGGTGGAACAGCTGCAGTGGGATAGTTACTCGTAAGCCTATATGGGTTGCTAGTCATTGCCTGCGCCGCTTTAGGCTTCACGAAAAGCGTGTAGCTATCCAACTGTGAATTGTTCGAGTGTGTTGTGGCGCCGCTTTTAGCTTCTGGTTCAAAAGTATTTCAGTCTCGCGCCAAGGAGTGTGCATCTTTCTAGGGAATTCCTACGATTTTCTAGACTCAGAGGGAGAAAGACAGATGTTACTAGAGAAAAGTAGGTTACAGACACTCATTTGTATGAGAAATGGAGGCAGAGTAGCCAGAGGCTGTGAGGCAGAATAACATCACCCTGAATGAAAGCTTTAGTATGCGCATCGCCAACGTCGCCCAGCCAGCCAATATAGTCTGGCATTTGGCCCCAATATCTTCGTTTTCAGCTCCCACTATAGCTCCGCTACACAGCATATCACCTTTGTGACCCCATTTACTGCTTGTAAGCGCCTGCGAAAATCGGCGTCGGAGAGTAAGTCTTGAGTGCATAGACCTTGGGCTTATTATTCTTTCGCAAGTCTTCTTCTTGATACCGACTCTGCGCGTTCCCCAGCTTCTGTATATAACCGCCAGGCTAGATCTTCAGTCAGCCGACAGGCGTTTTGAACTCCCCGTGAGCGAGAGGTTGCTGGCAATCCTGTCGGCGGTATCTCTGATGGGGCTGAATGAGGCAGATTCCACTAGGGAACCGGTAATTAGCGCGCATTCTCATGCCTGTCACGGTCGATTGGCTACTCGCCGTCTCAGCCGCACCCTCTTTTACTGTCTAGATTCTAAGACATTGAATGTTTCCAGTTAGCATCGAATTAAGGGGCGGCGGGAAGCAGGAAGTAGTGAGTC
Source organism: Colletotrichum destructivum (assembly GCF_034447905.1). NCBI lineage: Eukaryota > Fungi > Ascomycota > Sordariomycetes > Glomerellales > Glomerellaceae > Colletotrichum > Colletotrichum destructivum. The sequence continues at coordinate 384,646 of NC_085906.1, forward strand.
TCCTATTGGCATGCTGGGCAAATGATTTTAGCATCTTAAGCTAAGCTTGTATATTAATGGAAGCTTGCCTGCTGCCCTGGTCGCACGTTCCCCTCATTATACACTCCTTTGGTCTTGCTATTGCTACTTTCTAGGGCTTCCTGATTCCTTTTTCCCTCATAGGGGTTGTTCTTCTATCGTGTCAAGATTAATACCTGCCGCATAACCCTAAGCACTCGGGGACTAAACCTTTACACGAGAATGGGCCCCTCCGCGACAATGAAGAGCCTGCTCGCTCTCGCATCGGCGGCGCTCGCCGCTGCGCAAAACGCCACAACACAATCTCCCTGTGCGGTTGTCGCGTCCCAACTTGCAATCTCTCAGGCTGCGGAGATAGCAGCCATTGACGCGTTCAATTGCCTGAATTCTGTTCCCGTCGACACCCAAGGGAACTCCAAGCTCATCGATGAGCTCAAGCAACTGTGGCAATTTCATTCAGAAATTGTCTGGCTGAAGAACCCTGGGAGCGACTGGGAATATGGTCCTCTGGACATCATGGCCGAGTTGGACAAGATCAAGTCCAATCTGGAATCATACGAGAGCGAGTATGCTGTTCAGCTGGCGATCCAAAACCTTACAGTCCGCACTGGCAACTTCCACTTCAACTACTCGCCCGATATCCTCTCAGTCTTCAGCTTCCGAAGAAGGTTCGAAATTGCTTCTATCTCCTCCGACGGCAAAGCACTCCCCAAGCTCTACTTTAACGACGATGTCGCAGCCCTTGCTGATGGTGACGATGGCGTTTTCGACATTGAGTCGATCAATGGCATGAAACCCTACGATTTCCTCCAGGCCAACCTTTACTCACAGTACATCAATTCGGATGGTCGGATGAACAACATGTTTGCCAAAGGTGATACCAAACGCTCTGGTGCGTTTGTCTATCAAGACAAGTACGACGGCAACAGTACCGACGTTGTCTGGTCCAATTCCAAGCAGGAATCCTTCTCAAATTATGCAACCACTAGACTGAGTTTTGAGGGCGTCGATAATGGAGAGACTTTCTTCAAGACTTTCTGCACTGGGGCGATCACAGGCGCCAAGGTTAGTGCCTCGGACGACAAGGACAAAGAAGTCATTTCCCCTGGTATTCTCGGTCCTGTGCCTACCATTCCTACTGGCTCCAACTATCTAAGCTCCCGAACCAACAAACGTCAGAGCATCCCCTCTGGTGGTGCTTACGCAAACGCTGTCGCCGAGGCCAAGACCGGTACCGTCGCCGGTTACTTCTTGAAAGAGGGCGGTTTCAGTGATGTCGCGGTCCTCAAGATCATTTCCTTCAGCAACCCCGACTCGAGAAAGTTTGACGACGCTTTCTTCAGCAACGACTTCCAAGCCACGATCCAGTCTTTCCTCGAGCAGTGCATTGCCCAAAACAAGCAGAAGCTGATCATCGACCTCCGCGAGAACGGCGGAGGCGACACCAACCTTTTGATCGATGCTTTCATGCAGCTCTTTCCCGACATGGATCCATTCTCCGGACAGCGATACAGGGCTACGGATGCCTTCAATAAAATCGGAGATGTTGTCAACGAAGTTTACACCAATTCCGATCTAGCCACCAAGTTTCAAGCCACAGTTGGCCAAGGCATTGTGGACGGTTTTTTCTTCCGATACTGGGCCTGGTGGCACTTCCGTACTGCTGAGGGCAACAACTTTGATAGCTGGGATGAATTCAACGGACCTCACACCTTCAACAATGACAAATTCACCACCACCTTCCGTTACAATGTAAGTTCAAATCTCATATTGTTTAGGCTCTTTTTCGTGTGAAGCTAACGGAACTTTGACAGTACTCCAACGCGGACCGCGTCTCGGTTCTTCCCGATGGCTTCAACTTCGTCAATGGCTCACGACCAACTGCTTTCCAACCTTCCAATGTTGTCATGTTCACAGATGCACTCTGTGGTTCATCATGTGCCTCGTTCCACGAGGAGCTCAAGAATATTGCTGGTGTCAAGGCTGTCACTGTCGGTGGACGACCCGAGAACAAGCCCATCGAAACCGTTGCTGGTACTAAGGGCGGAGAAGTCATCCCTCTCTTCCAGTTTTCTAAATACGCCAAGGTCGCCCTACAATTCTCCTCTACTGCTGGCCTCAGTTCCGTCCAGAGCAACGATTCAACCCTCTCTGCGGTTGCCAATGTTCCTAATATTGCCATCCGTGTTGGCGACTCCTCATCTAGAGCTCAGTCCCAGGATCAGATTCGCAAGGGTGACGAGACTGCCACTCCTCTGCAATACATCTACGAAGCCGCCGACTGCCGTATCTTCTATACCGCAAAGTCCTTCGCTGATCCTGTCGAGGCCTGGAAGCAGGTCTGGTCCGCATACTCTGACAACAGCAAGTGTGTCGAGGGCTCCACCGGCGATAAGAGCAGTATCAGTGGTGGGTACAAGTTATACGGTTCTGCTGAGGTCAAACCTGAGGATGAGCCACCCGCTTATGTATCGACCTCCGGGGAGAATACTGCCAGGTCTACCCAGCTGGGATCGCTGGGCATAGCGTTTCTTGCTGTCGTATTTGCAATTCTAATCTAGATGATGTAATAAATATAGCTATAATAGTTGCGGCACTCTAGGTAAATAGAAGTAATAATGATAAAAGTTGTAAATCAATAAATAATATCATGAAGTTTGATACTTAGATTCTAATCTTTAATATTAATAGTATTGCAACTAACGAGTTGTATTTAGCATATTTACTAGATATTGTCTCTAGTAGTAGTGCCTATTAGTGCTTTAGTGTATAAAGGCGTAGAAGTCGGTCACAGCAGCGACCGTGGCCTTATGCAAGTACTCAACCTAGTCAAGCGTCGGCATCCTGTCTTCCTGTTGTGGTTTAGGATCCTAGCGACGTTGTCCGGTATCACCTCGGCTTTTTTAGGTTCTGGAGAAGGAGTTGTATAAAGTTGTACTTGCTGCCTGCATTTAAGGCGACTACGCAGGGAATATACCGCCCCGCATGAGCGACTCAGGTGACTTCAAACGAGTCTTCAGACAGTTTGCCTTGTGATTGGTTTATGCAACCAAGAGCGATTGCACTAGACTACATTTACACTACCCAGGCAGCAACTTAGCCATTGGTGATCTAATAGGCTCGCTTACAGCCAAATAGACCATGTATGCATGCTTACTCAACTCAACAGTCCGTTTATCAGGAACTAATAAAAACAAGGCATCCACTCCACTTTCAAAAACAGCGACTGTTACTGTTTGTGTTGATGAAACGTGTTCTGGATCGATAACTTACGCCATTGCAACGTTATGAGGCTCCTCAACTGTTCTACCCTCAAGATCGAGGAATTTTTCGGTTCCTCGATACCGAAGTCCTATGTCGTCCTCTCCCATCGATGGGAAGATGACGAAGTCACCTACCAAGATGTCATCCACAATGCCAAGACGTTGGCCCAGAAGCGCGGATGGGCCAAGATACGCGAAACTTGCCGCATCGCGCTTGAGCGCGGACACAACTACGCCTGGGTCGACACCTGTTGCATCGACAAGACGTCAAGCGCAGAACTCTCCGAGGCCATCAACTCCATGTTCAAGTGGTATGCCAACGCAGCAGTTTGCTACGTTTTCCTCTCGGATGTAGGAACCAACCAAGCCTTTGCGGAGTCTGTGTGGTTTACTCGCGGCTGGACATTGCAAGAGCTCATTGCTCCGAGGGAGCTTCTCTTTTTCGACAGAGACTGGGACCTGATTGGTACTGGAGCCCAACTTTGCGATGTCATCCATCGCCGAACCGGCATCAGCGAGAAGATTCTGCTCCATGGCTCTGCTCCGGGACCAAGCATCGGGGCACTCCTTTCAAGTATACCGGTAGCAGTCCGTATGTCTTGGGCAGCAACACGGGTCACGACTCGAGAGGAAGACAGCGCTTACAGTCTGCTTGGCATTTTCGGTGTCAACATGCCCATGTTGTATGGCGAGGGAAGCGGTGCCTTTATGCGTCTCCAGGAGGAAATCATCAAGGAGACGAATGATCTTACTCTTTTTGCGTGGATGGCCTCCCCCGGAGATTCAGGGGCGCAAGGTCTGCCAGAATATCGCGGTATCCTGGCCAGTTCGCCTCGAGAGTTTAAGAATTCGGGCAAATTGGAGTTGAGCCGGGATGCAAAGTACAATCCCGAAGTAGGCACACCTGGTTCTCGAGTTCTCTGTCATGGAGGTTGGCAGTGGTGTTGGTCAAAAAAAAAGCTGACAGACTTCCGAACAGTACACCATGACCAACAAAGGGTTGCGCATAGTCGCCGAAACAACAATGGCAGAAAAAAACACCCAACTTCTCGGCCTCGGAAGCCATGACTCCAGCGACGGCTCACGGAACGAAATCGGACTCTATCTCGAAGACCAAGGAGGCGGCGTCTTCCTCCGCGCCAAGCCGCACATACTCGTCAAGCTTGCGAAGAACTCCCCACAAACTTCGCACACGATGTATATTAAGAAACACATCGAGAGAGAAGCAGTCACCCAAATAGCCACGCGGATGAAGTTCGTCTCCCACGGTGCCATCCGGTTCCACGTCTTGTCTTCATCCATCGAGATCATATCCGCCTATCCCGCCCGGATGTGGAATCCGCAGAGGCTCATGTTCATCACGGATGGGGAAAGTAGCTTTACCGGGTACGTCTATCTTCGGTTGACGGCGAACGTAAGCTTGGATGGCGTGGTGGCCTGTGGATTTGATCCAGAGATGAAGATGTGGTTTTGTCCAGGTTGGAACGGGAGGGATGCGATTTACGAGGCTGCGATGAGTGGTGACATGAGAAGGATGCGAGAACTCGGTGTTCGGGGTACTCGGCGCTGGGTTACTGGAGAAAGATCGAGGAAGATCATCGGGCTTGAGGTTACTGCGGCGCCAGGGCAGCAAGGCTTTGATGTTTCTCTTAGACAGTCGAACTGTACGGTTATGTAGTCTTGGGGAACGGCGAGTCTTAAGTAGTGTGCCTGATGGCAATGGAATAAAGTAATGAGTGCACCGACTCTCCGGTTGTAGGGCCGGCGGTCTGCTGCGAAATTCCAGCCGATTCCGGCATCCTGAATAGTTTGGGTTATGGAGCGCGACACGAAGTGCGACATGTAGCAAGACAATAATGAATTAGTTGGGCATAATTACTGCAAGATGTATTGACTATGACTTCAACCCCCCCCCCCCCCCCCCCCCCCGCAAGCCTAGCCGTCCCTTATTTCCCTAGGAACTTTAGGTTTAAGAGCTTTTGTCTTGTTTAAGATTAATAAACTGTACACACAGGGGATTTAACTACGCATAAGTAGGGTTATCACAGTTAGTAATCGAGCTGATCCCCAGCCACTCCAGACAGCACAGGGCACGTTTAGACAATCCTAGCACAAAGATAATATAAACTTAAGAAGTCTCCCCTTGCGTCCCTATATAGTCTAGTTGCTCTTTATGATACAGAAAAAAAGCCCTTTAGTAACATAGATTTGCCCGAATATTACCATCCGTGCCATACACTTCACCAATCCCTAGTGTCCGGACTCTTAGACACGATGAAACCTACAGCATCTCTTTGCCACAACAGCCGTTTTGCTTGGCATCGTCGCTGCTGCATCGATATCAAGTCCTCAGACCGCCGACCAAACTACAGTAGAGACTCCGGCAGGTACCGTTATTAGCTCTGCAGTTAAGGGCGTTCAATACCATCGTGGGATTCCATATGCCTCCCCACCCATGGGGCCACTACGTCTCAAGCCGCTTACGCGGCTAAAATGTTTAGCAAGATTAAAGCAACTAGAATCAGTCCTTCATGTCCACAAATGACTTACATAGAGTTTCCGCCACTATTCGGCGAGGTGCTAACGAATCCTGTTGTGGAAAAGGCCTTGTTTCTAGGAGCGGCATTGGGTGGTGGAGGCCGAAGACTGCTTGACCATATCGGTCATGCGACCAGAGGGCATCACTCCCAATGCGCGCTTGCCCGTTTTGTTCTGGATCAATGGTGGTGCGTTCGAACTTCGCAGCTCGCAGCCATACAACGCTTCCGTCCTCATTCCCAGAGACGTAGCTCAAGGCAAACGGTTCATCCTCGTCTCCGTCAACTATCGCCTTGGCGGGTTCGGCTTTCTCGGAGGGAAGGAGCTACTTGCGGAGGGGTCTATAAGCCTCCGTCTCCTCGACCAGAGAGTGGCCTTAGAGTGGGTGGCTCAAAACATTGCAGGCTTCGGTGGTGACCCAGACGCGGTCACCATATGGTGCGAAAGCACCGGCGCATTTAGCGTCTTTGACCATCTTGCACTTTATGATGGCGACAATACCTATAACGGCCGCCTGTTGTTTCGAGTCGGCATTATGAATAGCAGCATCCTTGTTCAAGCCGGCTTGAAGCACGCAGACATTAGAGCTGCCCTATGTCTCGTCTCGCTTGATGATGGATCGTTTTCATTTGTCCAAAAGCTGCCGTCGTTATATTCTTAAAAGTTCTCAGTTAGCGCTGGCCCTTTAGAACTAGGCATGGAGCAGTCTGTCCCCTTAACCCCTACACTATAGAATAGGTGCTTAAGATGCTTGTAATTAGCTTTATAACAAAGTTGCACACTACTTAACTAAATAGGTGCTAGCATTCTCTAAAAAAGGATGAAAATATTTGCATATAGGCTTGGAGTAGCAAAGCTAAGAAAGAATAGCAAAGCTAAAAGAACGCTAAGAATGTGATAGATAATATAGTAGGGAGTTTTGCTTAACTAGTAAAGAGATTTTATAACTTAGGCAATACAAATATAAGGCTTACATATATAGACCTATATATAGGCTTATCTAAATCCTACTATACTCCTTTTATCTAACAACTTTCCTATTAATCTACGCACTCTATAACCCCTTTGCAGACGTTATAAACTTATTTAATCCCCATTCTCTTAATAACCGCTAGGTTTTATCTGACAATAAGAAGATAACACCCAGCAAGTACGTCGTTCAGTCGACGTCTAATCGCAAGATCAGTGCCTGGAGTAACAAGCCGGTAGCCGATTTGAACTTGGAACCAAGAAACCTGTTCTTTCGATGTTCAGTCATATAAGTACGTGCTAATAGCCTAGCCACGTTGGAGAACGCATGTTGTGAGACCAGCTAGGGATGTTTTGAAAATAAGGTGCGAAACTTTCGAGATGTTATACATGGTTTGCAACTCAATGTTGAGCCCCTTAACCTAAAGGCTTTCCTTGTAGTGTTGACTAGCCGAAGATGTTCTCGTCGTACATTGCGCGACCTTCAAAGATGTCTTGGCCCACAACACCCCCCTTCACGGATCCGATGGCTCGGGTAAAAATACCGCCGCCCAAGTTTTCGATCAGCAGATCGGTCGTCACGTTGGCCACCAACACTTGCCCGTCTTGGAGAGTAAAGCGAGCTGTGAGCCCGCCCACGTGTCCGAGCCCCGAAACCGGCGGATACGCCGCGTCCCCTCCCCACTGGTGCACCTGCAGGACCGAATCGACACAACTCAGGAGAACAGGCTTCCCATCCTTGGCGACGAAGGCATGGAGGCGCTCCGTGTTGGTGCGGTCGAGGATACCAAACCAGACGATCGAGTAGGGGCCGAACCGCGCGTGGCCCCAGTCCCAGGACCTGGCGTTGGTGTAGACTGGCGCGTCGCCCCAGTTCTTGTCGTGGTAGCCGATTCCGTTGCTGAAGCTGAGGGAGGTGCCGTTGATGTCTAGGTTGACTGTTGCCTCGGCGTCAGGGACGGCGTTCGACCAGGAGAGATGGGGGGAGAAGTTCCTGGTTTACGCTGGGGACGTTGAAGTCGCAGGGGTAACGCGCTGGCGCGCGCTCCAGACAAGCAGGTCAGCTTAGGAACACCAAGTGGGAAAAGTGCATATTCACTCACCGACTTCAGCACCACATTGCCCTTGGTGCCGATGCTAGCCATATCTAGGAGTATGTCATACTCGACGTTGACCTTTTGTAGGTCTGTCCCCCGAAAGCTGGCTCCCGTTTCGCCCCAGATACCGGCAATGCCTCCCGAACAGGTGTTGACGACCGCGTTACTCGTAGCCAAGGCCTCGCCGCTGAAGAGGGTTCCGTTCGGGAAAGATCCGGAGACTTGGACCGACAGGGGCTTATCGTGCCCGAGCTCGGCCGTGTTGAAGAAGGTGACGATGACTCCCGCAGTGTTGGAAGACGACGCGGCGCCAAAGTACCAGAAGTCAAACGAGGAGCGGGTCGCCGAGGATTGGATCTTGGGTCCATCGAGATTGCCGTCGACGGAAAGACTTTCGACAACCACGCCCCCATTATGGTAAGTCGGCGGGATTTCGAGAAGGCTTCCGTGCGCAAAGCGTGCGAGCACAGCCTAGGCTACGGCTGTCGGAAACAGGAACATGTTGCGAATGGAAAAGTAAGATATTTGTAAACCAAAGTGTCGAGAAGGGGAAGATTGTGCAAACGAGTGGCTTGCAGCTCAACTCAAACAAGAGGGCTGCTCGTGAGTTAAGAAACTAGACGTGAAGAGTTGGGATCTTGATACTACCAAAGCCTGAGAGCCATGGTATCTTTAAAACTTAAATAGATTTATGATCTCTCATTCATCAGGAGATATGAATTACGTAGCACTTAGAAATAATTTCGCTAAAACGGGCTGTGTTTACTGTAGAAGTCGATCAAGTAATACGACGACTGCGCGACCAATATCGCACCCAGTCCCGCCCGGCGCCACCAAGCCGACAATCCACAGTTACTATCCCAATACCGCCGGCAGATCCCATTATTAGTTAGTTGACGGCTGCTGCCATCATTAGGTAATACTGTATCGACTCCTAGTTATTACTGTGTATCCTTCTATACCTTAGATCTTATACAGTCTAGTCTAGCCTGTATTCTCCCTCTATACTAAGACTTTACTTTAGATAGGGAGTAATAGATCGTTCTTAATAAGAAGAGATATAAGTAAAAAATTTCTATATTTTACATCACTACAGTTTTAGCTACAGAGTGATATATGATTTATTACTATATCTACTATATAAAGGTTAAAGACCTACTAGTCTATATATAGACTAGTATAATATTCTAGGCCTACCCTTTATACTAAGGACTTCAGCCCTTTATACTAGATTAACATACTATACTATAAGTGTATCTTTTTATGTAAATATAAAATATCTATCTATATCTATCTATGCAGCATACAACCGTTCTGCCTATACCTACTCTTATCTATCTTATCTTATCCTTATTTAAGATATCCTATCTTATCTACATACTCTATTCCTAGTTTACATAGACTACCTATTTCTTAAATTGTTTAGAGAAACTTAGAAAAAGAAGATAATAGTTAGTTCTTATTAGTTAAAATAGTACAGCCTAGTTAACCTAATAAATTAGAGAAGGAAATTTTACTTTTTTAACTTACTATCATTTATTATTATGATCTATATGATATGTATGATAAATCTAGTAAGTGCTGTAACTGAAGGTATTGCAAGTGTTAAGGCAAATATTTGGCCATAGCCCCATTCGTCATCCGAAGCGTTGAGGTTTAGTTGCACTGACTTCTCAACGTCAACCACAAGAACAACTACCCAAGCCAATGCTAAGATCGTCTTTTGAAAGCGTGGAACACGTACAACCGCCTTCAAGTCTAAGAAAAAGCGTTTTCGTCGAAACCTGTATGGCCCGATTGAGCCGTAGTCACATGTACATACACCAGATGTCATGTACATACAGCGTCTGCGTTCAAATCCATCTCGAATCGAAGTATTATCATGGATCCAAATCATACAAGAAAGAAAAGAACGTACTAATGGATTTCGCGTTCGGTCCCTGTTATTTAAATTCCATTCCCAGGCTGAGTCTGTACGTTCTTCCACTGATGTTATCCAGTCGCGTTTCACTTCGTCAGATACCAAGGCAGGCAACGCTTTAACTAGATGTTCTAGCCCGTACACCCAGATATTCGTACGCAACTGCAGGAACACGAAGGTAATGTCAAGAAGTAGACGTATAGATCGATTCGACGGGCTAGTAACAGAGCTGACATGCCCTAGAAGACTGGTGCGAGTGCAGAGATTACACTGCGGCACGCTCCCTAGGCAAGGCATTTGTAGCGTGACCCACCACCGGGTGCCGAAATACATAACAGATCGAAGTTCCTGGGCTAGAAAGAGACCTGGTGATGAGGTTCTTATATGGTCGACAACTGCAAATGGGAGGAAGGTAACTGCTAGAAGTGATGATGCAAGTGTGCTGTGGTGGAGGCTAAGCTTGTTGCTTGATCCGAAGACTACAAGAGTGGTAACTGTAGCCAACGAGGTGATTACTAAGCCACTGAACTCTGAAGTCGATTTGTGGAGACTTGAAGAAATGCCGAGAAGTATAAGGTTGCAAACTGTCTGAACGTATGCTGCCAAACGGACCTACACAACTTTGTTAAGCTTTATACTAGTATTTTGTTATAGGTAAGTTTCCTACCCATTTTCGGAAAAAACTTACACCAATCCCTACAATGTCTGGGTCTGCTTGAAGTTTACATGCTTGGTAGCAGGGAGTAATAACAGGACATAAGTTGTTGTCAATAGCTGGCCAGCCTTTGCAGACATAAAGTGCCACAGCTACAACCAAAGCTAGAAGTGGAACAATAAAGACGCTTAGGTTCCAGGCAAAATTTAGGCGTTGGAGTCTGCGTTCATGTCGGCCATCCTCGTTGAAATCCGACCTAGTTTAAAAGTGAGTTCCAACGACGAGTCCGACAATACTATAATTAGTTACTTACTCCTGATAAAGCCACGCCGGCACAAAGAAAGGCAGTCTGAGGTAATGGTCTGAAGCCATTTATTGCTCTATGTCAAGGTTTGTGAAATAGTAGTTCTTGTGAGATCCTGAATGAGCGGTGTCGAACGGGATGCGATAGAGCAAGGGCGAACCTAGGAGCAGGGCAGCCTTAAAGAAGTGCAATAGAGACTGTGTAAAGAGGCTGCCTAAGAAGATAAGCAATTCTCATTCATTTTAATGTACACGTGGTTGCCTAGCTGCACTGCAGGCCTGTCTTAGCTTAGCACAAATAAGTGGTGTCCTGTGTGCTTGTATTTAGCTCAGATGAGGTGAGAATGGCTGGCGTCTATGTGACGTTTTGCCGACAGCTGGAGCTCGTCAGCCTCACAATACTCTCGCTTCATTAGGACCAATCAAAGAACAGGGCAGTGTGCACATGCAAGCGGTGATTCTTAGCTACATCTAAGCTTGACCTTTATAAGCCCTAACTAACGGCCTGAGTCATTAGCGAAAAAAACCTACTGCAGCCTAAAAGTAGGTGCGCAACGTTATCTTACATTACGCCACTTAAGCAGGCTGCACCTAAATCTTATCGCGTGATTATCCAGCTAGCAAAGTAGAAACATAGGAAGGCTAATGCAATAGGAGGCCTTGCAGGCAGTGCATGTGTAGCTGCTGACCAATGCAAGGGGTCTAGATATCGTCTTCTATTAATAGGTCGACAAATTTCTAGCCCAAATGTTGCAGCCAGTGTGGGGGCAACAATTGAGTTACAAAGAGAGGACTAGCGCTTAGATACAGTGTCCTCCAGGTATTGCATAATTTTGTCGTGCGCCTGCCTAACCCACCCATGCCTCAGCAAGTGAGCACACCAAGAACTCGCGAGGCACTTGGGTCAAGGGTTAGGGAAATGAGTAGGTTCAGGTACTGTGTTCTCAATGGCAACAATACGCACCAGTTCCGTCGACAAATCCTCAGGCCAATACTACACTTGCCACTTTTGTTTGGGACGGCAACTAACCTTTAGTCCTTTCTAGAGTAGCTGCTGCTGCTGCTCTTTCTGTACCGACTGTTCCACATACATACTGCATGCAAGCATGGTCCTAAGTAGGCTAAATGGCAGCTGGCCTTCGACAAGCAGATCTAAGCCCTACATTACGCACATGCTTAGGATCTCGTCAATCCTCTACAGAACGCTAATATACTTCCAGCCTAGTAGATTTGCAACATTAAGTCAAATAGTAGATACTAAGCTTAGTAAGTAGTATGTAGCAAATCTGCTGCAGCAAGCTAGTCTACTGCATAACCAAGTCTCCGACCAAGGCCTTGGACAAGCCCAACAAGACATACAAGACCAAGAAGCTCGAGGCCAGGGCGCTCCGCAACATCAAGTCGTACACGACCCCCAAGTACGTCGCGCCAGGCCAACGGGTCATAGGGCGAAAGTACAACGGCGAGAGGGCCAAGCAGGCTTGCTACAACTACAGTTCCATCATCGCCAGACGACGTGACCTGCAGTCCCTTACCTGCACGTCCGACAAAGCACTCAGAGCCCCACAGTCCATCGTCGGCGTGTGGAACGAGCAGCACCACACGTCCTGGAGCAGCGGCTGGCTGCAGGAAGCGAACCTTGAGAGCGAACGTGACGAGTATCCCGGCGCGTCCGTCTGGCAGGCTCGCGATGACAGCGTCTGGATCCGTATCATTCCGTCAACTGATAACAGCAGGGCGGCCTGGCTCTTTGGCGGCTGACCAGATCACGAGCAAGAGAACCTCGTCGCCGAGAGGTCCATCGACACCAGCGTTGAAGGATGCCGAACCTACGACGTGTGGCAGAGAACTTTGTAGAAGATGGAAACCGTTCTCAATATCCAATTCACAAAGACAGGTAACATGCCGCCAGACTTTGGTATCACCGCGCACCCCTGCTGGCCCAAGACGCTGTTTGACGACCCCAGCTTCGCGCTCCTTAAGGACGACCCCTGGTATAAACAGGGCAACAACAGAGACAACTTCATCCAGTACTACAAGAAAGAGCCCGACACGCAGTCCACCAACAGCAAAGGTCAATCAGTACAGCTGGAGCTATACCAAGCCGAGGGGAACCGGCAACAATAACAGCAACAACAACAACCCGCCATCGGATGATGGCAGCGATACCAATATGCCGGACCCATCTAACGATAAGGACGACGACCCGAGTTTCCCCGGCCGCCGCGCGCTAGACGAGCTCGACAACGGCAACAGGTCTCCCGGCGACCTCGTCATCCTCAAGGGGAACTCCACACGCCGGTCTACTTCTAAGGAGCTTTTCGAGGACCTCGGCCTGCTGCGTTGCAAGGATCAGCACTGCCAGAGGGGGATAGAAGAGCTGGGGTACGCATCGCTCCCGGTCGTTCGGGAAACAGCGACGTTACCAGCCATGGCGGAAGCTGTCGCTACTGCATCCATCACTAACAGTTGTCCGGAGATAACCATAGAGATACCCGCGTCATTGAGCCCCGCTTTAGAGATTGCCGCCAAGGTCTCAGACGCTGCAAGATCTATCATTACGCATGCTCCTAGACATAACCCTACAATGTAGGTCTTTTAAGTATAGTTAGATATGTTTTATAGCATCTAAGTCCCTTTTGTAACTTTTAAGTTAAGGTGTCACTTAATTAACATGCTACATTACACTATAGATAGCAAAGACTTTAAAATAGTTGTGTAATAAAACCAAGGGATCTACCTCCTGCTTCTTTCCTAGTGTACCAGTAGTTTTCCTCCTCACTACTAAAGATACTTCTAGCTATTAGCTGTTAAAATATCCCTCTAATTTCTAGTTGCCGCCTTCATTGCTTGTTATACCTCCTGTTGCTAGTAACTAATCCTTTTGCTATTTATCCTACTTATCCCTAGCTGCCCCTCTATTTACTAACCCCCCTCTTAATTCTAGCTATTATTTATGTATTTATTAAATCCATCGTTGCAAAAGAAAATAAAAACAACCAAAGAAAGGGAAGGAACGCAGGCATCATCTAAGGCCTAAAGCCTCTTCCCACCCCAGCATCCTAGCATCCCTGTAGCTGCAGCTAAGCCGAGCTCACCCTAGTCAGAATAACTGCAATCTAGATGCAATAGGAAATAAGCCCCCAAGATCACCTAGCTAATAACATAGTGCGCTAAGTCTCAAGAATCAATCTAGTCTCTAGCGCCTGCAGGGGGATCTAGTAGCATTTAAGAACCCGGCAACTATCATCATCCTCTAAGTTGTGCCAGGCGTCAACATTGACAGCAAAAGACCAAATTCAGGTTGTGGCCATGTCAACCAAAGATTCCATCTCGCAGGGACAGAGTCCAGGTCTAACGTACAACCAGGATGCTATCATCAGAAGCATCAAGCCATACTATAAATTACTTTCCAAGATAGTCTCAATCAGGCCTGCGCATATCGCTTACCCCCCAGAAGGAGGTTGGGGCGACAACATTATCCCTCTCAAGATGTTGCAACGCCTTAGCTTCAACAATACAATAATTAACCTAGTCTAGCGTCTGCTGTATGTCACCAGCCGCAGGCCTGTGTTCCCGTCAACCCAGACGATCAACTATTTTCAGAATGTTTTCAGTAAGCCTAACAAAGATTACCAACTTAAGGATCCTAATCTTATTAGACTCTAGCTGTTGCTAGAGGAAAGAATCCCTTAAGGCATAGTCCTACTATCCAAACCGTTAGGAGGAGACAGGCTTAGGATGTAGTAGTTGCTTAATACTAATACAGGTAGGCTTAAGAACCAAGCTATACAGTCAAGGCTAGAATTTCTGCCTTGTCTAATAAGTACATATTGCAGGCAAGCTCACTGCTCATGACGCATACATCTCAAGACCGTTAGATAAGATTCTAGACAGTAAGCAATAGCGCACAGCAAAGCCTATACCCGCCGTTGCATATTTCAATAGGTTATGCAAGGACATAGTCTTGCTTAAAACGTTCCCTATGCTAGGTGACTCTAACAGGAGTGAATAGCAGGTTTAGCAGCCAAAGTAGATAGGTGCTCATTAGAAATAGCTAGATGTACGTATATGCACAATAGATACTCTGTAACAGATCTGTAGAGTACACCCTACATACTAAGTTAGCGTATAGGAAGCCCAAGACATCTACTGCAAGTGCCGTTAGCTAAATTTACTAAGATTTTAGCGTTAGAAATGCCAGAAACTCCTGGTTAAGATGCAAGACAGGCTCACAGCCAAGGACACCAAGGAACAAGAGAGGAGAAGCGCAGTTCCTTTAGAGACTTAAACATAAACCATGTATTATACCTCTAGCTAGGCCAGTATCTAATATTTTTAGCAGGTCTTAGACTAACGTACCATGTTACATTAGCCTAAAACTGCTGATTTTTAACAAGTGCTTAGAGGGAAGCTTAGGAACTGTAAGTCCCAGTTGTCATTATAACCTGTATAAATCGTTCTCTATAAAGCTTCTAGTTAAAGTCTTTTGCTTAACATTAACTACAGTCTCTAGGCAAAGAGATAGAGACGCGCAGGTATCATTAAACTTAATGTTTTTAAATTAAATCTTAGAGAAGAGTGTTACAACAAACTTATAGAGATGTATGCCTTCACTATGTCATCACTGGCTTCTTCCTTAACAGAAAAAAAAAACCCCTCTTGTTCTCCTTTACCTCTCCCCCTTCTTTGCTAGGTATTGCAAACACACCATCATTTTAAGGTAACTTCTTCTTCCACCCGTCTTCACCACCTCGCAACGTGCTTAATACTTTCCATATCCAGTAGTCAAACAGAAGATTACGTTACCTCATATATTCATCTCTTTATTATAGACAAGCCTTAGAAGGAAATAACAGACATAGAGGTTGCGCTGCCCACCAACCAAAGCCAGGACAACAGTACTATCCCTGCCAACACACGTCTCAATATCCTTAAGAGAACCATTCCTAGCAAGGGTGCCACTATCCTTAAGGTAGTAGCCTAGCTCCAACGCCTCTTCTTATACTGCAGCCTCGCCATTAATAAGTCAGCCCCCTTCTACTGTCCCTAGGATAGCACCAAGCTCCACCACATCGTCAAATAGAAGCCTAAAGACGTTTGGAAGTTTCTCCTGAACCACAGTCTTAACACCTTCACCATTAAAGGAATCCTCCACCTAATAGACATTTGTATTAAGGTACGCCCAGGTCTAGTATTAACGTAGCCTGTAATTCTGCGCGCGCTCCTAGTTGCTAACTCTGCTGCTTCTGCTACTGCTAGGACTACGCCGCCCGCAAGCGGTCTGCCCTTAAGAACAGCCACCTGTAGGCCCTGCTGGATCCAACCCAGTCGTTTTCCCCAGCCACTGCGCCCGAGTCAAGCAAGTCTTCTTCCGCAGCTTAGAATATTGTCAGCCTCTGCATCATCTGCAACATCATCGCCATTACAACTTTCTATTTAGTCTACATAAATAGTCGCAAATCCTAGTGCTTACTAACCTAGGCAGTTAAGTAAGGGTTAGTTTAGCATGTAGCTAAATAATTGCAACATAAATCACTTAGAGGAGTCTCTTAGATATACCCTTAGTTGCAGACGCCATAGGGGCATAGACCTAAACAGAGAGTTTCTTGCAGATATCTAGAAGGATTAGAGAGTAGGTTTTGCCTAAGGGCTAAAAACTAGAAGTACACAACTAAGACAAGCATATTGGAACTCGCTTTAATGCATTATAGTGTAGTTCTTCTTATAAAATATTCACACAAGGGCATATTTATCTAAGGCCTTAGACATACAAGCAACGTTTCAGCTAACGTAAAAATTGCAAGTACGGCTCCCTTATCCTTGTAGCCAGCCTCAACAAGATAGAATATTGTTACTTAAGTACATTTAATACTAATGTTAGTAACATTTGCAACGCCTCTAAACTATTCCCCCTTTGTATTGCTATAACAATAAAACAGAATAGGAAAAATAAATAACTAGCTAGTACAAAAGCCATCTAGTATTACATTAGCACAAAAGATGTTAATAGTGTCCTCTACTTAGCCTAATAGCCTCAATAGCACCTTTTAAGGCAGAGAAGAATCGTTAAGGTTATACGCAGGGTAGACACATCAAAAGGCAAAAACCTTACCCCTACAACCTTATACTGTGTAGTATAGTCTACAGACAGCCTTACCTATAGCTAGCAGAGCAATGCACCGCTAGGCAAAGATAAGGGTCGTCTTTATTAGCTAAGTCTGCAGACATAATAGCCACTATGCTGTTTTAAGGTGCTAGTAATGTACTAGGGTCCGCAGCATCCGCCCTACCTCTTAAGACCACTGCAGCTTATGCTTCACTAAGCAACTGTTGCATAGGGGCCCTAGCAGGAATTTGCGTTAAGTCTACTCTCAATCAACCTTAACCTAGACCTCAACCTCAGCAGAAATAGTAGCATGCCTACTGCACCAAATACCTGTCTCTATCACCCCTAGCCACAACCAGCATAGCAGCAGCACAATACTCTCAGCAGTCAGCTTAGCAGCTAGTCTACAGCAGTATTGTTAATCTAACAGTAGTAGTATCCTATTAAACACAGACTTACCCTATTTTCTCTAAGGGCAGGATAACACTAACAGACTCTATTGCTTTAACAACATACAAAAAGTCAACAATTAACAATTTAGAAATCACTTGTTCTTAAGTTCAAATAAGAACAATAAGAAGTAGGACAATAATAATATTGTTTTACGCCAGGACATCCTTTATTCAACAAAGGGCATCCACCTACCCCAATTAGTCTAGTTTCACAAAGTAGTCTAGTTGGTAGAAATAGAGCTGCAGGGTATAGAAAACCTTCTCTATTAGACTAGAGGTTGAAATTTGTTATTGCAATGCCTCTAGTCAGTTAAAGCCTCTAAGGGGTAGAGTTAGTAGGGGCCCCTAAGGGTATTACTAGTAGAAGGTTTTTACTAAGGTTACTACTATAATAAAAGCAACCTTTATTAAAGCTTAGCTAGGTAAGGTAGAGCTAGAAGCTTTAGATATTAGAAGGGGGGTAGGGGGGAAAGTAAGTTAACAACGTACAGCCTAAGGTTTAATACTAGTACCTACCTAAGTAAGCCCTATTAGAGCTTAGCTGCAGCTCTAGGTCTGTATGCAAAGACTAAGGGTACAACTCACTAAAGGGGGTGCTTGCTGCTAGATTCAAAATTCTACTCTTTAAAGAAAAGGGGATAATACTAGAGGTACACCCCTACGCCATGCTTGTCTGCTGTTAATACCTAATAGAATCTATACTAGGGGATAGGGCATAGCTAGTGTATAAGGTCTTAACTTAGCATAATAGAAACAGATTAAATTTTTTCCCACACAAGGGTCTTTTAATACTTCTTATCGCAAAGTCTCTTTAGGCTTTTTCTATATGCATGCAAGAAGTATAAAATAAAGAGTCTTACGTAGGTTTTACCTGCTCGTTAGGGAGACTCTAGGGAAGTGCAGCTACAGACTGCACTCAACTAAGCAACAGTAATGTCTCACTACTAACTTACGCAAGTACCCTACTTGCTGTACAGACGCATCGCCAGTCTAATCTAATAAGGGTAGGGCTAGTTAGCCTAGCCTTAAGTATTACCTAGCCTATGCATACAGACAAAACTTATTATATCCTACAATACTTTCATTAATGTTTTAGAAATGCACTTAATATTACCAATCTTGCAGCCCCTCCTTCGCTACTTTAAATTAGTGTAGCAATTTAATAGCTAGTCTATTGCTATTATTTTAGACAGGGCTATATATATAATAGCCCAATAGGTCCCAAGAATAACAGCAACAGCTCTATTTTTCTAACAGACTCGCGCAACCTATTTTTACTTACATCCTACCTCAGCATTCAATTTTGATACTAGACATTACACCTCTAGCTATACAGCTTCTTAACTCCTTATATCCTTAGGATACTGCGCCATCCCTCTTACTACAGAAATGCATATCTCACTATATAAAATGCTTTACCTATCAGCTGTTACTCTAATTATCTAGTGCCCTTATCTAGCAGTTGCATATAGAACTAATAGGGTAAGTAGTATTTCCTCTATATGTTATATACATCTAATTGTTAACTTATCTCTAGGAATGTAAATTAACTTTACGTCCCTTTATATACTGCGTGCTTTACCCTAGCAGTATTAGCTTTTGTAGGGATGCAGCAGAATGTAAACATTCACCTAGCTGTTAGTGCAACTAGTAGAGAGTGTAAGTCTAAGCTTAAGCTACTGTAACTTAAATTAGGAGTTGTACTAGGTTGACAATACAAGATAAAGATTAAGTAGATACTGCGCAGTAACTAGATTAAGTATTAGGCCTCCAGAATTTAAAGAATGCTCACTCCTTAGATTTTTTTATAGCTATTTTTATGTTTACAACTAAATATGTCTTCTTTTCATTACTCAAAACAAGAAGGGAATAGAGACAGTTACATTTTAACAAACTACTGCTTGTAATCCTATTACTGCCCTCAACCTCCTAGGAAGTTAATGTCTAATAACACGCAAATGCCAATCGTTAGATCCTCATCGTGCAGTAATCACTTAAAACGCAAAGTCAGCGCTTTGCTATTAATATCCTAAACTAATCCTTTCTTATTTCTATTGTTTGCAATGCTAGGGTTTCTTTCTAATTGCAGATAGCGTTATTACCATTATCATCAGCAACAGAGTATTTAAGAATACTATCTACAAGCTAACCCTTATTAAGGCCTCTGCTGCCTCTACGCTATCAACAAGCAGATTAGCACCAGCTAGTATCCCTACTGCTTTAATAACTGCAAGAGTCTTATCTTCTCTTCCCCTAGCCCCTATAGGATTTCTTTATTATTACGTTTAGAGTCTACACTAGCAGTGTGTATCCTTTTAAATCCCATCTTTTTTTGTCATTTAAGGGACATCCCCTATCCCTATTAGTGAATAAATCGCAGAGCCGTTGACATGCAGGATGTAGAGGCACCCAGCCTAATTGTATTATGCTAGACCTAGCCTACTAGGGCAGCTGCGTCTACGTCGGCGCTATTACCTACACTAGTGCCATCCAGCGCAACGGCTTCATTAGGTGCAACCAGTTAAAATCGACTTCCAGCTCATCTAGCTCATCCAGCTCATCTAACGGCAGGTCTGCAGCCTCAAGCCATGCAAGCTTAGGCCTACTTAGCGCCGTCGTATATATCCTACCACTGCTAGTTTTTAGCGGCTAGATAGCTAACAGTTAGTAAAGTTGCAGTTACCAACGATATATTAGAAGAACAGTCGCCAAGTCTAGCTCACCTACTTCCAGCATAGTTTTAATCTCTAGCAAGTAGCTTAATAAGGGTTAAACAATAAATAACATTAGGTTTACGCTTCATTATGTTATACAAACGCTCTATATAAACATAAGAATGTAATTAGTAGGGAGAAGAGTTATTCTAGCGTCCTATATAGTCTTCCTACCCCAGCTAAGTCGTACACCCCCCACAAGCTTCTTTCTTAACCCAGCCCAATGTAACTAGAAAAGGCGACTCTATAATTCCAAGAGTGCAAAACTTAGAAACTAAAGTTAAGTCAGTTAGCTTGCTTGCTTCCTACAGCAAAAGATTTAAAAGCAGAGGCTATTGCCAAACCAGGATTAAATTATCAACCATGCAAGGATGCAGCTGCCCCTATTATCAAGCCCATCTAGTTAACATCCCTTTTGCAGCACTGCTGTCTCCCCCTATATACCTTAAAATTATATCTACCTTCTATCTTACACCTCAGCCTAATATCTTATCTACTTCAGCTAACCTCTGCAATTATATCCCTAAGGCTGGCTTTTAAACGTAAGTAGCTATTGCTAACTTTAGTAAGGTTTGCAAACTTACTATACTATCTGCAACGCTATAAATTGCAACTTTTGCTAAGGCACTATCCTTAAGTCTAGAAGGACTTAAGACTACTACTACCAAGATCTAACTAAGTTTAAGGCATTAGTAAAGTTAAAATGTGTCTTTTGCATAAGGCCTACTAAGAAACTTAGTACAATACAGGTGTGTTTAACTACAAAAGGTAGACAAAGTCGCTGTATTACTAAAACATACGCTAGGCTCCCTAGATTAGAGAGATAAAGAGCATTTAGATCTAAGCGCCATCCCTAGCAAAGACAAGATCAGCGCAGGGACAAGTAAGAAGCCGTTGCAAGCGCAGATAAGACACAGGATAGACGACTGTATCAACAACCACCTAAAATGCATTAGAAGCCACAGAAGCTAGGACTTTATACCTATCTGCATCATTAACGTCAGGCCTAAAGACAGCTCATGGCCCGCACAGCGACCCCGTAGTAAGATATATCTAGGACGTCGCAAAGGCTAGAAGGTCAGTTTAAGCCGCAGGCTCGCTTCTAGAGGGCCTATCTTAGCTAGCAACTGCATCCAGCCTATTTCCTGCGCTAGACTCTATATGTCAAGCCGCTTATATATTCTATCAAGAGGCAAGTCGGATTTTCTACTAATTACTAATACCGCTTCACAGTCACTATCACTATCCGCCTTCTACCGCTACCACTACCAACCCTTAAGAAGACCAATAGCATTATATATACATAGCTTAATTATATTCCATAGTCTATTAATATAGCCGTCTATTAAAAAAGAACAAAGAGGATGAAGTGTTGCTTGTAGCCTTTCGTCTAGAAGCCAGGCTCCTATTTAAATAGTATAATAAGCGACAACTTCTTTCAATTGCTTATAAACCAACCACAACTAGCCCAAGATACACATCACCATAGCTGTATAAATGGACAGTGACGACGATGATTCTCAGACGTCACTTCTCTCAGCAAGTGCAAATGAAAGTTTAGGCACCATTTGCATGCTGTTGGAGAATAGGCTAGATACAGAAAGCAAGAATAAGAAGGGTCGCACTGCACTCTCGTAGGCTGCTGCCAAACACTCTAAAAGCTCAATTAGATAGCCGTGTGCTCGTCGTGAAGCCCAAAGCGACATAGACACCATACCCACCCTATGGCCCCAAGAGAAACTATAGCTAACTTACTATCAAGAGCACGCCCTAAGAAAGGCTGTAAAACAATGTAAAAATGCAATAAATTATTAAATACGTAAATTCAGTCTTGATAATCTAAAAATAGCCTTAATTTAGGATGGTGGAAATAAGAAAGTGTGTGTGACTGTACGCAAACTCTACCCATTCTTCACATCCACCGGAATCAGTTCGCTCTTCCTGGCAATATTCTCCGCGAGTACCGTGATCGGGATGCCGGCCATGACATCGAAGACGTTGATCTTGCTCTTGAGCTCCTTGAGGGCCCAGTTGACGATTTCGATTGCCACAAGCGAATCGACGCCGTAGGTGTGCAAGAATCGGCCCGGGTCAACCTCTTGAGGGTCGACTTGCTGCATCTTGGCCACACGCAAGACCAGGGCCTGGGTAATTACCTCGGAGGCACCCTCTAGGTTCGCGACTTGGGAAAGAAGCGTCTGGAT
The DNA here is from genome assembly GCF_034447905.1 of Colletotrichum destructivum. Lineage (NCBI taxonomy): Eukaryota > Fungi > Ascomycota > Sordariomycetes > Glomerellales > Glomerellaceae > Colletotrichum > Colletotrichum destructivum. The sequence continues at coordinate 406,889 of NC_085906.1, forward strand.
GGAGGCTTGCACGTCCGCCGCGTCATCGGCAGCGCCTTTCAGGTGGCCTCTGAGCCGGTTGAGGTCCATCTTGGCCATGATGGCGAACTTGGCATCGTCCTCGAGATAGAAGGGCGTCGGGATGCCGGCGACGACGGCCGAGGCACCAGTCGCAATTCCCAAGATCAATTGGTGGTCAGGACCATGACGGTGCGTGGCGGGCTCCAGGTTCATGTCCCGGCGGATGGCCAACTTCATGAGGTGGTGGAACTCGGCCTCTCCGATTCCGTACGGAACCTCCCAGTCCTTGAGCGAGTCGAGCATACCCGTCTCGGCCAGGACGCCGATGCCGCGCATGATGGGGACGTCAATGGTAAGGCCGGACTTCAAGCCCAGTTTCTGGCGACGATGGTGCGCCAAGGCGTCCTGGAAGCAGTTGCCGGCCGCGTAGTTGGCCTGTCCCCGGTTGCCGAAGACGCCGGCAAAGGACGACAGAGAGATGAAGAAGTCGAGCTCGGGCATGGCGGCCGAGAGATTTTCTGTTCCCTGGATCTTGGGCAACGTCGACTCGACCCAGTCACGATACGTCATGTTGGACCACAGCACGTCCCGCAACACCATGGCGCATTGGATGACGCCCCTGACCTTCCCCTGCAGCTCGGCCTCGGCTCTGGCAATGGAAGCGTCCACAGCGCGGCGGTCAGAAATGTCGCAGGCGTACGCAGCAGCTCTTGGCTGAGCAGCAGAGGTCTCGAGATCAGAGAGGAGCTGACGCGCAGATGGGGCTGCGGCGCCGGAGCGGGATAGAAAAAGGAGCTTGCGAGCGCCGAGCTGGTCAACCAGAAAGGTGGAAAGGGAGCGGCCGAGGCCGCCGAGACCGCCGGACAGGACGTAGATGGCGTCTGGATCGAGGGCGAGCTGCAACGACGAGGAGGAGGCTGAAGAGTCGTTGAGGGATTTTGGGATGAGCTTGGCGGAGACGACGTCGTCTTCCGAGTAAGTGAGCACGGCAGAGGTGGTTTGAGGACTGCTTCCCACGTGGTTGAAGGCTGCTGTGATGCCGGTGCTGCTGACCCCGAAGCATGGCACCGGTGCTGGATCACGAGCAGCGGTAGCGATATTGAGGTACCGGAAGGCCGACTGGAGGATCTCGGCCAGCACATCGGGCCGGGTACGTAGGATGGAAGTGATATTGACGGTGGAGAAGGTGGTGTTTGGATTGGTGCTTGCGGTGACGGCGGAGGATCTGCCGTCAGTGTCACCAGCACCGCAAGTGACGAAGCGTCCAAAGAAAGCCAAGCAGCCGAGGATCTGACGCAAGGGCTCGCCGGACAGCGTGGCGGAGCAGTCGATGGCGGCATCGACACCGCGCTGCGCAGGAGTGAGCTGCCTGATGGCCTTGGCCAGGCTGAAGACACTGGTTGAGAGTGGCACGATGTTGGACGGCTCGATGCCGAACGAGTCGGCCAGGATGCTTGCTTGCGAAGGAGACTCGGCCGTGGCCAAGACGACCAGGCCTAGGTGCCGTGCCAGATGTATGACTTGTTGACCGACGGGGCTGAGAGGGTCGTGGACAAGGATGACGGCTTTCCTGTCTCCGGCCGAGGTGATGGCAGGTCTGGCAAGGTGGACGACGGCGTACCATGCGGTGGCGAGTGAGAGCGGGAGGCTGGCGGCCTTTTCGAAAGACATGTCATCCGGTATGGCTGCAACGCGGTCGACGCTGGCTCTTAGCAGCGTGCTGTGAGCACCGGTTGCCACGGCCACGACCCTGTCGCCGGGTTTGAACTTGCTTGCCTGTCGTCGTCCCGAGCCGCCGACGCGGTTGACGATGCCAGAAGCCTCTAGCCCAAAGGAAGCACCGGGAGGATGGTGAAGGAGGTCGCCCTTGATGGCGGCGATGTCTGTCTGGGTCAAGTGAGAAGCCTTGACGGAGATTTCGACCTCGTCCTCGCCCAGTTCGGGCTTGGCCTCGTCCTGCTCCACGAAGTGAAGCGAGTCCAACTCACGGGTAGTAGATTCAACAGCGAGTTGGAGACACGAGTTGGAACCGAGCGAGCCCAGCGCCAAGTTTTCCGCCCGTCTTCTTCCCGATGTAGCCGTGTCCGCGGCGGCGGCGGCGGCGTTGACGAGTTGGTTCATCTCCCCGTTGACGGCATCGTCGGGGACCAAGCGGTTGACTTGCACAAGGCCGTCTTGTATGCGGAACTCGGCATCTTGGGTTGACTGAGAGGATGCAAAGGCGCAGGAGACGAGCCGAGCTGAGTGTGCGCCGAGAGGGTCACGGACGTCGAGGGTGCGGAAGCTCAAGCCGGGCATCTCGTTGCGGACCACGCGGGCGACTCCAGTGACGATGGCTGCTGCTGGCTCGTTGAATCCCGTAACCCAGAAGAGACTCTCTGCCGAGAGAACCAGGTCCCGGGCGGCCGAGAAGGAGGCAGACTCTTCCGTGCCGTCGCCGTCCTGCGCCGCCGGTGCCAGGTCTCCCCAAAAGGGGCCTTCGAGCTCGAGCAGGGAGATGACAGTCTTGCCCCGCAGGGAGGACGCCTGGCTCGGTTCCCATGCCGCGAGCAAGGAAGTGAAGCCGAGAGACTGAAGTGCGGCCGTGACGTCGCCGGTGAACTCGGCGGCTTTCTTGGACGCGCGAGGGCAGGTGAGGATGGTGACCTGTTTGTCGTCGACGTGTTGCTTCTGCTCAGCCGGTGCTGCTGCTTGGGGGGGAAGGGTGCCCAAGATGAGAAGAGCACCGTCGTCGACTGTTGTGCCAAGGTCGGCTTCAACAGCGAGTCCAAGCTCGCTGGCCACGTTTCTCATCAGCGGGACGTTCCTTGCGTCGTCTTCAAGCAGAAGTAATCTGCCCTTGGAGGAGGAGGAAGAGGAGGCGGCGACGTGTTTTGCCAACGACTGAAGGACGGCTTTGACAGGGCCCTTGCTACCCGTTGACAAGTTGGAAGCAATGATCAGGTCGACTGCCGCCGCCGCCGCAGACCATGGAGACTCGGACGGAGCACCGGACAGTAGATCAAACACGACAACGTCGACAAGATGGCCGTGGTCGACGGGCAACAGTGCAGTCTTGATATGGGCTGCCGAGGCATCGTCTGCGCAGCAGACGGTGTACGAGGCAGTCTTCAACACGGCTGAGGAGCGAGGGTCCAACGTCGACGCAACAAGCGTATTATCTGCCACCGCTTCTTTTTCAGACGCCATCTCGACAATGGAGAGGCCGGGGTTCGTGTGGTGGAGCAGTTCCAGGTAGTTGGCCACTGCTTGGTTGACGGTGCTGCTGCTGCTGCTGCTGCTCTCTCGTCGGAGCCAGTGCTCCAGATCGTGGTTCGAGAGCAGGTCGACAAGAGGCCTCCAAACCATCTTGCTGGCGTACTTCTTGTCGATGGCGGCAGCAGCATCCGCAGCAGAGTCTGAAGTCTGGGATTCAGCGGCTCCTTGGACGAGCGAGCATCGCAAGCCCCGGACGGTGAGCAGCGGGCGGGACTCGTCTTGGCTCATGACGGCCATGCTGGCGTCCAAAGTCTTCAGGCTGGCAGCAGCAGAGACGTTGCAGAAAGCCTTGAGCTGCGTCCCCGACGCGACGGGGAGACTCGTGCTCACAGACACCTCATCGATCCTGGTGGGAACCATGGGGCCAGTCATGGGTCTGCCATCGCCCATCAGAGCGGCAAAGCACAGATGGAACACGGCATCGAGAAAGGTCGGATGCACGATGTGAGGCCGCTCGCGGTACGGTGTGGCCGGGCCAGATGGGGGGGCATCAGTGGAGGAGGAGGAGGAGGAGGAGGAGCCGACGTCGGGGACGAGGATGCTGCCTACGGCCGAATTGGGGCTCACCGAGAGCGTGTTGACGTTGGCAAAGCAGGGCCCGTACTGTAAGCCGGTCTTGTCGAGGGTGCTGTAGAAGCTTTTCGTGTCGACCACGGTGTTGCAGGCCGACGAAGCTGCTCGGAAGGAGTTGACAGTATCTACATCGTCCAAGGACTGAGGGACAGTGGCGTCGCCGTCGTCGTCGTCGTCGTCGTCGGCGTACTCAACCAGCACGAGACCTCTGCAGTTGGTCGAGAGGGACTGGCCATCGGCAGAGCTCGCAACCGTGAAGTGATACCATCCGTCCCCGGGGCGATGATGATGATGATGCTGCTGCTGCAGTGCCAACGTGTGCTCGACCTCCTCCTGGCCCGGGGAGACGAGCATGGCGGCGACGAGCTGCACATCACGGAGGCGGAAGCCCACGAGCGCCCTCGGCTTCGGCTTGGCCGATTCTTGGTCAAAGGCGAGCTGCCTGGCGCCCTCGATGGCCATGGCGAGGAATCCGGCGCCCGGATACAGGATGGAACCGTTGATCTTGTGGTCACCGACCCATGCTTCCTCGGCCGGTCGAAGGAATCCGCGCCATACCCGTTCTTGAGTGGACGTGACCGGACAGGGGGCCCCGAGCAGGCCTCTGGCGCCATGGTCGCGAAGCCGGAGCTCTCTCGCAAGCCGGGACTCGGCCCAGTACTTTTGCGTATGGTTCCATTGGTAGGACGGAAGCCGGACCAACTGTCTTGTTCTACCTCTCGCCGCCGCCGCTCCTCCGTCGTCGTCTTGGTTGACGGCGGAGAACCGGACGGGGACACCGTGGGTGAAGAGCGTGCCGGCAAGACGCAGTGCTGTTTCGACCCCGTCGAGGTTCCTCGACAAGACCGAGTAGTAGGGCACGTTGGTGACGCCGATGGCCTTGAGACTCTGCAGGGATGGCCCCTGAAGGGCGGCGTGAGGTCCGATCTCGACCAGCAGGTCCACGGCGTTGTCCCGGCGCCGCTTATTGGCAGTGGTGTCTTGCGTGAGACGAGGTCGCACGACGTCCTGGATGGCGGCTTCGAAGAGCACCGGACTGACCAGGTTCCTGACCCAGTGAGCGGCGCCCAGCTCGTCCGGATCCTGCACGAGAGAGCCCGTGACGGATGTGTGCATGCGGATGCTTCTGGAGCGGGAGGCGGCCGGCTCGATGGTGAGATGTTGGATGGCCTCCATGTAGTCCTGGGCGACCATCTGCATGTGGAACGAGTGGTACGCCGTGTCGACGTGTAACATGCGCGAGAAGACGCCCTCTTCCTCGGCGACGGCCCGGAGCTTTTCCACCCCGGCAAGATCGCCGGAAATGGTCACGGAAGACGGCGAGTTGACGCAGGCAATGCACGCCTGGCTTCCCACGCCGGCTCTCGTGATCATGGCCGTGGCCGCCTCCTGGCCCAGTCCCAGAGCCATCATGCCGCCGCGGAGGTCCGGTGACGAGGTTGCCAGCGTCGTGGCGAGCGTGCCCCGCAAGAAGGCCACCTCCCACGCCGACTCTCGCGATAGGGCGCCCATGCAGTACGCCGCCGCGATCTCGCCCGAGGAATGACCCGTGACGGCGTCCGGGGAGATGTTCCAGCTCTTCAGGAGGTCGACGAGCGCCACCTGGAGGACGGTGCACAGCGGCTGGGAGTACTCGGCCGCTCCGATGTTGGACCTTGTCTTGTCGGTCTCGCGCAGTTCACGGACGGCCGACCACCGGCATCCGAGTTGGTCTCGCAGGTACGCGTCGGCTGCCTCGATGCTCTCGCGGAAGACGGGATACGCCTCCAAAAGGGCCATGCCCATGCCCGGCCACTGCGCCCCCTGGCCCGTGAAGACGAAGCCCAGCCGTGGTGTCCGGGAGCTGAGCGTCTCCGGCACGGCGGCGTCCTTTCTGCCGATGGTCTCGACCACTTCCGCGACGGACGAGGACGAGGCGACCACGTACGTCTTCCATTGGAAGTGTGACCGCTTCTCGCTCAGCGTGTAGGCGACGCTGCCGAGAAAGTCGGCCTGCTGCTGCTGCTGCTGCTGCTGCTGCTCTTGCGTCCATGACGACGACGAAGAAGAGGACTTGAGAAAGTCAGACAGCGCCTTCTTTGCGCGTGCCAGTCCGTTGCGGTCCTGGGATGTTATCGGATAGAGGCGAGAGTGCGGCCTGATGGGCTCTCCGGCGCGGCCGCTGTTGGCTGCTGCTTTGCCGCCGGCTCGGGCGGCGGCAGCCAGCGGCAGCTCGCGGCGTGATACTCCCGCCGCCGTCTTTGTGAAATGCAGACCGTCGGCGACGGCCCGCGAGCTCAGGTACGATGCGGCGTCGTCCAGGATTGCGTGGGCGTTGGTGCCGCCGTAGCCAAAGGAGTTGACGCTGATGCGTCTCAGCCCCTCGTGGGACTTCTTGTTGGGCGGAAACACGGTGAGGGCGGTGGGCACGGCAAGGTTCCAGTCGTCAAAGGGGATCTTGGGGTTGGGCGTCTTGAGGTGGATGTTGGGCGGGATCATGCCCTTTTCGAGCACCAGGACCGACTTGATCACGGCCGCCAGACCAGCCACGGCCTCCAGATGGCCAATGTTGGACTTGACGGACCCGACCAGCAGCCTGTTGGCTGCGGAGCGAGATGATGCCAGAGTCTGTGACAGGGCGAGCGTCTCCGCCAGGTCCCCGGCCTGAGTTCCAGTTCCCTATATATATATATCTGGTTGTTAGCTATAATACCTTGATGTGATGATGTATATGTATATTTTGGGGTGTGGGGGAGGGTAACATGGGGAGAGAAAGAGAGAGAGAGACTTACGTGAGCTTCTACGTAACCCGTCTCGTCCATGTTCAGCCCCGCGAGCCCATAGACGCTCTTGATCAGGGCAATCTGTGCTTCGGAGCTGGGGAGGGTGAAGCCTTTGGTGTGTCCGTCTTGGTTGCAGGCGGTTCCGCGGATGACGGCGCGGATCGGGTCCTGATGCAGAATGGCATCATCGGCGCGCTTCAGAACAACGGCAGCAAACCCCTCGCCACGACCGTAGCCGTCGGCAGAGGCGTCAAAGGACTTTGACTTGCCATCGGGCGAGAGGAAGCCCTGCCCGCCAAAGAAGTTGAAGACGTCCGGGCCGAGCAGGAGGTTGCTGCCACCGACGATGGCCATGTCGCACTCGCCCAGGCGCAGGCTCTGGCAGGCCACGTGCAAGGCCACGAGAGACGAGCTGCAGGCCGTGTCGAGCGTGAAGCTGGGCCCTCGCAGGTCCCACAGCCAGCTGAGGCGGTTGGCAAGACTCGTCTTCTGCAGGCCCGTGGCCGCGTACGCCGGAGCGCCGTCCGGGTCGCGGTACAGCATCTCCTTGTAATCGGATGTGAAATGGCCCACCCACACGCCCGTCTTGGAGCCTCGGATCTGGTCGAGCGTCAGACCGGCCGCCTCCAATGCTTCAAAGGCGACCTCGGTCATGAGACGGTGCTGCGGATCCATGGCCGCCGCCTCGGCCGACGAGATGCCGAAGAAGGACGCGTCGAATCTGGATATGTCTTGTTTGATAAAGTGGCCGCTCTTGGCGATGCATGTGTTGCGCCTCTTGTTGGCCGACCAATACCCATCGCCCTTCCATCGTGAAGCTGGGACCTCGGACCAGGCGGCTTTTAGGATATTATGGATTGTTAGCCATATGTTGCCGTGTTGTTTGCACCATTTTCTGGAGTCTTTACAGCGGGGCCCCCTCAAAGTGCGTGCGCCATCGGCAACACAGAAGAGAGAGAGAGAGAGAGAGAGAGAGAGAGAGTAACGAAAGACAAAGATATTACTTACACTTGCCGCTGCGTATCGTCTCCCAGAAGGACTCGGGACTCTCGCAGTCGCCGGGAAATCGACAAGACAGGCCCGTTATCGCCACCGAGACATCGTCCCGGCTTGTGTGGGGGGAGCTCATGATACCTGAGGATATATCGTACAAAGAGGGTACGAGGATAGATGGGGAAAAGATGATTATCAAGGGGAGCGGTAGAGAATATGGTGAAGGGGGGACGGACTCAAACGATTTACGGTCAACACACACACACACAGACACACATCCGAGACTTTGTGTGTTTTCACGAGGTTTGTTCAGGATATTCCATCTCCGCGTGTGCACCAGAGATCATGCGACCCCAGGGGGGGAAATATGTAGTAGTGTATCCAGTGAATGAGAACAATTGTTGCCAGACGGTCTGGTTACTTCACCACACCGACAAGTACACACCCCAGCCCCGGTCGTGGAGGGGGGACTCCGTCGTCCGCCTCACATGATATCCTCTGAATGTTTCCTTCGAAAGCCGATATTAGACCCAGGGCCCCGGTAAACCCTAACCCCCGCCGCAGCCTGCCACAGGAATATTGGGGCCTCATCTATATGACCGAGTCATTCCTGACGGAGCCGCGCGCGGGGTTGATATGCCAAAGCGAAAGCCTAACTTCCTCACTTTGACAAGGCCGTAATGCGATAACGTGTTAGATACCGTGTTGCGGGCGACCAGACGAGACCAGATGCAACTCTGCAGGCCGGTTACACGCCACCATGGCTAGTCAGGTAGAGGGTGTAGCTTGTCGAACCTTACGCGGCGACTTCCGGACACAGTCCGCGGCTTTGGTGAGATGCGAACAAGTCCGCATGTCAAGCCCAAGCCTTCCGCGGCTGCGTGGATACACGCGTGTGTACTCCGGAGTCCGGCCATTTCTTTTGGTTTTGCCAGCTTTTGGCTTGTCAGTTTGGCCTCGGCAGAAAGTCTTTACATCACACTCCGATACGTGTAGTTCCATCGGAGGCTTTTGCGTCGAAAACTGCTCCATACAGAGTTTGATGCTCAACAACGGCCGACACACTACAGAAAAAGAAAGGCTCACAGATATATACACACACACACACACACACACACGCACGCAAAGTGCGCAACTTGGGTCTAGAATAGAGAGGTTGAATATTTGACGAGTCCTTCTACATAACTGAATATCTTCTTGGTGTACATGTCTGTATGTATATCCATTAGGGAGGAGAACAAACTACTCCCCGATATAGTTTCATCACACATCTCCCTAAGAAAACGGCTGTCCTTCGCCCTCGTCGTCAACGCCCAAGGCCATCTTTCCCACCGCCGTACCCGACTCAATAAGTCGGTGCGCCTCCTTGATCCCCTCCAGCGTCAACTTGGTACGTCTCGTCAGATGCGGCTTCATCACTCCCTCGTCTATCATCGTCGCCAGCTGTGTCAGCCACTCGTGATGCTTCTCGGGATACGACCAACCGCCGGTCGATGACAAGGCCGTGTAGTGTCGGTAAAACGGCTCCGTCCCGAGCCAGCACCAGCTAAAGGTTAGCGACTTGCTCATGAACTTGGAACCGTACATGTCGAATCGCGCCTGTACGATGCTGCAGACTTTGCCAAAGGGCGCGAGGACCTCTGCCAAAGGGTCGATGTACTGCTCGGTGCGGCTCGTGATGTACGCGTAACGTAGAGGAATGTCCTTTGGCAGGTTGAGCTCCGCGATCTGGGACACAATGTCCTTCTGGTGATTGACCGTGTGCGTGGCGCCCATGGATCTGGCGAACTCGGTCGTCTCGGGCCGCGAGCATGTCGCAATCACCACCGGCAAGCCGAGGACGCGTCTGGCGATCTGGATCGCCACCGCCCCGACCCCGCCGCCGCCGTTGATGATGATGATGCCGGCCTTCTCGCCCTTCTTGACCTCGAGCCGCTCGACGATGGACTCGTACGCCGTGTTGTACGTCAGCGGCATCGCTGCCGACTGCGTCCAGTCTAGGCTCTTGGGTTTGATGGCCGCCTTGGTCTCGTCGATGATGGCCTCCTCAGCGTACGTGCCCCATCGGACCGCGCTTCCTACCCCGTAGATCTCATCGCCGACTTTGAACAGCGTGGCGTCCGGGCCGAGCTCGGTGACGACGCCGGCGACGTCGCCGCCCATGGCATGGAACTGATTCAACCCCGGGTTGATGCCGCGCACGACGTTGTAATAATTCGGCGTGTCGTCGTACGTGCCCTTGCGGATCTTGATGTCGATTGGGTTGACAGAAACCGCCTTGACGGCAACCTTGATCCAACGACCGGGCGGAGATCCCAAGCACGGCACTTGTCGAGACTCCATATTCTCAATCGGCCCATATTTGCCGTCTGGGATGCCGATGGCGCGCATTGTGGCAGAGGCAACTGGCTGGTCGGCAGAGGACATGATGATGTTACCGGGGCAAGATTTAACGGTCTAACGCAGCAAGAGAAGGCAGAGTGATGGAAATATGGATGGAAATATGGATACAAAAGCCACCCAACGCCAAGGTAATAAGTGCCGGCAGTGAGTCTGGTGAGTAGGCAACCTTTTGGTGGTGAAAAGTTCTGACTTTGATATTTCATCTATAACTCAAATCTTCAAGCGAGGCCGGTACCGGCGGGTGTACGAGAGAGCAGCCGAGGCGGTCCTTGGCCTCCTCACACTCTTGGTCCCGAACTGTGGCCCCTCGACATTCCCCCTCACCTTCATGAGAACTAAACTGGCCTGGATGTGACCAGCAACTGCTGCGCACAACGATATTCTGCGAGAGATCGACCCCCCCTTCATCCTTTGCCTCATTCTCTGCCCCGTCATGTCTCTGGACTCAATAAAGCACATGACTAGTGACACGGGTCCACGTTCGATGGATGCTACATTGTGTCATGCTGTCTTTGTCGCCGAATAAGCGGCAAATAGGGGGCTCAGAAAGCTAGATTTTGATACTCTCGCCCTGTTCTTGGATTTGCCGACCAAAAACCGATAGGCAGACGAGTAATGGCCCCGGCCGAATTGCTAAACTGTAAACTGTAAAGCCGGGCTCAGCTGTTCCAAATATGCCTTTAATAATAACCTTGGGTAAATGTATTTTTCTGCAATAGCGTACTCTGTATAAGTGAGGAGAAAAACGGCACACCCCTCTGAACCCACTATAATTACGCGTACCCCTGGGTGTGGGATCAATTAGGTGAACAGGGGGGCTTCCCTGGGCCTGGTCATTCGGAAGACCTGCGAGAGTCATCCCAGTCATTACAAAGAGGCTAGTGGGATACAAGCTTCTGCTTCCAGCGGGCCACTCCGAGACCCATGTTGTTGTAAACTATGATAGAGCACTTGATAGATACCTCCTTAGGTAACGTATTGGATGCAGAATGGTGTGAGTCTATGATTTACATACTACGTAGCCTTTGAGTTGGGCCATGTTGTGCAGTACACGGACGTGGATTGCCTTGAGTTGAAACTGGCCTTGGTGACAGAAGCAGAAGCCCAAGGTGGCTCTGGTGTTGATGCTGAAGATGAGAGGCTGCGACTAGTGCTGGAAATGATGCCGAAAGCTGGAGACATTTCAACATTTCGGACTGCGCTGTATTATATCCTATGCTGCACTATCCAGCCACTAACAAACCGGCTTCCTTTACCAAAAGACCTACAGTAAGCTGCAGCGATCGATTGGTAGGCACACCACCCCATCTTGGCATGAGACAGACTTAACCCTCCAGTAGATTCTTCAAAGGCTTGATACTATAGTGCATATTACTATGTTATACTCACCGTATTGAAGCCTAGGCTTTGGCCGGGGGTTTAGACGCGGCTTTAGGCAGGCGTTTCCATCGCAGACCGAGCGCTGCAAGAAACGCGCATCCGGCCATTGCAGTGACAATGTAGTAAGTGTTCCTCAGTCCGGTCATATAGCCCTGTCGGATGGCTGTGACATCGTCCGATGACAGACCCAGACTCTCGAGCGTCTGCTGCAACTTGGATGCGCCTGCGTTGAGCACGACGGAAGGGCTCACTTGCGGAACAGCACGCGCCATAGCCTTGACTACGCCGTTCTGGAAAGCTGCCTGTGACGCGGAAACGGACACAGCACCGCCTAGGGACATGAAGAATTGCACATTGGACATGGCTTGGGATAGTAGATGGAATGGCAAGGAATTCTGCACGACCACCTGCCCGGCCTGGAAGCCCACGCCGACGCCCAATCCCAAGATGATTTCGAAGGGAAACCAATGGCTCTGTTGATCCTCTCATCAGCTAAGAATGACCAACGCGAACAACGGGGCTAATATACCATGGGAGTGTCCAGCGAGAAGGTGGTGATGAGGCCAAGCCCGACACACATCAGCGCGAAGTCAACGAGGATGATGACATTGTAATTGCCCAAAATGCCGATTAGAATGCCGGTGAGGATGGAGCTTAAAACGGACGAGATGGAGAGAGGCAGAAGATGGAGACTGGCGTTGACAGCCGAGGCGTTCTGGATGGCTTGGAAAAAGATGGCTTGTGGTTTATGGGTCAGTATTAAGGCTGGCTGGCTTCCAACGTTTTGCTTTTCCATACTTACAGAGATATGGGATGGTTGCAAGGTAACTAGCACCGAAAAACAGGCTGAAGAAGATGGCGCTGCAAACGTCTCTGTTTTTGAAGAATCTAGGCGGCAACAGACCACTGTCCTGAGCTCGATGTTGAATCCAGGCGAATAGCAACAAAAGCACGCCGGAACCCGCGAAGCTACAAAACATACGCGTCAGCTTTGAGAGGACACTGAAAAGCCCGTAGAAAAAGGCCCCAACCTACAGGCCTATAATGGTGGGCGAAGACCAAGGAAACTCGGTGCCACCCCATTGCATGGCGAGAAGCAGCATGACGACGCCTGGTAAGAGCGTAGCCGTGCCCGCGAAATCAAGTTGACGGACGCGCGAGAGAACAGTCTTTCTTTCTTTGCTCTGGTGGCCAGAGTGTTCGGATGCGGACAAGACGAAGGCGACCACCAGAAAGGCCACGCCTCCAATGGGTAGGTTGATCCAGAAGCACCAGCGCCAGGTAAGGTGGTCGGCGAAGAAGCCGCCAAGCAGTGGCCCAAGGATGCTCGCAATTCCCCAAACGGCGCCAAGCAAGCCGAAGAAGACGGCCCTCTTATGTATAGGTAGGGTTTTGGCCAGAATCACATATGTCCCGGAGGCTATGCCCGCGTCGCCCAGCCCGCAGATGGCACGGCCCAAGATCAGAAGGCTGCTCGTCGACGCCAGGGCGGCCATCAGACTCCCGATCTCGAAGACCACAATCGCCGTCATGTAGTTCCATTTGGTGTTGAAGGACTTGTAGATGGTGCCGTACAAGGGCTGAACCGCCGCGGTTGACAAAAAATACGAGGAAGTATACCAGCCCACGTCCTTGACCGTCCCGAACTCGGACGTGATGGCGCCAAGCGCCGGCGACAGCATGGTTTTATCCATGGCGAGGCAAAAAACGGAAAGGTATAAGGAGACGAGCAGCACGTAGAGTTTCGGTCCCGTGATCTGGCCAGAGTCTGTTTGGGCGGACTGATTGTTGGTGTCTTGGGACGTAGAATCGGCCTCCGACGAAAGGACTCGACTGGTGACAACGTCCGAAACGTCTGCCGGAGATTCGCCGGAGCCCTTCGACTCTTGAGATTTCTCTTCAGTCATTTTGTTGTTCTCTATGTCTTGCGACTAGATGGACGTGTAAGCGAACAGATTGAATCTTCCGGGTTGTTTCTTGTGTTTCGGTCTTGTAGTTGAGGATGAAAACGATTTACCTTTTGGGACTTACAGTTTTCCGCATTCTTGATGGAAGACATCCTTTATCTGCTACCAATACGAGTTAATACAACATAGCGCCAACTAAGCCTTGCCGATCAAAACCCGCATCGGACCTGAGATGGATGACATCCGGTGAAATGAACTCGGTCCACGTCAGCCGGCATTTGCAACTTGACTTGTGTCACTCTAGCTCCGAAGAGTGCGACCCCAGTCCTGACTTTGAGTCAGGGTCCTTGTACCAAGTGCATCCCCCATGCTAAGGTTTTAGATTGTATATTGTATTGATTACCATGGGGGGATGAGGGGCGGGGGCGGGAGTTGAGCGGGAGCCATCCTCTCATCCACCGCAATTTAAATCAAAGTAAAATTAAGAGACAACGGCACGTATTTCCGATCCATGAGTCAAGCCGTTGCTTGTCCCTAAAAAATGAAGAAAGCTACCTAGGAACGAGTGAGTGAGAGATGAAGGCTTGATAGTGAGATAAAGTCTTCGTTAACTTGATTCATGACACGCATCTGGACCTGTAACTTCGGCCTGTCACTGACACCGCGCCGTCGTTTGATTCACCCGCCCAGCATCAATCCCAAACCGAACACAGTTCTCTGATGGTGTGCCCAGCCCCTCCATGTTATTAGCGATTACTTGGATGCTGCAACCTCGGACTTCATTTTGATCATCATACTCATCAACAATCATCATCATGGCACAGAAGACTATTCTCATCACTGGATGCTCAGACGGTGGCCTCGGCTCGGCGCTCGCTCTGGCCTTTTCCAAGGCCGGTTGGCGTGTCTTCGCCACCGCCCGCAACCCATCCAAGTTGGAGCAGACAACCGCTGCGGGCATAGAGGCCTTGTCGCTGGACGTAACGTCCAAGTCATCCATCTCAGAGTGCGTCTCGCGCGTTGGCCAACTTACCGGCGGGTCCTTGGACGCGTTGTTGAACAATGCCGGCGCCGGCTATTCGATGCCTCTCATGGACACGAGCCCGGAACAGACACGAAGTGTGTTCGAGCTGAACGTCATCTCGCTCATCTGCACCACGCAAGCCTTTCTCCCACTGCTCCTTCAGTCCGATGGCGGGATGGTCATCAACAACACCTCCATCTCCTCGGTGGGGGGAATGCCATGGCAGGTTATCTACAATGCGTCCAAAGCGGCGGCGGCCTCTGTCACGACGGGAATGCGACTTGAGCTCGCGCCCTTCGGGATCAAGGTCATCGACCTCAAGACGGGTACAGTCACATCAAATTTCATCCAAAACCTCCCTCCAGCTGTACTTCCCGCCAAGTCTCTGTACGGAATCGCGAGAAAGGAGGTTGAGAAAGTGATGTCGGCCGAGAAGATCCGAAAGGAGGGAACGAGTGCCGACGCTTGGGCGGAAGCGGTGGTTGTGGAGGTTACGAAATCTAAGCCCAAGCTTTGGATTTGGAAAGGGGCGAACTGCTTCTTTGTTTGGTTTGTCTCAACATTCTTGCCCGTCGGATGGTTTGATGGAATTATGAAAAAGATGGTCGGATTGGACATTGTGGAGCAAAGAGTGAGAGCGCTGGGAGGTCCGAACAAGTTGAAAGTGTTGTAATTAGTAGGACTTGGATGAGAGCTCAACAGACATACAGATTTCGTAGTTCATCCAAACAAAACTCAAAACTCCTATGGCTTTTTAAGGGTGAGTATTTTACACATCTTGATTTGTTCCAATCAATGCAATTTATGCATTGTAATGTAATGTGTCGAAAGGCGTTCGTCACTATGGGAGGTGTGGATGAGCCCATCAAGCGCACAAGATTTTGTACTTTGCAATTCTGCTTCCATTTTCAGCGGTTTCAACACAACAGGAGTGTGTGCAAGAGAAAGTAGCTTCTATTCCTGAAACAATCATTCCGATGCAATTTGGCAAGTATAGAAGAGACACTAGGAAACACGTGCTATTGTGTGCCGAAACGAAGTCGTCTGCCGTAGAATGTCTAAACCGCCGGCACCATCTTCACCTTGACACCATCTTTCGGGGCAACACTGAGCGTCCACTGCTCCCTCCACTCCGTCGGATCCATGTTCTCGATCCTCTCGAATGCTTTGGCCAGTCTAGCCAACACGTGGCTCGTCTGAGTCAATGCGAATTTCTGACCGGGGCAAACTCTTGGGCCGCCCAGGAACGGCAGATACTCCCAGCCGTGGCGTCCTTTTCTTTCCGACTCCGGACTCCAGCGTTCGGGTTTAAAGTCCTCGGCATCAGGACCCCAAAGGTCGGTCCGGCGCTGCATCACGTAGGTGCTGAAAAGCACCGAGGTGCCCTTGGTGACAAGCAGCGGGGACTGGCCGTCCGGACCGCCACCGACTGGGAAGACAGTATCACGGACGGCCATGCGGCCGTTATTCGCGATGGGTGGGAAGAGGCGGAGAGTCTCTGCCACAACCCACTTGAGGTACTTCATTTCCTCGAGAGCTTCGTACGTCAGTGGGGATAGGTAGTGGTCCAAGACATCCTCCCTGAGCCTCGCCCAGACATCTGGCCGACGCGCCAGCATATACAAGGCGAACGAAACAGTGGCCGAGGTCGTGTCTCGGGCGGCCATGATGATTGTGACGATTTGGTCGCGCAGAAGAATCGGGTCGGCGGTATCCCTGGCCATTTCGTTCAGGAAGATGTATCTGCCAGGCAATTTCGACTCTTGGTCAACTGCTTCTGCTGGGCCCTTGACATGCTGCTGCAGCTTCCTGAGCTCCAGGGCCCGCGCGACGTACTGATCCGCGAAGGCATGCACCGTCTTGCAGGCGGCCCAGAATTTGGGATCGCGATGGAAAGGCATAAGCTTGCCGAGTCTAATCCTGTAGATGACGCCTTCGAGAGCGTAATCCAACGCCTCGTTCAGAGCCTGGGCCGAGGAGGAAACATTGTTGCTGAGGAGGCCGAGGCTCTCGCCAAAGAGGTACTCCGTGTTGGCGTCAAGCACCATCT
Source organism: Colletotrichum destructivum (assembly GCF_034447905.1). NCBI lineage: Eukaryota > Fungi > Ascomycota > Sordariomycetes > Glomerellales > Glomerellaceae > Colletotrichum > Colletotrichum destructivum. Next base: position 423,239 of record NC_085906.1, read on the forward strand.
GCTGCACGAGGTTCTGGATGTCGACATCGAAACCTTTTTGCTCGATGGCCCAAATCAATCGCCCGGCGTGACGCTCGAAAATGTCGAGATCCGTAACCTGGGCACGCGTGAAGCTTGGGCGGATCAGAGCCCGTTGATGGTGCCATTGATCGCCATCGGCAGCGATGATGCCTTGGCCCAGCAGAGGAGCGACGCTCTTGGCCCTGAGGTCTCCGTTGGAGAAGTCTTTGAAGTGCGACGATAGAGTGCATTTCAAGACGGCTGGGTCGCAGGTGGATATGGTTGTCGAGCCGAATTGGTTGAAGGAGAATGTACGCCCGTGTTTGTTGTGTCGCCGGATCAGGAGTTCCAGGTAATGACTGCTTATGAAGCCCCGAATGGTCTCTATATGAGTGTCGATGCCGAATATGGGGTCCTTCTGGGGATAGGTTGGACAGGGCCGACAACCAGTTCGGGAGGCGAGTCGGTAGCGGTTGAAACGAATGTATAACTTTCGAAACAGGATGAAAACAACAAGTGCTATCACCAGCCGTCCGACAGAGAGCATAGACAATAGTGATGCCATTGTTTGATTGTTTGACCGAGAGGCGAACTGATGGGCTCTCTGTCTGATCATACACGCATCAAAGGAAAACAAAGAGGTGGGATAATTTGTAGGCGCCCCGAGTACGAAGCAACTGTGTGTGAGCGAGAGTCGCAGAGCCGGCCGAGAGGTTGTAATTGATTACCCCCCCCCCCCGTCTATCCCTGCAGTTCTTCAAGAAACTGACTGTAACTGTGGAGTCGCGGATGGCATGCAAAGTCAAGCTGACTCGATAAGCCCGGTCGGTCCCTTCACTTGACTTGCTAAAAGCAGCTGGGGAACACTAGAATCGCACGTCTTGCAACAATATTGGGCCTGACTCAGTACGTCCGCGCGCTCTCCCACCGGACCAGGGTCCACCGGGATTCCATTCGCGGAATCCGTGCGGATGCGGGATTCGATGGTTTGAGTTGCCTCACCCAACGGGACTCATCGGTCCCCGAGTTGATGGAACACGAGAGACAACCGGTTAAGGTTTCATAATAGACTTTTTTTTTTCTCGGAAACGAATCCCGAGTACGGTCGTCAAAGTCCTGGGTTCCTTGTCCTGTTTTGTGGTCCTATCCTAGGCCAAATAATAAGAATGCCTCTGTCAAATTGCTAGTATGAGTGAGTTGTGTCCGCAATGCCGGCTCAAAAAAGTTTGCCAGGCGAGGCAAGTAAAGGAGAGATCCTCACAATCTGAGTGATTCATCTGCAATTGAGATAACCCCGTTAAGGATTAAAGGCATGAAGCGGCACGTATTTCATTTGCGAGTCAACGTGGAGAGGTGTAGCATTTTCGCCAACGAACCCGAATGTCACTCAGGTTTTTTTTCCATGCAAATCAAATCCGACTTTCCCCTTCCGCTGTCTGTCATTCACATCATTGCGGAAACAAAATGCATGACCGCACAATCCAAGTACTGAACATCATAGCCCAAGAAACCGGAGATACACCAGAAGAGCTCCGAAACAACCCAGAAACGGAGTTTGCAGATTTGGGCATTGACAAGTTGCTGTCGGAAGCCATCATCCGCCAGCTACATAAGACCATGTGGCTGAACATGCCATCTGACCTCTTTGAGAATTGCCCGACCGTGGGCTCGTTGGCCTGTTTCCTCGAGGAAAGTGAGCCCAAACCAATCCTCAACACCGTCCCCGTGTACACGCGAGCTGCTTCGCCCAGCACTGAGCGTCAGGCCGCGTTGAACCAAGCCGTTGTCGACCAACCTCTCTCTATCCGCCTTCAAGGAAACCCCAAAGGACAGGCCAAGACCATCTTTCTTTTGCCCGACGGCTCCGGTTCTGCCATGTCTTACGCGCGCATTCCATTCCTAGGTCCCGGCGTGTGCCTGTACGGCCTCAACAGCCCTTTCCTCTCCAAGCCCGAAAGGTTTCCTCCAATACCAGAAATTGCCCCGATATGGGCGGCAGAGATTCGTCGCCTTCAACCAAAGGGACCGTACATCCTCGGCGGCTGGTCCGCCGGGGGATACTACTGCTTCGAAGTCGCCAAGCACATGATGCTCAACGAGACAGAAGCCGACGGCCGCCCAGTTGTAGTCGAGAAGCTGGTTCTCATCGACAGCCCGTGTCGCACCGTATTCGAAGCTCTCCCCATGATCGTCGTCACGACTCTCTCCAATCAGGGCCTTATGGGAAACTGGGGCCATCGAGGAGCTCCGCAGTGGCTACTGGACCATTTCGCCGCCACCATCGCGCGTGTCGAGGAGTACAACCCCTCACCTCTCGCCTCCGCATCGGCAGATGAGGTGCTGCCAAAGGTGTTCATAATCTGGGCCACGAATGGCGTCTACGCTGCCGGAGGAAGTGCTGCGTCTGGTCTGGATACCAAGGTCAAGGTCACCAAGTTCATGTTGGAGGACAGGCTTGATTTCGGGCCCAATGGCTGGGATGTATTGTTTCCGAGAGGCACCGAGGTCGCCATCGCGACTTCTCCCGGAACACATTTCACACTGGTTTCCCCTCCAAATGTGAGTCTGACATTGAGGTTAATTTTCATTCTTCTTCAGTGAGCGTCTCTAACATCAGCCACGACAGTCCGTCCATATAGCGTCCCGGCTTAGTGACATTCTACACGACAAGACCGCGCATGATAATAGGTTATGGAAACATTGGTCTTGTTGAATGCCTGGAGGTTATTAAAAAATAGGATCATGGGGTTATCAGGTGGGGTTTTCTTTTGGGCTTTTGGTTTTTTGGTCGAGCAGCCACAAGAGCTGTTTTTGATTCATAGCAGACAATAAACCGCATTCTTTGTATTATTACTATTCTGCATGTATGTCGCCGGCGTAAGTCACAAATATCCACGTTCAGTATAGCTGTCCCTCACGTCGAGAGCCCATGGTGTACAATTCTGATGGTAAGATATTTTCCAATCCTCCTACCTATCCCCAATCATCCAATCTCACTAAAATTATATTTCAAGTTTGAAGGTTGAGCTTGATGTTGGGTGAATCATCGCTTCACACCGGTTAGTTGTTTAAGAAGCTGAGTCAAGGACCTTCTTGTCTCTATCGAGTTAGCCCAAGATTGGAGACTTGAAAAGATAACGATGGCCGGAAGTTCCACTCTCGGTGATGAAACTACCGAGTGCCACCTAAGCTATCCCTACAACACAAGGCCTGTATGCGCTCACCGGTGCGGGCGCCTTCGGCCTCAGCTGGGTGGGGGTTCATAACCAGGTATCAATAGTGAGACAAGGGAGTCAAAGTATCTTCAAACACTTACAGGGAAAGGCCGATCTTCCAGCGAAAAAGGAAAATGCGGTAAGTCGTTGAACCCGGTGAGGCCGAAAGACGGGCGTGCACCTGCCGAGATTTCTACGCAGTTGCATGCATTTGCACATCATGGCCTCGCCACAAGTCGACCGATACCTCTGTTTACCGCAAGTCGTGAAAGTCTCCGGATTGCACCATACTCCACAAGTCCGGGGCTTGCATCTGTGTACCCCCATTGGGGCGAGGCTATTACTATACGAGGTCGTCCTTTACTGCGTGTACCGAAGAGAGTTAAAATTAGAACGAGTGTACTGACATTGGTTGAAATGATTGTAAACCATGAACACCCCGAACCTGGACGCTACATGGACAGCCAATGGTTGGTTACTGGCAACAAGTAAAGCTAATTCAAGCAGAGGGCAACTGTTCCCTTTGGATCAGGCGGTGAGCAACAATTTCCAGCCTGTCAAGGCTTCAAAGCTTATTCTTACTCGGTCTCGGTTTGGGGGCTTCCCTACAGGCCTTGGGGGTGAGCTTAGATCGGGTGGGGAATAGTAGGGAAAGGGGGGGGGGGGGGGGGGGTTAAAATATCCGTAGAGAGTGTGTGTCGAAAATGCCACAATGCTTTACGTAGGGGTCCACACCCTGGGGAGTGTACACATCGCAACAGGGTTTAGAGACAAAAGCTAGAGCCCTAAAAAGCTTAATTAGATGACACTTCTTACGTTGTCAGACGGTTTTCTTTAGCTGGATGGAGTCCTGTCAACATCGCAACAGGGTTTAGAGATAATAGCTAGAGCCCTATAAAGCTTAATTAGATGACGCTTCTTACATTGTTAGACAGTTTTCTTGACCCGGATAGTAAGTGCAGTACGATAGTATCCAGCTGAAGTTATGTACCCTTGCTCAGATACTTTTCATCTACCCCCCCTTACTAATTTCGGTTTGGCCAACATCTGCAGTACTGCGGCTCTGTTAGCAAAGAGAAAAGGATGGACGGTGTACTGTAACTCCACGAGTCATAAGGTTGTAGAGGTGGTAAACACGTTAGGGGGCATAAAACTTACCCCTTCAACCCTGTACACCAGCGTTCGAGGCCCCACTCTCCACTTTCCTTTTCTGAGGTGAATCGGCAATTTATTTGTCTGCCGTCACGGGGCACTACACTAAACTCTAAGGACCGGCAACGGCATCGAGGAATAATATAAAATGATACTATGAGAAAGTGCAACCCATTGTATACCAAGTTCGGATTACCAGCACCTTGTTTGATCTCCATTGGAAGCGTCCGTCTTTCCTCCATTATTACGCAATGACTCAAGCACGACCGTTCAAGAAGGTGTTACCAAGTTCCATAATCTACCCACAAATTCGTCTCACTAACATCTCGCGTGTTCACAAAGGTTATTGTTGTCGGCGCAGGTCCAGCCGGCTTGCTGCTGGCTATCCTGTTGGCCAAGGACGGCGTCCAAGTCCAAGTCCTGGAAGCGGCCGGTGATGTCGATCGCAGGCCGAGGGCGGCGTACTACGGAACCGCCTCGATTCCCGACCTGAAGCGAGCGGGAGTCCTGGACGAGATTCGAAGCCTCGGGTTCCCGCCCACAAGCTTCACGTCGCGACAGTTCGGCGGCGACTACACCTGTCTCGGCCTTCTGGACACCAACATCATCGCCGACGTCGACGGCCAGGACTTGAGGTCGGCCTGTCTTCCGCAGCAGGACCTGCTTGAGATCCTCGTGCGCCGGGTCGAGAGCAACCCCCTTGCCAAGATTTCTTGGAAGCACAAGGTTCTCGGTGTCGGCCATAACCAGCAAAGTGCCTGGGTCGACGTCGAGACGCCCGAGGAGGGAAAGACAACGATCGAGGCGGACTACGTCGTGGGCTGCGACGGGGCACATAGCGTCGTCCGGAAGAGCCTGTTCGGTGATGAGTTTCCCGGAACCACATGGGATGTGCAGCTGGTTTCCACCGACGTGAGGATCTAGGACCCTAACCACTTTTTGAGAGCTCATTGGCATGGATACTAATCAACCAAACCCACTGTATAGACGTACTATGATCTTGAAAAGTTTGGTTTCACGCACGCAAACTTCGTTTCCCACCCAAAGAATTTTTTCGTAAGTCTCTCACATGCCCCCATCTTACAACGTAGGTGCCATAACTAATCAGCACTGTAACGTCGTAGATAGCGGCCAAGCTCAACAATGAAGGACTTTTCCGCATCACCTACGCGGAACCAGTCGACATGTCGTACGAGGAGGTGGAGAAGAGGCTTCCTAAGCGTCTGGAGGAGATCCTGCCAGGAAACCCAAAGCAGGGAACCTACAAGATGTTGGGATGGGCTCCCCACAAGATCCATCAGAGATGCGTACCGTCCATGCGTGTGGGACGCATCATGGTGGCGTCTGACGCCGCCCACCTGTGCAACCCGTTGGGTGGGTTGGGCGTCACCGGCGGCATGGTCGACGTGGGTGGGCTCGCCGATTGCCTTCTTGGCATCTGGCACGGCCATGCCGACGAGTCCATCCTGGACCTCTGGAGTGAGAAGAGGAAGGAGAAGTGGTACAAAATCACAGACAAGGTAACGACTGATAACTTCATGAAGACCACCTGCAGATACCCCCTGGAAAAGCTCCGCCAGAGACCAGAATGGACAAAGAGCGATGAAGCGCGGAAAGAGTTCCTTCTTCAAAGACTTGGGTTGCGATATGACTTCACCCAGCATTACATCAAGGCCACTGCTGTTTAAGAGTTGGACTTTAGAAATATTTTAAAAATCACCCTGATAGAGTCAATATTGTCAATATGCAACCTGCCTGCCTAACTTCAACTTGTGAAGAGCACTATATGTCTAGGAATAAGCAAATGAATAGTGGTTAATCTTTCTCGGATTTATTTGTTGAATTTGAGGGTATAACGCACCCGAAGGGCGCCACCGAGGGCGTTAGAGATAGGACTTATCAACCAGCACGGCTGGTCGCTTAACAGCAACGAAGAGCCTGCTGCAGGCTTCGTCCCGGGCAATGGACTTTGTAGTGGCCCAAGGCGCCTAGGAAAGAGGCTGCCAAATGCCTACTTAGGTGGCAGAGTGCAGCTGCAGCACAAAAGAATAGTTACACACAGATTGCACTCAATATACGCACAATTAACTTATTACAGTTATCCATACCGATCTGACATCTACTGCTGTACTACACCTGCAAAATAAAGCTGTATCCTACTGTGTCTCTGCCTTCTTAATAGTATTTTACAAACTTATCACTAGTTCCAGTCTCTATCAACTTGACAATGTCCCGCCCGTGACCGCGGCGCCGGCAGAGTAGCAGGCGTCAATAAGGGCCTGCAAACTCATGTTGCCGAGATCGTCCGTAACGAACTGCTTCTTGAAAATGTGGAACACTTTCTCTGCGAACTCGACGATGGCAAGAGAGTCAATGCCCAACTCGGTCATTGTCGAATCAAGCGGCATCTCGCCCGCTATGGCCCCTGTGTACTTGGCGACGACGTCGCGCACTTTGAGTCCAACGTCGACACCGGTAGTCTGCGACTCAGGCTGCTGCACTTCGTCGTTCTTCGGAGGCTGCGGTTCTGCTTCCAACGCAGGGGACGGCGCAGTCGCTGCTTGAGTTTGTCGGCTCACGGTGGACTCGATGGAAGGCTCCAGATACGGTGCGGCAGCAGCAACAGGTCTATCGACAAAACCCAAAGATGTCGCCGGGGACCCGGGTGCATACGAGGGTGGCTTTTGCTCCGGCTCGGCGGCGGCGGCGGCAGCGTTGAGGACGCGGCGCAAGGCATCCAGATGCACGAGCGAGAAGCATGCTCCAAGGACGGTCGCCACCACGTCTCCGTTCTTGTCGGCGACGTAAATGTCGCCCGTGATGGACTTGGGGTTCTCCCCAACGCTGTAGTGACTCGTCACGGTCCACGATGCAGTGTTGTCGTCCACAAGACAGCAGCCAGCGGACAGCGTAAAACTGTCAATGGACGAGAGGATGTAGGCCGAACCGGGAGAGACATGTTCGCTCGTGTTGATGGCGAGACCGAGGACCTGGACGAAGTTGTCGGCGACGGCGGCGTCAGCAAGGCCCAGGACATGGCGATCAGTCTCGTGGAGAGCGACGAGCTGCCTCGGAGGCTTGACGATTCCAACAGCCCAGTTGTCATGCAGGGCAACGCTGTCGATGCCGCGGAGCACGTGCGAGTAGTCTACCAGGGTACTGAAGAGCGTGTACGCTCGCCTGGACTGGATGCACTCAGCATGGGGATTCGTCTTGAGCTGGGTGCTGCGATCGCCGATGAGGGCCTTGATGTGGTGCATGTTGGGGGATGGAACAATGGAAACGCGGCCGCGGGCGTGAACCGAAGATCGGCCGGATGGCTTTCCGCCGGTACTCTCGACAACAAAGGTCCAAGAGCGGCCACCGCTATCGTGGTCCACGTTCAGCATGACGGAGACTTGAAGATCGTTACTCAGGGTGAGCGGGTGGTTGAAGGCCACGCTCTCGAAGCGGAGCGCGCCCGCGCCGCCGGTGTGCCCCGGGAAGAAATGATTCTCGGTAGAAGAAGATACGGAGATCTGTAGAGCCGCACTTACACACTCCATGTACATGGACGCAGGGCACATGGGTTGGTCGCAGACGGCATGGCCGCGTACGAGCTGCTGGAAGCGGCCGCTGCTTACGTTGACGTGGAAGCGATTTGAGCCAGGCTCCGAGATGTAGACCAACTTGCTCGCGGCAGACGGTAGTAGCTGCTGCTGCTGCTGCTGCTGCGGCGGCGGCAATTGCTGAAGAGCTTGGTCGAGTTGCGTTTTGATATCAGCTGCGTGGTCGACGTACTCGGTCCAGAAGGATTTGCGCGAGAAGCGGTACGCCGGAAGATGAACCGGCTCGATATCCGTCGCGTCGATCAACGGCCAATACGTCGTATCAACTCCGGAACGCCACAGGCCGACGGTGGTCTGGCAGAGGACTGTCTCGGGATGACGAGCGGCCTTGAAATTGAAGGGGTAGAATGAGTGCGCCGCGGCGTCCGGGACGACTCGTTTCGCCATGGGGATGATGGGGGAATCGGTCCCGGCCTCCAGCCAGACGCTGGGTCCCAAGTCCTGTGCGAGGCGGCTGATGGCGTCCTCGAAGAAGACGGGGTTACGAGCATGTCGTCCGATGTGGCCATTTGGTGGCTCGCCTTCGTGACGAGCTGGCAGACACAGCTCGAGGCGCATGCGAGGCTTCTGGAAGTCGAGCGAGTCGTCCAGCTTCTGAAGACCAGGGAGGATGTCGTCGACGAACCTGGAGTGGAACCCGTGTGTCACGTCGACCTTTTGGCAGCGCACGGGTTTGAACTGCTCGGCGACCACGGCCTCGGACCGCTCAATCTGCTGAGCGGTGCCCACGACGACATGGCTGGAGGCCGAGTTGTGACAGGCGATCTCCAAGCCGTCGACGGCCTGAGTGATTGCCCGTACGGTCTCGAGGGGAGCGTGTATAGCCAGCATCTGGCCCTTCTCTTGTCCCCAGGCCGTCTGCATCAGCATGGCTCGTTCGGCCACGACCCGGATTCCGTCACGGAGGCTGAGAGCACCGGAGAAGGCCAAGGCCGTCAGCTCACCGAAGCTGTGGCCGACGACGGCGTCGATTTGCAACCCGGCGTCCTCCCAGGTCCTGGCACAACTGTACTGAATGGCAAAAGTCGCCGTCTGCAAGAGCAGCACGCTCTGGTCGACCTTGCTGTGGTCGAGAACGTCCTTGAGGACGGGGGGGTAGCCCAGTTGCTCGAGGAGGGCGTCGCACTCGGCCAGATGGTGTTGCAGCCGGGGGCTTGCCTCGTAGAGATGGGGGTGTAGGTGGACGGTCCGCTGCGACTGGCCGCCAAAGACGAGAACGACTCCTTTTCTGGACTTGGGCGATGGTGTGGGAGCGGGTTCTTGAGCCGCCTTCTCCAGAGCGGCGGCCACCTCCTCGGGGTCTTGGTTGCTTGTGACTGGCAGCACCACACGGAAACGGTGACGCTGTCGCTTCTCGCCCAGGGTCCATGACAGTCTACGCAGGTCGGGCTTGTCAGACCGCAGCATTTCAGCGAGGGCGAGACAGTTGGAAGCCAAACTGGTCTTGGTGGCGGCCGTGACAATCAGAGGCCAGGACGCGTCGTTTGTGAGTGCGTTGCCGTCCCCCTTCTTCTGATGCTGTCGAAGCCACCAGGCGCTCTGGGGCATCTGCCGGGGCGCCTGGCAGACAACAAGCGAAGCGTTGGAGCCCGCCGCACCGTACGAGTTGACGAGAGCCCTGCGGACGTTGCCCGGTGCGTCCCACGGCTGGACCGTCCCGGCCGGGATGGCCATGTTGAAGGGCTCCAGAGGGCCGATGGAAGGATTGACGTTCTCGAAGCTGCCCTGGGGCGGAATCTTGCCCTCGCGCAGCATGGCTAACACCTTCATGAGCCCGGCGACGCCAGCAGCAGCCTCGGGGTGGCCGATGTTGCCCTTGACGGAGCCCACGAAGAGTTTCTTCTCACGGCCGGCGTCTCCAAAGACGGTCCGCAGTGCGCCGAGCTCGTTGGGGTCGCCAGCTTGCGTGCCGGTTCCGTGACATTCAATGTACGAGATGTCCTTGTAGTCGAGACCGGCTGAGCCGACGACGCGCCGGTACAGTCTCTCCTGGGCTTGGCCGTCCGGTTGGGTGATGGACTTGGAGAGCCCGCCCTGGTTCGTGCCGGCGGCGGGGATGACGGCAAGGATCTGGTCACCAGAGGCGACGGCGTCCTTGAGCTTCTTCAGGACGACGAGGCCCGCTCCGTCTGCGCGGCAGTATCCGTCCGCAGCGGCATCAAACGGCTTGCACTGGCCGGTCGGGCTCAGGAAGCGGGCCTTGGCGAGGTCCAAGTAGTAGTTGACGCCTCCGAGGATGTTGGCACCACCGGCGACCGCCATGGAGCAGTCGCCCGCCCGGACACAAGCCGCGGCTCTGCTGATGGCAACGAGAGAGCTGGAGCAAGCCGTGTCGATGGTCTCGGACGGGCCGTACCAGCCAAAGTGGTGGCTGATGCGTCCGCACTGGAAGGCCTGCATGGTGCCAATGGCAGAGTACGCCGTTGCGGCATGGGTCGACGTATGTTCGTTGTACTCGATGAGAGTTCCGCCAATGAAGCAGCCGACGTCCTGGGCAGCCTGTCGGCTGTACGAGCGATGGCCGAGGTGACCGTACGAGTCGAGGGCCTCGTATGTCAGTTCGAGGAGGATCCTCTGTTGCGGATCCATCCATGCGGCCTCGGAGTGGCTGATGCCGAACAGCTCATTGTCGAACTGGTCGACGCCGTCGACAAAGTTTCCGAACCACTTCCGCCCGTTTGCGAACTGCCCAGCGAGCGGAGGGGATGGTTAGCATATGGGATTTCCTTTTTGCAACTCTTACATGGAAGAATATATATATATATATATTCATATATATACGATGGTGACGTGACGGTGGGAGAGAGTTAGGGGTTAGGGTTACCACACACGCGTTTACGTACCTTTGGATCGAGCGATGCTCTATGACTTGCGCTTAGGGGGACTCGATCCGGTCGGAGTTCCTCACACCTCGAGGTGCCGCTTTGGAGCAGGTTCCACAGCTCGTCGAGGTTGCTGGCGCCGGGGAGACGACAGGCAGCGCCGACGACGGCAACAGCATCGTCGCCGCTGTAGCTGGCCAGCTCGGCTCTCACCTGTGCCACCTCCCTCAGGGTCAGGGCAACGTCGATCTTTGCAATCTTGATCGAGGCCTGGTTGAAGGGCTCGGCGGGCACGCAGTCGTAGCCTCCGAGAAGCAGGAGGGAGTGCGTTGTCGACTTGTCGTCGTGTTGACGGAGCCTCGCCGCGACCTTGCCCACGACCTTGTACCACTCACACCGGCCGCAGAGGACGTTCCCCAGGACGTCGCGGGCGAACTCGGCAGGCGTCTTTACCAGCTGCAGCAGCTCGCCGTCCACGTTGGACTGGACGGGGACCTTGAGCGCTTCAACGGCCGGCAGGTGGAAGAAGTCGTTCTCGGCGACGATGGCTAGCATACCGTCCAAGTACTTTGCGTTTCTGGGATCGTGGCCTGTGCCGGTAGGGTAGGTCTGTATGGAGAACATTTTGTTTTCGGCAACGTACTCCTTCAGCGGAGCCAGCTCGGACTTTTTCCCCGCGAAGCAAATGGTGACGGGATTTGTGGTTGCCGAGGCGTAGATCTTTGATATGTGATTGTCAAGTCAGCGCATATTATTTCCTTTTTTCTTGATTTTTGGGTTTGTTTGTTGTTTGGAATTCTTGCAGCATCACAGAAGCATATATGTTACATACCCCTGGGAACTGCTCCATGAGCTCCAGATCCTGACCTGGATACTTGAGCCGCACGATGAGCATGTCTGGGACGCCCTCGGGTGGGCCGACTTCGCCTTCTGACATGAAAACGCCCAGCAGGAAGGCGGTTCTGTACATGTTTGCAGCCCTCCGGCCGAACTCGAGCGAGTCCCCCGAGCTTGCCACGGCGATGGCGTTCAAGATGCCACCGCAGTAGCCCTGGATGCCGCCGGCTCCCAGCGCCCCGATGGCCTCCTCGTGAGACTGGCCCGAGAGCTCGAGGAACGAGCACCACTGACACAGGCCGGTGATGATGAGCAGCGGGAAGCTGATGATGGATGACGGCTGGCTGGCGACGACGCCCGTCTCGCCCGTGGCGATCCATTCGGAAATGGCCTTGGCGAAGTCCTCCCCGCGAGAACCGACGGCAACGTGCTGCGCCCTGGCATCGCTCGCCAGCAGCTTCCACACGTCTAGAGTCTGCAGGATGGCGTCGGCCAGAGGCTTCATGAAACTGCTGCCAACGATTTGCCGGCGCAGTTGGGTCAGATATGTCTTGTCTACAAGGAAAGGGACAGGACAGAAAAAGGCAGCCGATGGGGCATTCTTTGGTGACGCGGCCATTTCCGGCATGTTCAGATGTTCAGATGGTTGGGGGGGATTATGCAACTAATGATTGGGTAATAGGTAAAAAACGAGTAAAGAAATACAAGACAGTGGAAGACAATGAGCATGTGATGATGTGGTCTGGCAAAAGATTGGAGGGGGGGGGGGGGGGATATGTAGATGAACTTGGAGTTGCAGTTTGTATATATAGCAAAGCCAGCCACAGCCACAGGCATCTTATATCCTCTGCGTGAAGAGAGGCACTTTGAGTTTCCCGTGTGATGTTTGTCTTGATTCACAACATGTGGGAAGAGGAACCCGAAAAGTTACAAACTTACTCTTGTTTGCCCTTCTCTCTTCACAGGGGTACTTGGCCATATGTGTGCCCGTTGGGGATGTTTGCATATGGCCGCGGAGCACCCCCCTGAACAGCAGCCCCCTGAACAGTAGCCCCCGCGTTTGCTTTTCAGGGTTTTAACAACCAAAAACAGCATCATTACCAATTACCGAGACAGAACAACGTTATGCAGGGGTGGGGGGCCTAGAACGGCCCCATATACTTTGTACATGGTAACCAACAGTGGATCTGGAAACAAGGTTTGAGCTGAGCTACAGGTAGTAAACACAGTGGATCCGAAAACAAGGTTTGAGCTACAGAGGGGTGTACTGTCCTATGTAGTACCGCGCCCCGGGATAGAAAGCTTAATACTACTTCATTAGGGGTCGCCGCTAGAATGGAACGACAGGGTGCTTTTGCTCCCCATATACCTGAACAAGCTGAACTGTAACGCTAGTCATTTGGCAAGCGGGCACACATCCATAATCGTTTATCTCAACCACACACACACACTCTCTCTCTCTCTCTTCGGACCCTTTTTTTGATTTCAACGTTGAACCCCCTCGGCGTGTTTGTATGACATACGATGTCCGGTAAATCCACCCCCCCCCCCCTTCCCCTCCCCTCCTCATATGGCCACAGCCCCGTACATCACAGGAAAAGCTTTTGCATGTTATACGATGTACAGGTATTCACAAAAGTTTGTTTTGTAAAAGAAAACAGGCCGAGACCCTTTTTCCTGACTCGCAAGTACGAAAAATACGACTCAGATCCCCTTGAGCCTCTCTGCAATCAACGTCTCGGCCAACTTCCACAGCCGCCCGGCATCCTCAATGTCGGTAGCCCGCGGATCCAAGTGAATGGAGTGCTCATGCAGATCCCCATCTTCGAGCCACATGCCCGCCCGACTCGCAAGTGACCTGTCCAGCGCCGCCCGCAGAGGGGTGGAGCTGGCTGCGGCCAACGTCTTCCACCGGAAAAAGTCCTTGGCCGTCTCTTCCCCGAATCGCCGCCGGGTCGCCTCGAAAGCCTTGCTGAGCGTCTCCTCGCTCAGCTGCTCCTGCAGCTTCGTCTTGACTCCTCCTGGGTGGACCGCGTACGACCTGAACCCGTGCGGCCCTCCAAAGGCGGCCGAAGCGTGCCGCGCGTTGAGGGCGGCGGTGAAGAGGATTGCCGCCGTCTTGCTCTGTCCGTATGCCGTCCACTGGTCGTACGAGTCAGGTTCCTCAAATTGGACGTCGTGGAAGCGGACTCCGGATATCTTGTTGGCGCTGCTCGACGTGTTGATGACCCTTCCGCCGGCCGACAGAACCTTGTCCAGGATTTGGGTGGTCAGCAGGAACTGGCTCAGAAAATTGACTTGCCAAAGGTATTCCTGTCCGTCCTCCGTCTTGCAGTAGTCGGGGCGAGGCATTCCCGTCTGGATATTGAACAAGGCGTCTATGTGGGGGGTGCTTTTCGCATCTCCCAGAATCTCCTGCGCCGCTGCAGAAACGCTGCCAAGCTTGGCCGGGTCCATCAAGGTCATCGTGACTTGGATGCTGGCGTCCAAATCACCAATCTCCGTCATGACGGTCTGCAACTGGTCCGCGTCACCAGCGTGTGCAAGTAACCAAAGTCTCGCAGGGCCGGCTTTGGCGAGAGACACGGCGATTTGGGAGCCAAGGCCCCCTGGAACACATCCGTTGATGAGAACTACAACATCCCGTGTTCAGCAAAGGGGGGGGGGTCCAGTTCCACACATGTTTGGGGGGGGGGGGGGGGGGGTTCTGACATGTCTTTCCCTTGACCTGTTCGGGGAAGCAGCTGACGACAGCATCACCCGTAGTCTCGGGTCCGAAATAAGCCATGCTTTCTTGCTGCTACTTTTGCCAGTGAGAGTTTGGGATCGAGAGAGAGGATACAATGAATCCGAAAGCGGGCGGACGACTTCGGGTTTGATGCCAGGAAAGAAAGAACCAGGATAATGTCGGAGACCAAGTGCCGGGTTTAATATAGATTGTCGATACGAGTCAAGAGTCTGCCCACCTACCCACGCGTCACGTAGTGTGTGTGCTCCGAAAACCACCTGCCTATTTCGGACCTGCCATAATTTGATCAACATGGTATAATATCAGAAATGAACGCAGACAGGGCACACATGACGTTGGACTCCGGGGTGTGATACGATAGCTCTTAGATCCAAGGCGGATAGAACGGGTGCAAGTGGCAACATGAGGATATCACCGTACGCCCCGGACTGCGAAACCCGTGTAGCATCACACGCAGCGACCTGAACTGCCGCTGGTGGGTGTACTTGTCCTGACACCGGACACATCTGTCTCTCGTCCAGGGATGGGGAAGAACCCCCCCCCGTCCATCGGCTAGTTCGGACGTCGGCGTGTAGATACAAAGCAATATGTCGTGATGCTCATATCAGAGACATGACTCTGGTCCTCCGGAGGTTTTCCATACCGAAAACCCATTTGCAATATAGATTAAGAGAGAGAGACAACCACTGCTTTTATTCCCCATCATCTTAGGCCTATGGTGCTCATCATCATAAGACCTTTCGATTCATCCTCCCCTTTTGCTGCTTGATTTTTCCAACTCATCTAATACCACATCTTCACATCAAGATTTGCGGGATTACCACTTCAACGATCCCTCTTTACAAACTAAAGAAAACACAACCCTCCCCCCTCCCCCCTCCCCCCCAAATCATTATCATAATGGCGGCATCGTCATCAAATCACGTCCTCTTCTTCGGAGACCACATGTCCGACCCCGTGTCACTGATACGGAACCTCGTCCACATATCAAAACAGTCTCCAGCCGTCAGACGCCTTCTTGACGAAGCCACCGATGTGCTCCAGCTAGAATTGTCCCGGCTGTCTCGACTGGACCACGGTTGGGACAAGACATTCGATTCTCTGCTCGAGATGGCCGAGGCCAACGCCACCAGCACTGCTGGTGAATCCGACGGCGGGGAGAAGAACGGTATCCTCACCTGCGCGCTTTTCTGCATCAGCCGGCTCGGCGAGCTGGTTGCTCATGCCGAGCGTGAGCCATCCATTCTCGGGAATTTTGATGCCTCGTCATCGTCGTCGTCGTCGTCATCACAACCACCCGTCGAGGTCGTGGGTCTCTGCATGGGACTGCTCCCCGCCACTGTCGCGCTCGCCGCCAGAGACTCGTCTCAGATCTTCACCCTGGCCAGGGAGATGATCAAAGTGTCAGTCCGCATGGGTTTCAGCGTTTGGTACCGCATGCGGCTGATCGATGCCTCCCCCGGCAGCTGGTCGCAGACCTTTGTTCACGTGAGCGCGGAAGACGCCACGAGCATCCTCGAGAGGTTCCACGAGCAATGCCGGATTCCCATAGTGCGCCGGATCGCGGTCGGCGTCACATCCAAGAACTTCATCACCCTGTTTGGCGCCCCTTCCACGCTTGCCAGACTGCTGGCCTGGCCCGGGGCCGGGCCACTGGCAGACGCGACACGGATTCCGACCGAAGCGGGCGGTTGTGTTCACACTCTATACATGCCCGATCTTGACATCAGCGGCATCTTGAGCGGGTTGTCCAGAGACATCTTGGAGTGGCCGCTGGCGCCCATTGAAAGGTCGCGTATGTCCAGCCCCGACCGCCTCGCGTACTACGAGCATGAGACTCTCGGCGGACTCCTGGCGGATGTCATGCAGGACATCGCACACAAGCCGTTGCGTCTGGATGAAACCCTCGAGAGGTGCGTCTCACAGCTGAGTGCCAGTGGGAGGGAACACGTCAAGTTGTTCGTCATGGGCCAGAACGGACATGTTGCTGCCATGACTAGCGCACTCAAGAACGCCGGTATCACCTCGAATGTTGTCACAAACACCACCACCACCACCACCCCTTCTGCACCCAGCAGTAGCATGGGATCGTCATTGCCGACCCCCCCTGACCACGAGCGGCCCGCCGGGGAGCTTCTGTCAAATAGAGGGCAGTCGGGCCTCATCGCCATCGTCGGCATGTCAGGCCGCTTCCCAGACAACGACACGGTCGAGGGCTTCTGGGAGGACCTCATTGACGGGACGACGCACATTCGCGAGGTGCCCCCAGACCGGTTCAATGTGCAGAGCTGGTTTGACCCAAGTCTCGAGACAAAGAACAGCACAACGGCGACCAAGGGTGCCTGGCTTGCCAACCCGGGCCTCTTCGACCACAGACTGTTCAACATCTCGCCCCGCGAAGCCGCTCAGATGGACCCCATTCATCGAAACTTCCTCACGTGTAGCTACGAGGCCCTGCAGCATGCTGGATATAACCCGGGGGCCAGTCTGAGCATGGACGGGTCCAACGTCAGTACTTTCTTCGGCCAGCTGGGCGAGGACTGGCACGACATAATCCACGAGCGTGGAGCCGACATCTACTACGTGCCCGGGATTGCCCGGACCTTCGCCCCGAGCAGAGTCAACTACCACTACAAGTTCGGCGGTGGCTCGTACGCCGTCGACTCGGCCTGCGCGTCCAGCATCACCACCATCCACCTCGCGTGCCAGGCGCTTACATCACGGAGCTGCGACATGGCTCTTGCGGGTGGCGGCAGCAGTAAGTTTTACCAGTATATAACCCTGTTTGGGTTTTCCTTTGACTTGGACGTCTCGCTCTTCACGGTGCATATATATTCTAACCATGGGTTCTAACCAC
Organism: Colletotrichum destructivum; assembly: GCF_034447905.1. Taxonomy (NCBI): domain Eukaryota; kingdom Fungi; phylum Ascomycota; class Sordariomycetes; order Glomerellales; family Glomerellaceae; genus Colletotrichum; species Colletotrichum destructivum. Next base: position 440,479 of record NC_085906.1, read on the forward strand.
CACCAACCGCACAGTGATGTACACCCCGGTGCCTTTCTCGGGTCTCAGCCGATCAGGCATGATTTCCTCAACCGACGGCTGTCGGACATTCCACGACGACGCTGATGGCTATGCCAGGGGCGAAGGAGTAAGTCAGAGAGAGAGGAGAAGCTAGCTCAGCACCAGAGGGCGCAGAGACAAAACTCGAACAAAGACACAAGTTAGTTGCTGACGTATACCACCCACAAATACAGATCGGCGTCGTTGTCCTCAAGAGGCTCGAGGACGCGCTGGCAGATAACGACAACATCTTGGGTGTAATCCGCGGATCCGCGCGCACATTCAGCACGACAACGACGTCCATCACTCACCCGAGCCATGAATCACAGGAGCGCGTGTACAAGCGCGTGCTGGCCCAGTCGGGCCTCGACGCGTCCGAGATCGCCTACGTCGAGATGCACGGGACGGGCACCCAGGCCGGCGACTACGAGGAAATGACGTCCGTCATCAACGTCCTGGCCCCTCCCGGGTCGAGGTCAAGCCATAACCCGTTGACTCTCGGCACCGTCAAGGCCGCTGTGGGCCACGGAGAAGCGGCCGCCGGCGTCACGGCTCTCATCAAGCTTCTGCTCATGTTCCGCCACAAGATCATACCCGGCCAGCCAGGATGGCCGTTCAAGATCAACCATCGGTTCCCCCCGCTCGGTCCGCTCAACATCCGCATCGCAACCGCTCCCGTCACGCTGAAGCCCAGTCCGAAGGGCGACAAGAGGGTCAAGGTCATGCTGAACAGCTTCGACGCCAGTGGTGGAGAGTCGTGTCTGGCGATCGAGGAAGCGCCGCCGCACAACATCCAGGAGGATGACGACGACCAAGCTGATGATGCTGCTGCTGCAAGAGACCCTCGCACCGCCCACGTCGTGACACTGTCGGCACGAACGACGGCATCTCTGGCCGGTAACAGGCGCCGACTGCTATCCTGGCTCGAGCTCCATCCCAACGTCGGGCTGGCCAGCGTGGCCTACACCACCACGGCGAGAAGAATGCACGAGCCGCTGAGGGAGGCGTACGCCGTCAAGTCGGTTGCCGAGTTGCTGCAACAGCTTCAAGACGCCGACGACGCCCGGGGCGGAGATACAACCCCCAAGGCAAAGCCAAAGCCTGCAGGGCGCGTCTTCCTCTTCACTGGCCAGGGTTCCCAGTATTCCCAAATGGGCTCCGTCCTGTTCAACACCCACGAGACCTTCAGGACGAAGCTCCTGGGCTACCAGGAGATGGCCACGCGCATGGGCATGCCGCGCTTTGTCCAGGTCATCACCGAGCCGGACTACGTTGAGAAGGGGGCGACGACCACCCAGATCCAGCTGGCCATTGTCGCTCTGGAGATTGCCATGGCCGAGACTCTGGCCCAGTACGGCGTCGTCCCCACGGCGGTCATGGGTCACAGCCTCGGCGAATACGCCGCGCTCTGCGTTGCTGGAGTCTTGTCCGTCTCCGACGTCCTGTACCTCGTCGGCGAGCGTGCCATGCGCATGGAGGAGCACCTCACTCCCCAGACCCACGCCATGCTCGCCACGACGTTTGCCGCAGACGAGCTGGAGGCCCAATACACGTCGCTGGGCCTGGCAAGCTGCAACATTGCATGCAAGAACGCAGCCGCGTCAACCGTCGCCAGCGGAACCGTCGAGGACATTGCTAGGTTGCAGGAGCACTTGGCCGCGCGCGGCTCCCGGACCAAGCTGTTGAATGTTCCTTATGGCTTCCACTCTCAACAGGTTGAGCCCATCCTGGACCACTTCACCTCCATCGCGTCCGGCGTGGTGTTCCGAGCTCCCGACGTGCCCGTCGTCTCTTCTTACCTCGGAAAGGTTGTCTCCGCCGGTGATGGCACCGTGTTTTCCCCCGAGTATCTGGCAAGGCAGTGCCGTGGAACCGTCGACTTTGTAGGTGCCGTACGCGCCGCCGAAGCCGCCGAGGCAGCCTCCATCAACAAGACGCTCTGGATCGAAATGGGCCCGGAGCCTGTTCTTCTTGGCCTCGTCCGCTGGACACTACCGACTCTCCCCCCAGCGAACCTTGTGGCGGCTTTCAAGGCGTCTCCTCTGGAAGACAACTGGGCTACCCTCTCCGAGGTTCTCAAGGCGGCCTATCAGTCCGGTCTCGACGTCAACTGGCCCGAGTTTCACCGAAACTTCACCAAGCATGTCCGCCTGCTGGAGCTGCCCTTCTACGCCTTCGACTTCAAGAACTTCTGGCACGAGCCCTTCCCGCATCCTGATCTCTCTGTTGTCCAAAAGATGGGCGCCGCCACTGTGCATGGTCACCAAGCAGACGCCGCAGCAGCACCACCACCCTGCAAATGCTCTTGTGCTTGCTCTCAAGACATGTTGAGGCCCGGTTCAACGAATGCTTCTTCTGCTCGTCTTCCTTCCTTCCCCGGATTCCCCTCAACATCCGTTCCTACGGTCGAGAGTGAGGACTACGAGGACGGCGGCAACACGCTCATGGCAACCTTCAGCGCCGACACATCCGAGCCAAACCTGCTGCGCGCCATCGAGGGACACGTCGTCCACGGCCACGTCATCTGCCCCATGAGCGTTCTGGTCGACATGGCCCTCACAACGGCCAAGTACTGCCTCTTTCGCCTTCAAGGAATCTCGGACACGCCGTGCTTGTCAGTCACCAACATCTCAATGACTCATGCCCTCATCCTGCAGCAGACAGATGCGTCGTCCAGGAAGCCCCTCATCCACGTCAAAGCAGTCATGCGCAAGGGTGACAACAGCGTCGACATCACTTTCGTCTGGGTCAAGTTCAAGCCTGGAAAGCCGGATACCAGGGAGGAGGAGGAAACCGGAGGAACCTGCCGAGTCACCTTTGAGCGCGACGAGACCTGGCCCGCCAGCATCCATCGCTCGCTTTTCCTCGTCAAGTCGCGTGTCGAAGCTCTTCGGGCAGCCAGCCGCGACGGCCGAGCCCACCGTCTGCTCAAGCCCGTCGTGTACCGCATGTTCTCCGAGAGTGTGGATTACTCGGAGCCTTTCCGTGGCATTGACGAGGTGGTCTTGGACGTTGACTGCAAAGATGCAATCTCCAAGGTTACCTTGACACCGGATGCCTCATCTGGATCATTCGTCATGAACCCCTTCTGGACCGACGCCTTGACTCACCTGGGGGGGTTTATTCTAAACTCTGGTCTGCGTTACGTACAGCAAGACATGCTCTGCATGGCCCGCGGCTTCGACTCGTGGAGAGTCGTTGGTGCCGGCTCTCCCATGAGGCCAGGAATGACATATACCACCTACACCTTCATGCAGGATGTCGAAGGCGGTAACCTTGTCGTTGGTGATTGCTACATTTTCGACGAGGACGACAACTTGGTTCAGACGCTGCTGGGTCTCGAGTTCCAGAAGCTCAAGAGAGTAGTCATGGACGCCGTCTTTGGCCAAAGACCCTCGCCTCATGCGGCCGTCCCAGCAGTTGTAGTAAACAAACACGCAACGCATCAGCAGCAGCAGCAGCAGCAGCAGCAGATCCTTCCGGCGAAACAGAAGTTGCCGCAACCTTCTACCTCTTCGGTCTCCTCGGTTGGAGTTGACACTCCCGCTTCCGAAACTCCGCCCTCGTCCTCCCAGCATTCCGCGTCGACGGCACCAAGTGAAGCAGATGACGACGCCAGGGAGCTCTTGAACACCATCCTATCCATTGTGGCTCAAGAAGCGGGCTGTAAGCCCGAGGACCTTGTCGACGAAGCGGTTTTTGCCGACCTCGGCATCGATTCGCTCATGGGCATTAGCATCCTGGCCGTCATCACTCGCAAGACGGGAATTGACCTGGACTCGACCTTCTTCATCCAACACGAGACGCTGGGAGACGCCCGAAACGCCTTGGAGGAGATTCTTGGTGTAAGCCATCTGCCGCGGGAGGAGGACTTGTCTCCGGCCGTTACAGTGTCACCAGACATCGCCACTACCCAAGGGCGACCAACCCTAGTGCGGAGAGACGACAACATTCCTTCGCAACCGTCAGACAGCAGAGCTCTGTTCAAGAGGCATCAGGAGGCTCTTCCCGTACTGGCAGACGCTGCTGCCACTGCCGACAAGGACTCGACGCCCAAGGACCCGGCAGTCAGCCCAGGACTCATCTCGGCGGCGCTGGACCACGACGTCAAGATAACCCATCTCTCCGGGCCCAAGACCAAGGCCACCACCAAGCTTTTTCTTCTTGCCGACGAAACCGGTACCAGCTTGTCTTGCATCCAACTCCCTGCAGTAACCAGCCTAAACGGCGGCAACACTCTTTCCGTCTGGGGCGCCGAGTCGCCTTTTGGTGCACAGCCAGACCTGTGGACAGGTCGGTCGATCCGCGACGTTGCCGTCATGAACCTGAGGTCCATTCAGAAGCACCACCAGACGGATGCACAGGCTGGCCCTCTGCTGCTCGGTGGCGTTGGTGCCGGAGCCGCCATGGCCATCGAGGTTGCCAGGTTGGCTGTAAGCGAGAATCCCATTATCTCGGTTGGTCTCGTCCTGCTCGACCCCTCCCCGACGCGGCAAGATATCGAGACGACATTGGCTGTGCCGGGGGTGCGGCTCAAGCCAGCGCAAAGGCATCATGCGGCAAAGATGGCAGAAGCTATCGATGAGCTTCAAATGGAACCATTGCGTTCAAAGAATGTCAGGGCCATCGCAATCTTCCCTGACTTGGCCACGGCGAGCAGCTCTCAACTGCTGAAGCGACTTCTTCCAGACGTGCAGATAAAGACGGTTGGTACCTCTCTTAGTAAGGGTACTTTAATGCGTTTCCCTGCCATTGGAAACACCGGTGCTATTTATCTAGAATGTGTTCGAGATCTTGCAGCATAGGATGATATTTGAATAATATTAAGGCTGCCCTTCTGGGCCACGCATTGTGTGAACGTGTTTTATTTTTCTAGGATTTGGTGACGTGTAAACTTCCCTTGGGAGAATCAGGGAGGCCTTAAGTGAGTCAAGTCCACAGTAAATCGTCCAAGCACATGTCGGGGCCTAGCTAGAAGTGTTCGACAGGAAAAATAACCACAGCCGGAACGGCAACGTCCATAGAACGTCACTCAAACATGGGATATGTCTGACTTTTATATCTAGTTCAAGCGAAAAGGCTGTTGTCTATTGCCTAATAAGGAATGGCGAATAGCCGGGCTGGCACCAAAGAAGACGAAACCAAGAGCAAGAATTCAGCGTTGAGAATACCCCAAAACTAACCACTCTTAACCCACAAATCTGCCCTTCTCAACGCTCTTTTAGTACGGGACACCCAGTCCTCTACCTTGGCTGAAGCGGCTGAGGGAGAATCTCTCCCTTCGTAGGTGGGTTTAAAAATCCGGGATGCGCTGCTAGAGGACTTTCTATTTCACCTTGTATTTACTCTGCCAGACCAGTGATTAAGGCTAATAGTATGCATAGGAGGTACTAACTTTGCCTAGAGAAATCAATAAGTTAAGATGCTTCCGGCTTGTGTCAGCCATTTTCAGCCCCTTGCCAGTCATCCATCTCAACCCCTCGGTGTGGGGTTAGTGCTGGGCTCTCCGGTTAAATACACCCATCACACGTAGTATCCCATCCGGACTTGATGGGATCCGCATTGCTGTCCGGGACTCCCTAGTCCATGGCCTGACAAGCAATTTTCTCCGCTTCATTGCCACCCTCAACCTGTGTAGATGTGCAACCCATGCCGGTAATGTAGATTCTCTCCGTTCTCTGTGGGTTTGGGGTTGGGGAGGGGGTAAGAGGAGATCCTGTGGGGGGGGGTAAGTTGAGGTAACTGCTGTAAATTCTCTCTTACTCGCTCAATATCTCTAAGGTACGGATATCAAAGCTTAAGATATTAATGGAAATGTCGGCGGTGTTCTTGTTGGCAATGTTCCTTGACACCTCCTATGACTCGGATGTATTGAACTTAAATGAACGAGGAGGAAAGTCGGTAACATTTCCGTACTTGTGATTCATACAAACACTCATAACTTAGCTGCATTGAACTTAAATAAATGAGGAGAAAGTCGGTAAGAATTCTGGACTTGTAATTCCTTCAAACACTCCTGACTCGGATCTTTCGAACTTAAATCAATGAAGAGAAAGTCGGTGAGATTTCTGGACTTGTGATTCCAAAAAAAACCACTCGTGACTCAGTTTAGCCTACCTTTACGAGGTGTCGAGAATAGTCGGCGACATTCATCATCCTCCCTGGTCACCTCGTTTGTGGATCTTGTATCCTGGGACATGAGAGCCAGCTGCTACGTATTGAAATTTGATGACATTTACTGCAGTACATGAATACGTTCGGCTATTAAGACTCGGTGTTGCGCCGGTGTAAGGTAGCTTGTTGTAAAATCATCAATCAGAAGCATTGCCATCATCTTTCTTGACTCACAGCCTCAATTAAATCCCCCATTCTCAATCGCCCGTTCAATCATGGCCTCTTCAATCTCTCATCAAGCTGCCGCCGTGGTGCCTACGTCCGTTCAGGCTGTATCCAATGCTTCCGACACAGCAACCGGAAGCCAAAAGGCCACGGAGTATTGGTCCAACTACTTCCGCGCCGTCTTGAAGCCTTTGTTTGAGTCGGTAGGAGGCTACACGCCCTCCGAACAAGAGGCGCAAATCCAGTTTCTCAACGATCATGTAGCACCTGTTCTGGGACCTGTTCCAAGCGAGCCTTTTGACGCATTCAACATGCCATACAACTGTTCCCCTCTGGAGACCAGCATCAACTTCACCACAAAAGGTGTTCCCAAGGCTCGCGTCTGGATGAATCTCGGGAAGCCTCTGGATCAGACTCGTTTTCTCCCCGGAGTTGCCGAAAAGGACAAGGAAGTACTCCAGAGCATCGCTCGAGCCACGGGTGCCGACACACAATGGATGGACTGCCTGATGAAGACACTGTTCCTGACCCCGGCACAAATGGAAGCTGTCAGAGCTCGCAACGGTCCGGTGTGGCCTTTCAGTCTCTTCTGCTTCGACTTCGACGGTGCAGACAGAACAATGAGAGCGTACTTCCCGGCTGTTCCCAGAGGGGGACGCACCCGAACGGAGGTTTGCTTGGACGCCATTGAGAAGCTGGAACCGGCTGGAGATAAGCTAAAGCCGGCTCTGAACCACGTCCTTGGGTAAGTAAAGACGCACCTACAATCAAGGAAAGGAAGAACTAATTGCTGAAATAGATATCTTGGCAACAACAAATATGAGGCTGCACTTCACATGCTTGGCGTTGACCTAGTTGACCCTGAGCGAGCCCGTCTCAAGGTTTACCTGGATGTCAACAGCAACTCCTGGAACGCCGCACGTGATGTCATGACACTGGGTGGACGCTTGAACGATGAAGTCACCTTGAAGGGTGTTGAGATCCTGCGATCGATTTGGCCCTTGTTGCGCGATGAGCCGGAAAGCACTGACGACGACTTTTCCAAGCCTCCAGTCATCCCCTCAGTGTCTTTCCCTGGCCAACAGTACAGCATTGAGATTACGGCTGGCAACTCCATCCCCGAGATCAAGATCTATGCCCCTTTGATGCAGTTCACGAAAACTACGCAAAGGGCTGAGCAAAACATGTACAAGATCCTCCAGAAGCTGAACCATCCATGGGGCTCCAACGGGAAGCTTGAGACGGCTATGAAGGCCATGTGGTAAGTGAATCCTAAGCTGCACACATTTGCTAGTTGTATCCTAACCCATTGCGTAGTGGAGAGGAGATGGTTCGCGGCCTTGGAGTTGTGACGTTTTCGTACTCGGAGAAGAAGGGCGCTTACACAACATTCTACTTCTCGCCATTGACCAGCTACGACGACAAAGTCCAGTTCAACTACCGAGACCTGAGCAAGGCCTGAATTTGTCTGATATTGGGCATGTAGCTTTTACAAGGTCCATGTAGTCTAAGACTTGGGTTGTGTCCATAATTCCATTCTTAAGGCTCATTCGAGTACCATGTGTTTTCCGGCTGGCTTCCTATTGAGCCCTCTTAGCCTTTTATGTCATACTGTTCAAGTTTTAGATGCGTCCCTATCAGTCCCATGTTAGTGTCTACAGATTGAAAGTAAAATAAACAGCAGAGAGTAGTACATAGCACTGTGCTTCTTTCAAACGTATGGGACATTAATGGTTTCCTGCAGGGGAACTACCAGCCCGGCCGGGGCGGGATCCGTCATATGCGCGGGCGAGTAGACAGAGCTGGCACAAGATTTTGAGAAGTATGCTCCGCGTCTCCCTCAACGACATGGTAGGCTTGCTAGGGTCCCACCCTGCGAAAGCTGCCATGGCGTTGAGTACCATGAAACGCTGTATTTCTTATCGACCTTTGAAGTCTGCTACCTGGAGCCTGTGTGTAGCTGAACGTCCCCTGAGGTGCTTGCCTACTTTACACCGAGAGCCCACACTCCTGATTAGCCAGTTCTTCACTCACCGACCCCCCCTAGCCAATTCCCGCTGTTAACAACTGTAAATGCTTGCTTTAGTAATACTATTTCCATTGAAGCTGCATTAAATTACCTTAAGTTGACATTAGCACTAATATTGGCCTGAAGCTGCTGACGTATGCAATATCTGCGCATCTGCTGCACCTGGGCAGAGCCATCCTGGCTAGCAGACACTGCTGCCTCAGAGACGTAGATAGCGCCTATGTCCAAATCTTGCTTCAGAACACAGAGATGTTGAGGGGCTAGACGTGGGCCTCAAGGTGAAATAAATGCATCACTGTCCGAAGTCTAGTTTTGAGTATTTTTGGATTTCTAATGGTGCATCTGGAGGCTAATCGAGAGGGGTCAGGGAGAAAGGGGCGCCAGCCAAGACGGAGGCGATCTATAGTTGACGGTTTGGCGTAGGAACAGCCAGACAATGCAGAAGCTGACAAACTGCTTCAGTGGCCAGTCCGACGAACCACGAAGTGAAGTTCTCTGGTGCATGCGGACCAGCTGGGCGCCCTGTTACCCCACGTGCAAATCGCGATTGCTGTGTGCCTTGAAATGACGCGGCACCCGACCGGATGCGCCGGAGTAGACGCCGGGCAGACGGAGGGGCGAACATCGGAAACCGTCCCATAAGGGCCCACCGTCGGCACGGCGATCGCCCGGTTGCGCGGGGACATTCCAAGGCCGCTTAATCGGAGAACGATCATTGAGGGAACATGAGGTTTATTATTATTTGAGCTGGAGCTTTCTTTAGGACAACAAATACTAGGCATTGAAGTCAACAAGTGATCCTGACTTCAGGCTAAGTTGCACGAGTGGGAACACTAATCAGTTCAGCCCTTATATCTCCTGGTAGGATGCGAAGTCTATTCACCTAATGGCTTCTAGCTGATGAGGGTGTCAAGGTAAAATAATTTGGGTGTGAGTCTCACTCAACTTGTACCCTCGAAATGGTCATTTACTAAAGAAACAATGCAGTTCCTGTCGCCCAAGGGGTAGCGGATGAGACCGACCTCATCTTGCACACATGCAGCACCCATCTGTCTGCAACTGAACACATCAAATGGAGTGGGGCCCCCACACTGGTAGCAACAAACGAATCGAGGAGCTGTTTGCCAAGGAGCAGTGCAGGTTGCCTCACTGGGTTGTTCTATGAGCACGGGGGACTTAAAACAGAATAAGAATGATGGATAAGAAGTCCTGAGGAGGAGGTCCTTGCCAACCTCTAAATCTGGAACCAACTTTGATAGTTTTCTACTCGTCTCTTCTTCTCCGCGGATCGAACACGATCACCAATGTTTCGAAAGCATCCCAGACGATGTTCCTTCGCTGGCAAAGTTGTCCAAGACAGACCCTCTCCGATTCATGCACAGCCGACTTTCGTTCCGCTGGTTTCTTCATCGCCCAACATTCCCCCCATCGCCCAGACTCCCATCGCTCCGTCTTCCATCGAAAGCTGCGGCAAAGCTGGGGTTGACCACGGATTTGCCGACATAAACGCTGGAGAGCTTACTTCGCAACAATAGCGGCAGCCTACGACATGCTACTGCACGCTCTGCAGCCTATGTTTCCAAGCTGGAAATAGGGTAGAGGAAGGAACGATCCAAGAAGCTAGCGTCTTGTTTTCTGATTCAATGTTGACTCGATCACATACCAGACTACAACAAAGACCGTGTCCCATTACTAATACATTGCAAACTCCATCTCGTGCCTGTGAATGACCCAACACTGCGCGCACCAGACTCCTTCCTCCAGGAACAGCTCAAGGATTACTACACATTATAAGTACGGTTTAACTGCGAGAGAATCCAGCATTAGAGCCTAGCTGACGTGCTTGACATCGGATACCATGACTCTGTGACATCTACGGCCAGACTCCCACGCATCAGAACCTTGGAAGACCGGTTGCAGAGGATGATTTCAATGTCTTTCACCAGCATCGTTACCGTAAATATCACCCTCACTTTATCAACAAGAGAGAAATTGATTGTCCACAACATTTCGCATCGACTGATATCAGGGTCAGAGCACCCCAAGCAACACAACGGCTCAAGTCGCGGTCCATGTGTGCTCTTCTTCTGCCATCTCTGTCTGGGCGACGATCCTGCCAGCCTCTTCAGAGAAGGTTATCAGGAAAGCTGGGCACGGCATGGAAGCTAAGACTGGGAACTTCTAAAACAAAGCAACCTCAAGGATCTCCAAGGCATTATGCAAGAACACCACGAGAGCTTTAAGGACACGCTATGCTACTCTTTAGGCCGACACTTGAAGAACAATACCATCGGATTCCACCTTCAAAATCTCGCCCGCTATCCCAAAGGCAGGTCAGCAGCACAACTCTCTTGTGGTTTACTATCGGTCGTCCCTTCTTTGTGCCAAAATCGTTGTAGTCCTCGGCTACCGCTTGGACTACAAGCCTTTGTCTCGACGACAGCTTCCAGGGCCTGTGTCAGTCACAGGGGTCGCACAGGGTGAAAGAGTTGATGATGATGCCCAAAGGTAGGTATAGGTAAGGATGACTATTCGAATCTAACATCCTTAAGCCCCTGGCGATCCGGTTCCTCCAAGTCGACAGCCAGCCAGCCAGCCGCTGCCGCTGTCATCAGGACTCAAACATGATTGCAAGGAGTGACACCATCCCAGGACAGTGGGTGGTTTCCCGTTTACTGATATCGCTCCTAGGTTCTGCGATGCGGATGGAGTTATTTTCACCCAGAGCTTTGTCCCTATTTCGACGCCTCGGAAAGCCCGGCGACATAAGCCTTATTATGGCTTTGTTCTCGGGAATTTCGCATCCATACAGAGCAAGTTTTCTTGTATAGGTCCTACCTCACCTTGCTAGATCATGAATCGGATCCTGTCCGCGTCGTCCATAATGTCCAGGGGGTCGGTCGCCTGCGAGCACCTGCCAGGCCTTCCAGCTCATGTGCGCCGGAAGACATCTATCAGCCGTATCTAGGAAGACTCCTCGCAAGGTAGCCAGCGTTACCTTAGTGCCCTTTTGCAGCAAGGAGGATGCCCGTTGAACTACATTTCGGACGTGAGGCGAAAAGATCCGGTGAGCTTCTCACAAGAAGGGGTGAAGGGTTAATATCGGAGATAACAAACTTACAATGCCGTGTCTCTCTGCAAATCGCAGCACCGCAGATGTGACCGACATCGCGTGTGCATCTTACGGGACAGCGAGTATTGTGCGTACGTACATCTTCAGGACCCTCTCTGGCTCGAAGATATGTCTTGTGCAAGAGACAGGCAAAAAAACATACAACACCGGGCATTCGCCGGTCGTCACCGACCCGACTACTACTCCAGCCCTCATTGGCTTGTCTATGGGAGAGCGGACGGGATCCCGAGTTTTCCAATGGGTATGGTCGTATGTGACTGGACAAGACACTGCAGTTGACCATGTACCAACTGGCATGATGCTGTCGATACGGCGGGGTTGTCACTTAGTTTTTAGGGAACCTGTTTCCTTGAGGTGCCTGCCTACCTGAGGTAACGACGCTGGAATTTTCCCCAGTGGACACTACAAGCCTGGGTTAGAATAACAGACCTTCCAAGACCGGTCCAGCCGCAGCGCTGCTTCCACCTGTGTCAGAGTGCATTTGTGCACGTATTTTATGCATGCTGCATGCACACTAAACACGAGCAGGGACCACCACCCCGCCTATCACGCGTCACCCCCACGACGCGTCGCCTCAGCCACAACCCATCAATTAACCCAACCACATCACCAAGCATCCTCGCCAGCTGTCGGCACTCCAGTCAATGTCACAAAGCCGTCGCCCTCTTGCACCTCCCACAACCCCCCCCCCCCCCCCCCCCCCCCCCACAACCCGACGATAAAGTTCCAGAGTCCTCCCTCGCGGTCCACTTATCCCTTGCAAGTACCTAGTCATGTACCTACCCCCCCTCGCCCTTAGGCACGTTTTCCCCGTCACCCCACAGCAACCCACTACAGCTAACAGTTCCCACGCCAGACGGCATCCCAAGCCAGCACTCCCATTCTCCGCCAATAACTTAGCCACCACGGACAGACACCCGGCATCTTAACGATACCCACCTGACGTCTAATACAGCACAGCCTGCCCAGGCCCGAGTCGCTCAACCTGCAGAAGCACAATCCAAAGACGGCCAGCAGTCCGGACCTTGTCCCGCACCCTGGTCTTCAGCTCAGGGTTGAGCCGGCGCCACGTACGCGCGAACCGCCGCGCCCATTCGCGCGGGGGCGACGCATCTCAAGAAGGGGAAGAAGCCATGCCATCATGTCGTAGGTAAGCCAGCAAGTATGGGTACGCACCCCCTACTACAACGACAACAACAGGTACGCACATTTCCACTCGGTCCATCAGGAGACACACCAACAACTGCCACTAGGAGAGGTTAAGCCAGCTGCTCGCCTTCGGGACGAGGGTGGGGAGGATTGGCGTACCCAGCGCAGCCGCCATCATGAAGTAAAGGTCAAGGTAGCGATGGAAGCATGTGACGGAATCGTCAAGTTCCGCCGCTGTTGGGAAGCCAGACATGGGAAGCTCCCGCCGCACCCCAGCCGAGGCCTCCGCCTGAGGCCTGAGTCGTTGGGGCAGGGATTGGGATGTGGATGTACCGCTCGTCGATTGGGGGGGCTGGCCGGAGGATGCTGTGCTGGCGCATCGGTCTGGGCCTGCGGCCGAGGGGATTAGGGGGTTTGAAGCGGTGTTGTCTGTTGATTTTCTGGTTGGACAACCTGGGCTTTGTGGCTGGGCCAAACATTGGAGCTCAACCCCTGCGTCCTCTTGGGGCTGCTGGTGTGCTCCGTTGACCGTTGAGGCGTCGGAAGGCGTAGCATTGCCAGGGGGCGTGGCATCGTCAGGAAGCATGGCATTCTCAGAGGCAGTTTGGCCCATTGACTCCATATCAACTAGACGGATGAGTATGGGCTTGACATAGTGACAAGGAGGAACGAACGGTGTTTAAGAGCAACGAAGTTGAGTGGTTGATGATGAGAATGTTGCTGTTGGCTTGAGGGGGAAGGGTTGGTGGTTGCCTGAGCTGCAAGTTCCAATAGGATGAACGACTTGTGGATGGCGAGAACTATTCTTGAGTGCCTCCTCTGCTCAAGATTAGTCAGTCCCCCAGGCAGAAGTTGATCAAGCTGTGCTCATCCGCAGCCATGGCCAGCTGCAGAGCCACCAACCCCATATCTCAGTCAGTGCCTGAGACCTGAAAGGCCAACGGAACACTTGCAATGGTGTAGTGGCGGTGGTGATGCTTCTGCTGCTGCTGTTGCTGCTGTTGCTGTGTCTGTCTGTATGCTTCCGCGCCTTTCTTGCCGGGGATCTTCACTATGTCTGTCTGTGAGACAAGCTCTGCCACAATGCTGCCATTTGCCATGGAGACCTGCAAAGGAAAGTGAGAGGCAGTATGGATGTAGCGTTGATCTGCGCCCAATGCCACTCACAGCCCCCAGCGTCTATTCCTTCTACCCTAGATAACTAAGGAAGCGAGGCTCGGGCGAGATGAAGAACCAACAAAGAGCCAACTCCTTGAATTTAGTCCGGAATCAGATAGAGGCAGTTGAAGTTATTCAATTGGCCGACTTACGAGGTTTCTTGCGATGAGGAGTCTCCCCAATAATTCAAGACTTACAGCTATGCCTATTGACATTAGTACTGGACGTCCGAAGCTCCTAACTGAAAATACCTGTAGCTATTCTCGTCCTGTCTTCTCACAGGATGTGTATGAGTCTTGTATCTTGTCTAAAATACTGAGACAGAACATTACCAGCGTGATGAGCCTCTCTACAGCCTAGTGGATATCTAATGTATTCATCCCTTCACCGCTAGATACACCTACTTCTTGGGCGGCTTCTTCCTACATAAATTACCTGCAGTGGATTCTTAAAAATTAGTAATGTGTTTAAATGTGCCGTCGAGTTATGTGAGCAGAGGCAGCTAACACTCTGCAGCAGGTCAGATGTAGGTTGTATCCGACGCTGTCACTGCTCCATCTGACATCCGCCTTCTTTAATAAGTTTTCCACGATACAAACCTAGCCTCCAACGTTTGAGACTTTTCTTCCCATTGTAAAATCTCTGAATGTTTACGAAACTTTGTTACTATACGCAAGAAATTGTTGGTAGAAGAATTATTACGCATATTCTAGGTACAGTGATCAGAGATATCCATTATGCTACCGACAGACAATTTAAGTTCACCTGCTTGGATATGCAACCTTCATTCAGCAGGTAATTCTCTGGTAAACAAACCTAATCATTCAAGTCTGATATCTTTCTAACCGTCATTATATTCAGTTGAATCATAAATGGTCCTCTCCATCAGGATCTCCCACAGGTGCAGCAAGCTTTTGCTTCTTCCTCTTATTCCCATTTGAAGTGAAATCCCGAACTATTATCCTTGTAGCACGCCTTGAGCATGGCGGACTTAGTTAGAGGCCACTACGCCGGTGACAGGTGCCTTGGCCCTGGGATGGATCGCTCAAGGACAGGCGGTGCTTTATGAGGGGAGACCTCCAGCGTAGAATGGCTTCACGAACTCGGTTTGGTGCGTTCTGATAGCTTTGGTAATGGCTGCGTGGTTCTCCTGAGATTGCTTGCCGGTCGGCTGGGCTTCAACATCATCCATGGACTCGTCGTTGCGGGCTCTCGTCGTTGTCGCGTAACCGAGAGTTCGGTCCAGTAGCTTAGAGCAGAGGAAGATTAGGGATGGCAGGGCACTGTATAAGGGATGATTCTTTTTGTTCTTTCTCTTCCCGCCCTTGATGCCGGAGGTCTTCTTGATTGATGAGCTTCCTGTGTTTGCTAGTATCTTCAGAGGCTGAATTTTCGTCGCTCTCGTAGTCGTCGGTAAAAAACCGTGGCAGAATATCACGTCGCCACTGGGATTGGGTCGGAGGGGAGGGTGCTGCTTCAGCATTTAAATATTCGTCATATGTGGAAGAGGGGGTCAATTAACGTCCTTTCAATGTATGGATGCTCCATACTGCGCATATTGATTTGTGCGCTGATTAAAGGTAGAGAGCAATGAAGTGGATGGGATGTTAGGGATTGTTGCTGGGCCCTCGAGCTTGTGATGCAGGGTAGTTTGAAATGGTGAGTTGAACGTTAAGGTCTGGGACTGGTTAGTTGTATCTGTAACTGTCTTGTTCATAAGTCACGGAGGTCACGAAGTCGGGAAACAATATTAATCCAGGCGCTTCTACGCCAAGCACAACGGCTGCAAAACTGATAGATCCTGCTGGTAAATGAATGATAGCTGATGTTGTGCCCCAATCAGGTAATGTCAATCTGCCTGGTGGTCTCGGGCTGGGACTACGCCAGGGTCTTAATGGTGTTAGCATTGATGGCGCCAGATTCACTCGTTCGGCCCCCGGATACTGAATATATGGTTTCCATCATGCCGTGGAACTACCACATACAACCATACTCATTGGAAAACTCGGGATCCCGTCCGCTCTCCCACAGATAAGCCAATGAGGGCTGGAGTAGTAGTCGGGTCGGTGACGACCGGCGAATGCCCGGTGTTGTATGTGTTTTGTTGCCCTGGTCCGTCGCAGCATTCATTGTTTTGCAGCTGATAGATAGTTGTTAGTAGTAGGCCGTTCGGGCGTGAAACCATGCATGCATGCATGCATGACTTGTGATTAATATTTTGGAGTTGCTTCAAAATAGGAACTTTTGTGAGAGACTATAATTATGCTGCGGGCCAGCTTGTGCGGTCAACCTTGAAGGTGTATGTACGTACGCATGGGGAATGAACATCCTCGACATGCACAGTTAGTTTGCGGGATTGGCGGGGTGCTTGTGCTTGAATGTTCACGTCTGAGAGTAAAAGATGTTGTCCGCACCAGTGTGTTGATGATGGCGACGGGTGGGCTGGCGCATATGCCGACACAGGTGGTTGAGGTGGCTTTAGACCTATGACCCTTGACGGGCTGTACCAGAGAGATCCCTGCTGGCTGCAGCAATGCAATGTTGATTACCTGCCCAACCTTGCGTCTCCCAAACATCACCTGCAATCTTCTGATGGGATATTAGTGACATGTTGCTTGCTGTTTGTCAATCTTGCGATTCCTTTGCACCACATTCTGCGTTTATTGCGTCCAAGGCAGTCCAAAGCGACCATGGCTGATGGATGGTGTACTTCTCCCTGCAGGGCGACGTCAACTCCAGAGTCAAGGGCAAGGCCTGGGGCGATCTCGACAAGCGGGTTATCAACACGGACAAGTGGATCGAAAACAGCGACAACCGGCAAGGCAGAATATGCACTGCGGCCGGGGCGAGAAGCGTGTACAAGGTCATACGCATATGTCTGGGCTCGCGCCTGTACTACAACGACTTCGAGCCGCTCCAGATCTTGCGCGACTAGAAGAAGCGGATCGGGGACATCCTTGACCTGCTCGACACCACGGTCCTGCCTGCGAACCCCCGCGCGGGTCACGCGGCGTGGCAGCCCATGCAGCTGCGGTCGAAATGGGACGGATTTCATGAAGTACCGGTTCCTCCTGATGGATAGGAGGACGATGAAGGTTATTGACGATTTCTTCAGGACCATGAGGGACTTCTGGGTCACGGACGCCCAGAGGCAGACCCACGCCAACGATGCGGACGTCCTTCAGCCAATTGACGACATTGAGGTGATGGATGTGTTTATTAAGAACACGCGTCCGTGGCAGTTCCCATGGTGAGGCGGTGTGCGCGTGCTCAGGCGGGATTCGGATTGGAAAAGGAGGGGTTATGTCTAGACTTTTGTAACATAGTAGTAGTCTGATCAATTTAAAGTGTAAATACGCATAGGTCCTTGACCTCGGTCATGTATATGTATGTCTAGGTAGATATCTCACAATATGTGCAGTTTTTAATATCTCACCAAAACGGAGTGGCCGTTGATGCAAAAGACTTACAACAAGAGGCAGAGAGGGTGGAAAACTGGAAAGACTTTGTGCTGGAATGACTGGTCCAGATCAGCATAACTACCTGATAATAACCTCTAGGTACAGATACAAATACAGACTACATCGAATAGAGCATTGCAGCCGGCCACACACACTGCAATGTAATTTAGTATGATGGAGCAGTTAACCCTTCATCCCCTCCCTATCAGGGGGTATGGAGTCTTGTGGCCCACGTCTATTGTGACTCCCTCCCAATGGCCAGATTTTGTGCTGAGCGTGCAGGAGAATCTCCGAATCTCGAACTACTTGTCGCTAAGATGTTCAAAAGCAGGCCTGACTGACATGGGGGGTTTACGCCTTGCCTCCTACGGAGTATCCATGTAGCGTACAGATAGATACACTAGACAGGCAAAAGGAGGGAGATCCTGGAAAACGGTTAGCCTACTAGGTAGTAGTTTATCCCAACTTTAGGTCGAAGAACCAAGAAAAAGTACATTGCTGTTTGAACGTGCTAGTAGTGGATATCCCCCCTCTGTCTCTGGCCGATAATGATCCGGCCTGATTAAGCGACTGCGCTTACATTTCGAATTGCAGGAGGAGTTTTGTTTGCATCCAACATACATGAATAAGACCGCGCAGCCTCTCCACCTCCTGCTTTTCCCTTCTTCCCACCACCATCGCACAACAGCATAGCATATCCTTCACCAACGCACAAACCATCATGGGCTTCCTCGTGCTCGACGAAGACTACGAAAGTCAAGCCCGGGACAAGATCCAGGCGTCTCGGTCACCCGACGGCGTGCTGCGCGGTAACCTCCAGTGCGACATCACGCTGCCGCTCTTCACCAACCCTCCAGAGAACCGCCTCGCATGCCACGAGACCGCTCAGGAGACGGCGTACGTCAGCGCCCACATCTCGTCCCGTATCCACGCCTTGTACTCGCAGCTCGCTGCCCATGCTGCTGCTGCTGCTGCTGCTACTGCCACTAGCCATTCTTCCGCGTCGGTAGCGCCCGAGGGGATTGCGCTGGACATCAGGATCGCACCGCAGTCCTTTGACATTTACCAAGACTGCGACCATCGCAGGTACCACTCTCGGCGTCTCCATCTGCATGACCCGGAGACCCTGCCCGTCCTCCCCTTTGTACGCAAGCTGTCTGTCAAATCGGCAGAGTCCTATTCCGGGCTCGGCAACTTGTACGGCCTCCGCCCCCTGTCACTGCTCGTCCCGTTGCAATGCATCGCCGCCCTGCCGAACCTCACCACGCTCCTGCTCCCGTGGATGTGGGAGAGGCCCATGCCTTATGCCACCCCCAGCACGCCGGTGCGCGAGCACTACTCTCGACCCTGGGAGGGACCCCTCCGGGATGCGAGACACGACTTTGGCAATGCGATCGCTGCGCAGGAGAAGTTCCTCTGCGGCAGGCGGATCCCGGCGAGTCTAAAGAACGCGATGCTGCATTTCTGGGAGCCGGAGCAGATCTCAGTGGAGGATCAGAGCGTGGCTCGACCGGATCTGATCTACCCAGCCGAGAGAGATCCTGTGAGCGTGGGGTTGTGCAGGCTGGCCGCACAGATTGAGAAGCTCGACCTCCGTGCCCTGGTAACGGAGGACCTATTCCCTGCTGCAGGGGCAGAGGATCAGCAGTGGTTATCTATGCAACGGCTCCGGATAGAGTTCCACCCGCTGCGCCCGGATGGGATGTGGTACTTTGTCGGTCCGCAGGGCGAGGATCCTTTGCGCAGCGCCGGCTCTGGGGACAAGAGAGAAGGCGGGTTCCGAATTTCCGAGACGATGGATTACCCACGCGAACACGACATAGCTGCGGACGAAGAGATTGATGAGGAATTCGATGAATACCCAAACGGTGACTCAGAGTTTGACTACCTCCCCGATCTATTCCGCACTGAGCCGCAAAGAGAGAGAGTTGAGCCTTTTCTTGCGCGGTTTGCAGCGGCCGTGGCCAACATGACCAGTTTGGAGGACGCGGAGATGTTTGCATACGTCTGGTGGACGCCCTCGGAGAGCAGAGAGGAGGAGTATGCTGGTGACGCACCGTACGACAACGCCAGCGTGCACCGGTGGGGTGTGCGGTATCTTTCTGGCCGTGGTGGTGGTGGCGGCGACGGCGACGGCGACGGCGATGGCAAGACGGCGACCCCGGTGGTGCAGTGGCAAGTCGGGGACTGGAGACCTAGTACAGCGATCATGGCGCTTTTCGAGGCGCTCGGCACCCAAGAGTGGCTTGAGTTCGAGTTTACAAGAGGCAGACCACGGCGAACTACGAATGATATAATATAAGCCCGGCCGTTTCAATGTAGTTAATAGTAAGTCTTCAGATCTAAGCAAAATGCATAGTAGCTTGAAATCATGCAAGTGAAACAGATCAACCAGGTTTACTTGCATCGTTAGGAAATTTAGGTAGAGGTAATGGCGAGCCCAAGACAGCTGTTGCCCAAGACAGCCTAAGATAGAAAGAAGGTGGCACGACTCTTGTTCGAAAGCCAACAAGAAACACTCAGAAACAAAGGCATCAAGAGAAGAAACAGCAAGCACAGCGCGCCCTAACTAAAGATGCAACCCTAAGTAGGAGTTTACCGTCCCAGGCGGTGAGCATATAGTGTAGTAGTCTACATAAAAAGCAGTCAGGAAAGACATAGAAAATCAGAGAGAGAGTGAGAGAGTAAGATTATCTGCAGGATCTGACTATCGTCATAAGGGTACTAGTGAACCGAAGTAGCGTTTATTACAGTGCTTTCAGAGCAATCCAGCACGTAACACAATAGACCGGCAGACTTAGAAAACCCCCTGATCAGTAACACATATCCAGAATCCTAATCGATATCAACTTTAGGGCGGCATCCATGCAAGCCGAATTCTAGTGTAGAACCGTCGAAGGTTGACAACCAAGATGATCAGCTCAACCAAGCTGTCACCAAAGGGGCGAGGCCCTCGGCCAACCACTGTTCGTCAAGCTTGACAGTACTGTCAAAGCCGTGCTCGCCCGGGCGCATGGTCAGGCGGAAATTGAGCTCGGGGTCAACCTCAACCAACATCTGCTCCATCAAAACGCTGCCTCGCGATGGCACCAGGGTATCGTCAGTTCCATGCATTACAAAGAGGCCGCCGCGTGGAAACTGGGCCCCTTCGCGCAGCCGCTGGAGCGGGAACAGCTCGTGCCGGTTGGCCGGGAAGAGCTCTGTGAAGAACCCATTCTGCATGGCGGCGAACATCAGGGGTGCCCTCTCGAGCGCGTAATCCTCAGATACGACAGCGGGGATCTCGCCTCGATGGACCCTGTCGATATGCTCATCTAATAGACTGCGTGGCAGGGGACCAACGCCCATGTACGGCCTGGTGGCTGTCTCCACATAGTACGGGTCGGTAACATCAATGACCGGATACGACGCCACAACGGCGCGGATATCCTCGGCATGAGAAAGCCCAGTCATGACAGAGAGATAGCCGCCAGCGCTCTCGCCAACCACCAGAACCTTGCCTGTGTCGACGTTGACACCCCCGGCGGTCTCCTGGTGTATAAAAGCTGGAAGATCAGTGTGGATCCAATTCCAGTGATCCTCGATGTCCTGCATTATGTCGTCCATAGAAGCCTCGGGAGCGAGACGATAGTTAGGGCTGACAATAATGGCTTGTTGACGGTTGGCGAGCTCCATATACCAGGGATTGAAGAAACTTTCGGTGAGGCTAGCGCCGGTGATGAAGCCGCCGCCGTGGTAGCGGAGCATGATCGGGGCCTGCTTAGGGCAGTTCGCTGTCGGTTCAGTCAGGTAATTTGGAATGAGGACATCGGAGGTGACAGAGAAGCTGGAAATGGTCTTATATGTCGTGCTCAGGACTTGGAACCCCGAGTAATGCGTAGTGTTGTACGCGATAGCCATTGGGGAACGTAATAATACAGCAACAAGATGGAGGGGTGAGAGAGGTTAGAGACTCCTGGATCAAAAAGCGTGAAAGATCTATCAACAATTAGTGCAAGGAAGGCCAGAAATCACTCTTTTTATATCCAGTCTTCTCATATGCTTAATACTAAAGTTCCGGAAGCTGTTAACCAAATTTCTTGCTACCAATACAAATCATAATAGACGCTGTAATCTTGGAGACTTCTTTTGACACTAAAGGACGTTTTGACCCTGTCATGCGGGTGGAGTCCGCGAATTGGGTTTTGACGTTGTGTCCTCTAGCACTCCCGGGAAGACAATCTCATTGGTGACTGTAGTAACGGGGGAAATAGAGAGGAACAAGACGATAGTGCACAGTAAAAACCGGAAGTTTGCAAGCAGAGTCTTAGCCCCACCAGCGTAGCATAAAACCCCTTTCCCAATTCTTTTGTGAACCTTTAATCCGTCTCATAGCTCACTTGCGTGTTGAGATAAGTCGTTTTCATAAGAATATGCTCTCTGATTTTCACTAAGCAGTATTAAGAGTGCACATGCATTTTAATTTGCTGTGATTAGGTACAGAGCTATATAGAGAAATTTGGTTTTGCTGATCTTAAAACTCTAATTGATACCTTTAACACAGGGCCTTGAACTATGTAACAAATGACTAAGAGATCATTAGGAGATGGTTGAGGGGGCTAAGTTGGCTAGATTATTATGTGTACAGCCTAGGATAATACATTTATATATCATAAATGTGATCCCATCATTATCCTAGTTGATGGCGGATTTCTCTATTAAATGCACAAATGGTACTGGTCGATAAAGATATCACGCTGAAACCCTGCTTGCCTGCTCTTGTGGGAAGGCAAAGGAAGTAGATCATCTCGTCTACTGTCAAGCAACCCCAGCGAGGAGCAGTGGCCTACCCTCCACCCTCCTGGTGCGCTCGACCCCATACGACCTATGGGAACTCCTGAGCGGTACTTTAAGGGACTAACTTCCTAGTTCAAACTACGGGCGAAATCGCTGCTAGTATCGGCGTAAGGAATTAGGTTGTATTTTATGGTGTTGGGCAAAAGTATGTTATGGTGTCGTGGGTCCGCATTCCTATTTCGTTACGTGCTCCGACGGCCACGCTTAGGCCCCTTTGAGGCAAAACCAATGCTGAGGATGACATTATGCCCCAAAAGACCTTTGCGGCAGCGAGCAGGCGTTTTTCGCTCGATTTGATAGATACTGTTGTTTCAAAATTTCCGGTCTCGCTGTTGCTGGTGAATTTCTTTTGCAGTTTGCCAGTTTCCACAGTTCATCCTTTGGAAGCAGTCACAGTTGGGAATCGAGGGGACGAAACAGAACCTAAGAGTGGGTGTTACTTACGAGACCGAAATGAGGGGGCGTAGCACAAGTACCGAGCTCTTCTTTTGGTCTCATCTTCATTATCTCCCCGTCCCGAATGAGGGTCTCGGACGAACAAACCGAATCAGACAAAACTTTGCAGACTTTCAAAGCTTTCTGCTCCCTGCTTCCGCCCCCAACCCCTTTCCCTCGTCTCATTCCTTGCCGAGCCCTGTAATACTTATTGCGTGGCGGTACCGTTGTCTATTGATCCACCAGTACAGACGCTATCCCACCGGGTGCAGCTAAACCCTCATTTTCGCCAAGAGCAGGATACAAGCCAATTAAAGCTTTGCTTGGAAAGTTTAAACCAATTGAAAAAAGTCAGTAACGGCGGATTAGGGGCAGAAGTGGGGTAAATAGTGGTAAATTGAGAATGGGGCCGATGGGATAGTTCACTAGAGCACGTAGACTGCAGCCGTACTGTCAGTTTCGGCAAGGATTCTTAGGAGCAATTGGCACGTGAAGTTGCTGCCTGCCGTGGAATCACAGCATCAGGCCAGACAGGACCCATGCACAGGAACTCTGTGACGATCGGCAAGGAACTGATGTCTCGAGTCAAC
The DNA here is from genome assembly GCF_034447905.1 of Colletotrichum destructivum. Taxonomy (NCBI): domain Eukaryota; kingdom Fungi; phylum Ascomycota; class Sordariomycetes; order Glomerellales; family Glomerellaceae; genus Colletotrichum; species Colletotrichum destructivum. Next base: position 463,648 of record NC_085906.1, read on the forward strand.
ACCTCTGCCATAAGGACATTCTGTTGCCTTCCACTGACGACAAAAAGTCCTTGAGGCGAGGGGGAGCTTGGAAGTCAAACCCCCTAACGATGATGGCCGTCTCGAACGCCTCCATTCAAACCACCACTGCCTAAATCCCCGGTGCAAAGCCCGCAGTAGTCCATTTGTTGCCGCCAAGCGGCCGGACGAGCCGGCCAGTAACTCTTATCTCCGAGGGCCTCCGTGATACCTCTCGTGTGCGTACCCCCTTCAATTAAATAGGATTAATTGGAGCATTTTAGCAAACAGTACGGACGGACATGGACTTTACAGTAGTCCGTTGCTCCGAATCTTGTGACCCAGCAGAAGATACTTGCTCATATATGTAGTCGGAGATTCAAACAGGATGCAGACAAGGCGGAATTGCCCCCTTGCTTTCACAAAAATTCTGAGCTGTGATTTGATAAAAGGTCTGGGATGCTTTAAAGCAAGACATTAAGTTGAGAATACAAGTTACTGCACAATCGCCAAACACTTAATTTAAGTTTGATAGTGTACATTTTGCTTATGAAGCCGTCCATTACTTACAAATCTACCCAACTTAGAGTTAGATGTTAGTTTCGAAGGGCATGGAGACGAATATAAAACCTTCCAAGCTCTCCGGACTGACACTTAACATTTAGCAAATCATAACGGCTTCCACATGAATATAAATCAAAATGCATCTCTATTCCGTATTGCAATCTTTGAGCTTAATTGCTCTCATTCCTGAGGTGCTAGTAGTGGCACAGCAATACCCAATAAAGGTTCTCCACGAGTTCTCCAATCCTACATGGCTAGACAGTAATGCTGTAAGTCTTTCCACACATTACTTTCCTTCATCCCGTCAACCCAATTTCTTGACATTTGGTTTGCCAATCATACTACGACTTCTGATCTGTAATTCTAACTCGACAAGGTTCGATACAACGGCGACGTTCTCGTTACTTCTGCTACAACTAATGAAATCCGTCTAATAAAACCAAGCAACCCCGAAATCGCCGTCACTGTTGCTAGCATCCCGGGTGGCAACGGTGCCAACGGTATCACAGAGATGGAGAGAGATGTATTCTACATCAATGGAGGAAACTTCACCGTTGCAACTGGCCCAATACTTGGCAGTTACGGGGTTTGGCGACTCGATTTTCGCCAAACACCGCCGGTCATATCCCTCGTTACCAGGCTCCCAGACGTCAGGCTCGCGAACGGTATCGCTCGTCTTCACCCAACGGACAACAGCCACGTTCTGATATCAGATCCAATTGCTGCCGAAATTATCAGAGTCAATGTCAAAACTGGCGAATATGCTCGAGTCATCAATGACACTGCGTTGCGTGCTGTAGCTCCCAATCCCAATGGAGTCAGTGTTCTTCGGACAAGCGGATCCTACGTCTATTTCAACAACCAAGGCTCTAGCTTGCAAAGAATACCATTTTCAACTACGACAGGAATCGCCACCGGACCTTCAGAAACGATTGTAACTCTTGACGCTCACTCCTTTGCCATCTCAACAGACGGAACAAAAGCCTGGATGTCTTCCAATTTCATCAATTCCCTGCAGGAAATCGACATCGTTAACCGCACCTCAAGAATTGTAGTACAGAATCAGCCAGATTTTATCACTCCAACAGGTGTCGCTCTTGGGACGGAAGGTGGAAAAAATGTCTTGTACATTACAACAGGTGGAGGACTGGTTTGGGAGACTATGGAAGCCGTTACTGGTGGAAGACTGATTCAAGTTAACTTGGAAGTCTAGATGTAGGATTTGCTTGAGCCTGCTTATAAAGGATTATCTGGAAAATAATTGCTTTAGTGGAATTGGCCTGATATATTCTGTCAGGCCTAACCCGGAGTTAAGACTTGACAAGTTACAGGCGCTGTAGCCTCACTAGGCAAGGCAAGATGCAGGCGGCACGATATTTGTATGGACAAGACATAAGGGCAGTTAGCATGACTCCACGGAAAGGGAAGAACTAGCGAAACTCATCAAAAAATAAACAAGATCGACTATCAATAAGGGGTCTAATTTATTGTCCAACTTCTTAGTTGTGGTACCTGAAGAAGGGCCGATTCAAGACGTTGCTTACAACTTCTCTTGCCTAATTTCTTTTGGCATCTTCTGTTAGGGAAACACGTGGTCTCTAACTCTAATCCTTAAAAGCTGAAACCCTCTCACTTCTCGTCTCCAGACCCCTTCCGCAATGGTCTCACAGCCGTCGCCGGGCACCGGACCGGAGCAAACGATACGGTGGAGCAATGAGCCCATTCCACCCCAGCATCTTGTCAGTCCATCGCTACTACAGATAGCCTAGATGACACCTATCGTCGATTGTTTCCTCCCTCCCCTAAATGTAGCTTACACGATATCTTCGCTTGTCCTCTTGACTGGTACAGAGGGGGTTGTTATTTTAAGGTTGGGCGCGGCCCTCGGCCCGCGATGCGCGGGGTGGGGCTGATCCGGCCAGCGCTCAAGTGCCCCACCAGACCGCCCGACTCGGAAAGTGGGGCCGCTTCGGCCTGCCTGTGAATAGCTTCCTTCTTTCAAGCCATCACTGAGACACACCAAACAATTAGATCACTAGATCCGGAAGTATTGCACCGTACTTGTACTCCAACTATACCGCTTGTAATAAGTCATACCTACACTAATCCGTAGTGACTTTCACTATTTACTGCAGCCGGCAAGGCTTCCTTTAATTGTTAACAGAAATGGCGATCAACACGGATTCATTCTCTCAACATCTGACGCATCTCTTACGTTATTCTCGGCAGCTGCAGAGACTTGAGTAGTTAGGCATAATGCGACTGCCGTGGAGAAGACGCCTTTCTGCTGACGATATCCCTATCTTTCAACCCTTCTCCTTTGCGAAACCTGTGCGCTAACGGATCAAACACATCAAATTCCCACCCATCGCGTGGATCAACCTCCTCTATTACTTCTACTTCAACCTTGCAGCAATTGATTAATTGGCAGACGCTTCTATCATCTCTAATCGTTCCAACAGTCTAGGATCTCAACAGATTGTTTAACAAATCGTTTAACACATAACGCTTCAACTAACAGTTCAGATATTTTCACGCTCTATCCCTCTCTTGTATTTGCAATTTATCCTCCCTATACCCCCAGGGTCAAGATCTCTCTACTCTACAATTTCCTCCCACGCATATAACATAGTGCTCCACACTACTTAATAACGTTCAGTAAGCCGCCACCTTGCCAAGAAAAACCTCGTGTTGAAGGCGCATTGCTGCAGCCTAACTAGCTAAGTAAGATCTATTGGTGTGTCCGACGCCAACAATGCCCCCCTCTAGCCATACGGCCTAGGGTAGTGTTCGCGCTGAACTATCCCTTACAATAGCAGCTGAGTTCTCTGCTCCATTTCTGCTGGTTGGTCCATTCGAAACAGTACCAAGCTCTGCATAGCCCTTGAAAGGGAACCACTTGCTGATGTCACTAAAACGAATACAGTCCGCAGTAGCCAGGATGATTGTAGTTGTAGTCTACAGCCTATCAGCAGTACGTCAAGGGGGAAAAAAGGATCCGACTTACCGCGCTGTCTGCATGGTCGATGCAGTCCTTGACATAGGAGCAGATGTCACCAGGGATCTCATTCTCGCCCGGCCAGAAGACACGGCAGTTGGAAGGGATTATCTTCACATGAGAGAGCTCCCAGCAAAGGTGGCAAGGGCGGACCGGTTTACAACAGACGGCATCACAGTTCAAGCTGCAGGCGTACCAATCTACTCCCCTCATCCTCATCCTTACCCTCCGCAGTCTTTTCAGCACAATCCCTCCAGCTATTCCTCTCCTAATCTAGCGGACGACTTAAGTATCTAAAGTAGGGTACTTCCGTTTGTTCACTAACGGAGCAAAGGTATTCTAATAAAATCACGGAGAATAGACGCCCTAAGTATCCTCGGTTGTTAAAACAAACAATGCTCCCTCGTTAGCATTTCTCTATCAACAATCATACTTAGTGGCTCAATCTTGCATGCCTGGAGTCGAAAAGGAGGCCTACTCCAGCAATTACAGCCTTTCTATTTGTCTACCCTCCAGGAGTTACTTTATTAGTTCTTATGCAACAAGTTTACCGTCAGTAAGGGCAGGAAAACCTACCTACCCGATTGTGTCTCCATGCTTACAACAACGCTGTCATTTTGCGACATGTGGCTATCAACGCATTCATTCTACGCAATTTTAATGTCTGGGTGATCGATATCAGCCACCAAGTCGTAATATACTTCAAAGTGTTGCATACAAACCTTTACCTGCAGTGAAAGGTGAATTCACTACGTTCCCAGCAAGTCAGGCGCAGCCTCAGAAATTATCACTATTGATTTGACCGATATGAACTTGAGATAATGGCACCTTTGGAGACCGAGGTCTCATCAGAGCCGCTGTTCGCCAGCATCGTGAGCTTAACACCGCTAATATTCGGATGCGATAGCCAGCGAAGAGCCTCGCTAAAAGCTAAACTCTATCCGCTCGCCATTCTCCGTGGGACGGCCAAACGTGACGGTTGCTCGCTTTCCGGATAGATCCATGATGATGTTGAACAGAGTCTGTGTCTTGCAATCCTGTACCTGATGTCGGTTGATGGACCCTGGATACCCCTCCTGGTCTTTGAAGAGATCAAATAATTGGGGCGTGCTAACAGCACCGCCCCCTGCAATCTGCTTCTCCGCAAGTGCTCTCAGTCGAACCACTCTTTTGTGTGAATCTTGAAGCCACGGCGGCTCAACAACGCCAGGATGTTCCAGAAGCAAGTGGTTGGAGTGAACGATAAGGCCCTGTTCATCGATTGGAATCTTTAGAATGGCCTTGCTTGTGCATTCAAGTCCCGTCCCACCGGTAGGATCCGCCACTAGAATGTGACCACTGCCGGCAACACCTGTCTTGGCGAGCTTGTCGATTCCTTCGTCCTTCGAGCCAGACTCAAGAACGATGCGCAGCGCCAGGTGAATAGGTAGTTTCGTTTGGTCAACACCATAAGCCCGGATTGCATTAAGACACACCCCCACTCCGGCGCTGTTGAAGCCAATCTTGCCAATAATGCCGGCCTCGGTTATCATAAATATCTTGGGAAGCTCAGGTTGAGTGATGTGGCAGGCGATGAGATTCGAGCTTTGCTCAACCATCCAGTCCCAGTTTTGAGCTAACCACGAGCCATCTGCTGATGTCTTCACGGCCAAGCTGGTACAGCCATCGCTTTGAATGGGTAAAGAAGGTTGCTTGGTGAATAGTCCGAAATTGATCTCAGTCCGAACGTTGAGGGCGACGACATCCAGCAGTCCAACCTCAGCGCCGTCTGCGATCCCGCGAATTTCCTCAAAGTACCTGGGGCACAGCTTTTCAAGTGTCACCACATACTTTGATGCTTCCTCACAAACACTTGGCCAGTCCATGGCGCAGGTAGTCTTGAAAAGACCGCTGTAAAAGGCAAGAGACCCCCGAACACGGTCTCGTGCCTCTAGGCCGTGTTTCAGGCCAATCTAGAAGATGGAACGATTAGTCAACCTGCCCTTGCGGCACTCGTTGTAAGGCAAAGACTAATCACCTCATATGGCGTCCCGGAGCAATGTATTTCTAGCATGGCGCTGAGTGTTGAGAGGTGTAGGTGCTTGCGAAATAAAAACTAGTTCAATCCCGTGAGCGGCTCAGCAGGAAGACCTTTCTCATTACCAGACGGAGAGATGCTGATAAGGATGCGGGGGAATGCCTCCGTTACACAAAGGGTTCCGATTGGTTTTGTTTAGGCGGCGACTGACTATCCGCGGGAAACTCCCGGAACCGTTATCTATCGGATGATGATTCTCGGTAAACCAATTATTGTTGCGAAAGGAACTAGGAAAATTCGTTGCTGTTGTGGCTTCCATCAAATTCGAGGCAAACAAAACATTTGGTCTCTCTAGCTATTGAAAAATAGGCTCTGATGGATGGCGCGTCGCATAGTTTATAAGGAGGATAATGTAGGTGGCAGATTAGTAATATCGCGTCATCAAGTCGCTTGTGACGCCATGTACCTGGCTTGGTGAAGGACAGAGTTTTTGACTTGCAAAAACCTAACAGCCGAAGAGCCATTTAGCATTCCACGGCATTATCCAGTTTCCCACTGAATTCCATGGGCTGATACCAAGTGGTGGCAGACTGATACAGCGAGAAAAGGAGTACTTGAGACATCAACAGGTTACAGATGGGCTTAAACCGTTGGAGGCATATACGGCGTAGGTTGAAACTGGCATTGCGCTTTAGAAAATGTCGCTCGGCCGGCAGCGTCTAAGCAAAGACATCTCAATCGTCATGCCAGGGCCAAAGGATGTCGCGACAACGTAATCCTTGCCGCGGCCCATCTTCCGTAGCAGGTCTAGTACTGCCAACACCGTTGGACTAGACGAGTTGCCGCGCGTCCTGTAAATCTCTCGCGTTGCCCGGAGCTGCTCGCTTGTCAGATCCATCGTCTCCTGCGCTCCATTGATAATAGCCTCTCCGCCCGGATGCAGAGCCCAGTCGAAATCGGCCACATCGAGACTCTCCAGACCGACCTTGTCCCGAAACTGCGGCAACAGGTCCCTGAACATGGGCTCGATGGCCGTCTTGGTGAAAGAGGGCACATCACGGGTCAGCACGGTACGGAAACCGGTGGCTTCCGAGTAGAAGCCCATGTGCTGCGTCGTGTCTGGGATGGTAGCAGTCTCCCACTCAAGCAGCTGGAACAGCGGCTCAGCTCCATCACTCCTCATGTCATCCATCTCGTCCTGCGGCGCCGGCAGCCGCCGCAGTCCGTCATCGTTGCAAAGCACAAAGGCCGCAGCGCCGTCGGCGAATAGCACACCGGCGATGCTGACCTCGTCCGGGTCCACACACGCCTCAGCCCCAGCCAGGTCGTGTCGCACATTGGATGTGCACAGCTCGCATGCAAAGCACAGCACGCGCGCCGGCCTGCCGCGGGACGCTGCTCCGCTGGCAATCTGAGCCGCGGCGCGCATAATGGCCAGCCCGCCAGCACAGCCAACGCCGTGCAGCAGCGTGCGGTCCACGGTGTGCGGCAGCCCAAGCCGACGCGCTACCAGCAGGTCGTAGCCCGGGTTGCCTTGGTTGGTGCAGGTCACGGCGACAGTGTGCGTGATCTCGGAGGGCCGGCCGCCCCATTCTTTCATGGCCTTGCGGCATGCTTGAGCGGCGAGGTCGACTCCGGCCTGACGATAGAATCTGTCCAGGTCGCTGATGGAGGGTGGCTCTGGGCGGCTGGCGAAACCTGAGCGGTAATCCACAATGCAGGCGCGCGTCTCGATGCCGCTCGTTTTGTTGATCTGCAGAAGCTTTTTCAGGCTGTGGCCCGGAAGCGCGACATGTCAGCAAAGGATATTCTTTCCGGTTCCTTTGGGGTGCTCAATTGACCATCATATACCAGTGTGCTCCATGCAAGATACGAGACAGATATGAGAAAGACGCAAGTGGCGGATCGGGGACGGAACGCTTACCCTGGCTTCTCTATGTCGTAGAACTTCTTCGCTAACTCGTCTAACTTTTCCGGTCCCAGGAGATATGGGGGATACTGCGAAGCCAACCCAGTGATCCAAAGCCGCGGCGGCATCGGCGGCGTGACATGAGCGCCCTTCATTTCAGCGATCCGGGTTCTTTTGCTGGGACACCGTGATCTAAATGCGACGAAATGGATATAGACCCTGGATTTGGTGGTTAAGGATCCCACAGGGGAATCACTTCCTTCTTTCAAGGAAATATAACCTATAGATTTGAATGGTGTTGGCGTTGTGGAGAGCCCATCTTCTTTGAGCAATTTTCTCAGCGCAGGCGTCATCGACTGACTTTTGACACCAGTAATCCTCGTCAACTAAATCATGACCACCCACCCTGGCAGATTGTTACCCTAAGATTATTTCGGGTGGCTGAGACGATCTTGATAAGCCCCGCACTTGCAGAAGCCTATAGATTTGGGCGCGTATTGGGGATCCGAGGTTGGGTGAATCCGCCGTCAGCATCCTGTAGCGGCCTAGTCTCGACGCTGATAGATACGTCCAGGACCCCGAAGGATCAATAAATTTACCAATAATATGGCTTAGCGTGGTATCTGATTTAGACTTGTCAGGGCTTTGGAATTACGTTGCCCTCACTCTTGAACACAGACAAAAGGGAGATTCTGGTGTCGCGGGTGACATCACGAGGCAATGTCAATGTCAGCGGTAGACTACAGAATGAGTTAGACTGCAAGAATTCCCCTGTCTCATTCCCCAGTTTTGTTTTCTCTGTCTTTTATCTCTCACGTTACTTAAATAAGCTATGTAGATCCAGCTGAGGCACGACACAGCACAACGGCTGGTCAGATTGTTGACCTCGACACACCTCCAGCTTCCAAACACACCCCATATACAGGAAACCATGAGCGATGCTGAGGTTGAAAACCAACCTGCAACTAAGGAAGGCCATGACGGCTTCCACGGGCATCCAGGACCTGGAAGAGGCCAGGAACGTCGAGTCGACACGGTGAATGAATCCCCCAAAGCCACTGAATTCAACGCGAACCGTCATTCCGCATCCGAAAGCACGGCAAATGGAGCCCCGATGAACGGCGCTTCTCATAGAGCCACATCCAACGCACAATGTGACATTTCCAACCGGGTCGGCTCCCCCTCCCCCCACAGCAGCACGACAGGGTCCCGGCCGACGGTCGAGCCGATCGCCATCTGCGGCATGGCCATGCGACTCCCAGGCGGCATCACTGACGCTGCGGGCTTCTGGGACATGCTATACAATGGACGAAGCGGTCGGTGCAAGGTTCCCGAGGACCGTTACAATGCCGAGACGTGGTACGGGCCCGGCAAGATTGGACATACGGCCAGCAAGTTCGGCTACTTCCTCGATAACGTCGACCTGGCCAACATGGACTCTTCCTTTTGGACCATGACAAAAAAGGAAATTGGGGCCATGGACCCACAGCAGCGGCTTACTCTTGAGGTTGTCTATGAGTGCCTGCAGAGCGCCGGGCAGAAATCGGAAGAACTGCGAGGGAAGAAGGTTGGCGTCTTCATCGGCACTTTCGAAGGCGACTGGCTGGAGCTCGACAGCCGCGATCCTCAGCATCATCACATGTACCGCCTAACGGGCTACGGCGACTACATGTCGGCGAACCGCATCAGCTACGAGTTCGACTTTGTGGGTCCAAGGCGAGTCTCTTCTCTCTCCTAAGAATCGAATCGTCGTGGCACGCGACTGAGAGAGAGAGAGAGAGAGAGAGAGAGAGAGAGAGAGAGAGAGAGAGAGAGAGAGAGAGAGAGAGAGAGAGTTATCTAACATGTCAGGCAGTGTCACCATCAGGACGGCCTGCTCGTCATCATTGACAGCACTGCACGACGCGTGCCACTCCATACTCACTGAAGAGTGCGAATCGGCCGTCGTGGCGTGCGCCAATATCATTTGCTCTCCCCGGACCACCACGACCATGCAGGAGCAGGGTGTCATGTCGCCGAGCGGCCTCTGCAAGACCTTTGACGCCGACGCCGACGGCTACGCCCGCGGAGAGGCAGTCTCGGCCATCTACGTCAAGAAACTCAGCGACGCCATACGAGATGGCGATCCGATCCGGTCCGTAATCCGTTCGACCGCTATTAATGCCGGCGGCAAGTCCTCGACGCTGACGGCACCCAAAGCGGCTGCTCACGAGGCGCTCATCCGCCGCGCCCATCAGCTGGCTGGCATTTCCGACTTTTCCAAGACGGCCATGATTGAATGCCACGGGACGGGAACCGCTGTACGTCTCTCCAAGTCGCGCGGATATCCATATATATACCTGGTGCCAGTCGATATTATGCTGACCACCATCGTTTGACAACATCAAAGGTCGGGGACCCAATCGAGACCCAGGCTGTGGCCAACATATTTGGCGACTATGGAATATACATAGGATCTGTGAGCATATAAGGAGCACCAAGCTATTGACATTGAGCTCTCTATATCTGACTTGTTATATGGGTGAAAACAAACCTAGGACACAGCGAAGGGGCCTCGGGTCTCTCAAGCGTCATCAAGATGACGTTAGCCCTAGAGAACGAGATAATCCCGCCCAATCTTAACTTCACCACACCGAACCCCAAGAGTATGTATATGACACTGGCGGTGGTCCCCGGTTTTTTCTTCTTTCTTTTTCTGATCATCTGTAGTCCCCTTCCAAAAAAGTAAGCTTGCTGTTCCGATAGAACCTCGGCCATGGCCCAAAGACCGAGACCACGTCGTGGGAGTCAATAGTTTCGGAATAGGGGGCTCCAATGCTCACGTAAGTTGAATCTCTCGCACAACCCCGCGCGCTCTGCAACGACTCGAAAGCTCATCCCATATTCTCTCCCACCTTGTTAGGTTCTGCTCTCATCCGCTTCCTCGTTCGGTTGTGGAAACGGAAAAGTGTCGGGACAGCAGCAAGGGAACGTGGAAGAGACCTATGATGCGAGCCCTCGCTTGCGCCTGCTCCTCTTCTCTGCAAAACACCCCAAGGCGTTGCAGACAATGTTGTCACAGCACCAAGCCTACCATCTCTCCCACCCGTCACTGTTGCCTGACATGAGCTTCTCGCTAGCCCTGAAACGCGATGTCTTTAACCACCGGGCCTTCTGCGTGACTGATGGCGTGGATGATTGGGCGCCGGTCGTTTCGCCCCGGCCAGCCGCTCGCGACCCTTCGAAGCTCATCTTCGTCTTCAGCGGGCAGGGAGCCCAGTGGGCGCGGATGGGCGCGGCGCTGATCAGGCAAGTCCCCGAGTTCAGACAGAGTCTCCGGGACCTGGACGAGTTCCTGCACATGCTTCCGGATGGACCGGACTGGAATCTAATTGGCAAGTCAAGAAACCAAACAAGCACAGTCTATGGGTTGACTACACGTACACCTTGGAGCAGCAGTAGTAATACTTACTAACAACGGTCCGCGTAGACGAGCTGCTTGCCCCTAAGAGCCGCAGTCGCATCTCCTCGGCCGAGCTGTCACAGCCCTGCTGCACGGCCATCCAGCTGGCGCTGGTGGACCTCTTGGCAAGTTACAATGTCAAGCCGGGCGCCGTTGTCGGTCACTCGAGCGGTGAGATCGCGGCGGCGTACGCCAGCGGCGCTATAAGAGCGAAACAGGCCATCGCCATCGCGTACTACCGAGGCAAAGCCATGCTCGCCCTGGATCCGGCCAAGACGCACGGCGGCATGGCCGCCGTGGGCCTCGGACGCGATAAGGTCGAGCTGTACCTCAGCAACGGCGTCATGATCGGCTGCGAGAACAGTCCCGAGAGCACAACCCTCACCGGAGAAAAGAAAGCACTCGAACGGGTCATACAGCAGATTAGGGAGACGAGCCCGGACGTCTTGGTTCGTGAGTTAAACGTTGACAGGGCTTACCATTCTGGTACGTGATTGCTCTCACTCTAGTCGCTCTCTTTTCTTTACCCCCCTACCCCATCTGTAATACGTAGACACATCTAGAAGCGCAACCCAAGACGTACTACTCTCTCTTTCACTCTCCTTGCTGACGAAGTTGACAGATCACATGCGACAAGTAGCACCGCTATATGAGGAGCTGCTCGGCGGTGACATGACGAATGCAAAAGACCCCATCATACCTTTCTACTCCAGCGTGTTCTGCAAGTCCGTCAAGAGCGGCCGAGAGCTAGGGCCGGAGTACTGGGTCGACAACCTCGTCTTGCCCGTGAGGTTCTCTACCGCCGTCGGCCAGATCATCCAGGAACCAGGACACAAGACATTCGTCGAGATCGGTCCGCACGCGGCTCTGGCCGGTCCGATGCGGCAGATGATAGCAAAGTCTGCCAAGCCTGCCGACGATGAATACATGAGCGTGCTAACGCGTGGGAACGACTCGCACGCTGACCTGCTCCATGCAGTTGGTCAACTCTGGTCCACCAACCAGCCCGTCCATCTCGATCCCATCGTTGGCGAGGGAGAGTTTCTCGTCGACCTCCCGCTGTACCCTTGGCACTACGAGGAGGCTCTCTGGTATGAGAGCCGTCTGGCTCGGGAGTGGCGCCGCCGCCAGTTCCCACACCACGACGTCCTGGGCTCGAGGATTCTGGAGAGCACCGATTCCAGCCCAGGCTGGCGTAATCTGCTACGGCCCGAGACGGTGCCCTGGATCAAGGAGCACGAGGTTGCTGGCGATATTGTCTTCCCTGGCGTGGGATACGTCACGATGGCGGGCGAGGCCATGCGGCAACTCACGGCCTCTACCGACTTCACGGTTCGGTGCGTGCACATCAAGGCGGCCCTCATCCTGCTGCAGGATACAGCGACCGAGGTCATCACACAGCTACAGCGAGTGCCGCTGACGAGCTCGGCCGACTCGGCTTGGTACAACTTCACCATCTCCAGCTACCAGAACGGTGGGTGGCAGAAGCACGCCTTCGGACAGGTCTCGGCAGGCTCCGAGCATCCCCACGACAAGGTCACCGACATGACGCCGCTGCCACGGGTGGTCTCGCCAAAGGCCTGGTACCGCAAGCTGCGCTTGCTTGGGCTAGAGTACGGGCCCCGGTTTATGGGCATGAGGGACATGACCGCCCATCCCGTGGAGCCAACGCTGATGCTGCACATGACCAATGACATGGGTGATGATGAGTCCGTCTATGCCATCCACCCCGTGACGCTGGATCTCGTTCCTCAGGCAATGGCCCCGGCACTAGCCAATGGTCTGACGAGACGGTTCGATCGCGTCGCCATCCCGACGTACATTGAGGAGATGTACGTCCGGCCCCCAGCAGCTGCGGATATCGTCATGCAGGTTCACGTCACGGACCGGCGTAAAAACACGCACATCGGAGACATGGTCGCCGTATCTGACGGCGAGGTGGTGATTTCCGTCAAGGGCTTGCAGGTGTCCGTCATCAGCGATGCGGACAAGGACGGCGGCGACGGCCGTCACATGCAGGACCCTCACGCGGCCGTCGAGCTCGAGTGGAAAGAGGACATCAACCTGATGGACATGACGACGCTCATCCACCCGGCAGAGGAGGACCAATACGATGCTCGCAGGCTCCTCGACAGCTTCTCGGTGCTCTGCATGCTCGAGGCCGCTGAGCGGCTGTCCGCCGTCCATGTCAAGCAGTCCAGGCCTCATCTTGCGCACTTTCGAGAGTGGCTGGAAGGCCTTTGCGGCGAGATCCGGGCGGGCCACTACGGTAGAGGAACTCTACCTCCTGGATTCCACACCGACATGCCACCATCTCGTCGCACAGAGACGATGGACACGCTCTACTCGCGGCTCCTGGAGACAAAGGCGCACGCGGCGGCGACGGCCGTCTATCGCATTGCCAGCAGCTGCGAGTCCATCTTCTGCGGCACCACGGACGGGCTAACCGTCCTCCTCGAGGACAACATCCTCCACCGGCTCTACGACTTCATGCAGAACACCGAGTACTCGGCGTTCCTCGACCTCATTGCTCACCGGAAACCCAGCATGAGGGTGCTGGAGATCGGCGCGGGTACCGGCGGAACCACGGCCGCCGTCCTGCCCGTCCTCGAGTCCGCCTACGGCGAGCGCATGTATCTGTCGTACACGTACACCGATGTGTCGCCAGGCTTTTTCCCGGCCGCCAAGGAACGATTCAAGGAGCACGAAGCTGTGCAGTATGCCGTTCTGGACATTTCCAAGGACCCGCTGGGGCAGGGTTTCGACCTCGAGAGCTTCGATCTCATCATCGCATGCAATGTAAGTGACGCGGTTATCACGGTGGTGGTGGTGGTGATGGATCAAGTGTCTGATTCTAGTTCCAACAATGATGATGATGATGATGATGATGATGATGATCGTGCTGATGGTGCTGCTCATATTATATAGGTCCTTCACGCAACACCAAACATCCACGAAACTCTGTCCAACGTCCGAAAGCTCATCCAACCTCGGGGCAGACTGCTCCTACAGGAGCTTTCGCCAGGTCAGTAAAGCCCGATGTGTTCCGCAGTAGGGAATAGCCTCTCACTAAAACACCTGGCCGCAGAAACCAAATGGATCAACTTTGTCATGGGCGTCCTGCCAGGCTGGTGGCTGGGCGCCGACGACTCGCGTTTCCCGGAACCCTTCATAGACAGCGCTCGCTGGGATGTGGAACTTCGTGCGGCAGGCTTTGACGGCGCGGAAGCGGTCGTATACGACGGCTACCTCAACAACAACATCATCGCTACGCCCGCTGCGCTGCAGCCGACGTTGTCGAAGCGAGTCACGCTACTCCATTCTGGTGAGATCGGGGCCATCGGCAGGCATGACACGGCCGTCGACAAGCTTCACGCGCGGCTCGAGCTCTCGGGCTATCAGATTGACCTGCAGGCTTTCAACTATGACGGCAACGCCGCCGCCGCCCCATCGCTCTCTCTCCCAGAGGGCCAGGATGTCGTCGCCGCCCTGGATCTCGCCGGGCCTTTCTTCCACGACTTGACGGAGCGCCGCCTTGCCGGCTTCCAAGAGCTGGTCCGACAGGCGCGTGACCGCCGCTGCGGCATCCTCTGGCTCACGGGCACGAGCCAGGCTGGCTGCGTGGACCCGCGCTTCGCACCCGTCATTGGAGTGGCGCGCGTGCTGCGCACCGAGACGGATCTCGACTTTGCAACGTTGGAGCTGGAGCTTGACTGCCTGGACAAGGACAGCGGCAGCAGTATCAGCGCCGTACCCGTCGTGCTGGCCGAGTTCCAGCGCCGCGAAGCCGATGAGGACATCACGTCCGAGGCCGAGTGGGCATGCGTTGGTGGCCGGGTGATGATTGGCCGCTACCACTTTGTCGACGTCTACAAAAGGATGAAGACGGATGACAACGACAGAGACGACGGAGAAATAGTGCTCAAGTTGGAGCAGCATCGACCCGGGCTGGTGAATACGCTGTTTTGGGAGCGAAGGGCCCAGCCATCACTTGGGGACAATGATGTCAGGATCCAGGTGAAGGCTGTTGGGCTGAATTTCAAGGTAAAAAAAAAAAGACTCTCCCTTCGTGTCTTGAGTCGTATTCGAGTTGCTTGCTTACGAACTTCGTGTCCCCTCTTTGTGTCCCTCTAGCCCTCTTCTCCTCAAACATACCCCCTTGAACGGGCAAGGCTGACGGTACCCCCCTATAACAGGATGTCCTTATCTCTCTGGGGGTCATTACTGAGCTCTATTCCATCGGACGTGGCTTGGGTTATGAGTGCAGCGGCACCGTGACAGCCGTTGGACCCAGCGTCAGCGAGTTCCGCGTTGGCGATAGGGTCATGGCCGGCAGCAGCGGCTCCTTCACCACCGTGCTGCAAGCTCCCGAGAACTTGTGCTGCGCTATTCCGGATTCCATGTCTTTTGAGGAGGCCGCAACAATCATGGCCGTATATTGCACCGCCATTTACTGTCTTCTCGACGTCAGTCGGCTGACAAAGGGCATGGTAAGTTGGGCAAAAGCCCCGTGATGGCCCCCCCCCACGTCTCTCTCTCGCAATCAATAATAACAGCGGTCCGTCTCTAGTCGGTGCTTATTCATTCTGCTGCAGGCGGCGTCGGTATTGCTGCTATCCAAGTTGCCAAGATGGTTGGCGCCGTGGTACGTCCCCTACTATTATTAACTGGAGAGGAGACGGACAAGACGTCTCCATGAATGCAGAGTTCATGTGAAAAGAGGCTGACACACTGTATTACTGGAAAGATCTACTGCACCGTTAGCAACGATTCAAAAGCAGAGTTCCTTGTGGACCGCTTCAGCATCCCGCGCCGTCACATCTTCAACTCGCGGGACGCGACGTTCCTCCCTGCGGTGCTGGAGGCGACGGAAAGGCGCGGCGTTGACGTTGTGCTCAACTCCCTAGCAGGCGAGCTGTTACACGCGTCGTGGAAGTGCGTGGCCAAGTTCGGCACCTTTGTCGAGATTGGTCGCCGTGATCTTGTTGGCCAGGGGCGGCTGGCTATGGACACGTTTGAGGCGAACCGGTCGTTCGTCGGCTTCGATCTGCTACGCTTCACGACTGAGCGGCCGCTGACGGTGAAGAGCCTCATAAGACGCGCCCTTGCTTTTTATACAGAAGGGCACATACGCCCCATCTTTCCATTGACGACGCTGCCTGCAGCCAAGATATCCGAGGCTATCCGATTCATGCAGAAGGGGCAGCATCTGGGTAAGACCGTTGTAACTATGCCCGAGAACCACAACGAGCTCGTGTCCGAGAAGCCCCACAGTCCGATCATCCTGCGGAATGATGCTGCCTATCTTCTTGTCGGCGGTTTGGGTGGTTTAGGACGCTCCATCACTACATGGCTTGCGGAAAGGGGAGCCAGATATTTCGTCTTCTTGTCCCGGTCAGCCGCGTCCGTTTCTGATGACGACCCCTTTGTTCTTGAGCTCAAGGCTTTGGGATGTACGACAGTGAGAGTATCGGGTGACGTGGCCAACTACGAGGACGTTTTGCGGGCCATTGAGGCGGCAGGGAGACCAATTGCTGGTGTGCTGCAGGCGTCCATGGTCGTCAGGGTCTGTCGTCTCCTTCACACTATTCAGCCTGCCTTACCAGCCGGTTGTTAGCTAACACCAAGCGTAATTTTTTCCGATGGATGCTGACTTTGTAACCGCAGGACAACAATCTCATCGACATGTCGTGGGACGAATGGGTCGCTGCGTCCCGGCCCAAGATCCAGGGCACCTGGAACCTGCACAACGCCTTTGTCCGCGAGCAGGCCCAGCCGCTAGACCTGTTCTTCCTCTTCAGTTCCGCCGGCGCCATGTCAGGACATTGGGGCCAGGCCAACTACAATGCCGGCAACACCTTCCTCGACGCCTTTGTACAGTATCGTCACTCGCTCGGGCTGCCGGCCAGCGTGCTCAACATTGGCATCATGGGGGACGTGGGCTATGTCAGCGAGAACAATGGCCTCCTCGACTCGCTACGGTCCACGTCCCAGTACGTAATGGAGGAGTCAGCACTGCTGGAGTGCATCGAGCTTATGCTTAAGCGGTCCATTGTCGCTCAAGAAGTGCCCGCGCCGGCCGCCGCCTCTAGTGGCGGCGGTGGTGGTCGTCATTGGCGCTATGCGCAACGCTCACAAATGGGTATCGGCCTGCGCTCTTTGCTTCCCATCACGGCGCCTGCCAACCGAACCACTTGGCGTAAAGACCCGCGGTTCCTGGTCTATCGCAACCTGGAAGAGGCAGGCAGTAGCGCGTCGGGGGCCGCCGGGGCGTTGTCTTCAGACGAGGCGCTGGCTCAGCAGCTGCGGGAGATCGGGACCAACATGATACTGCTGCGGTCGTCCGAGACGGCGGCGCTACTAGCCCGCGCGATCGGGAAGACGCTGCTCGGCTTCATGATGCGGTCCGAGGACGAGCTCGACCTCGACGGGTCGCTAACGTCTATGGGCATCGACTCGATGATTAGCATCGAGCTCCGCAACTGGATCCGCAGACAGCTCGGCGCCGAGGTCACTGTGCTTGAAATTGTGCGGGCCGCGAGCCTAAAGGACCTGGGCGAGATTATACAGAAGAGGCTTGTTGAGAAGTATAAGGCGCGGGCTAAATAGCAGTTGTTGGCTACATTTAGGCTTTAGGGAAGAAAAGAGGCTAGTTATACTCTCTACTTAAGCTTATATATAAGCAACTTAGACCTAGATGTAGCCTAACCCTAAGCCTATTCAATTTAATAGCTTTATCAATAGCGCTACTATTGCATTGTCTCCTCCCTAACTAGCCGCACTTATGACGACCGAGCCACTCAGCCTCAGTTATACACTTTGAAGATTGAAGGTTGCCATAGCCGTCCTTGAAATCAGCGCAGCCACAGTCAACCTGGGGGCACCACTTAGCACAGCGGCGGCCACTGTCATCTAAATGTAAACCAATTTCTTTAGTGAAACTGTACATTGCATGATTCCGCTAGAAAACTTACAGGTGCATTCGATGGCATTAAGAGAGCAAAATCGAGCAGTGACCGGCTGGATAGCTAAAAAGATAGAAAGAGCAGTAAAGAATCCGAGCTTCATCTTGAGTTGTAAAACGCTGTTCTTAAACGTAGTTTCGTAGCTACTGCCGGGACGGGAATATTTGTTCTGTGATGTTGTACTCTGCAGTTAGAGCGTGAAGTCTGCAAAGAAGATGCATTACAAAGAGGAGGTCTTGAGTGTGTCTTAAATACCTATTTCAGGCTACGAGTCATTACAGAGTCAAACGTTGCTCCTTTGCCGAAGAGCCGATTCAAAAGTAATGATCGAGGGAGATAGATAAATGTGCGGGGCGGGTCGACTAATTACAAGGCAGAAACCGCATGGCGTATGTAGCATGATCCTGAAGCTAAGATACTAAAGCTCGGAACTGAGGCCTGAAATGGAAACAGACGAGTCAGCAGGAACTAAGGCGTCAATAAAGTAGTTACTGGGATTTGGCGACGCAGATATGTCTGAGTGGTCGTTCAACATTCCTGCCGCCTGAATCCAAGTTTTACATCAACAGCTTCATGAACAAGTGCGCCTTTGCAATACAGTATTTGCTATTCACAACTACTAGGTCAATGAGGTTCCAGGAACAGATTAGAGGAAGAGGTCAAGCGGGTGTGCTGGCAATTGCTGTATCTCTCGTGCCTACCCAGGCCGGCACATTCAAGCATTTTGCTATCTCTTTGTTTTCAATAACCTCAGCTGATTTCCCTGCCATGGCCGTACAGGTAATTCTAGACATTCGGGTATGTCGGCTAAATAAACTTCTCTATGCTAGACTTACTCCATCTAAACTAATTTACTCCCTCTCTTGTATGTATTAAATCCGTCTTATTGCCTGAAGATCGTTATAGCTTAGATACTAGCATGCCTGCTTACAGGGATGCATTGTGTTAGGATGGCCGAGTCATGCTTTTTGCACTATAACCTGCAGGTGGAACCTGCAACTCGGCATTGTGGAGCAAGACGACACGCTATTAAACTTACTTCTTAGTTTTGAAATAGTTTGTCTATACTAACTAGTAGTAGACTAATGGTTCATTAGGTAAGAATGAGTAAGCATAAATGTAAACGGCAATACGGCAATACGGCAATATACAGCTTAGGGTTACCTCTGCAACCTCCATCTTTGCAACGTTTGTTTAGACAGTGGCGGTAACAGGGACAGGGTGCTATGCAAAAATAAACGGAGCCGCCCCCGCCTCTCCTCTGCGGACTATTAACGGCGGGATCTACACTACGGTTCATTGGCCGGGCTCGGATAATCGGATAATAAGAGTTCGACAGCCCGCTTACCTCCACTTAAATCACTAAGGAGGACACGGCAAAGCGGCATAGACGACAGCTCTAGCCAGTTTACTTGGTGTACAATACTGGGCGGAATCGCGAGGAAATGCTTTGTAATGACGTGGATGGAGAAGGGAGCTCCTGTGCTTGTTCTAGCATGTCACTTTTTTACGTTAAAGTCGTTTAAACGAATTATTACTATCTATGTAGTCTGCTTATTAGTTTTTTACAAAAGATAAAGGCGCTAAAATCTAACTAAGTTTTACCTTATTGTGTTTATATACTTATGTAGCTAACCCTTTAGGGTGCTATTATATAAAAATTACTATATATTTAACAACTAATGTATATGCATAGTAAGCAGGTTAATATAGTAAGCAGATTACTTTCCCCTTTTTTCTTACCCTTCCTCCTTACAACAACTTTCCTCTATGCACAACTATAGAATCCTCCTTAAATACAAGCTGCATTATTCTTACACTTAAAGCTATTTAAAAAGACCTAAAACTATCTATATAAAAAGCAGCCTCTATCTACAAGACCCTATTCTTAACTCTTAACTACTAATACATTAGATAACTACTATAATAAAAATTATAATTAAAATTAATAAAGATAACTAAGCTAAAAGAAATAGTAATTCTTAAATAAGTTATTAACTTAATTAATTAAGAATTTCTACTGCAACTTAATAATATATAAGATATAGCTAATTACCTCTTTAATAAATGTAATGCAATATATATTAGGCCTTAATAGGTAGAGAACTTTATATAATGCTAACTATAACTAAAGATGCATTTTTAATATAGAATTAACTACTAAAGGGTATTAGCTAAAGATTTTATAATTATATAGGTTTAGTTTACTTTTATATAAAATATAATTATAAAGTATAAAATCTATAATAATAATATTTATAATTTTAATAAAATAGGCTTTTTAATAAGAATGCTATTATATATAGAGGTTATTACAACCTCTAATTGCTATAAAAGGCTTTATATAAAGCAGCCTAGTAATTGCAAATAGGTTTCTATTATTTAAGGTGTATTTATTTAGATATAGTAAGCTCTTTATCCTTCTAACTAGGTAGTAAACGTAAAGGATAACGCCTAGAAAGGTATACAGCATAAACACATAGTATAAGTATACATTCTATACTTAATCCTATAAACTATTATTTCCCTTTTAAAATACGCTATTAATATAGCTATAGCAAATATTAACTTTTTAACTTCCTAATAACTACAGTCTAAATAACAATAGCTACAACTACCTATAAGCTGTAAAGGGCTTATAAGGGTTGTAAAGATAGCATTAAAAAGGTTGTAAAGGTAGTTAGTTAGCTTTACAACCTTAATAGAGATACCTTTATTGTTAACGTTAAATATAAGGCTGCACTAGCAGCTTCTTTCCTTCTTATTAAATCCTCTATAACGCTTAAACTATTATCTTATTATACTATTATTAAGCTTTAAACTAAACTATACTACTACTTAAATATAATTTCTACTAGTAGCGCTTCTATATTCTAACTACTTACTACAAACTAAGCTAATATACCTAGATGCACTAAATTAAAAGCCTTTAATCTATAAGGCATTATTACTAACTATAATAAAGCATACAATCTAACTAGGATAATAATACTAGATTCTTAGCTATAAAAGAATAAGATTAAATAATATAGTTATTAGAATAATATAATTATATATGTTGAATGGACTTTGTACGTGCACGCAGGTACTGAAAATGTAGGGTGAACCAAAGATTGGATATCTGTGACTGTCCTTTCTAACTACAGGATTGGGGTCGTACGAGACAGATATACTGTCTCGTCCGGCCTTGAGTCATTCGGGCCGAGCCAAGTGATGATTCCCCTGTGTATGAGTGAGTGCTGCACGATCCAGTCTGTGCACTTTGTTCCTGAGTCGTAGGTGTCGTACGGTCATGTGATCATGTTATTCCAACACTCACAACTTTTGTTTTGTGACCTGACCGTACGATCCCTTTGACGTAGCCAATCAGGTTACACTGATTGTTCCATCAATAACCTCATGTACGGATTCAGTGGGTTGGGCCACTGATTGTTGTACGATGGATCCAAACAATAAGAATCGTCAATAACGCCAGCAGTCCTTCCTTCCCTTTTCGTACGGTCGTTTCCTTCCTGTCTGGTTGAGCAGATAGATCACGTGGATTTGTTGTATTCACCTTCCGACTTCACCTTGCCTGCCTGCCCTGCCTGGTGAGGCGGCCTGTTGCCCTTTTCTTCCTTCTGTTTTTCTCTTCTTCTCTTTTCCCCTTCACAACCTGCACCAAAATCTCTTCACCGTACGAAACGAAATTCGAACGAACAAAACGAACGAACCAACGTACGAAGCTTCTGAATCTCTTCAGATATAAGAAACAATTCGTACGTCCTCTTATCTGTTCCCTCTCTTCCTCTACTAACCTTTTCGTGCGTCAGAGGCTTCCTGACACCATTACAAAGCCTAGTCGCCAGTTCACCATGTCTCTCTCGGTTCCCGTTCAGAACCACAACACCTCCATTGGCAACGTACGCGTCACCAATGATGGAGGAGTTCAGTGGCTCCATCTCCCTACTGGCAATGACAACAATCGCCGCTTCCTGATGTCGCTTGCTGTCAACGTACGTACCCTTGACAGGTGTTGGTGATCTTGCTAATCGTACGCATAGGACGAGGAAGTTCGTGTCATCGCCTTGCCTTCGCACGACATTCAGATTCGTATGTCTGCCGACAAGACTGTCATGCAGATGGTTGCCTCGATCGTCCGCCGTGAGGACTATTTCCGTGCGATGCTCATTCAGAGCCGTGGCCACGCCGTTCGTGCGTGTGTCAACAAGTGTGCGACCATCGCCAATCCGCGCTTCCGTCAGTGCGTTCGTCTCGATTCGTACAGAGATGGATCCTGCGCTGAGTGCGTGTTCCAGTCTCATGGAGCCCGCTGCCAGCACAAGGGTGTTGGTGATGTCTCCAGCGACAACAACGATTCGTCTGATGATGATGGACCTGCTCCTTCCAACTACAAGCCCCCTTCCGTACGTAAGGGCCGCAACCAGCGCACTCCTGGCAAGCGTCTGGGCAAGAACGTTGGTACTTCTGGATCCTTCCTGGGATCTTCGCACAATCCTCAGTTGATCGAGAAGGAGTAATCTTGTCTCCTTACATCCCTGGTTGGTTGTCGTACGTCTTATGGGTGGAAGGCTGGGTAGTCGTACGAAGCAATAAATTCGGGATTCATGATTGCAACAATGGCAATTATGGTGGTAGTGTCTGGCGTGGTATTGGATCGGAAGGCAAATAATCAAGTAGTTGACGTACGAGGGTGGGCTCGTACGTGGTAATTGTTAATTGCTCTTCTCTCCCAATCTTTCAACGTACGCCTCAACTCGAATCCGCAGAGTGTTGCTTGTGACTAATTGCTGCAGTGCTGAATTTGGCGTTTTCTTGGTAAGGGCATCTGCAGGGTTGTCTTTGCCGTTGATCCATCTCACCTCTGAGATCTCTTTCTTTTCGTACGACTCACGTAGGCTCATGATGTCAATCATAAGTCTCTTCTCATCTGTGGTGCCTAGTCGTACGAGGCACTCGTACAGAGATCGTGAGTCTGAACAAACCACAACTGGAACCCGTGGGGCCTGGAGCGTACGAAGGATCTGGTTCAGCGTCGTGCTCAGGGAGATACCACTGTCAAAACCAGTAGTCATCCCATACAGTTCGCTTGCAAGGACGCTTCTAGTGACCCTTTTGCATTTAGTCGAGCTCCAGTGTACAATGTTCCCTTGGATTTCAAAGTCGGTGGTCGTACGAGCAGTTTCCTCTGCAAGTACAATCACAAATCCCAGTTGTGAAGATAAGTCAGCATTGTTTGCAAATGATCCATCTGTAAAGATATACATCTTCGTACGTGACAGATCAAGTGGAATGAAAGTGAGACCTCGATCCGGGTTGTCGATTTGCCACTTAAGTCGTACGTTTAATGCTTCAATGTCTTTTGCTCCGGGTTGTTTCACCTGGGCTGCAATAGACAGGTCGTACGAGGCTTCTGGTTGGCAAATAGAGGCAAGGTATGCTCCTCTTGCTCTCTGTGAGATGTATTGCTGTTGAGCATCGTGCGCGTTGGCGTCAACAAGCTGGAGTTGGTTGACTTGTCCCTTCTGGGTGAAGGTAATGGAGTTGTCGTACAATCGAATTCGTCCTCCATTAAAGTCAACTCCTTTTCCTTGCTGAAGTATAGTCTTTGGTTTCGCACGAAGCCCCTTGTTCAACAATTCTTGCTCCTCCCTCTGGGAAAACTGAGGAGTTGCAAAACTCAGGGTGTCGTCTGTTTGCATTGCTGTGATCCCAAAGGTTTCAGGTCCCTCAGTAGTGTAGAGAAGGCAAGGATCGTACGTAGACTCCTTCATGCCTAGATCTACCTTGTGGTGTTCTGAGTATGTCTTGTACCAGTAAAGCCCAGACTCTGCAAGTCCGTACAATGGCTTTATAACCTGGAGAAGTGTCCCTTTAGGATATCTGCCTTCTAGTTCCTTTGGCAGTCTTGCAATGATCGTACGGGTCAACTCGTCGATTGCCTGAGTGTAGGCTTGAGTGATGTCCCGTATTTCTCCATGACATCCAAAGTATCGTACGAGAGTCATTGCAATAGCAAGAAGCAGCCGCTGGCTCATCCTCTGGATTGTAGGTGCTTGGGTTAGGAGTTCCTCCTTCTCCCAGTCCCCATATCCCTGAATCACAAGTCTTGACTTCTCGTACGGCTTAGCAGACATATTCTTTATCTCTCGTACCATACGTGTGCTGTAGATACGGATGTTGCTATGCTTGTCTGGATCGTACAGGATGAAGATGAATACTCCCTGGTTGATCAAGGAATCAATCTCAATCCCATCAGACTCTTCGTACGGCACTCCTGGGGCTGTAATAACGTTGTCAAGTCGAAGTTTAACAGCAAGGTCATAATGGTCCTTTTCCTTTTGAGACAGGTATACCACATGCACACGTGTTGACTTTCGTACAGCATGTCTCTGGCCTTTCTTTGGTCTTCCTCTCTTCCTTGGTTGTTGTTGAGGAGTTGGTCGTACGACGTCTGGGTCAGCCTCTCCTTGTGAGGGTTCCTCACAATAGTAGGGCTTAACATGCGTCGCACGAAACTGAGTAGGGCCATTGACCATCTTGACTGTTACTGTGTATCCGTCTATGCCTTGGATCTCGTACGGTCCAGTCCAGCCCTTGTTCTCTCTCCATACTAGGACTTCACTTTGGATTGGAAGTGAAAGGACTTTCTGGAGGTTAGGACCGTTCCTGGTGTTGATCGCACGATTGATCTCGACTTCTGCACGAATGCCTTGAAGCATCTTCATTGCCTTCTGGATGGCTTCTGCTCTTCGTACGACGTCTGGTGAGGGTGGTGAATCCTTGTTGATCCTTGGGTATGTCCCGAACACAAGAAGCGTTGGTACGATGCCGTTTGGGCCAGCAGTGTCGTTCAGAGCCTTGACAGCCATCTGGAGGATTGTTTCCTCATCTGTGTTGTAGCTAATCTCCTGATGGAGGATGTCGTACGTACGTCTAAGGGGTGCATGAGCCCTCTCAATCTTGCCAACTGCCCAATGGGCCTCTACTGGCATTTCATCGCACGTAATCCCCATGATCTCAGCCTGACTTCGGAATTCTGCAGAAGCAAAGTTTGTGCCAGGGTCATGTACGATGTGGTCTGGTGGACCAACGTACGTACTGATCCAGCATTTGCAAAGGGCATTCCAAGTGTCTCGTGCAGATAGAGATTTCAAGAATGTAGCACCTTGGAACCCAGTTTCTGTATCAATAACATGTAGGGCATTCTTCTCCCCTAGCCGTACGACGTCCACAACTATCTCGTAATTGAAGTGGCTTTCGTCTTTCAGGGAGAACTTGAATCTTCTTGGTGCAGGATCGTGCGACTGGCAGTGATGGCAGAACCTCTGGATCTTTTCTAGAATGGCAGAGTCTACATCATCATGCCCTGCATTCTTCAGGAGTTGGTGCAGACGGTCCGTACGAGGGTGTCCAAATCGTCTGTGAAGGCGTCGGAGCTGTTCTTCAGTAAAGAACATACTAGCCTCTGTACGATTGACGTTGAAGAATGGATGACCCCATTTTCGAATAACTGGAATAGGTGGTCCGTTCTTTCGTACGATAACGTTGTCTACGTTGTTGAAGTAGGCTCCAAGTCTGTCGGCGTCGTACAAGGAAAATAGGAAAGGTGTAGGTGCATCTAGGATGTGGTATGTAACACTCCCGAGAGGGTTCTCCATGTTCATGGTTCCAATAGATGCAACTGAGGTACTGGCGCCGAATCGTACGTGAGCTGATCCTGGCTCCCAGGATATCTTCGTACGAGGGTATTCTCTCAAGTACGCTAATACTTGAGGTTTCCCAACCGTGGAGAATTTGGCAGCACCTGTGTCCCATAGTTCTCCTTGGTACACTGCACTGTAAGGGTCGTGCAGTAGGAATTGGCTTGCTTCTGATGTCTTTGGAGCTGAGAAGATGTCTTCTCCTGTCGTACGATGGAAGAATGCTGAGGACATGAGGAAGGCGGATGCCTCATCGTCCCCTGAATTAATGTCTTGGTCCTCATCGTACGAGTCCTCAACAGGGTTCTCTCCTTCAACATCTAAGAGGTAGGCAGCAAAGTCGTTGTAAGGCTCCTGATGAAGGATGGTACATGCCTGAAGGTATTGGTCTTTCGCACGCTTGCGTTCGTCATCCGTGTGATTAGTAGACCAACAGCCTTCCTTCTTGCAGACAAAACATCTCTTGTTGCCTGTACGAATAGGTCCTTGCCTTTCAAAACGTTGGTTCTTCCCCCTGTCGAATGGTTGTCTGGGAGGACCTCTGTCGTACGGCTGCTTAAAACGTCCCTTGTAGTTGGAGGTGTACCTCCTATCTACAAAGTGGATGTCGTGCGAAGGTGTTTTTCGATCTAGGGCAACCTGGAGGGATGCCCTGAGGTTAGAGAAGAATTCTTCGCACGTGTGGTCTGCCTTGAGATTGCTGAGAGCAGTCTCAAGTTCAGGCACTCCTCGGCATGCTTGAGTAACTTGCGTACGAAGCATAACTTCACCCTGGAATCCTGATCCAAGTGCTCGTTGGATGAGAGGTATCTTGTCAAGAAGAGTTTCAAGCACCTCCATAAGGGTCTTGTCAGGATTCTCCCGTCTAACTCGTGCAAAGGACATAGTGGTCCAGTCAGCCCAATAGAGGCTGTGGTTGATGTTGGTGTTGAAATGCTTATCCAGCATGTCGTACATCTCATCCCACCTCCTGGTTGGGCCAATATGATGCAAGTAGAATTCTTCCGCACGATCTTCAAGGATATCTGGAAATACAGCATGGTATTGATCCTCTGTGATGTGGAGTCGTCGACAGAAGCTGATGAAAACCTTGGCTTTGTCGTACAAGATGTCGTACGGCTTGCCAGTGTAGTTTCTGTCTTTCCGCCATCCCTTTTGGAATATGGATACTGTACTTGGCTCGCATGGTCCGTTCTGGACTATACGTTTCGGTGGAAGGTCATAGATACTGTCTCCTTGATAGAGAGGTGTCGTACGACCCTGGAATTGCGGAAAACTATCGACCTCCTGGGTGAATCGTGTTCCTGGTGGCAGGTTTCGTACAGCTGGTTGGTTGTCTCGTACGACTGATTCCTGACTTGTCTGTACGTCGTACGAGTGTTCAATTGAGTCTATTGCCGGTTCAGCTGCAGTCCGTGGAACAATTGGTTCAGGGTTTCGAACAGGTGTATCTGTAGTTGTAGTAATCCGTCCTGGAGTTGATGTCGTACGAGGAGTAAGTTGTTCATCTTGGGCATCGAATTCTTGCATGATGGCTTGGACTAAGTCTGTGATTTGTTTCGTCAAGCTTCGCACAGGGTTAATACGGAATCCTTTCTGCTTTAGAATTCGTACAAGCTCTTGTCGGTATGGCCGGCTGACAATGTTCCATTGCGTTGATGTCCAATGGTGAAACTCTTCGTACAACGTTGTCTTCAGCAGATCCTTATCAAGGTTGATGTGAAGGATCTGCATAATTACATATCCAACGTACGTTGTTAACTCCTCCTGGTTTAATTCCTTAGTGATGTCAATTGGGTTGCCCCAATATTTTGGTTTTGTTGATTTCTTCCAGACAATAAGTGGGATTTCGCTTTTGGCACTCATTTCTTCGTACGTAGGCTGGTAAGACTCTTCTTCTTGAATTTGACCTTGTTGGCTGGTCTCTGGTTCTTCTGATGCAGCCATGGTGGTAACCGTGTCGGATCGTACGGTATCAGATTGTTGTTATTATGTTTAGTGCTTTAGCGCACACTACGTACTTCAAATATTGTACGATAGGAGTCTCTGTCCGGTTCTTACTGGAAGGCGACAACAGAGATTCTTCTCGTACGATACTGTAGCAGTAGTCGTCTTATTCCTAGTACCCGGTTCTTGCTGGAAGGCGACAGTAGGTAGGAATAAGGAATTAGCACAAGATGTCTTGCACCTATCTACCCGGTTCTTGCTGGAAGGCGACAGTAGGTAGGATTAAGACTTATTAACGTACGACGTCCAGTACGTTAATTCTTGTCTCTTCACTCTTGCTAATCTGTGATCGCACGAAGCAATCCCATGTGATTGCCCAAGCAATCACTGATCAGTGTTGAATGGACTTTGTACGTGCACGCAGGTACTGAAAATGTAGGGTGAACCAAAGATTGGATATCTGTGACTGTCCTTTCTAACTACAGGATTGGGGTCGTACGAGACAGATATACTGTCTCGTCCGGCCTTGAGTCATTCGGGCCGAGCCAAGTGATGATTCCCCTGTGTATGAGTGAGTGCTGCACGATCCAGTCTGTGCACTTTGTTCCTGAGTCGTAGGTGTCGTACGGTCATGTGATCATGTTATTCCAACAATATAACTATATAATGCCTATAACTTAGGAATAAAGTATACAGACTAGATTGTAAAGCACTTACTTATATATAAGGGAATTATTACTTAGCTTAGCCTAAATAACTTAAGGCTAGATAAGATAGTATATCTATCTTATACTGGAATAGGCTACATGCGCGAAAGCAGCACCTACTAAAACAACCTACCCTACTAAAACAGTCTAGCAGCGCGCAGCGCTGCTAGGCTGTTAGTAGGGCTAGAAGCAAAAGTAAGTCCTACTCCTATGCACTTAGATTGTTAAAAGTTGTATAGTAATAGATAGAGGCTTTAATTCTTAGATCTAATTTACTTAGAGCAAGCAAAACAGATTACAATTAATTAAGTAAAGTCCTCTAGAAAGTGTAGGCAAAGGTGTAAAAAATAATTCTAATGTCTGCTAATAATTCTAATAAGTCCTGCTGTCTAGCTAGGCTAATCCTATCTATTATATATAATTAGATCTAAAAATCTAAAAGCTAAGTAGATCCTATAATCCTTTCCTTTTTGTAGCCTTTATAAGTTATACTACCTTATTCTAATTATCCCCTATATGCCTTCTAAAGTTGTCCTTAATAGAAGCATATACCTAAAAGATAATAAGGAAAAGTTAAGCACTTTAGATATATAAAGCGCAACCTGCTACTACTGCAAAGCTTAGTAGAGGCTGTATCTCTTGTTTAGAGCGCAAGATACTAGCGCCTGCTTATAATAAGCCTCCTACTTAAAGACTATAGTTAAAGCAACCCTAGCCTTCCTAGTTAGCAGGCTTTAAGAATAGATAAAAGGCACTATTCCTTTATATATTACTTTTTATCTAAGCCTAAGGGTTAACTTATTAATTAATATACTCCTCCTTTATATAAGTCTATATATCTAGGATAGGTATGCAGTCTAGGTAGTTAGGGTAGCTAAAGATCTATCTATTGCAAAGGGTATTAGTAGAAAGGATTAGAGAAGTGCTAAGGTCTTTACTGCTCTTAGTGCTACTATTTTCTAAAGGCTAAGTTAGTATATATAAAAGGTTACTAAGTAGGCTATCTAAGTCTAAGGTTATAAGAGGGGAGGTACTAGTATTAATTGTTAAGGCTAGGTGTACAGGCAGCACAGTTGTCTTAAGGTTTGCAGGCCTAGGTAGAAGTCTAATAGTAGGGACCTTACCTACATAGACCTAGCTAATAAAATTATTAAAAGGTATATTAATGTTGCAAAAGAGGGGATTCTTATATGCAGATTAGAGGTTATAGAATTTACTAGTAATTTAACTTACTTAGCAACTCTATAGTACCTTAAGGTAGGTAACCTTCTCCTTCTAGGCGTAGAATTTATTAGCTAGGGTTAGCAATAAGAATGTTAAAGTAATAAGTCCCTTATAGATGTAGGCCCTTATAAACTTAGCTGTATAAAGGCTGTAAGACTAAGCGTCTTCCTGCTGCTAAGCGTATATAATCTACAAATTAGACCTAAGAATGTTAAGGAGATTGTCTAAGGTACTACAGTTCTTATAGAGGTTAATAAGGTTAATTATATAAGTAACAAAATAAGCATTGCTATTATCTCTAAAGCTGGAATTAAAGTAGTAGACAGCACTATATAGTTAGTTAATTATTAAACCTATCTAGTGTTTGCTATTTAGATTAATAAGAAGGATAAAGATCTTATAGGTTTAAATCTTCTTAATATTAATAAATTCCTTATTAACTTTACTAATAACAACAGGGAAATAATAGTCCTAAAGGTAACCTATAATAGAGAAGTATATTGTCTGTAGAGAGTCTTATAATAATAGGACTTTTATACTTTAAATCTCCTCTAAGCTAAGCTACTCTTTCTAGGCTATAAGGCCTTAAGCGTTATATAGGTTAGTAAGTATTACTCCTGCAGTAATAAGGGGTAATGCATTCTAGTAGAAGTTGTTAGTAAAGTTGTTAAAGGTAAAGCCTTTCTTATAATACAAACGCAGATAGGTAAAGGTCTTAAAGTTAAAAGGCATCTATTAGAGGGGTTTAGCATTACTAGCCTCCTAAGGTTTTAGGTTGTTTAGAGGGTAGTATAAGTTAGGGTTAGGAGCAATGCTAAGATGTAGGACTACTAGGGTCCTAGGTAATGTTTAGATTAGAAAAGGTAAGAGAGCTATAGGAGTTAAAGGTATAACGTCTGTAGTTAGGTCCTAGGCCTTCTAGATGCCCTTAGCCTAAAGCTTTATAATAATAGTATTTCTATGTCTTTTGTTCTAGAAATTTAGGGAGTTTGCAACATCTTAGATCTAAGAAGCAGGTACTAGCAGCAGCAGCAAAGGTTAAGGAGCCTAAGGAGGTTAAGGAACAGAAGTTATTGTTTTCTTTTTACGTCTGTTCTTCTTAAAGTGCTTATAGGAGCTAGTAGGTATAGTCCTTTAAAGAGGTAAGAGATATCTTCTTTTAAGGAGGGGTATATCTGCAAACTTATAGGTAATACCTATAATCTACTGCTATCTAACTTAGTTAGGGTTTTATAGTTAAAGCTTGTTAATATAACCTATATATAAAATATTCTTAACCTACTTAAAGAGAGCAAGAGGAGCAGCTTATCTTTCTAAAGTAGGGACCTAATAACTACTAATAGTGTAGATACAGCTTCTTAGATACTGTTTAGCTCCTTTTAAACTATATACCTTATAGGCTTGCTTAATTATAGCGTTAATGCAATCTTTAGCGTGCTTGTTATTTTAGTAAGGGTTAAAGTAGTAAGAGTAGGTAGTAGTTTAATTAATTATTAGATTTATGCAGATAGTCTGCTGCTTCTGCTAAAACCCTCTAATGTATAAGACCTATTTAGATTTCTATGCATTTAATAAGCTTTCCTACAAAAAGGTAAAGTCCCTATTAAATGTATAGTAGATATAAGGGAAGGGCATATAGTCTTAAGTAAGTAGCTATAAGGCTAAGAAGCAGTTAAGAGGCATTAGAGAGCACCTAGCTACTAATAAGGCTTAAAGGTTTAAGACTCTAATTAAGGTAGTGCGCTTATGCTCCTTAGTAGTAAGGTTAGGCTACTAGACTAGGCTATTAGCCTTCTAACCTAAGAATTTAAGAAGGTTAGTAGTCTTAAGCTTATTAGGTATAAGCTACTTATATGCAGGCTAGTTAAATCTCTTAGGCATATTGTATATAAGGATTGTTTTATAAGGGGCTCTTTAGTTAATATTGCTGTAGTTAGAATTATAGGCAATCTATTAAGAATAGTATTTATAACAAAAGGGCTATTACTTTAGGTTAGTGTAGCGCTTAGCTCCTTTAATAAGAGTAAAAATAAGGTAAGCTTATAGAGCCTATTGCTGCTAGGTGCTATTAACAAGGTTAGAATTGAAGATAAAGAATTCTTTATCCTAAACTCTATTAAAAGTAATAGCCTAGCAGCAGAGGTTATCCTAGTAGTTTAGGTTGTTAGTATCTATTATTAAAGCAGAAAGAATAAGGTAGGGGTATAAGGAAAGGGGTTTTTAAATCTAATTAAGTATAAAAGAAGAGAAAAAAGTAATAAAAAGGTAGTAAAGTTATTAAGTATGTTGCTAGGGAGTTATATAACTTAAGATGTCTATTTGCAGCAAATGCTGTATATAAGGAGGGTCTTTCCTTTAAAGAATGTAGAGGAAAGAAGGGTTGTAAGGGTAGTATTATCTATAAAGTAAAAGCTAGTAGCAAAAGTAAAGGCGTATTAAGTATCTAAGTTATTATTAATAGGTAGAAGTATTTGTTTAGGTTAACTAAGGCAGAAGTAGTAGTTTTTATACAGCTAGGTAGAAAGTTAGTTGCTAGCCCTACAGCCCTCTCCTTTGTTTATTATTGCTATTAATAAATTATAAGATCCTTTTGTCTAAAGGCTAAGCAAAGCAGTTGCTTTACTAGAAGGTAAATAATTGCTTTACTAAATATAAACACAAAAAGGGTGCTTATCTCTATAGGGCAATTATTCTTAACTTCTTCCTCTTTATATTACTACAACAAACTTTTAGGCCTAAGAATCCTTAATTAAGCTTTAAAAACTGCTTTATAATAATAGTAAAGGATACTAACTAACCTTACCCTTATAAGATTACTTTAAAATTAATCCTGTAGATAGTATTAACTTTGCTGCTGCCTTCTAATAGAAATAGGAACTAGCCTTTATATTACTATTTTTCTAATAGCAATTTGCAGGTCTATTTTATGCTTTCTTTTAGGCTTTATAGACTATAGCTAACGTTTAGATTACTTATAGGCTATAGCTTGCTTAATCTAGTTTTACCTAAATCTAAAGCCTTAGGATAATGCCTTTTTTAAGGTTAACTTTTTGCCTGCAGCTAGAGAAGAAAATACTCCTAATATAGTAGTAGCTAAGTTCTAGCAATACATATTATCTCCTTAAGACCTTAGGCTCTTTTAACAACTTGTGTAGGGTAAGCACATAAGCCTTTGCAGATGTATGTTTATTACTAGAGGATAGGCTCTTTAAGGCAGAAAGTAGATTTAGAAGCTTTATACTTATAAGCTAGCTAGACTAAGTTTCTTTATACAATCTTTTAGTAGTTAGAACTCTATCCCTTACAACTATTGCAAGGCCTAAGCCTATTTGCTTTTTAATAATAATACAGAAGTTTAGACCTACAAACTATACTTTAAGTGTATATCTCTTCTTAAGAGGCTTAGGGGTAATAGTATGTATAGCAATTATTACTACTATAAGACTATATTAGAATGTTTATATAGTAGAGCTAGCATCTAAAAGAGGTTTAAGTATAGCGCCCTAAAAAGAGATAGTGTAATGCGCTGTAGTAGTAAGGCAGATAGGTAGGGTGTAATCCTTAGTGTAATCCCTTAGACTATTAAGAGGGTATAGCATAACTAGTTTGTTTTCTAGCTATACTTTAATGCTTTTTAAGAGTAGAAGGAGATAATTAAGTGCAACCTAAAGCAGTAGCCTAAGCTAGGTAACTTAGTCTTTGTATATTAGTTCCTCTTTAAGGAGGTGTTTAAGGACTATTTAAGGACTCCTTTTAAGATTATACCTTATTGCATTAAGAAGGATAGGTTAGAGCAGTCTTAAGAAAAGAAAGAAGGATATAAAAGCAAGGATAGCAGTTATATAGCATAATTCTAGAATAAAACAACAATTCTTAAACCTAATATAGTGTGTAGCTTAGGAAAGTAGGGTTATGTGTTTGTATATTAAGTATATCCTTCCTAATCCTATCCCTAGTTTATATAGAAAGGTGCTAGGTAAGCGTATAAACTTAAGAAAAGAAGGATATAATAGGGGAATGCTTCTTAGATGTAGGAAAATAATAAGATGTTTAGGGAATAATGCCCTAATGTTTAAGTAATGTTTGCAAAATGTTAGAAAATAGCACACTAAAATAGAAAATGTTAGGGCTATATTAGAAAATATTTAGCTAATGTTAATAAAATATTACTTAAATAACTTACAAATGCAATAGATGTCTAATTCTTAGATCTAATATGTTAATAGAATGCTTAAAATATAGTCCTTGTTTTATAGAGGAAGTTATAAGATGTTTGTATAGCTAAAGTGCAAATAGGAGCAGAATTATATAATAGAAAATTAAAATAATAGAAGGAAATATTAGGATATAAAAGTGCATCCCTAAAGCAGACTCTAGAGATTAAAATTACTAAGTAAGATAAGAGAAGCAATAGTTCTCTATTACAAATGCATCTATAATAAGCGCTAGTTAAAACATAATGCTAGTAAGGTTTAAAGATTTTAGCCTAGTTGTTGTATTATGTTTAGTAGCTATACCCTAAATCTAAAAGGTAATTTTTAGATTTAATCTCTTAAAAACTAAGCAATATTATAAGTTTTAATAAGGCCTAAGGTAGGCTAAGTCCTTAGGGCTAGCCCTAGAGATTAATTAGGCTTATCTAGGAGTATAAACACTAGAGACTAAAAAGACTTTAGAAAAGTTTTTAGGTTGTATTTTGTAGGTTAAAAGAGGATAGAGAAGCTTAATAAAGCGTCTTATCTTATTTTATTAAGAAAGAAAGTGTTATAAGTAAGTTAGGTAGGAGTAATAAATAAGGATGTTAGATAGGGAAAGTAGTGTAGGGTAAGGGATAAGATTTCCCTTCTCTTTTTTAGGTAGGATCTATTTTAAGTAGAACTTGCTATCTGTAGTTAATAAAGGAAGGTAGAGGTCTTATAGTTATTCCTACTTATTTTAGATAGAGATGTATTTATCCCTTCTAGTAGGGTCTATCTAAGGAAGAGCAACCTTAAAGTTAAAGGTTTTTTTAACCTTATTAAGGGCCTTCTTAATTGCATTAAGGTAAGCTATTAATCTTATATACGCTCTTATAGTAGTATTACCTTTATTAGTAGCCTGCAGAAGTATAGGTTCTTTAATTTCCTCTCTATTGTTATTATTAACTTCTTAAAGACTAGATTTAGACTTAAAAGTTAGCTGTAGGTAGAAGATATCTAGATCTTACTAAAGTTTAGATCTAAGAATCTCTATATTATTAGGTTTCTATAGTCTATCTAGGGCTTAGATAAACTTCTTTAACCTTCCTCCCCTGTATGTAGAGCCTTTAATAGGTTTACCCCTAAGGGTTTCTAGTTAGTATAAAGATGTATCTAGAGCCCTTAAATAGATCTAGAAAAGCCCTTTCTAACGTTTCTTTAGCTTTGTATCTACTAACTTGTTAATAGATTGCTTTACGTTAAAGATAAGCACTATATCTTTAACCTTAAGCCTTTCTAATTATATCTAATTAGCATTTTAATAGTTAAAACCTTTAGTAGTAATGCACCTCTTTTTAGTAAGGGTAATAATAGCGTTCTTATAGTCCTTATTAAGTTAGGTAAAAGCTTAGATTCTTATAGTAAGTTTCTGCTTAAGCGTGCAGATAGAGTCCTAGTTAAGAATCCTCTATATGTAAGTAAGGGTTTCTATTAGCGTTACTAGGTTATACCTATAGTTAAGGTAGAAAAGTAAATACTTAGTAGCTAAATAGACACTAGTTTAATCTATAAAGAGCGCAGTGTAAAGGAAGGGCCTAAAGTCCTACTCTCCTTTATTTATCTAGACAGATAAGGCTTTTGTAATAGGCCTATGCCTAGTCTTAATAGTCCTATTAGCCTAAGGGTTGTACGCTAAAGTTACTATGCAGCGCATTTTATACTTGTTGTTAAAGGCAATTACATAGCCCTTGTTTTCTAGGCCTCTATTAACAATAATTATCCCTATAAGACTATAGCGTGTAACAATTTCTTTCTAGATAAAAGTTGCAATAGTCTTTAAATTAACCTTCTTTAAGAACTATGCTTCTACCTATCTAGTTAGTAGATCCTTTACCTTAATAAGTTTCTATTTCCTAATAAATTAGATATCTAAGGAGATCTAAGCAAAGGGAAGACTAGTAGTAAGTAAAAAGCTGTAAGGGTCCCTTATAAATTATCTATTGCAATTTTAATAAGCTTTGTAGGTTTAAACAATAGTAGTAATCTTATTATATATGCTAGGCTAGAAGAACCTATCTGCAAGGCATGCATATGTTCCTTTGCGTTAATAGTAGCCTCCTTCTTAGTAGGCTTTAATAATAAGTCTCTTTTGCATCTTTAGGCAGTTAATAACTCTTCTTAGTGTATTCCTTCTTACTGTAGGCCTAGTAAAGAGGAGTCTATTGTAAAGCATATACTCTTATACCTTAGCCTTAAATTTCCTATACTGCAAGAAGTAAATACTAGGAGGTCTATACATAGTTAACAGGTAATAAGCAATCTGCTTAGACTTATAAGACTAGACCTAAGAATTATCTAGCAGAGAGGGTAGAATAATTAAAAGCTTATTAATCTCCTTATTAGGTAAAGTACTATGCATAACTAAGGCTTTAACTATGCATTTGCTATCCCTATAAGTTTAGGTAATATTAAAGAAGTTATTAGATTTAATATTAGTAAAGAAGATCTAAGAATTAATCTAGTTATCTATTTCTCCTTTTGCTTTAGCGTCTTAAAGGTTAAAAGGTTTAGAGGGTTTTCTTAAAAGGCTGTCTGCAGCTAAGTTTATTGCACTAGAGATATGCTTAACCTTAAAGTTAAATATATATATCTATAAGATCTAATAAATAATTAGTGCGCCTAGGAGGTTAGAAGCAGCTCTATTAAGCTAGGCAACAAGGGTTTTTGCATTAGTCTTAAGGATAAAGTAAACCCTATACAGGTAGTTGCAGACTCTCTTTAGTACCTTAAGAACCTTATAAAGCTCCTTCTTGCTAGCGTTGTAGCTAAGCTCTAGCCTAGTCTACAAACTACTTTTAAATCTAGAAACTACACGCTTGCTATTAATTATTTATCTAAAGACAGCTCCCTAGCCTAGGCTGCTTGCATCTATAGTAAGGTAGATATTGCTACTACTAGGTTTATAGTTAATAGTAATAAGGACTAAAGCAAAGCAAAGATAAGTCTATAGGATACTTATAGCAGTTTGCTAGTCTAATCCCTAGCAAAAGGTAACATCTTTCTTTATTATCTCTATTAAGGGCTTTATAATAGTTAAAAAGTTCTTTACCTATATTTAATAAAATAAAGCAATTCTAAGAAAGGATTAAATATCCCTAACTAATTTGCAGATCTGCTATTCCTTAATCTTAATAATCTTAGCGTTATTAGGCTTACAACTATTTATACTGCAAACATACCTAATAAGGCTAATAGATTCCTAGCACTATTGCAACTTAATAACTGCAATTATACATTTAGCAAGTTTAACGTTAATAAGCATATTATTAAGGTTCTTAATGTGCTTATAGACATAATAATAAATACCTAAGTAGTCTTTAAGCTCCTTATTGTTATACCTAGAGGTTAGTCCTTTAATTGCAATATTATTAAGGAAGGCTTTATAACAATAGGGAATAAGGTTATAAAGGATCCTTATTATTACCCTTATAAACTAAGCTACTAAGTTTATAGCTCCCTACAGCAGAGTATACATTTAAAGAAGGCTAATAGGCATAAAGAAGGTAGTAATATCCCTGCTCTTTAGGTCTAAAGGGACTTAATTATATCCTAAAAAGAAGTTAAGAAGGGATAGGAGCTAGCACATAGCAAAGTCCTCTAAAAATTTATTAGCGCTAGGCAGCAAGGCTGCATCTTATAGGGTAACGCTATTTATCTTAGTTGCTAAGTTAATTAGATGCATCTTCCTATCCTTCTTTTTAATAAGAAAGAAAGGGTTTCTATAAGCAGTATAACTCTATTCTAAAATCCCTTTTCTAATTTAATCCTTTAGAATAGTAATAACGTCATCCTCTAGGGCTCTTAGGATAGGAATGCTCTTAGCCTGCTATGCCTTATGTAGAACAGTCTTAATAGTTTGCAGTAAGGCAACTAATAGGTAGAGAGATCTGCAGTATAAAAACTCCTAGGTAAAGGCACCCTCTTAAGCCTTTAAAACCTCTATAAGGAGCTTCTTTTCTTATTTAAGCAAGTGTAGCATAGTCTTAAGGACCTTATCTAAGCGCTCTTTTGTTAGCCTTAATCTTTTCTTTAGAGTAGAGAATTTAGGCATAATTAGATCTAAGAATAAGATGTTAGGACTAATCCTAATCCTATCCTTTACCCTCCCCTATACCTTAAGTTTCTACTCTAGGTTACCTTTAAGTATAGTGCTATTAGATAGAGCATTATTAACAGGATAGATTTTCTTATCTTTAGACTTATAAAGCGTAAAAGCTTTAGCTAGAGGTAGTTAAACTAAGTTAATAATGTAGTCTATATAGTTAACCTCTATAAGCCTGCATTTATAGATCTTAAGGTGTTTTAGGGGCCTCTTTAGTTAAGGTTGCTGTTGTTTCCCTTTTGTTATTTAAGCATATTAAGAAACGCAGCTAGGGCTGCAACTAGGGTAGTCTAGGTTGTATTTCCCTATAGCAAGGATAATCTAGCAGATGTCTTTAATAAGGGGAGCTGCTGCTTAACATGTAGAGATATTAAGGATCTTTTTAAACTCCTTAACTATAAAGGATGTAATAATCTCTTTATTATCCTTAAGTTAATTAGTAACCCCTAGGATGTCTAAGCCTGCTGCCTATCTAGGGCTATTAATAGCAGCATCTAGTTTTCCTAGATAGAGGGGTAGGTAGCTAGGTATTAATCCTATTAAGGTATTAGGATGCAGATGTTACCTCTAGAGTTATCTAAGAAGAAGGAAAGCAGAATATAGATCTTAGCGTTATTAGTATAAAAGGATCCTCTAACCTAATCCTTTGCATACTCTAGCTCTATATGTGTAGCAATAATAAAGGGAGCACTAAGGAGAATACGCTTTAAGGAGTAGCTAGTAGGAATAATAAAGAAACTAATATTGTAGATCTAATAATTGCCTATCTAGATGTCTGCAATAAGGGCGCCTTTAAGATTAACCTAAAGCATATTTAGGTTAGTAAAGCCTTTAAAGCTAAAAGTAGTTAGTATAATAAGGTGCTAAAGGCTGTTACTAATAATATATTATTTATTAATTACATTAATTATAGAGCTAGTATTAAAGATACTGCTAATAGTCTCTATAGCGCTAGTATAGTTACTGCTAATAGAAACGTTAAGGTATAAGTGTAATATAATAAATCTTAGGGTCCTAATTGTTATTAGAGAGTTTGTAATAAAAAAAGACTCCTTAACAAATTAAGCAGCATATTAGGTCTAAGAACAAGTTAAAGTATATACTGCTGCTCTTAAGGTTATTAAGAAGCCTTTAGAGTTATATTCCTAAATCTTCTTAGCAATACCCTTATACGCGTTAAGATACTTAGTAATAAGGGTTTTAAGCTTATCTAAAGCCTTAAGGTAGACGTTATTCTTAGCCTTATAGGCAGCCTTAACGTAAAGCGCCTTATAATATTTAGCCTTAGCAAAATTATTGCAAATAAAGTAAAGGATATTAACTAGAACTAAGATGTTGCTTAAGGCCTTCTTAGAGACTATATTAGCAATAGCTTCCTTAAGATTGCCTTCCTGTAACGGTCCAAGGCGTGTGTATTTGCAACAGGCTATGGCGACTACTACGAGTATCCTCAGATGAGGATTAGAAGGGAAGAACAACAAATCTCCGCCTCGCAGCGGCCTGATCAGGGCCATGCGGCCCATGCCGCACTGGCCATCGGATTGTCGGCATCGTGGATTCCGTGGTGGGCCTGACCCGGGGTCGCCCGTGGCCGCGATATCCAGCAAGGCCTCA
This sequence comes from Colletotrichum destructivum, assembly GCF_034447905.1. Taxonomy (NCBI): domain Eukaryota; kingdom Fungi; phylum Ascomycota; class Sordariomycetes; order Glomerellales; family Glomerellaceae; genus Colletotrichum; species Colletotrichum destructivum. The sequence continues at coordinate 503,075 of NC_085906.1, forward strand.
TACGGGCCCAGCCCGTTACAATACCCCCCTCCTCCCCTTCCGAAGGGGGCCGTGTTTCTCTTCGTACTCAGCTAGTGCTATTGTGTCCTGAAACTGGCTGAGTGGTTCCCACGTCGGCTTCGCCCAACCCGTCCATTTCACGAGGACCTTCCAACCCCTACCGTGCTTCTTCTTATCCAGTATCTCCTGGACCTCGTACTCCTGATCAGGTCCAGACACAAGGGCGGCGGGTTGTATATCGTCCTGTTCCTGCGATGGAAAAGGGTCGTTTCCGGCATGCCGCAGGAGGGACACGTGGAAGACGTTATGTATCCCAGGCGGCGTGTCTAACCTGCACGCGTGTGTTCCGACTGTCTCCTGAACCGTATACTTGGCGTTCACCCAGTCCAGTTTCTTTGAGGGCCTGTCTGATTTCACATTCGTTAACCTGAGCCAGACTTTGTCGCCCGGTTTGAACTGATCGGACGGCTGTCGCCTCGCGTTGGCGTACAGTTCTTGTCGCTCTTGAGCCGTGGCCATGGCGGCTTGGGCCCATTCCGTAGCGTCCTTCAATCTCTGCACAAATCCTTCAGCTTTCGCGATAGGGGTGCTGTCGTCCGTTCTCAATGGCTCGTCCACCCTGATCAGGTCGATGTCGTATCCGTGGGTGGCAAAGAACGGACTCATCCCTGTAGATGTCGCCGGTCGGTTGTTAATAGCCATCATTGCCACTAGGGACAATTCGTCCCAATCATCCTGAGCATACGAGCAGAAGGCCCGCAAGTAGGTCTCTACTACTTGGTTAGCTCTCTCCGTGGCTCCGTCAGTCTCCGGATGGTAGGCTGTAGAGAGTCTCTGTTTGATTCTGAGGAGCTGACACAGGCGCCTCCACGTCTGACTGACAAATTGTGTCCCTCGATCAGTCACTATTGCTCTGGGGGTTCCGTGGTGTCTGATCAAGGCAGTAGCAAGAGTGTTCGCTGTTGCTTCGGACGAAATTTCCCACATAGGCTCCAGTATAACGTTCTTAGACAGCCTGTCCGTAATAACCAAGAGGTTCTTGTTCTTCTTCCTCGTTGTAGGTAAGTCGGTAATAAAGTCGAGCGATATCTCTGCCCAAAATCGCTCGGGTATCGGTAACGGTTTAAGAAGCCCTCTGCGCTTCTCTCTCCAGACGTTGCCTCGTCCACAAACGTCGCAGTTGCGGGTGAATTGCCGGACGTCCTGAGACAGCCCTGGCCAGTGGAACGTCCGACTGATCAGGGACTTAAGCACATCTCTGCCCGGGTGCCCTGATAACACGGAGTCGTGAATGCTCTGAATCAGCCGCGTTCGCAAAGGCTCGTAATGCGGGACCCATATCCTGTCCCTCCAGCAAAGCCGGCGTTTTCCGTCGACTGTGCACTCCGACAGCATGATAGGGATTCCCCACGTAGAGGGCAGCTGTTTGGCTCCTTGCTGTACAGCGTCCCTGATCAAGTAGTACCGGTTGTTGTTCTCTAACCCAACGTCCCACAGGCTCTTCAAAGGGTCGTCTTCGAAGGGGTTCACTGGTGGCTCAGTCCATTTAGGAGACTCGTCGCTTCCTCCATCAGCGTCCCCGCTTGATACAAAACCGGCCCTGATGGTCGTCTTGGTCTGATCAGGGCACCTCGGCCCCAGGCTCAGTACTGCGGCGCGGTTTACGCGAAGGCTCTTCCGTCCTTCTTTCAACAGCTGTAACTCTCGTCCTTTCAACCTGTCGTCCTCTTCCCCTAGGGGCATATCCTGCTCCCTTCTCGACAGTGCGTCAGGGGTAACGGCTAGCTTCCCGGGCCTATACTGGATAGTGAAGTTGTACTTAGACAGTGTCTCTGCCCATCTAACTTGACGTTCGGTCAGTTGTCGCTTTGTAGTAAAGTACTTAAGGTTGAGGTGGTCTGTGACGATGGTGAATTCTCGGACGCTTCTGAGCTCTGCGTCCCAGTGCTCTAAGCACCGTATTATGGCAAGCAACTCCTTGTCGTGAATAGGGTAGTTGCATTCCGCGGGGAGATTCTTCTTCGAGAAGAACGCTACTGGACGTAGTAGACCCTCTTCATCGTACTGAGAGAGTGTACCTCCGATCACATATCCGGAGGAATCCGTCTCTAGTACGGTTTTTCGTTCTGGATCCCAGTGCGCTAGTACCGGCGCACTGATCAGACGGGCCTTTAGGTCCTCAAAGGCGTCCTGGCACTCTTCAGACCATACGAACGGGGTGTCCTTCTTCGTCAGGGCAGTGAGGGGTCGGGCGACGGCTGAGAATTGGGGTATGAACTGTCGGTAATAGTTGGCAAACCCCACAAAGGATCGGACTCCCCTTACTGATCGGGGCGTTTCCCATAGCTGTATAGCCTTGACTTTCTCAGGGTCGACTCTTAGACCCCTTCCTACCTCGACAATGAATCCGAGGTATTTCACGCTTTTTGCCTCGAAGTCGCATTTGTCGATATCGATCTGTAACCCTGCCTCCTGCAATCTGATCAGGACCTTCTTAACCTTGCTTCGGTGATCTGCGAGCGATCCGCTCGAGTAGATCAGAATGTCGTCGATATAGGCAGAACAGAACTCATCAAGGTAGTCCCTCAACGTGTGATTGATGTATCGCTGAAAGGTCGCCGGGGCCCCAGTTAACCCGAAGGGTGTGACCATCCATTCGTACAGGCCGTACCGGGTGCGGAATGCAGTCTTCCATTCCTCCCCTGCCTTTATCCTGATCTTATGGAAGGCTGCAATAACGTCTAGCTTTGTTAACCACTTGGCTTGTGATACCGCCCTCAGCGTCTCGCTGATCAGGGGGAGAGGGTATCGATCCTTCTTCGTGATTGCGTTCAGACCTCGGTAGTCAACACAGAATCTCAGGCCTCCGCCAGGCTTCTTCACGAAAAGTACGGGGGCGGAGGCCGAGGAGCTGCTAGCTCTAATGAACCCTTTGTCCAGCAGGTCGGTAAGGGTCTTCCGCAGCACTATCAGTTCCTCCCTGGACATACCGTATAGTGGTCCCCAGGGGGCTTGATGCTCTCGGCCGTTGTTGTCTTTTTCCAGGGGGATCTCGTGGTCTATCCCCTTCCTGTGCGGCGGAAGCTTCTCGGCCTGATTACGGTCAAAGACCGGAAGGAACTGGTGATAGTGTTTAGGGAGCTTGTCTCTTGGGTCCGTCTTCTTCTTAGGGGCCAAGGCTTTCTCGATATCCGCGATACTTGCGGCAAAAATTCTCATACCGGTACCTTCCGCCGGGTTTTCCCGTCTCTCGCGCCTGATCAGGGCCATGAACACTGATGCCGCCTGCTTCTGTAGAGGAAACCGGTGATCCTCCTGCCCGGGTTTCCTTCCTTGTACCGTGTGGTTTGCTACTCCAATATGCAGGGAGTTGGTTGCTGGGCGGACGACCACATCATCGTCTTTCATCCAGGATTGTCCAAGGATCACGTCGTCCTCCTGATCAGGGATGACGTAAAAGAACAATCGTCGTCTCTTGTACCCGTCGATGTCGATGCTGGCGTACGTGACGGTGTCTATAGCCCCAGGCACTGTGACGTTGACCTGTTCGAGGGCTCTCGGTGGTATGCTGATACGCGGCAAGCGGAGTTTCGTAGCGTAGGTGTCGCTGATTGTGGCGTAAGTGAGGCACCCGTTATCCACCAAGGCGTAGGTGTAATGGGTGTTATTGATTCCGATGTTAACATAAAAGGGCTCACTATCCATGTTCTTCCTAACACTCCGCCACTCCTTTCTTGCTTCTACCTCCTGGCGGCGCTTTTCGCCAGGAGTTACTCTTTTCCCGAGTCTTCTGAGGTCTGGTCAGACTCCGTCTCGCTCGATTCCTCCGAGCTACTCTCGGCAACAAGCTTAGTCTTGGACTTCTTGACTTTCGACTTCTTAGTCTTTGCCTTCGGAGGTTTCTCTTCTACGTCCTCACAGTGCCGAGCGAGGTGCCCTGGCCTCCTGCACCTATAGCACAGGAAGTCTTTGGTCCTTACGTCCCTCTTCTTCCCTCCCTGGTCAGGGGCCTTGGTCTTACTGACCTTGGTAGGCTCCCAGTCCATCTTGTCGTGAGGTGGTCTTGTAGGGGACTTAGGCTTTGCCTGACCAGGGGTAGACAGCCTTCGTCGCTGCCTCTCTTGGCGTTCCTGAGAGGACTGGTTGTCTAGGCGAGATCCGATCTTCATTAAGAGCCTGGTGTACTCGGGGTAAGATTCCGGGATATCAGCCACGCTGATCAGGTGGCTGCGTAGGGTCGCATTCAAGGCTCCTTCAAGGTAGTTGATTCTTACAACGTCAACCCATTCGCCTCCTCCGCTCTCGGCCAGTTCCTTCTCGAACTTAGGGAGGAAAACAGCAAAGCTCTCGTACTCTTTCTGGCGGAGCGTTCGTAGTCGGCTGAGTGCCCTGGCCTTGGCGTTTGGGTCTCCATAGCAACTTTCCAGGTAGCTCATGAACTGGTCGGGCGACTCTTCTCCGTTTGCTCCACCCTGAGCGTAGTACGCTGACGCCATTGCTTGAGCTGTACCATCCAGCCTGGCGTATATATATCCAAATATATCAGCGTCACAGTCAAAGGCTCTCCTATCTAGGCGGATCTTTCCTTTCATCTCCAAGAACCAACGTCGGAAGTTTTTACGGGTACCATCGAACTTCGGAGGGTCGGGTATCTGGTGTTTTCTTCGGAGCGCGGTTATCGGTTGAGCCTGATCAGGGGGGGTGGAGGTTGCAGTCGTTGTAGGGGTCTCGTTTGGGGTCGTTGTCGGGTGCCTAGGTGCGGCTAGGGCTTGCTGCAGCAGTCGAATCTGCTCTCCGTGGGCCTCTCGTTCGGCCGCTTGGGTGGTTCGCATCTCCTGTAGCTGGGCAGCCAGCTGACTGATCAGCTGCACCAGCTGCTGTGGATTCTCAGATGGTTCGGCATTCATATTGCCCTCCATGTCGATAGCTCCCGCAACACACTGTGTTCTCTGGGGCTCTTCCGGTCTATCCTTTGTCCCGCAACCACAACGTGGTTCTGTTGAGACTGGACGGGGTACTCCTGATCAGTCCTACTCTGATCGGGTCCACGGGTTCTGTAGCTATTTTGGTTGACGGTCCCTTTTTCAACTAAGCTACGAGGCTCTGTCCTCCAGCCTCCGCCAGACCGCTACTTCTAGAGAAAGGCTCCGACGTCCTTAATCGCGCAGACTCTGGCCGTCCTCACTAGACGAACCGACCGTCTAGTATAGAGGATCCTGGTGTTTGGGATCTGAGGATAATGTAACGGTCCAAGGCGTGTGTATTTGCAACAGGCTATGGCGACTACTACGAGTATCCTCAGATGAGGATTAGAAGGGAAGAACAACAAATCTCCGCCTCGCAGCGGCCTGATCAGGGCCATGCGGCCCATGCCGCACTGGCCATCGGATTGTCGGCATCGTGGATTCCGTGGTGGGCCTGACCCGGGGTCGCCCGTGGCCGCGATATCCAGCAAGGCCTCATACGGGCCCAGCCCGTTACACTTCCTAGCCTTAAAGACTATAGAGCAAGTCTGCTTTGTTTGTTTTAAGCTTTATAGGTTCCTTCTGCATTAATAGAAGTTGCTCCTTAGCTAGTTCCTAAGCTGTAGGTTAGGCAACTATAGTGTCCTTATCTATTAGCTTAGTAACCTTAAGGCTAGGTAGAGTAGGACTTTAGGGGATTTAGGTTAATATTAGGTCTAAAAATAATGCATTCTATACCTACTAGGTGCTATAAGGTAAAAAGCAATTATTATTAACCCTAAGCAGGCTAGCACTTTAGTCTTACTAGTATATATAGCAGTGTATATACTTATACCCTTTATTGCTGCATAAGCTACATTTATTAAGTCTAATATCTAACTAATAGGCCTTCTAATAAGCTTTAGGGTTGTAACTATTGTTGTTGCTATATCCCCTACTACTATAGGAGCCTTAATTATTCTACCCTCTGTAGCTACTACAAGTCTAGTATCCTCCTTAAGCGTTACTATACCTAAGGTAACTCTATTAAGTAGTAATCTTATTAACTTTAGCAAAGTTAGCGTTAGAAGGCTATCTTAGCTAAGCATAAAGGAGTCCTATAATATTGTTATTTTGCTAAAGGAGTATTTAAACAGTTAGGTTAAGGTAGCTAAGTTAGGTTTAATTAATACTTAAGCCTCCTACTTTAGTAGTTATCTTATTAAGACTATTGCTAGCAGGCATAGTTATATCTATAGCTACACGCTTAAGGACCTACTTAGCTGCCTTTAGTTAAGAAGCAGCAGCAGCAATAGATTAGGTCTAAGAATTAGAGGCAGAAACTAAAATTATTTATCTGCTAAGCTAGCAATAAACTATTTTATTATTTGCCTACTTAAGGAGGGCCTGCTTAATACAGTCCTATAAGGTAGTTTAAAGGTTAACAACTATACAGCAGAGGTGCTTTATAATAGCATTAATAGCCTTCTTAAGTAGACAGCAAAAGGCAATATAGATAAGCTCTCTATTTAAAACAACAGGGAGTATCTTAAGGGCAGCTTTAGTAAGGAGGCCTTTTATCTTATTAATAAAGCTAATAAGGGCATTTAGGTTATTCTTAGCAATTTAGGGCCTAAAAGCAAGTCTGCAAATAGCCTTATTAAGGTTATAAAGCTAGTTAACGTCTGTAGCTTTATAGACTCTTTTAAGCTCTACCTTAGCCTAGGTCTATATCCTCCTCTAAACATATAATTTAACTGCATATTAGTAGGTATTATTGCAGTATAGGTAGATAGTATCCTAAAGGGTATTATTATTAATACTAAAGATCTTGCTAATAGCCTTAAAGTCCCTAAGAAAGTTAGAGATATTATTGCTAATAAAGCAAGGGGTAGTAGGGTTATTCTAAAGAACTATGCATAAGTTAATAGGAGCTTCTTGCATTAAGGTTATAGCTTAAATTAGGTCTGCAAAGTTGTTCCTAGTTATAAGGCCCTTAGTTGCACCTTTAGATTAAGGTTAGTAAGTTAGGGCTAGACTAGGTTAGGCCTTTAGGGCTAGCATGTTGTATCTAGATCCTCTAGATATATTATATTGCAGGTAAGCAGCAGAGCCTGCAGTAGGAGTAAGGATAGAGGCTACAAGAGGGTTGTTATTATTAGAAGCATCTGCTTTAAGCGCATGCTACTAGATATTTAAAAAGGTATACCTACCTAAGATTAGGCTAGGCAGAGTAGTCCTTACAGGTAAAAGGCCTAGAGTACTAAAGATACTCCTAGCCTGCGCCTGCAGGAGGTTGTTTAAAGAGGAATTATAGTTATTAGACATAATATCTAAAAACCCTTATTGTTAGTAGTAATAGTAAATTAGAAAGGTATAAAATATATATTATATTTCTATTAAGGTATATAGCAGTCTCCTCTAAGCAATAGAGGTAGGTAAGGAGAGAGATACTATATAGGCTACCCCCTAACATCCCTTATTATATGCTTTTCTAACTGCTTCTAGGTGTATTGTTCTTAATTTGTAGGTCCTAGCTACTTTAATTCTTAGTGCTTATTGCTACCTTACCTCTAGAAGGGGCATCTATTTAATTTAGTGTTCCTATAGTATTCTACTTATATAGGCTTATAAGCTCTCTTGCTTAGCTAATTTGCAGGTCTAATCTTAAGCCTTTTCCTTATAGGGGCGCCTTCCTATACCTTCTTTATAAAGGAACAGCTACATTACTCTTAGAGGTATGCTTTCTCTTATTTAGTTAATCTCTATTGTTAATGTTATTATATTAAGTAGTTATATCTATTAGAGGCTTAGCCTGCTCTTTATTATATTATTATAGCTCCTCTTAGCAGTTATTAGGTAGTAAGAGGTCTCTTTCTACATTTATTAATAGAGAAGGGGCTTAAACACCCTACGCTATTAAAGTGCAATTAATTAAGGGTTTTAATAAGTAGGGGCAAGGCCTCTAAACCTAATTATATACCTTCTTAGCTGCTCTCTAAGCTGCATTACTAAATTATAAAAGTAGATAAAAGAAAAGTTAAACTGCAGAGGCAATTTTAGGGTCTACTTTAGTCCTTAATTAAAGTTGTAAGATAATGCATAGCTATTTACACTTCTTTTCTTTAGATTAGGTCTAAAAAGGGGTTTATTATACCTACCTTATGTTTTTCTTTATAATAATACATTATATTATATTATGTTTTTTTTGTTTATTATAATAGCGTTTGTTTAGACAGCATAAAAGTATTCCTCCTCTATAGCAGATAAATTAGCTTAGAGAAACTAATCTACCTTTAGGTACTATTAGAATAGGCTATATGCACAAAAGCAGTACCTACTAAAACAACCTACCCTACTAAAATAGTCTAGCAGCGCGCAGCGCTACTAGGCTGTTAGTAGGGCTAGAAGCAAAAGTAAGTCCTACTCCTATCTACTTAGATTATTAAAAGTTGTATAGCAATAGATAGAGGCTTTAATTCTTAGATCTAATTCACTTAGAGCAAGCAAAACAGATTATAATTAATTAAGTAAAGTCCTCTAGAAAGTGTAGGCAAAGGTGTAAAAAATAATTCTAATGTCTGCTAATAATTCTAATAAGTCCTGCTGTCTAGCCAGGCCAATCCTATCTATTATACATAATTAGATCTAAAAATCTAAAAGCTAAGTAAATCCTATAATCCTTTCCTCCTTATAGCCCTTATAAGCCATACCACCCTATTCTAATATAAGCGCTTACATTGTAATTAATTATACTTATGTATAATTAGTTGCTTACTTCTTTATCTTTATGTAACTTTATACTATAGTTCTTCTACGCTAGAGGAGTGCACCCTAGTTTCTTATATCTGCAGCATATAACTTATTTATAACTACTAGGTGCCTTATAGGGGTATCCCCTAGTCCTATTATATTTAATAGGTTGTAACATACTAAGCCTTATATATAATACACCTAAATATATACCTAAAAGAATACATCTATAGAGAAGATTTACCTCTTTTTATTAATTATTATTTGTATAAGGTTACACTTAGAATATAAAATTAAGAGATATTAGTCTTTTAGCCTACTTAAAATTAGCTCTATATATGCATTTACTTAGTATATATCCTAAGATTAGTTTAAAATACTATACTGCTAGCTTTAGATCTTTAACCTAGATAACTTTATTTTTAATATAGCTCTAGACTAGGCTAGAGCAATAGCTCTAATACCTAATATATACTAGAAAGTTAATAAATAGTTAGCCTATATTTAAGAAGCTAGAGACTTCTTTTATAAGCCTAGCTTTAAGCTTACTATTAATAAAGCTATAGTTTAATTTATAGGCTAGGCTTAAGAGAAAATAATAATTCTAATAAAGCTAATCCTAATAGGCTTTAAAGTATAGATACTTACCTAATTAAGGTATTACCTCTAGTAGCTTTAGTACGTCTATAGGAAGAGCTTGTATAGGTTTGTCTTATAGGACTGTACTGCTTATCCCTCCTGCGCAGCCTGCAAAAGCAATGCAACAGCCTGCAACCTAGCTGCTATAGAGGCAGCCTAAGAGGCCTACCTAATGCTAATGCAGTAGGTTGTAATAACCCTTATTAGCTTAATCTAGCTAGCGCCCTATTATATCTTTCTAGATAACTTCTTTTTATCTATCTAGCTCTTTTAAGCCTTTTAGCAGCTTAGTGTTAGAGCCTCTAGTACCTGCTGCTAAAATAGCAGTATAAATTTAGCCCTTATTGCTAAGAAGAATACTAAAGTATTATAACCTAATAAGTTATAGGTAACGCAGCCCTACTAGGTAAGGTAGGGTGCAGGTAGTATAGCATTTGTATAGATAAGAAATAGGGTTATATAGATAACTCCTAGAAATAGAAGAACTAAGGAAGGTTACATAAAGATAAGAAGGACTAATAGATAATAAGCAGTCTACACTAGGGACTAACTTTTAGATTGTAGTCTTAGGTAAGAACTAACTTTAAAATGTTAGTTTTAGTAATAAGACCTAAGGATATAAGAACATTTATTCTATGTAGATAGATTACCTTTTATAGCTTTTTAGTAATTAACTTTATAATTTACTTTACCTTAAGTAACTCTTAGTTATTCTTTTATTATAAAAATAAGTTACTTACGCCTTAAGTATATAACTAATTACTATATACTTACTAATAAGATTCTTAGTAAGCTAATAAGACTTTAGTACTATTATTAAGTATTAACCTTAGCTACTTATTAGTAGAAAATACTACTATTAGATATCTAACTGTAATACTTTAATTACTTCTGTTTAGTAAGTTAACCTTAATACTTACTTTATAGTAAAGATATAGTATGTCTGCTAAGAACACCTTATCTACTTCTACTAGCAGCCCTAAAGGTAAGCAACCTACTCCCTTAAGCTAAAAGCTTACTACTGCAATAGATGTTAATAAGTAAAACCTACTAGATGTTAAATATAACTTTAATAGAGAAGCTATTTTTACTACAGACTAGTATAAAGCACTTTATAAGACTATTAGAAAAAACAACTTTTGCAATAAGAAACTTATAGAGTTATTTAACTATAATGCAGCCTAGCTTACCTAACCTTAATCTACTATTTAGGAGAACCCTAATTTTATAAAACTCTAGTAACTTTAAGCAGAAGTTAATACCCTTTAAGCTGCAGCTAATATTATTAACACTTCTATAGAGATATATAATAAGCTTAAGCTTAATAACCTTTAAACCTTTAATAGAACCTTAGGTCTTCTTAAGGGATTTCTTACTTAGGTTTAAGCCTATTATTGCTTTTATAACATTAGCTTTAGGGATAAAACTAAGAAGGTTATCTATGCATCCTTATTCTTTAAAGGTAAGGCACTTACCTAGTTTAAGCTACACCTTATAGAATTTATAACTAACAATTAGAACAAACTAAAACCTAAGACTTAAGAAATCTTTATTAGCTACTACAGCTTTAAGAAAGCCCTCCTATCCTTATTCTAAGATATAGATAAGAAAAGATAAGCTAAAAGAGACCTTACTAGTCTACAACAAACTAAGTTAGCATCCTACTATGCTGCTAAATTCTAATAACTTTTAGTAAGACTTCATATTACTAATAAATCTAAGACTTATATATTCTACTAAGGACTTAAGGAAGAAGTTAAAAATAAACTTATTAAGGTTATTAAGCTTCTAATGGAATTCTTAGCCTACATTAAGCTAGCTATCTATATTAACACTTAACTATACAAATAACAGAAGGAGAAAGGTAAGAAGTAAGTACCTACTAACTTTAGTAAGAAGTACTAATAGCAACCTTAATAAACCCCCTAATATAACCTCTAATACACTAGATAAGCTAAACGCTCTAACTAAAGATAATAGTAGAGTAGTATAGCTTATAGATAGCATATAGGACTAATAGACGTTAGTATAGCCTATAAAGATAAGCAAGCCTTATAAAGAGACTTTAGGAGCAGCATCTGCTTTAACTGCAAAAAACTAGGCTACATTGCAAGGGACTGTAGATAACTAAAGAGACTCTAGAACTAACTGCTTCTAGAAGGATCTAAGAAAGCTAATGTTACTAAAAAAGAAGTTCTTTACAAACAACTTACTTAGACTGCTTACTATAATAATAACTGCTTTACTTACTAAAAGGGGAAGAAATAAGCAGGCTAGTACCTTAAGGAACCTAAGAATAAGACTGCAGCAATCTCTAAAAAGATTGTAGCTATAGGTAGGAAACAAGCTAAGACTTACTTTCTGCTACTATAAATCTACATTTAGGAAAAAACCCCTTAAGATACTATTAAAGTCCTAAGAGAATATACTAGCTTAGACTACACTTTAGAATTAGGAGAATTGCTAGATAAATTTCTATCTTTAAGTAAGATAGAACAATAAGCAGCTAAACAACTGCTTAATATAAAATAAACTTAAGCAGCAACTTAGTCCTTAAGCTTTTTTAATACTAAAGTAAAATAATAGGCTAACTAAGTTATTAACAATATTAACCCCTACTGTTGGAATAACATGATCACATGACCGTACGACACCTACGACTCAGGAACAAAGTGCACAGACTGGATCGTGCAGCACTCACTCATACACAGGGGAATCATCACTTGGCTCGGCCCGAATGACTCAAGGCCGGACGAGACAGTATATCTGTCTCGTACGACCCCAATCCTGTAGTTAGAAAGGACAGTCACAGATATCCAATCTTTGGTTCACCCTACATTTTCAGTACCTGCGTGCACGTACAAAGTCCATTCAACACTGATCAGTGATTGCTTGGGCAATCACATGGGATTGCTTCGTGCGATCACAGATTAGCAAGAGTGAAGAGACAAGAATTAACGTACTGGACGTCGTACGTTAATAAGTCTTAATCCTACCTACTGTCGCCTTCCAGCAAGAACCGGGTAGATAGGTGCAAGACATCTTGTGCTAATTCCTTATTCCTACCTACTGTCGCCTTCCAGCAAGAACCGGGTACTAGGAATAAGACGACTACTGCTACAGTATCGTACGAGAAGAATCTCTGTTGTCGCCTTCCAGTAAGAACCGGACAGAGACTCCTATCGTACAATATTTGAAGTACGTAGTGTGCGCTAAAGCACTAAACATAATAACAACAATCTGATACCGTACGATCCGACACGGTTACCACCATGGCTGCATCAGAAGAACCAGAGACCAGCCAACAAGGTCAAATTCAAGAAGAAGAGTCTTACCAGCCTACGTACGAAGAAATGAGTGCCAAAAGCGAAATCCCACTTATTGTCTGGAAGAAATCAACAAAACCAAAATATTGGGGCAACCCAATTGACATCACTAAGGAATTAAACCAGGAGGAGTTAACAACGTACGTTGGATATGTAATTATGCAGATCCTTCACATCAACCTTGATAAGGATCTGCTGAAGACAACGTTGTACGAAGAGTTTCACCATTGGACATCAACGCAATGGAACATTGTCAGCCGGCCATACCGACAAGAGCTTGTACGAATTCTAAAGCAGAAAGGATTCCGTATTAACCCTGTGCGAAGCTTGACGAAACAAATCACAGACTTAGTCCAAGCCATCATGCAAGAATTCGATGCCCAAGATGAACAACTTACTCCTCGTACGACATCAACTCCAGGACGGATTACTACAACTACAGATACACCTGTTCGAAACCCTGAACCAATTGTTCCACGGACTGCAGCTGAACCGGCAATAGACTCAATTGAACACTCGTACGACGTACAGACAAGTCAGGAATCAGTCGTACGAGACAACCAACCAGCTGTACGAAACCTGCCACCAGGAACACGATTCACCCAGGAGGTCGATAGTTTTCCGCAATTCCAGGGTCGTACGACACCTCTCTATCAAGGAGACAGTATCTATGACCTTCCACCGAAACGTATAGTCCAGAACGGACCATGCGAGCCAAGTACAGTATCCATATTCCAAAAGGGATGGCGGAAAGACAGAAACTACACTGGCAAGCCGTACGACATCTTGTACGACAAAGCCAAGGTTTTCATCAGCTTCTGTCGACGACTCCACATCACAGAGGATCAATACCATGCTGTATTTCCAGATATCCTTGAAGATCGTGCGGAAGAATTCTACTTGCATCATATTGGCCCAACCAGGAGGTGGGATGAGATGTACGACATGCTGGATAAGCATTTCAACACCAACATCAACCACAGCCTCTATTGGGCTGACTGGACCACTATGTCCTTTGCACGAGTTAGACGGGAGAATCCTGACAAGACCCTTATGGAGGTGCTTGAAACTCTTCTTGACAAGATACCTCTCATCCAACGAGCACTTGGATCAGGATTCCAGGGTGAAGTTATGCTTCGTACGCAAGTTACTCAAGCATGCCGAGGAGTGCCTGAACTTGAGACTGCTCTCAGCAATCTCAAGGCAGACCACACGTGCGAAGAATTCTTCTCTAACCTCAGGGCATCCCTCCAGGTTGCCCTAGATCGAAAAACACCTTCGCACGACATCCACTTTGTAGATAGGAGGTACACCTCCAACTACAAGGGACGTTTTAAGCAGCCGTACGACAGAGGTCCTCCCAGACAACCATTCGACAGGGGGAAGAACCAACGTTTTGAAAGGCAAGGACCTATTCGTACAGGCAACAAGAGATGTTTTGTCTGCAAGAAGGAAGGCTGTTGGTCTACTAATCACACGGATGACGAACGCAAGCGTGCGAAAGACCAATACCTTCAGGCATGTACCATCCTTCATCAGGAGCCTTACAACGACTTTGCTGCCTACCTCTTAGATGTTGAAGGAGAGAACCCTGTTGAGGACTCGTACGATGAGGACCAAGACATTAATTCAGGGGACGATGAGGCATCCGCCTTCCTCATGTCCTCAGCATTCTTCCATCGTACGACAGGAGAAGACATCTTCTCAGCTCCAAAGACATCAGAAGCAAGCCAATTCCTACTGCACGACCCTTACAGTGCAGTGTACCAAGGAGAACTATGGGACACAGGTGCTGCCAAATTCTCCACGGTTGGGAAACCTCAAGTATTAGCGTACTTGAGAGAATACCCTCGTACGAAGATATCCTGGGAGCCAGGATCAGCTCACGTACGATTCGGCGCCAGTACCTCAGTTGCATCTATTGGAACCATGAACATGGAGAACCCTCTCGGGAGTGTTACATACCACATCCTAGATGCACCTACACCTTTCCTATTTTCCTTGTACGACGCCGACAGACTTGGAGCCTACTTCAACAACGTAGACAACGTTATCGTACGAAAGAACGGACCACCTATTCCAGTTATTCGAAAATGGGGTCATCCATTCTTCAACGTCAATCGTACAGAGGCTAGTATGTTCTTTACTGAAGAACAGCTCCGACGCCTTCACAGACGATTTGGACACCCTCGTACGGACCGTCTGCACCAACTCCTGAAGAATGCAGGGCATGATGATGTAGACTCTGCCATTCTAGAAAAGATCCAGAGGTTCTGCCATCACTGCCAGTCGCACGATCCTGCACCAAGAAGATTCAAGTTCTCCCTGAAAGACGAAAGCCACTTCAATTACGAGATAGTTGTGGACGTCGTACGGCTAGGGGAGAAGAATGCCCTACATGTTATTGATACAGAAACTGGGTTCCAAGGTGCTACATTCTTGAAATCTCTATCTGCACGAGACACTTGGAATGCCCTTTGCAAATGCTGGATCAGTACGTACGTTGGTCCACCAGACCACATCGTACATGACCCTGGCACAAACTTTGCTTCTGCAGAATTCCGAAGTCAGGCTGAGATCATGGGGATTACGTGCGATGAAATGCCAGTAGAGGCCCATTGGGCAGTTGGCAAGATTGAGAGGGCTCATGCACCCCTTAGACGTACGTACGACATCCTCCATCAGGAGATTAGCTACAACACAGATGAGGAAACAATCCTCCAGATGGCTGTCAAGGCTCTGAACGACACTGCTGGCCCAAACGGCATCGTACCAACGCTTCTTGTGTTCGGGACATACCCAAGGATCAACAAGGATTCACCACCCTCACCAGACGTCGTACGAAGAGCAGAAGCCATCCAGAAGGCAATGAAGATGCTTCAAGGCATTCGTGCAGAAGTCGAGATCAATCGTGCGATCAACACCAGGAACGGTCCTAACCTCCAGAAAGTCCTTTCACTTCCAATCCAAAGTGAAGTCCTAGTATGGAGAGAGAACAAGGGCTGGACTGGACCGTACGAGATCCAAGGCATAGACGGATACACAGTAACAGTCAAGATGGTCAATGGCCCTACTCAGTTTCGTGCGACGCATGTTAAGCCCTACTATTGTGAGGAACCCTCACAAGGAGAGGCTGACCCAGACGTCGTACGACCAACTCCTCAACAACAACCAAGGAAGAGAGGAAGACCAAAGAAAGGCCAGAGACATGCTGTACGAAAGTCAACACGTGTGCATGTGGTATACCTGTCTCAAAAGGAAAAGGACCATTATGACCTTGCTGTTAAACTTCGACTTGACAACGTTATTACAGCCCCAGGAGTGCCGTACGAAGAGTCTGATGGGATTGAGATTGATTCCTTGATCAACCAGGGAGTATTCATCTTCATCCTGTACGATCCAGACAAGCATAGCAACATCCGTATCTACAGCACACGTATGGTACGAGAGATAAAGAATATGTCTGCTAAGCCGTACGAGAAGTCAAGACTTGTGATTCAGGGATATGGGGACTGGGAGAAGGAGGAACTCCTAACCCAAGCACCTACAATCCAGAGGATGAGCCAGCGGCTGCTTCTTGCTATTGCAATGACTCTCGTACGATACTTTGGATGTCATGGAGAAATACGGGACATCACTCAAGCCTACACTCAGGCAATCGACGAGTTGACCCGTACGATCATTGCAAGACTGCCAAAGGAACTAGAAGGCAGATATCCTAAAGGGACACTTCTCCAGGTTATAAAGCCATTGTACGGACTTGCAGAGTCTGGGCTTTACTGGTACAAGACATACTCAGAACACCACAAGGTAGATCTAGGCATGAAGGAGTCTACGTACGATCCTTGCCTTCTCTACACTACTGAGGGACCTGAAACCTTTGGGATCACAGCAATGCAAACAGACGACACCCTGAGTTTTGCAACTCCTCAGTTTTCCCAGAGGGAGGAGCAAGAATTGTTGAACAAGGGGCTTCGTGCGAAACCAAAGACTATACTTCAGCAAGGAAAAGGAGTTGACTTTAATGGAGGACGAATTCGATTGTACGACAACTCCATTACCTTCACCCAGAAGGGACAAGTCAACCAACTCCAGCTTGTTGACGCCAACGCGCACGATGCTCAACAGCAATACATCTCACAGAGAGCAAGAGGAGCATACCTTGCCTCTATTTGCCAACCAGAAGCCTCGTTGTTGTTGTTGTTGTTGTTGTTGTATTTAACGCCATGGCGGCAAGGTTGGAACCCTTGTCGCAGACCTCCCGAAGGGTATGTGGCGTGGAGAGCCGTGGGCTAGGACTATGTACTTCATACATCGCCCTTCCTTTCGTCCTCCAAATCCTGCCTGATGGCTACTATGCCTTCTATCTGTCCCTGGTTCCCGCTGGTTCCCCAGTTTCATTGCTTCCCGTCTATTTCCCTTTAGGGGTTGAGTTGGCTGTCTAGATCCCGTGCCGAAGCCCGTTCCCTAGTAGCGTGGACAGATCTTCCGGAAGAAGTTTGTCACGTGCAGGAAGGCCTCAAAGCCTTTTGGGTCAGTCATTAGTCCCTTGAAGTATCGTTCAAGAGACCCCATAGGTCCTATGGGGTCGAGCGGACCAGTTGGGTAGAGGGTGGGCCACTGCTGCCTCCTCGCCAGGGTCGCTGGGCAGTAGACCAGATGATCTACTTCCTTTGCCTCCCCGCAGGAGCAGGTTAGCAAAGCTTCGGTGTGGTTAAAGCGTCGGTGATAGTGTTCAAAGTCCCCGTGGCCCGACCGGGCCGCTAAGAGGTGGTGAAGGGTGCTCCGTGGTAGGGCGAGTTCGGGAGGGCAGGAGAAGTGTAAGCTCAGTCCAAGCTGGGTGTAGCGTTCTGTCGCCTCTTTACCCCACCACTGTCTGTACTGGTTTCGCAATCGTTCTCTACCAAGCCTCTTGATCCCGGAGAGTGTAGCTAGTTGGCCTAGCGGGACTGGCAGCGCTGTGCCCTCCTTGGCTAGCCGGTCCGCCTCTTCGTTGCCCTTAATCCCCTCGTGCCCTGGCGCCCAGTGGGTGTGGATGTTGTATATCCTAGCAGCAGCTTGGATCTCGAGAACCGCTGCTTGCGAGGTGTCTGGGGCCTCGCCCCGTATTCCTTGGATGACACTGGTGTTGTCGATGCAGATGTGTATGGGTTGGCCTTGGGAGGTTAAGAGGGCCCGCCGGAGTCCTATCCTCGCCCCTTCAGCCTCAGCGTCGAACACCTCTGCTAGACCGAGTCGGCCGCAGCCCTGGGCCACGCGCCTGTTGCTGCGGTAGATGACAAACCCATATCCTGTGGCTCCGTTCGTCGCTTTGGAGCCATCGGAAAAGACAACCATGTGGCTGTCTGGTACGGTCTTTAGCCAGGCCTGGAAAGCTTTGGCTGCTTCTTTCTTAGTCTGCAGGACTATGAGGTCTTGTGAGCCTGGGAGGTGCTGCGGTTGGATGAGTGCTGGTCTCGGGCATTTTGGTGCAAGGTCTGCAGTCCGTTGGAGCTTCGTCTGCTGCCGCCCTCGTTGGGAGAGCCTCGGGACAAGAGGGTGTTGTAGATCGACCTTCTTTAGACGTGCTGCAAAGCGTAGGCGGACTCCTTCTAGAGCCACCTTGCTTGGTGGTAGTCCAGCATCCCTAAGGAGGCTGCGCGTTGGGGTTGTTTTCCAGGCCGGCAGGATAGCCCTTGCTGCCGTCGTGATGACCCTTTCGAGCTTGATTGCAAGACCCTTCTGGCCTGTAGTGACTTCATCTATCGGGAGAGAAACATTGCGGCCGCTATCGATGGCTCTGCCAGGGGCTGGCTTGGTCATGCCTCCATACCAGGTCTCAGCCCCGTAGAGGGCGATTGGCAGGACGCAGGAGATCACAGCCTTGCGTACAGCAGCGGCTGGGAGCCCGCCTTTTGTGTTTGTCAGGTGTCTAAGATGTTGGGCCGCCTTCGTCGCCGCAGCCAGCTTTGTTTCAACATGGTGTCGGAAAGAAAGCCTCTTGTCGAACCAGACCCCTAGCCAACGTATGGGCTTCGTTGATGCTACGATTCTAAGGTGTCTCGCCTTGATCTCTGGCAGATCTCTTTGCTGATTATGTTTCCTTGTGAAGTGGATAGCCTCGGACTTCTTTGGGTCAAAAGCGACCTTGTTCTCCGTTCCCCAGTCGAGGATACGTGTGATCTCTTGGCCGAGGCTCGCAGCATTACTCTCAAGGGAAGGGCCCATAGCCAGAAGGCCGATGTCGTCTGCGTACCCGAACCGAAGCTTCGGGTCTTCTGCTAAGATGTCTGCGATGTAAAGCAGGAAGAGAATAGGAGACAGCGGGGAGCCCTGGGGCAGCCCGCAAGCCAGGGGGAAGTCCTCTGTTGTTGCGTCCTCCAGCCTGACTCTGGCTGTTCGGTTTGAAGCAAAGTGGAATATCAGTTTGGCCAGGCTGTGAGGCCAGCCTTGTTGGCGTAGCCGGACAATCAGCCGGTTCCGAAGGACAGAGTCAAAAGCCCCTTGGACGTCCATCGTCACCAATGTAGCTGTGAGCCCTTTGTCAAGGGCCATTTCGATGTCGTGGGCGAGGCAGGTGGTTAGGTCAACCGCTGACCTGCCAAGTAGAGCCCCTATTTGTTGTGGGCTGGTCACCCCTTCTAGGATGGTAAGGTAGGACATTCTTCTGGCTATCAGCCTCTCGAGACCTTTCCCAAGACAAGATAGCAGGGCTATTGGCCGCCAAGATCCGGCTTTTGAGAAGTCTGCTTTCCCTACTTTCTGGATCATAGCGACCTCTGCTCTGCGGAAAGGCTGGGGGAAGTAACCCGTCTGTATGCAGGCCTGGAACAGTTGTCTGACAGGCTCGGATACAAGGTTCCAGCAAGCCTGAAGCAGCCGTGTTGTGATCCCGTCGATGCCAGGGGTCGTGGTCTTTGTCAGGGTAGCCTCCCTCAGCTCTTCTTTACTGATGGCATCATGCCAGGGTATCCGTCGTCGAGAGACCGTAGGGACGTCGAACGGGTCTCCGGGCAGGTCATCCTGTGCACTGAACCTCTGTAGGAGGGCTCTTCGGAGTGCCTGGGCCTTAGCCTGAGTGTCGTTGATCGTCTGGCCCTCCACTACCAGAGGGGGGGCTTTGAGCCCTAGGCTAGCCTTTCGCCAGCCCATAATCTTGTAGAGTTCTTGGTCCGAGGTAACTCCTTCGATCTTAGCAGCCCAGTAGGCCCGCTTAGCTTTCCTGACTGTACTCAAGAAGACCTTCTGCTCTTCGAGGGTAGCGAGACGTGGGGTCTGCTCTAGTTCTTGGGCTTGTCGGCAGCAGGCCTCGCGGTACGTTCGGTGGGCTTCTGCGCACTCTTGTGTCCACCAAGGGGCCCCCTTCCCATGCTTTCCTCGATTCTTTCCTACAGCCTGGACAGCCGTGGAGAGAAGGTCGACTAGTCGTTCCGCTTGGGTGTCCAACTCGGCAGGGGTAGGTGCGTTCTGGAGGGTAGGTAAGACTAAGACTCCTGCTCTGATCAGGTCTCTAAACCGGGGTAGGGCCGAGTCTGGGACTGATAGTGACCGTGGTTGATCTGTCTGTTGTTGTCGGTGCCTATGAAGCGGGATTGTTGAGACAATTGCTTGATGATCGGCCCCTGGGTGAAGGTGTGGGCTGACCACTGCGTGTGCGAGCGGAATGTTCGAGAAGGTAAGGTCAAGTACATGGCCTTGGGCATGGGTCGCAGTCCCTGTCTCGCCGATGAAAGACAGGCCGTGGCCATCTGCCCAGTCTGCTATGTCGTCCCCCCTATTCCTGTTCCTCGATCCGGGCTCCCAGGAGTAGTGATGAGCGTTCACGTCCCCTGCCACAAGGACTCTTTCTGGCGGCCTGTATCCTAGGAGGGTTGTGGTCGTGTGACTGTGGGGATCTCCTGGTTGCCTGTATACGTTAACCACAGTAATTTCGTTGTTAACTGTGATCCATAAGATGTCCCTTGTCTGTGCGGGCCTCTGCTGCTGGGCCTTCCACTTCCTCCCTTTCCGTATGTAGGTCATTACCCTAGGTCTGGTCTCCCTGTCCTTCCAGGAATCCACTGGGACGTAGGAATCGAACCCTGGGTGTGTGTTGATTTGCATTTTGTCAACATAGCCTATCCAGGGTTCCTGGACCAGTATAATGTCGATCAGCTCAGCCCAGCAGAGCTCCAGGAAAGCTGTATGTGCTGGCGACTGCTTCCCTACGTTGCACTGAGCTATGCGTAGCACCTGTGGAGAGGCCTGCTTCGGCCTACGTCTCCGAGTCGAGTTCCAGGTGGGTGTAGGCATTAGCAACGTTGTAATCCGGTTTCTGGGCTACCCTCTGACTCCTGCTCAAGAGAGGTAGGATAGCGCGGTTAGTCTGGTTAGTCTGGGGAGGACCCTCGGCATCCTCGGGCTCATCCTCACTCATGCTGCTACTATCGGTGTCCCTGTCCCCGAGGCACACAATTGAGCTCTCGGAAGGTGTCCTTTTGCGTGGCCGCTTGGAGCCGGGCGGTTGATCCTGGTCGGTGGGAGGGAGATCCCCAGGCTGTTGGGTGCTGTTCCGAGAGGCGCTTAGGCCGGCCTCATAGAGGGCGTCATAGGCCTTCTGTCCAACCTTGCGGATCCGAGCCCGCTCCTTCCGGTCTGGGAGGGCAGGGATGCCGTTCATCGTCATAGGCCTAGCTGGGCAATTCTTGTGGCTAGCCTGGAACGGGCCGCAACAGTTCGCACACTTCGGTTTAGCTGTACAGGGCCCAGTCTCGTGCGAGTCTGAAGGTCTGCTGCAGTTGTTGCAGAGCGGCTGTCGGTTGCAGTAGCTGTTTGAGTGGTAGCCCTGGCAGCCGGGGTCGTGTCTGATGAGCGTCTTCCTCTTCTGAATGAGTTGGGACCTGCTGCTTTGGTTGAACAGTCTGAAGGGCTGTACCTCTGTTAGGAATGAGATGACCCAAGAGACTTCGTTCGTAATGGGGTTCGGCCCAAGGCGGGATTGCCGGGCCCGGGTGGGCTTCAGTCTTGTCTGGGCAAAGACCTCGTCTTCGATCAAGGTGGCTGGGTCCAGGGCGTCCCCATCAACGCTCCACAGTTTGGCTGGGCAGCGCGGGACGACGTAGGTAAACCACTTTATCGGGGTCTCTATCTTGTAAGCCCCTAAGCAGCCCGCTAGTTTTTGCTTGTCCGCGAGGAGGCCTTGCTGGATCTGCTTGTTTGACGGCCTCAGTGAGTATCCGGTCGCAATGTGGTAGATATGAGGGATATCTGCCAGTTGGAGGTCGAAGGTTCGGCAAACTGTCTGGCGGAGGGCAAAGGGAGCGTTCTTTCGGGCAGCCGACAGGCCCTCCTCCGGGATGCGGGCGAAGACCCGGAGGTCCTCTTTCGGTTGAGGTTGGGGCTGGGGTGGGGCCTGGGATCTTGTCTGGGGTCTGGCCTGCGGGCGGGTCGGAGCCCGGTGGGGGTCTGGAGCTGTACCTGGTGCCGAGGCCGTGACGGCGGCCCAGCTCCGGCTCAGTGGCGGAGCATGTTCCTTGTTGATGAGCTTCTTTAGGGCTTGGATCACATAGGCCGTAGCCTCTTTCGCGATCTGCTTCCTGGGGCCCTCAAAGCTGGAGACGACATTATCAACAGACTGCGCGATGGTTAAGAAGACGTCCTTGCGGGCCTCATAGTGCCTGGCCTCCTCGTCCAGGGCGGACAAGACAGAGCCAGTGGCGGTCCTACCAGTGGCTGGAGTTGAGATCGGAGTCCCCTTTGCCGTTGGGGGGGCTGGATTGAAGGTGTTAGGCTGGCTTCCCGCGAGACTGGGCCGGAGTGGCTGAGTCTCGGTATTGCGGCGGCGTTTAGCCCTTGGTGGAGAGGTTGGCTCTGGAGGTGGCCCAGAGCCCCGATCGGGGCCGGCCGGTGAGGCCGGCAGCGGTCCGATGCCCGCCGGAGGCTGTGAGGCCATCGCGGAAGGGCTCCGGAGCAGAGAAGTGAAGAGTTTTCGGCTGTTAAGGATTCTAGTGGTTCATCACCTGATTCACTAACAGCGGATGCCAAGAAAAATTAGGCGAGAGAGAAGTTGACCAGAAGCCTCGTACGACCTGTCTATTGCAGCCCAGGTGAAACAACCCGGAGCAAAAGACATTGAAGCATTAAACGTACGACTTAAGTGGCAAATCGACAACCCGGATCGAGGTCTCACTTTCATTCCACTTGATCTGTCACGTACGAAGATGTATATCTTTACAGATGGATCATTTGCAAACAATGCTGACTTATCTTCACAACTGGGATTTGTGATTGTACTTGCAGAGGAAACTGCTCGTACGACCACCGACTTTGAAATCCAAGGGAACATTGTACACTGGAGCTCGACTAAATGCAAAAGGGTCACTAGAAGCGTCCTTGCAAGCGAACTGTATGGGATGACTACTGGTTTTGACAGTGGTATCTCCCTGAGCACGACGCTGAACCAGATCCTTCGTACGCTCCAGGCCCCACGGGTTCCAGTTGTGGTTTGTTCAGACTCACGATCTCTGTACGAGTGCCTCGTACGACTAGGCACCACAGATGAGAAGAGACTTATGATTGACATCATGAGCCTACGTGAGTCGTACGAAAAGAAAGAGATCTCAGAGGTGAGATGGATCAACGGCAAAGACAACCCTGCAGATGCCCTTACCAAGAAAACGCCAAATTCAGCACTGCAGCAATTAGTCACAAGCAACACTCTGCGGATTCGAGTTGAGGCGTACGTTGAAAGATTGGGAGAGAAGAGCAATTAACAATTACCACGTACGAGCCCACCCTCGTACGTCAACTACTTGATTATTTGCCTTCCGATCCAATACCACGCCAGACACTACCACCATAATTGCCATTGTTGCAATCATGAATCCCGAATTTATTGCTTCGTACGACTACCCAGCCTTCCACCCATAAGACGTACGACAACCAACCAGGGATGTAAGGAGACAAGATTACTCCTTCTCGATCAACTGAGGATTGTGCGAAGATCCCAGGAAGGATCCAGAAGTACCAACGTTCTTGCCCAGACGCTTGCCAGGAGTGCGCTGGTTGCGGCCCTTACGTACGGAAGGGGGCTTGTAGTTGGAAGGAGCAGGTCCATCATCATCAGACGAATCGTTGTTGTCGCTGGAGACATCACCAACACCCTTGTGCTGGCAGCGGGCTCCATGAGACTGGAACACGCACTCAGCGCAGGATCCATCTCTGTACGAATCGAGACGAACGCACTGACGGAAGCGCGGATTGGCGATGGTCGCACACTTGTTGACACACGCACGAACGGCGTGGCCACGGCTCTGAATGAGCATCGCACGGAAATAGTCCTCACGGCGGACGATCGAGGCAACCATCTGCATGACAGTCTTGTCGGCAGACATACGAATCTGAATGTCGTGCGAAGGCAAGGCGATGACACGAACTTCCTCGTCCTATGCGTACGATTAGCAAGATCACCAACACCTGTCAAGGGTACGTACGTTGACAGCAAGCGACATCAGGAAGCGGCGATTGTTGTCATTGCCAGTAGGGAGATGGAGCCACTGAACTCCTCCATCATTGGTGACGCGTACGTTGCCAATGGAGGTGTTGTGGTTCTGAACGGGAACCGAGAGAGACATGGTGAACTGGCGACTAGGCTTTGTAATGGTGTCAGGAAGCCTCTGACGCACGAAAAGGTTAGTAGAGGAAGAGAGGGAACAGATAAGAGGACGTACGAATTGTTTCTTATATCTGAAGAGATTCAGAAGCTTCGTACGTTGGTTCGTTCGTTTTGTTCGTTCGAATTTCGTTTCGTACGGTGAAGAGATTTTGGTGCAGGTTGTGAAGGGGAAAAGAGAAGAAGAGAAAAACAGAAGGAAGAAAAGGGCAACAGGCCGCCTCACCAGGCAGGGCAGGCAGGCAAGGTGAAGTCGGAAGGTGAATACAACAAATCCACGTGATCTATCTGCTCAACCAGACAGGAAGGAAACGACCGTACGAAAAGGGAAGGAAGGACTGCTGGCGTTATTGACGATTCTTATTGTTTGGATCCATCGTACAACAATCAGTGGCCCAACCCACTGAATCCGTACATGAGGTTATTGATGGAACAATCAGTGTAACCTGATTGGCTACGTCAAAGGGATCGTACGGTCAGGTCACAAAACAAAAGTTGTGAGTGTTGGAATAACATGATCACATGACCGTACGACACCTACGACTCAGGAACAAAGTGCACAGACTGGATCGTGCAGCACTCACTCATACACAGGGGAATCATCACTTGGCTCGGCCCGAATGACTCAAGGCCGGACGAGACAGTATATCTGTCTCGTACGACCCCAATCCTGTAGTTAGAAAGGACAGTCACAGATATCCAATCTTTGGTTCACCCTACATTTTCAGTACCTGCGTGCACGTACAAAGTCCATTCAACAAATAGTATATATAGTGCCTTATAGTATACTCTTACCTTTATATTACAGTTAGATATCTAATAGTAGTATTTTCTGCTAACAGGCAGCTAAGGTTAATACTTAATAATAGTACTAAGGTCTTATTAGCTTACTAAGAATCTTATTAGTAAGTATATAGTAATTAGTTGTATACTTAAGGCGTAGGTAACTTATCTTTACAACAAAAGGATAACTAAGAGTTACTTAAGGTAAAGTAAATTATAAAGTTAATTACTAAAAAGCTATAAAAGGTAATCTATCTATATAGAATAAATATCTTTATATCCTTAGGTCTTATTACTAGGACTAACATCTTAAAGTTAGTTCTTACCTAAGACTGCAATCTAAAAGTTAGTCCCTAGTGTAAACTGCTTATTATCTATTAGTCCTTTTTATCTTTATATAACCTTCCCTAGTTCTTCTATTTCTAAGGAGTTATCTATATAACCCTATTTCTTATCTACATAAATGCTATACTGCCTGCACCCTACCTTACCTAGTAGGGCTGCATTACTTATAACTTATTAGGTTGTAATATTAGGTCTCCTCTCTAAAGGTCTTACCCTTAAGACTACATAAGTAGGTAGTATCTCTTCGGTTAGAGAGTTATTAAACTTACTTCCTAATTTTTGCATAATGCTAATACTATGTTAGGTTGCATTAAAAAATTAAAATTAAAGCTAAAGTCTTAAAAGATAGAGATAAAGGATTATAAGCATCTTACGCTTCTTAAGTTCTTTAATGCTTGTTCTACTGCTGCTAATATGCTTTATACTTATTGTTTTTATATAAAAGTAGCTTATTATTTTAGTAAAAGTTCTTTTTGCTATTACATATATATTAAGGTAAAAAAGCCTTATAATAGTGTTTTAGTAGCATTAACTTATAAGTAGTTTTATCTTATGTAGTTTTCCCTTTAGTTAACTTATTATAGTTTAAAGGTTAAATGCTTAACAAAAGGAGTAAGATAAAAAAAAAGAGAAAGCTAGTAAGAAGCTGCTAAAGCTTTATAAGAAGCTTGCTTATCTGCAGGCGCTAATAGCAACTGCTGCTAGTTAGCTATCTAAGATTTAAAAGACTTAGAAGTTAGTTTGCAATTATTAAGCTAAAACCTTCTGCTGTAGTATGCAGGAGATTAATAAGTCTAATGCTTTAGATTTAGCGCTAGATGCTTATAAGCAGGGGGTAGTTAAGAAGTTGCAGTTTATATAGGTTCCTAATAATGTAGACTAATCCTTATTTAGGATTAGTAATAACTTCTTAAAACTAAGGCTGCTAGTAGAAGGTTTATCTAAGAATTGTAGTACTTCTAGAGTAGCTTTAGAGAGTGCTAAAGATTCTTAACTAGTTCCTATAAGTTATTTTTATATCTATAGTTTTTTTATTTAATAAGATATTTGTTATAACTATTTTTGTTTTAGTAGTTAATAATTTATTTAACTTTATACTTTAGTTTGTAAGTTTTAATAATAATGCAGTCTTTTGTATGTAATCTATGCAGTGCTAGTTTAAGCAGTATAATATAAAAGACTAAGTAGATCTTTATTATATCTAGTAGTCTTAGTTTAAAATTAACATTTAAGATTTTCTAAATAATTTTAAAGGGGCTAAGTTTCTTATAGTTAAGTTTATTGCTTAGTTGCTTTATCTTAATGTTTTAGCGTATAAGGTATACGCTATCTCCCTCTTTAAAAGATAGTCCTATTATCCTTAATAAGTCTAAGTATTTTTTTATTTAAGCTCTAACAAATTCTAGGTCTTTAGATATGTTTTCTTAGATTTCTTATAGTTTGTTATATTTAGATATAGCCTTTAGGGCTTATAGTCCTTATTAAGGTTCTCTATATGCAGTAGGCTAGAACCTATAGTTAAAGTAAAAAGGTAAATAAAGGGTGCTTTCTCTAATAGCGCTATTATAGGCAAATTGTGCTATAAGTAATAATAGTACCTAATTATCTTAGTTGTAGTTAATATAATATTATAAATACTATTTAAGTATTTAGTTAATTTATTTAGTCTATCTATTAGTCTGTAAGTAGAAAGCAGTTAACAGCTTGTAATTAGCTTCTAGCTGCAAAATTAAGGATTTCTAAAACTTAGATGTAAACAGCTTATCTCTATCTAATATAATTTCCTTTAGTAGTCTGTAGTTACTAATAATATATTTTAAAAACATATATGTAAGATCTTCTGCTGTACTTAATTCTAAGTATAAGATAAAGTAGGCATATTTTGTTAGTTAGTTAATAATTACTAGTATACTATTATACTAGGTTTTTATAAGTAGTTCTCTTAACTTTAGTAGTTTAATAATAAAGTCTAAAGAGATTAAGTGCTATGCTTCTAGTAGTATAAGTAATAGCTAGAGTTATCTATAGGGTTTATATAGGCTATTCTTGCTTTTCTTATACATCTTGCAATCTTTAATTGCAAAGGTTACTTCTGCTTATATAACTTTTCTATTATAGTATTATTAAATTTACTTAAATGTTTTTATAACTCCTTAGTGTTTATATACGCAAGCGCTATAAATTTCTTTAATCTATTTAGGTATTATTCTACTAGTTGCGCTAGTATTAACATAGGTGCTAATTATAATAAGCTTCTATACTAGCACTAAGTTGCCTTTATTATCTTATTTTAAGATAACAAAAGTTTTATCTAGTACTAAGATTTTATAGTCTAGTCTTTAGCTTAAGGCATTAGCTCTACTGTTTTCTATTCCTTTAACATAAATAATTCTAAAGTTAAATTTTAAGAGAAACTTAGACTATCTAATCTATTATTTGTTAAGGACTTTTAAGGTAGTAAATTAAGCTAGATTCTTATAGTCTGTATAAACCTTAACTTTATATTTAGTACTAAAGAGTTAAAGTTTTTATTCCTTAAAGGCTTTAATAATAGCTATAAGTTCTTTGTTGTAGATCTAGTAGTTAAGTTTAAGTCTGCTAAGTTTTTATAAGAAGAAGGTATAGAAGTGTAGCTTTCCTTTGTTATTGCGTTACCTAAGTTATCTACTAATAGCGTAGTCTAAAGCGTTAGTCTTAAGTTTAAAGGGCTTCCTAAAGTCTAGAATAACTAAAACTAGTTCTAAAAAGACTTATTGCTTAATGTCTTTAAAGGCTTATTTTTATTTGCTAGTCTATTTAAAGGGGGTGTCTTTTTAAGTAAGCTTAATAAGGGGGTTAATTTTGCTAAAGTATCCTTTAAGGAATTATTAATAGAAGTTAATAAATCTAAGGAATAACTAAATGTCTTTAATATTTTAAGGTTGTAGCTAGTCCTTAACTGCTGCAATCTTTCTATCTTTTATCTAGATTTTACTAGAGGTAATAGTAAATCCTAAGAAGTTAACTTATTAACTATAGAATACACTTTTCTTAGGTTTAACTAATAGTTTAGCTTCTTATAGTTGTTAAAGGATTATATAAACGTGCTTCTTATATTCTTTAAGGTTGTAAGAGTATATAAGGATAATATTAAGGTAGATAATAATAAATATATTTAAGAATTCCTATAAGATGTAGTTAATTATAGTTTAAAAGGTAGTAGGAGTATTAGTAAGGCTAAAAGGTATAATAAGGTACTTATAGTTACTTTCTTATATAAAAGGAGGTCTTTTATTCTTTACCTTTCTTTATTCTAATTAGGTTGTAGGCTTCTTTAAGGTTAAAAGCTGTAAACTACTTAGCATTATAAAGTTAGTTTTTGTAACGGTCCAAGGCGTGTGTATTTGCAACAGGCTATGGCGACTACTACGAGTATCCTCAGATGAGGATTAGAAGGGAAGAACAACAAATCTCCGCCTCGCAGCGGCCTGATCAGGGCCATGCGGCCCATGCCGCACTGGCCATCGGATTGTCGGCATCGTGGATTCCGTGGTGGGCCTGACCCGGGGTCGCCCGTGGCCGCGATATCCAGCAAGGCCTCATACGGGCCCAGCCCGTTACAATACCCCCCTCCTCCCCTTCCGAAGGGGGCCGTGTTTCTCTTCGTACTCAGCTAGTGCTATTGTGTCCTGAAACTGGCTGAGTGGTTCCCACGTCGGCTTCGCCCAACCCGTCCATTTCACGAGGACCTTCCAACCCCTACCGTGCTTCTTCTTATCCAGTATCTCCTGGACCTCGTACTCCTGATCAGGTCCAGACACAAGGGCGGCGGGTTGTATATCGTCCTGTTCCTGCGATGGAAAAGGGTCGTTTCCGGCATGCCGCAGGAGGGACACGTGGAAGACGTTATGTATCCCAGGCGGCGTGTCTAACCTGCACGCGTGTGTTCCGACTGTCTCCTGAACCGTATACTTGGCGTTCACCCAGTCCAGTTTCTTTGAGGGCCTGTCTGATTTCACATTCGTTAACCTGAGCCAGACTTTGTCGCCCGGTTTGAACTGATCGGACGGCTGTCGCCTCGCGTTGGCGTACAGTTCTTGTCGCTCTTGAGCCGTGGCCATGGCGGCTTGGGCCCATTCCGTAGCGTCCTTCAATCTCTGCACAAATCCTTCAGCTTTCGCGATAGGGGTGCTGTCGTCCGTTCTCAATGGCTCGTCCACCCTGATCAGGTCGATGTCGTATCCGTGGGTGGCAAAGAACGGACTCATCCCTGTAGATGTCGCCGGTCGGTTGTTAATAGCCATCATTGCCACTAGGGACAATTCGTCCCAATCATCCTGAGCATACGAGCAGAAGGCCCGCAAGTAGGTCTCTACTACTTGGTTAGCTCTCTCCGTGGCTCCGTCAGTCTCCGGATGGTAGGCTGTAGAGAGTCTCTGTTTGATTCTGAGGAGCTGACACAGGCGCCTCCACGTCTGACTGACAAATTGTGTCCCTCGATCAGTCACTATTGCTCTGGGGGTTCCGTGGTGTCTGATCAAGGCAGTAGCAAGAGTGTTCGCTGTTGCTTCGGACGAAATTTCCCACATAGGCTCCAGTATAACGTTCTTAGACAGCCTGTCCGTAATAACCAAGAGGTTCTTGTTCTTCTTCCTCGTTGTAGGTAAGTCGGTAATAAAGTCGAGCGATATCTCTGCCCAAAATCGCTCGGGTATCGGTAACGGTTTAAGAAGCCCTCTGCGCTTCTCTCTCCAGACGTTGCCTCGTCCACAAACGTCGCAGTTGCGGGTGAATTGCCGGACGTCCTGAGACAGCCCTGGCCAGTGGAACGTCCGACTGATCAGGGACTTAAGCACATCTCTGCCCGGGTGCCCTGATAACACGGAGTCGTGAATGCTCTGAATCAGCCGCGTTCGCAAAGGCTCGTAATGCGGGACCCATATCCTGTCCCTCCAGCAAAGCCGGCGTTTTCCGTCGACTGTGCACTCCGACAGCATGATAGGGATTCCCCACGTAGAGGGCAGCTGTTTGGCTCCTTGCTGTACAGCGTCCCTGATCAAGTAGTACCGGTTGTTGTTCTCTAACCCAACGTCCCACAGGCTCTTCAAAGGGTCGTCTTCGAAGGGGTTCACTGGTGGCTCAGTCCATTTAGGAGACTCGTCGCTTCCTCCATCAGCGTCCCCGCTTGATACAAAACCGGCCCTGATGGTCGTCTTGGTCTGATCAGGGCACCTCGGCCCCAGGCTCAGTACTGCGGCGCGGTTTACGCGAAGGCTCTTCCGTCCTTCTTTCAACAGCTGTAACTCTCGTCCTTTCAACCTGTCGTCCTCTTCCCCTAGGGGCATATCCTGCTCCCTTCTCGACAGTGCGTCAGGGGTAACGGCTAGCTTCCCGGGCCTATACTGGATAGTGAAGTTGTACTTAGACAGTGTCTCTGCCCATCTAACTTGACGTTCGGTCAGTTGTCGCTTTGTAGTAAAGTACTTAAGGTTGAGGTGGTCTGTGACGATGGTGAATTCTCGGACGCTTCTGAGCTCTGCGTCCCAGTGCTCTAAGCACCGTATTATGGCAAGCAACTCCTTGTCGTGAATAGGGTAGTTGCATTCCGCGGGGAGATTCTTCTTCGAGAAGAACGCTACTGGACGTAGTAGACCCTCTTCATCGTACTGAGAGAGTGTACCTCCGATCACATATCCGGAGGAATCCGTCTCTAGTACGGTTTTTCGTTCTGGATCCCAGTGCGCTAGTACCGGCGCACTGATCAGACGGGCCTTTAGGTCCTCAAAGGCGTCCTGGCACTCTTCAGACCATACGAACGGGGTGTCCTTCTTCGTCAGGGCAGTGAGGGGTCGGGCGACGGCTGAGAATTGGGGTATGAACTGTCGGTAATAGTTGGCAAACCCCACAAAGGATCGGACTCCCCTTACTGATCGGGGCGTTTCCCATAGCTGTATAGCCTTGACTTTCTCAGGGTCGACTCTTAGACCCCTTCCTACCTCGACAATGAATCCGAGGTATTTCACGCTTTTTGCCTCGAAGTCGCATTTGTCGATATCGATCTGTAACCCTGCCTCCTGCAATCTGATCAGGACCTTCTTAACCTTGCTTCGGTGATCTGCGAGCGATCCGCTCGAGTAGATCAGAATGTCGTCGATATAGGCAGAACAGAACTCATCAAGGTAGTCCCTCAACGTGTGATTGATGTATCGCTGAAAGGTCGCCGGGGCCCCAGTTAACCCGAAGGGTGTGACCATCCATTCGTACAGGCCGTACCGGGTGCGGAATGCAGTCTTCCATTCCTCCCCTGCCTTTATCCTGATCTTATGGAAGGCTGCAATAACGTCTAGCTTTGTTAACCACTTGGCTTGTGATACCGCCCTCAGCGTCTCGCTGATCAGGGGGAGAGGGTATCGATCCTTCTTCGTGATTGCGTTCAGACCTCGGTAGTCAACACAGAATCTCAGGCCTCCGCCAGGCTTCTTCACGAAAAGTACGGGGGCGGAGGCCGAGGAGCTGCTAGCTCTAATGAACCCTTTGTCCAGCAGGTCGGTAAGGGTCTTCCGCAGCACTATCAGTTCCTCCCTGGACATACCGTATAGTGGTCCCCAGGGGGCTTGATGCTCTCGGCCGTTGTTGTCTTTTTCCAGGGGGATCTCGTGGTCTATCCCCTTCCTGTGCGGCGGAAGCTTCTCGGCCTGATTACGGTCAAAGACCGGAAGGAACTGGTGATAGTGTTTAGGGAGCTTGTCTCTTGGGTCCGTCTTCTTCTTAGGGGCCAAGGCTTTCTCGATATCCGCGATACTTGCGGCAAAAATTCTCATACCGGTACCTTCCGCCGGGTTTTCCCGTCTCTCGCGCCTGATCAGGGCCATGAACACTGATGCCGCCTGCTTCTGTAGAGGAAACCGGTGATCCTCCTGCCCGGGTTTCCTTCCTTGTACCGTGTGGTTTGCTACTCCAATATGCAGGGAGTTGGTTGCTGGGCGGACGACCACATCATCGTCTTTCATCCAGGATTGTCCAAGGATCACGTCGTCCTCCTGATCAGGGATGACGTAAAAGAACAATCGTCGTCTCTTGTACCCGTCGATGTCGATGCTGGCGTACGTGACGGTGTCTATAGCCCCAGGCACTGTGACGTTGACCTGTTCGAGGGCTCTCGGTGGTATGCTGATACGCGGCAAGCGGAGTTTCGTAGCGTAGGTGTCGCTGATTGTGGCGTAAGTGAGGCACCCGTTATCCACCAAGGCGTAGGTGTAATGGGTGTTATTGATTCCGATGTTAACATAAAAGGGCTCACTATCCATGTTCTTCCTAACACTCCGCCACTCCTTTCTTGCTTCTACCTCCTGGCGGCGCTTTTCGCCAGGAGTTACTCTTTTCCCGAGTCTTCTGAGGTCTGGTCAGACTCCGTCTCGCTCGATTCCTCCGAGCTACTCTCGGCAACAAGCTTAGTCTTGGACTTCTTGACTTTCGACTTCTTAGTCTTTGCCTTCGGAGGTTTCTCTTCTACGTCCTCACAGTGCCGAGCGAGGTGCCCTGGCCTCCTGCACCTATAGCACAGGAAGTCTTTGGTCCTTACGTCCCTCTTCTTCCCTCCCTGGTCAGGGGCCTTGGTCTTACTGACCTTGGTAGGCTCCCAGTCCATCTTGTCGTGAGGTGGTCTTGTAGGGGACTTAGGCTTTGCCTGACCAGGGGTAGACAGCCTTCGTCGCTGCCTCTCTTGGCGTTCCTGAGAGGACTGGTTGTCTAGGCGAGATCCGATCTTCATTAAGAGCCTGGTGTACTCGGGGTAAGATTCCGGGATATCAGCCACGCTGATCAGGTGGCTGCGTAGGGTCGCATTCAAGGCTCCTTCAAGGTAGTTGATTCTTACAACGTCAACCCATTCGCCTCCTCCGCTCTCGGCCAGTTCCTTCTCGAACTTAGGGAGGAAAACAGCAAAGCTCTCGTACTCTTTCTGGCGGAGCGTTCGTAGTCGGCTGAGTGCCCTGGCCTTGGCGTTTGGGTCTCCATAGCAACTTTCCAGGTAGCTCATGAACTGGTCGGGCGACTCTTCTCCGTTTGCTCCACCCTGAGCGTAGTACGCTGACGCCATTGCTTGAGCTGTACCATCCAGCCTGGCGTATATATATCCAAATATATCAGCGTCACAGTCAAAGGCTCTCCTATCTAGGCGGATCTTTCCTTTCATCTCCAAGAACCAACGTCGGAAGTTTTTACGGGTACCATCGAACTTCGGAGGGTCGGGTATCTGGTGTTTTCTTCGGAGCGCGGTTATCGGTTGAGCCTGATCAGGGGGGGTGGAGGTTGCAGTCGTTGTAGGGGTCTCGTTTGGGGTCGTTGTCGGGTGCCTAGGTGCGGCTAGGGCTTGCTGCAGCAGTCGAATCTGCTCTCCGTGGGCCTCTCGTTCGGCCGCTTGGGTGGTTCGCATCTCCTGTAGCTGGGCAGCCAGCTGACTGATCAGCTGCACCAGCTGCTGTGGATTCTCAGATGGTTCGGCATTCATATTGCCCTCCATGTCGATAGCTCCCGCAACACACTGTGTTCTCTGGGGCTCTTCCGGTCTATCCTTTGTCCCGCAACCACAACGTGGTTCTGTTGAGACTGGACGGGGTACTCCTGATCAGTCCTACTCTGATCGGGTCCACGGGTTCTGTAGCTATTTTGGTTGACGGTCCCTTTTTCAACTAAGCTACGAGGCTCTGTCCTCCAGCCTCCGCCAGACCGCTACTTCTAGAGAAAGGCTCCGACGTCCTTAATCGCGCAGACTCTGGCCGTCCTCACTAGACGAACCGACCGTCTAGTATAGAGGATCCTGGTGTTTGGGATCTGAGGATAATGTAACGGTCCAAGGCGTGTGTATTTGCAACAGGCTATGGCGACTACTACGAGTATCCTCAGATGAGGATTAGAAGGGAAGAACAACAAATCTCCGCCTCGCAGCGGCCTGATCAGGGCCATGCGGCCCATGCCGCACTGGCCATCGGATTGTCGGCATCGTGGATTCCGTGGTGGGCCTGACCCGGGGTCGCCCGTGGCCGCGATATCCAGCAAGGCCTCATACGGGCCCAGCCCGTTACAGTTTTAAAGTTCTAAGATAAGGGGTAGTAAGTAGCAGTTCTTAATTATAATGTTATTAAGTTATTAGTAGTTAACGCAAAGTTGTAGTTTGCTGTTCTTCTTAAGTATAAATAGGATAGGGTATTCTGCTAGGGATATTAATAGTTAAATGTAACCTTTTTATAAGTTCTTATTAAGGTACTTATTAAGTACCTTACATTCTATTTTATTAAGTCTATAGATTTTATAAAACTTTAGGTGCTTTCCTTCTTTAAGCAGGATTTTGTAGTTATATGCGCTATGTTTAGGTAAGCTTGTTTCTAGTTCTTTAGCAAACAGCTTCTAATATTTGCAGTATTTATATAGAATTAGTGTAAGTTGTTTAGCATCTTAAATCTTATCTTAGGTCTGCTTTTATAAGGTTATCCTATCTTATTGTATTATTATAGATGTAAGTTGTTTTTCTTCCTAAAGCTTAATCCTTCTAACGTAAGTAATATATCTTTATTACTTAAATTTACTTAGGGGTTGCAGCATGTAATGCTACCTTAGAGCTAAATCTCTTTATTTAAGTTAGTTAGTTTTCTAACTAATGTTTAAGTTATATTTTTGTAGCTATAGGATCCTTAGGATTACATTTAGGTGTTCTATCTTTATAATATTAAAGACTAGTTGTTCTTAACAACCCTAAATAACTATAGGGAGTTGCATAGTCTCCTTATTAATAGTGCCTCTATTATACTTAACTATTTCTCTTTCTACATTCTATAGGGCGTATATTACATCCTTAAATCTCTATGCTATCTATCTTTAATTTACTAATTAAGGTAATATTAAATTTGCTTAGGCTTTACTATTAATTATAACCTAAGTAGGCTGCCTATTAATAATAGCTTCTAGGAAGATGTATTTATTATCTTCCTTAGTTGCAGCATATAGGGACTTCTTATGTTATATTGCTATCTGCAGTCTCTCTGCAGCTAGCATCCTTAGTTTTTTAACTTCTAGTTAGAGTCCTTCTCCTTAATCTATATTTGCTAAGCTTATGCTTTTCCTTTATAGTAGTACTTACATTTATTAAATATACAATCTAACTAGTGTTTAGTAATGCAGTTAATGCATAGCATAAGGTGCTTAAGGCTTAGCTAGAAGCAAAGCTACTTAGTGTAGTATTCCTTAATTTCCTAGGTATAAAGTTCTAAGTCCTTATAGACTTCTAGGATAGGTTGCTATTTCTATCTCTAGGGGTAAAAGGCATAGGTTTCTTTAGGTTAAAGGTATATCTTACATTTATTGTAGATGCAGTCAGCCTAGAAGATAGTTTAGTGCTATTAATATATAGGTTTTAGCAGTTTATTATCTCTAAATAGGGGTACTTTTTAGATTTAGACTATAGGTCTATTATTAATATTAACGTCTTCTATTCTATAGAAGCAGATTTCTTAGTTATTACTATGCTTATTAATATCTAGTTAATAGTTGTTATATACCTTACTAGTTTCTAAATAGGTTTATGCAGTAAGTAGTTTATCTAAACTAAAATTATTTCTATTATTAAGAGGCTTTTAGTATTATTATATAAAGTAGGTGTTGAATGGACTTTGTACGTGCACGCAGGTACTGAAAATGTAGGGTGAACCAAAGATTGGATATCTGTGACTGTCCTTTCTAACTACAGGATTGGGGTCGTACGAGACAGATATACTGTCTCGTCCGGCCTTGAGTCATTCGGGCCGAGCCAAGTGATGATTCCCCTGTGTATGAGTGAGTGCTGCACGATCCAGTCTGTGCACTTTGTTCCTGAGTCGTAGGTGTCGTACGGTCATGTGATCATGTTATTCCAACACTCACAACTTTTGTTTTGTGACCTGACCGTACGATCCCTTTGACGTAGCCAATCAGGTTACACTGATTGTTCCATCAATAACCTCATGTACGGATTCAGTGGGTTGGGCCACTGATTGTTGTACGATGGATCCAAACAATAAGAATCGTCAATAACGCCAGCAGTCCTTCCTTCCCTTTTCGTACGGTCGTTTCCTTCCTGTCTGGTTGAGCAGATAGATCACGTGGATTTGTTGTATTCACCTTCCGACTTCACCTTGCCTGCCTGCCCTGCCTGGTGAGGCGGCCTGTTGCCCTTTTCTTCCTTCTGTTTTTCTCTTCTTCTCTTTTCCCCTTCACAACCTGCACCAAAATCTCTTCACCGTACGAAACGAAATTCGAACGAACAAAACGAACGAACCAACGTACGAAGCTTCTGAATCTCTTCAGATATAAGAAACAATTCGTACGTCCTCTTATCTGTTCCCTCTCTTCCTCTACTAACCTTTTCGTGCGTCAGAGGCTTCCTGACACCATTACAAAGCCTAGTCGCCAGTTCACCATGTCTCTCTCGGTTCCCGTTCAGAACCACAACACCTCCATTGGCAACGTACGCGTCACCAATGATGGAGGAGTTCAGTGGCTCCATCTCCCTACTGGCAATGACAACAATCGCCGCTTCCTGATGTCGCTTGCTGTCAACGTACGTACCCTTGACAGGTGTTGGTGATCTTGCTAATCGTACGCATAGGACGAGGAAGTTCGTGTCATCGCCTTGCCTTCGCACGACATTCAGATTCGTATGTCTGCCGACAAGACTGTCATGCAGATGGTTGCCTCGATCGTCCGCCGTGAGGACTATTTCCGTGCGATGCTCATTCAGAGCCGTGGCCACGCCGTTCGTGCGTGTGTCAACAAGTGTGCGACCATCGCCAATCCGCGCTTCCGTCAGTGCGTTCGTCTCGATTCGTACAGAGATGGATCCTGCGCTGAGTGCGTGTTCCAGTCTCATGGAGCCCGCTGCCAGCACAAGGGTGTTGGTGATGTCTCCAGCGACAACAACGATTCGTCTGATGATGATGGACCTGCTCCTTCCAACTACAAGCCCCCTTCCGTACGTAAGGGCCGCAACCAGCGCACTCCTGGCAAGCGTCTGGGCAAGAACGTTGGTACTTCTGGATCCTTCCTGGGATCTTCGCACAATCCTCAGTTGATCGAGAAGGAGTAATCTTGTCTCCTTACATCCCTGGTTGGTTGTCGTACGTCTTATGGGTGGAAGGCTGGGTAGTCGTACGAAGCAATAAATTCGGGATTCATGATTGCAACAATGGCAATTATGGTGGTAGTGTCTGGCGTGGTATTGGATCGGAAGGCAAATAATCAAGTAGTTGACGTACGAGGGTGGGCTCGTACGTGGTAATTGTTAATTGCTCTTCTCTCCCAATCTTTCAACGTACGCCTCAACTCGAATCCGCAGAGTGTTGCTTGTGACTAATTGCTGCAGTGCTGAATTTGGCGTTTTCTTGGTAAGGGCATCTGCAGGGTTGTCTTTGCCGTTGATCCATCTCACCTCTGAGATCTCTTTCTTTTCGTACGACTCACGTAGGCTCATGATGTCAATCATAAGTCTCTTCTCATCTGTGGTGCCTAGTCGTACGAGGCACTCGTACAGAGATCGTGAGTCTGAACAAACCACAACTGGAACCCGTGGGGCCTGGAGCGTACGAAGGATCTGGTTCAGCGTCGTGCTCAGGGAGATACCACTGTCAAAACCAGTAGTCATCCCATACAGTTCGCTTGCAAGGACGCTTCTAGTGACCCTTTTGCATTTAGTCGAGCTCCAGTGTACAATGTTCCCTTGGATTTCAAAGTCGGTGGTCGTACGAGCAGTTTCCTCTGCAAGTACAATCACAAATCCCAGTTGTGAAGATAAGTCAGCATTGTTTGCAAATGATCCATCTGTAAAGATATACATCTTCGTACGTGACAGATCAAGTGGAATGAAAGTGAGACCTCGATCCGGGTTGTCGATTTGCCACTTAAGTCGTACGTTTAATGCTTCAATGTCTTTTGCTCCGGGTTGTTTCACCTGGGCTGCAATAGACAGGTCGTACGAGGCTTCTGGTTGGCAAATAGAGGCAAGGTATGCTCCTCTTGCTCTCTGTGAGATGTATTGCTGTTGAGCATCGTGCGCGTTGGCGTCAACAAGCTGGAGTTGGTTGACTTGTCCCTTCTGGGTGAAGGTAATGGAGTTGTCGTACAATCGAATTCGTCCTCCATTAAAGTCAACTCCTTTTCCTTGCTGAAGTATAGTCTTTGGTTTCGCACGAAGCCCCTTGTTCAACAATTCTTGCTCCTCCCTCTGGGAAAACTGAGGAGTTGCAAAACTCAGGGTGTCGTCTGTTTGCATTGCTGTGATCCCAAAGGTTTCAGGTCCCTCAGTAGTGTAGAGAAGGCAAGGATCGTACGTAGACTCCTTCATGCCTAGATCTACCTTGTGGTGTTCTGAGTATGTCTTGTACCAGTAAAGCCCAGACTCTGCAAGTCCGTACAATGGCTTTATAACCTGGAGAAGTGTCCCTTTAGGATATCTGCCTTCTAGTTCCTTTGGCAGTCTTGCAATGATCGTACGGGTCAACTCGTCGATTGCCTGAGTGTAGGCTTGAGTGATGTCCCGTATTTCTCCATGACATCCAAAGTATCGTACGAGAGTCATTGCAATAGCAAGAAGCAGCCGCTGGCTCATCCTCTGGATTGTAGGTGCTTGGGTTAGGAGTTCCTCCTTCTCCCAGTCCCCATATCCCTGAATCACAAGTCTTGACTTCTCGTACGGCTTAGCAGACATATTCTTTATCTCTCGTACCATACGTGTGCTGTAGATACGGATGTTGCTATGCTTGTCTGGATCGTACAGGATGAAGATGAATACTCCCTGGTTGATCAAGGAATCAATCTCAATCCCATCAGACTCTTCGTACGGCACTCCTGGGGCTGTAATAACGTTGTCAAGTCGAAGTTTAACAGCAAGGTCATAATGGTCCTTTTCCTTTTGAGACAGGTATACCACATGCACACGTGTTGACTTTCGTACAGCATGTCTCTGGCCTTTCTTTGGTCTTCCTCTCTTCCTTGGTTGTTGTTGAGGAGTTGGTCGTACGACGTCTGGGTCAGCCTCTCCTTGTGAGGGTTCCTCACAATAGTAGGGCTTAACATGCGTCGCACGAAACTGAGTAGGGCCATTGACCATCTTGACTGTTACTGTGTATCCGTCTATGCCTTGGATCTCGTACGGTCCAGTCCAGCCCTTGTTCTCTCTCCATACTAGGACTTCACTTTGGATTGGAAGTGAAAGGACTTTCTGGAGGTTAGGACCGTTCCTGGTGTTGATCGCACGATTGATCTCGACTTCTGCACGAATGCCTTGAAGCATCTTCATTGCCTTCTGGATGGCTTCTGCTCTTCGTACGACGTCTGGTGAGGGTGGTGAATCCTTGTTGATCCTTGGGTATGTCCCGAACACAAGAAGCGTTGGTACGATGCCGTTTGGGCCAGCAGTGTCGTTCAGAGCCTTGACAGCCATCTGGAGGATTGTTTCCTCATCTGTGTTGTAGCTAATCTCCTGATGGAGGATGTCGTACGTACGTCTAAGGGGTGCATGAGCCCTCTCAATCTTGCCAACTGCCCAATGGGCCTCTACTGGCATTTCATCGCACGTAATCCCCATGATCTCAGCCTGACTTCGGAATTCTGCAGAAGCAAAGTTTGTGCCAGGGTCATGTACGATGTGGTCTGGTGGACCAACGTACGTACTGATCCAGCATTTGCAAAGGGCATTCCAAGTGTCTCGTGCAGATAGAGATTTCAAGAATGTAGCACCTTGGAACCCAGTTTCTGTATCAATAACATGTAGGGCATTCTTCTCCCCTAGCCGTACGACGTCCACAACTATCTCGTAATTGAAGTGGCTTTCGTCTTTCAGGGAGAACTTGAATCTTCTTGGTGCAGGATCGTGCGACTGGCAGTGATGGCAGAACCTCTGGATCTTTTCTAGAATGGCAGAGTCTACATCATCATGCCCTGCATTCTTCAGGAGTTGGTGCAGACGGTCCGTACGAGGGTGTCCAAATCGTCTGTGAAGGCGTCGGAGCTGTTCTTCAGTAAAGAACATACTAGCCTCTGTACGATTGACGTTGAAGAATGGATGACCCCATTTTCGAATAACTGGAATAGGTGGTCCGTTCTTTCGTACGATAACGTTGTCTACGTTGTTGAAGTAGGCTCCAAGTCTGTCGGCGTCGTACAAGGAAAATAGGAAAGGTGTAGGTGCATCTAGGATGTGGTATGTAACACTCCCGAGAGGGTTCTCCATGTTCATGGTTCCAATAGATGCAACTGAGGTACTGGCGCCGAATCGTACGTGAGCTGATCCTGGCTCCCAGGATATCTTCGTACGAGGGTATTCTCTCAAGTACGCTAATACTTGAGGTTTCCCAACCGTGGAGAATTTGGCAGCACCTGTGTCCCATAGTTCTCCTTGGTACACTGCACTGTAAGGGTCGTGCAGTAGGAATTGGCTTGCTTCTGATGTCTTTGGAGCTGAGAAGATGTCTTCTCCTGTCGTACGATGGAAGAATGCTGAGGACATGAGGAAGGCGGATGCCTCATCGTCCCCTGAATTAATGTCTTGGTCCTCATCGTACGAGTCCTCAACAGGGTTCTCTCCTTCAACATCTAAGAGGTAGGCAGCAAAGTCGTTGTAAGGCTCCTGATGAAGGATGGTACATGCCTGAAGGTATTGGTCTTTCGCACGCTTGCGTTCGTCATCCGTGTGATTAGTAGACCAACAGCCTTCCTTCTTGCAGACAAAACATCTCTTGTTGCCTGTACGAATAGGTCCTTGCCTTTCAAAACGTTGGTTCTTCCCCCTGTCGAATGGTTGTCTGGGAGGACCTCTGTCGTACGGCTGCTTAAAACGTCCCTTGTAGTTGGAGGTGTACCTCCTATCTACAAAGTGGATGTCGTGCGAAGGTGTTTTTCGATCTAGGGCAACCTGGAGGGATGCCCTGAGGTTAGAGAAGAATTCTTCGCACGTGTGGTCTGCCTTGAGATTGCTGAGAGCAGTCTCAAGTTCAGGCACTCCTCGGCATGCTTGAGTAACTTGCGTACGAAGCATAACTTCACCCTGGAATCCTGATCCAAGTGCTCGTTGGATGAGAGGTATCTTGTCAAGAAGAGTTTCAAGCACCTCCATAAGGGTCTTGTCAGGATTCTCCCGTCTAACTCGTGCAAAGGACATAGTGGTCCAGTCAGCCCAATAGAGGCTGTGGTTGATGTTGGTGTTGAAATGCTTATCCAGCATGTCGTACATCTCATCCCACCTCCTGGTTGGGCCAATATGATGCAAGTAGAATTCTTCCGCACGATCTTCAAGGATATCTGGAAATACAGCATGGTATTGATCCTCTGTGATGTGGAGTCGTCGACAGAAGCTGATGAAAACCTTGGCTTTGTCGTACAAGATGTCGTACGGCTTGCCAGTGTAGTTTCTGTCTTTCCGCCATCCCTTTTGGAATATGGATACTGTACTTGGCTCGCATGGTCCGTTCTGGACTATACGTTTCGGTGGAAGGTCATAGATACTGTCTCCTTGATAGAGAGGTGTCGTACGACCCTGGAATTGCGGAAAACTATCGACCTCCTGGGTGAATCGTGTTCCTGGTGGCAGGTTTCGTACAGCTGGTTGGTTGTCTCGTACGACTGATTCCTGACTTGTCTGTACGTCGTACGAGTGTTCAATTGAGTCTATTGCCGGTTCAGCTGCAGTCCGTGGAACAATTGGTTCAGGGTTTCGAACAGGTGTATCTG
Source organism: Colletotrichum destructivum (assembly GCF_034447905.1). Taxonomy (NCBI): domain Eukaryota; kingdom Fungi; phylum Ascomycota; class Sordariomycetes; order Glomerellales; family Glomerellaceae; genus Colletotrichum; species Colletotrichum destructivum. The sequence goes on from NC_085906.1 coordinate 545,224, forward strand.
TAGTTGTAGTAATCCGTCCTGGAGTTGATGTCGTACGAGGAGTAAGTTGTTCATCTTGGGCATCGAATTCTTGCATGATGGCTTGGACTAAGTCTGTGATTTGTTTCGTCAAGCTTCGCACAGGGTTAATACGGAATCCTTTCTGCTTTAGAATTCGTACAAGCTCTTGTCGGTATGGCCGGCTGACAATGTTCCATTGCGTTGATGTCCAATGGTGAAACTCTTCGTACAACGTTGTCTTCAGCAGATCCTTATCAAGGTTGATGTGAAGGATCTGCATAATTACATATCCAACGTACGTTGTTAACTCCTCCTGGTTTAATTCCTTAGTGATGTCAATTGGGTTGCCCCAATATTTTGGTTTTGTTGATTTCTTCCAGACAATAAGTGGGATTTCGCTTTTGGCACTCATTTCTTCGTACGTAGGCTGGTAAGACTCTTCTTCTTGAATTTGACCTTGTTGGCTGGTCTCTGGTTCTTCTGATGCAGCCATGGTGGTAACCGTGTCGGATCGTACGGTATCAGATTGTTGTTATTATGTTTAGTGCTTTAGCGCACACTACGTACTTCAAATATTGTACGATAGGAGTCTCTGTCCGGTTCTTACTGGAAGGCGACAACAGAGATTCTTCTCGTACGATACTGTAGCAGTAGTCGTCTTATTCCTAGTACCCGGTTCTTGCTGGAAGGCGACAGTAGGTAGGAATAAGGAATTAGCACAAGATGTCTTGCACCTATCTACCCGGTTCTTGCTGGAAGGCGACAGTAGGTAGGATTAAGACTTATTAACGTACGACGTCCAGTACGTTAATTCTTGTCTCTTCACTCTTGCTAATCTGTGATCGCACGAAGCAATCCCATGTGATTGCCCAAGCAATCACTGATCAGTGTTGAATGGACTTTGTACGTGCACGCAGGTACTGAAAATGTAGGGTGAACCAAAGATTGGATATCTGTGACTGTCCTTTCTAACTACAGGATTGGGGTCGTACGAGACAGATATACTGTCTCGTCCGGCCTTGAGTCATTCGGGCCGAGCCAAGTGATGATTCCCCTGTGTATGAGTGAGTGCTGCACGATCCAGTCTGTGCACTTTGTTCCTGAGTCGTAGGTGTCGTACGGTCATGTGATCATGTTATTCCAACACCTACCTTATATAATAAAACATTAAAACTAAGCAACTTAGTAATAAGTTAGACTATAAAAAACTTAAACCCTTTAAAATTCTAAAGAAGGTCTTACTAGTTAACTACAAGCTAAAACTACTTAATACAATAAAAATCTACTTAGTTTTTTATATTATACTTCTTAAACTAGCACTACATAGATTATATACTAAAGACTGCATTATTATTAAACCTAACAAACTAGAATATAAAGTTAAATAAATTATTAACTATAGAAATAAAAATAGTTATAATAAATATCTTATTAAATAGAAAACATATAGATATAAAGACAACTTATAAGAACTAGTTAAGAACCTCTAGCACTCCTAGCAGCTGCTTTAGGACTTCTATAACACTTAGGCGCAGTAGAGACTAGCTTAAGAAAGTTAGAGAATAGGTTGCTAGCGCCCTTAGACATCTAGAATAAGTTACTAGCGTCTTTAGGAGGAAGAAACAATAGATCTACAACACTTTAACTACTATTTAATTAAACTATATAAGTAGCCTTAATAATAGGATCTATAATAGGGTCTGCAGGCTATTTCTTTACTACCTTATGCCTCTTTTTAAACACTATACACTTCTCTTTACGCAAATAATCTAGCCTTACTAGAGATTTATCTATCTTAGCCTAAGCCTAATAAAAAACCTCTACTTATTTTTATAAGACTTTAGCCTTTTAATAAAGCAATGCTTCCTCTTGCTTCTTAGCTTTATCTAAACAATCTGCTTTATTTAATAGATAATTTACTACTACTATTAGAAAATAATATGCTTAGAAAACACTAATAGAAACTTATATTTGCAAATTGTATTATTATCTCTATTATAAGAACAACCTTAATAAGTATACTTATAACATTTTAAGTAACCTATAAGCATTTTGCAGTAGATTCCCTTAGAATAATAATTACTATACAGCATGTTAATCTTAATGCTTTAACTGCAAATCTTTAGAGAATTAGTAAGATAACGCTTTATTAACTTTACCTTCTTAAGAAGACTTTTTAGGCTTACTACATTAATTACTAATATAATAAAAAAAGGATAACGTGGTTAATAAGCGAGCAGATTAGACAAGCGAGCGGATCACCTAACTGCAACTATGCTATCTTCCTACTTTTAACACACATTTATCTCTAAAACACTATGCAGTCGTTTAATAAAGAAGCTTAACTAGTCCTAGCAGTCTAGGCTATTAAAAGCACCTAAAATGTAAGCATTTAGGCTGCAGCTAAGATCTACGTAGTACCTTTTATAATGCTATGCGCCTACATAAATAAAAAAGCCTTATAACGCAATACTACACTAAACTCTTAGAATTTAATATTACTTAAAGAAAGGACGTTAGTTAAGTATATTTTTAACTTAGACTCCTAATTGTTTCCTCCTTAGATTAGTAGTATTAAAGAAATAGCTAATTAACTGCTTGCTAACTACAATGCATCTTCAGTTAGGAAGCGCTAGGCTTTAAACTTTATAAAGCAATAACTACAGCTTTAGATGCATTTTTTTTATAAGTATAACTATAAGAGAGCCTAATACAAAGATTTAGAGGTTATTTACAGTTAGTTTAACCTTATAAAGATCATAATTGCAAAATACAGCATTAATGCATCTAATATTTATAACTTTAATAAGACTAGCTTTATAATAGGCTAGATTGCATCTAGAATAGTTGTAATAAGTGCTAAAAGGCATTTAAACATAAAAATAGTGCAGCCTAGCAATTAGGAATAGGTTATAGTTATTTAAGCTATTAATTTGTAAAGCTATAGCATCCTACTATATATTATTATTATAAGCTAATATTACCTTTCTACCTAGTATATAGAATTAGGTCTTCTGTACAACTAGGTTATTACAACCTCTAAAAACAAATAAATAACAAACAAAAGAGGCCTAAATTAGGTATAGCACTTTAATTATTATATAAAACTGCGTTTAAGAGGCTAATATTGCCTCCTTACTGTAGATAGGCATAAAAGCTACTATTTAATAGATTTTAAGCTATACTATAAAGAAAATAAGATTATTACCTTTTATATGCTACTACATTTATTGCATCTACTTTAGCCCTTAGATGTTAGGTATTTTAAGCCTCTTAAGAAGGCATATAGTTAAGAAATTAAAGATAAGATGCAATAAGGTAATACTTATATTATAAAGGAAGACTTTTTTTTAGCGTTTTATAAAGCCTTTATGCAATCTCTTATAGAAAAAAACATTTAGAGAGGATTTAGAGGGTCTAAGCTTATCCCTTTAAGTGCAGAAAGTGTACTATCTAAGCTAGACGTTAAGTTACACACTCTAATACCCCTAGAATTACAGCCTACATTACTACTACCTTAGGTTTTTAGAACACTAAACAACCTAATTAAGGCAACTTTTTAGTTAACTCTTATTAAAACTAAAGTCTCTAATTATTAAAATAGCTCCTTAATACATATTAATAATGCTGTTAACTAGTTTTATAAGGGAACACAAGGGATTATACATTAGATTGCCCTATTAAGGTCTAAAAACAAGATCCTTTATAAGAAGAACAACCTACTTAGCTAACGTTAGAGAGCTAAGAAAACACGTCTTAGGTAAGGAGGAAGCCTTACTGTAGCTAAGGTAGAGGATATTAAATTGCAAAGGGAGGTAATAGCATAGGTTTAAGAGGAAATGCATTAAAGTAGTAGTTACAAACTAAGGACTAAAATAGGTTAATAGTAATGTAGCGTTTGCAGCAACGCAGGATATAATGCGCAAACTTATTAGTTTAATAACAAAATGTCTAAAGAAGAGGATTTTAAGTAGTTTTTATTAAATTGTTATGCTTAGCATTAATATGTGCCTAGATTTATAATGTAGTTGCAGTTAGGTAATCTACTTACTTATCTAATTTGCTTGCTTATTAACTACATTAAAGAAAGGGAGAATAACTAAATACACCTTATAATAGGAACTTACTTACCTATATAGGTTTAAAAGACTAGACCTTTAGAGGAGAAACCTAATATTACAACCTAAAAAGCGTTAGTTAATATAACTACTTAAAACAACCTCTTATAAGGAAATAGGGGATAGTATGCTTTATATACATGCTAATAGCGCTTATAGATTAAAACAAAAGAATAATAAAAGGTTATATAATAATAAGAAAGTAATTAAGAGATAAGGTAATTACTTAAAGTAATTACTAAGTAAGCAGCTTACCTTAGACCTACTACACTTAATTACTTTACTAAGATACTAATAAGACCTTAGGAACACTAATAAGAAGGATAAGGATATAAGGATATTTATTCTATAAAAATAGACTACTTTTTATAGCTTTTTAGCAATTAACTTTATAATTATCCCTTTAGATACTCTTAGCACCCTTTACTAGTAACTAACGTTATAAACCCCTTATTAAGTATATAACTAATTACTGTATCCTCTAAAGACCTAATCCTCTTAGTACAACTTATAGCACTGTTTAATAGCATTGTTACTTTAGCTTCTGCTAATAGATACTACTATAGAAAGCCGACTGTAACATCTTAATTCTTAGTATATGTAGTATTATAAAAGATAGTAGGATTTTATATATAAAACTTAAGAATTTTCTTTTTATAATTATTATAAGCTTATAATAATAAAAGTCTTTACTATTTATTTTTTAACTTATAATAGAGGTAAATAGCTTTTTAATTTATATTTTACTTTCTTTATAGCTCCTATAACTAAATTTTAAAGGGTAAAATAAAAAGTAGTACTTTTAGTGTAAATAGGTAGTAAGTAGGGTGCCTAGATAGGGGGGGTGCCTATAAGTAGGTGTGCAATGTTACATTTGCAGTTATTCTAAAGGAGTATCTTTACACTTCTTTAGAATCATTCCTTAGATTTAAGCTAGCAGAGAAGAAGGCGGTCTTAATGCTTCTTCTTCCTAAGTCTAAACTGCTCTTTGTTTACAAAGAAGATTAGCAACCTTTAGGTGTCCTCTGCTAGAAGCAATAAACAGCAGAGTCCTCTCCCTCTTATCCCTTGTCTTAACTTAAGCTCCTTTTTCAAGAAACAGCTTAACAACCTTCAGGTATCCTCTTTCTAAGGCAAGAGATAGCAGCGTTATCCCCATTATATCTCTTATCTTAACTTAAGCTCCTTTTTTAAGAAACAGCTTAACAACTTTCTAGTATCTGTTCTTCAACGCAAGAGATAGCAGTATCCTCCTTATTTTATCTCTTGTCTTAACTCTAGCCTATTGTTAAAGGAGCAGCTTAACAACTTTCTAGTATCTGTTCTCTAACGCAAGCAATAGCAGTGTCTTCTTGCTCTTGTTCTTCATCTTAACTTCAGCTCTATATTAAAAAAAACAGATTAAAAACTCTCTAGTATCCCTCTTTAGAGACAAGGGATAGCAGCGTTTCCTCCTCCTCTTAATTCTATGTCTTAACTTCAGCTCTAAATTAAAGAAGCAGCTTAACAACTCCCTAATATCCCATTTTAGAGGCAAGAGATAGCAGCGTTTCCCCTTCACCATCTTTTATCTTAATGTCAAGTGTAGCACTACATTGGAGCAACTCCATAGCAGCATCAAGGTGCCCCCCTTGCGCGGCAGCATATAGCAGTGTTATTTCAAAGGCGTTGCTAGCATAAATGTTTGCCTTCTGTTTGTAAAGCGCCTTAATAATAGCGGCCTGTCCTAACTTAGCCGCTAGCCACAGAGGAGTCCTTTAAAGGTAGGTTTTCAGCTTAACACTAGCAGCCTAGCTTAGCAGCTCCTAAACTTTTTCCTCTAGACTAAATTTAGCAGCCTAATAAAGTAGTGTATGCTCTACTTTAAAGTTAAGTTCAACATTGTTGTCAAGTAAAAGATAAATAACGTCATTGTAGCCTAGCTTAAAGCTTTTTAGGGACTTTAAAGCTAATTCCAGCAGCGTTTAACCAAATTTGTCCTAAGCCTCTATGTCAGCATTGCTACAAAGTAGCTCCTTAATTACTTCGCTGTAGCCACATATCGCCACAAGATAAAATGCAGTTCTCCCTTAACAATCCTATAGTTTATAGTTTGCGCTATGCTGCAGCAAATAACCTACAGCCAAACTATATCCATTCAAGGCCGCTGCATGCAGCAGTAAGTTCCCTAAGAAGTCTATTTTGTTAAGGGATGCTCCTGCCTTAATCAACTATATAACTACGCGTTTATACCCTTGTTTTGCAGCATAATGCAACAGCGTTACTCTATCTTAAGCCTAGGAGTTAACCTTTGCACCTTTAACAAGGAGAGAGTCTATTAGAAGGTCTAAACCTAACTAGCAAGCATAATGTAGAGAGGTCTAAAGAAATAGATCTAAAGTGTTAAATTCTGCTAGGATGCTGTAAGAGAGCAGTAAGTAGACAAAATTTCTATACATCTCTTTCGTTGCGTAATGCAGAGGCATCTAGCTAAGAATATCTTACAAGTTTAAGTTGTTTCCCTCTAGCGCATTCTTAAAAATACTTCCCCCTATGTCTTTAAACCTATTAAATTAAACAGCATAGTGCAGGGCAGTAACCTTAAACTCTAGGGGATATGCATTTTTGTTGTCTTAATTATCTTTATTATCTTAGTGCTCTTTATTATCTTAATTATCTTTATTGTCTTAATTATCTTTATTATCTTAATTATCTTTATTATCTTAGTCCTCTTTAGTCCTCTACTTATTATAGTTAGCTTTCTATAGTAGTATCTATTAGCAGAAGCTAAGGTAATAATGCTATTAAACAGTGCTATAAGTTGTACTAAAAGGATTAGGTCTTTAGAGGATACAGTAATTAGTTGTATACTTAATAAGAGGCTTATAACGTTAGTTACTAGTAAAGGGTGCTAAAAGTATTTAAGGGGATAATTATAAAGTTAATTGCTAAAAAGCTATAAAAGGTAGTCTATCTCTATAGAATAAATATTCTTATATCCTTATTCTTCTTGTTAGTATTCCTAAAGTCCTATTAGTATCTTAGTAGAGTAATTAAGTGTAGTAGGTCTAAGGTAAGCTGCTTACTTAGTAATTACTTTAAGTAATTACCTTATCTCTTAATTACTTCCTTATTATTATATAACCTTTTATTATTCTTTTGTTTTAATCTATAAGCGCTGTTAGTATGTATATAAAGCATGCTGTCCCCTATTTTCTTACAAGAGGTTGTTTTAAGTAGTTATATTAACTAACGCTTTTTAGGTTGTAATACTACTGCTATTAACAACCTAATGCTTTTTAAAGCCTTGTAAGGTCTAAAATTATTAAAGAATTAGTAGAGTCTAGTGCACTCTTAAGCCTTAATTATATTTCCTTAAGCTAGTAGAATTCCTAATCCTTAAATATAACATAGTTTAGGGGATCAAACATTTTAGACTTTATATGTATTACCTAGGCTATTATTACATAATAATCTAGTAATATTGCAGTTGCTTTAATAGCAACGCCCTTTTAAAATAGAAATGTCCTTGCTTGTTAAAAAAGCTACAAAACGGCATTAGTCGCTTGCGCCTAATATTGCAACTGCAGGTTTCTTTCAGCATGCCCCAGGGCTAAATCAACAACTGCATCCAATTAAGGAAGTTTTCCCTCTGCACTTAAAGCCAGGATTACGCTCAGATAGATTTAGTTTAAGGTTCTAAGCCCAGTGTTTTAGATGTTGTACGTCAACTTAGATAGGTAACTGTTTTAAAGCGTAAAGTCTTACCAGCTAGTTTTGCTAGTAGTACTAGCATACTATATCTTATTAGCACCACCTTAGATAGGTTCCTTTAACACGCCTGCTGCAGCCTGCATAAAGGTTAAAAACATATCCTAGGCATACAGAAGCATCAGCCAATCATTAGTGTTACGGTCGGCTTTCCGTGGTAGTGTCTATTAGCAGAAGCTGAGGCAACGAAGCTGGGGAACAGTGCTGTAAGTCGTGCTGAAAGGATCAGGTCTTCAGAGGATACGGTGATCAGTCGTATACTTAACAAGGGGTTGTAACGTTGGTTACTAGTGAAGGGTGCCAAGAGTATCCAAGGGGATAATCACAAAGTTGATTGCTGGAGAGCTATAGGAGTCTGTCCTTGAGTCCGTCCAAGTCCATCCTATATACAAGTCCCGTGTGCTTGTTGCTAAGGTTCTGGCTTACACCTGATTACCAGTAATCCAGGTGTTGTATGGAGTAATCACTTGAAGTAGGGCGCGTAAGCGCTCACATCGTGATCAATCGTGCTCACGCATAATTAGTTGCTTACTTCCTTATCTCTATGTAACCTTGCATTATAGTTCTTCTGCGCTAGGGGAGTGCACCCTAGTTTCCTGTGTCTGCAGGTATAACTTGTTTGTAACCGCTAGGTGCCCTGTAGGGGCGTCCCCTGGTCCTGTTATGTTTGACGGGTCGTAACATCAGGTCTCTCCTCCAAAGGTTTGGTCCCCAAACCACATAAGTAGGTCGGGTCCTCTGCTGTCCAGGCTGGGATGGCGTCAAGTGTTCTTCTTTCGTACTGACAAAATGTCGCACAGCGATTCCCACGCTAAGGGCTCTTCCACACAACGTCGTCTGAAGCTTGCGCTTGAAATCAAGGAGTTTGGTTTTAAAGTTATGCCTTGTTTATATTGTTGGTCGGCTGGTCGTTGCTGTAAGATGCTGGCTAGTAAATCAAAATGTTCTAAGTGCGTTTGCTGTAGTCGTTCTTGCAATGCATTAGCAAATGCAATTTGTGAATGTAAGTGTTCTTTTTATTCTTGTTTCCTTGTTATGCTAATCTGTTTTGCAATAGTAGATCGTCTTTTAAATAAGTCTAATTGTCTTAAGCGTAAAGAGGAGTTAGAGGAATTGATTTTTTAACAAAGAGCAGATGCGCTGCGTTAGGCTCAGGCTGAAATGGATGAGTTGCTTGCAAAACTGGAGCGTATTTGCAAGGCAAAGCAAATAGTGTTTAAGAAGGGTTAGGAGATCCTGGATGGTGAATCTGTGGATTCTGCTGCGTTCTCTTCTAAGTTGGTTGTAGCTAAGGAGGCACAGGCTAGTGGCGCCTTTAGGGTCGTCAACTAGGAGGCAGTGTTTGAGGATCTGGAGTTGGCTGACTTTGATTTTGGTACTCCCTTAGCAGTACCTAGGAGTGTTGGAGGTTCTTGACTGGTTCCTATGAGTTGTCTTTGTGTCTGTAGCCTTTCCATTTAATGAGATATTCATCATGACCATCTTTGTTTCTGTGGTTGATGATTCGTTCGACTTCGTACTCTGGTTCGTTGGGTTCTACGATGATGCAGTCTTTGGTGTGTGATCCGCGTGGTGCTGGTTCGAGAAGTGCGATGTGAAAGACTGGGTGGATTTTCATTGTGTCGGGTAGCTTAAGTTTGTAGTTGACTGTTGAAACCTTTTGGATGATTTTGAAAGGTCTGAGTTTTTTGTAGTCCAACTTGTCGCTAGGTCGTTTGGTTTTAATATTTCGTCGTATAAGGTAGGCGCTATCTCCCTCTTCTAAGGATGGTCCTTTAATCCTTGAAGTGTTGGCGTACTTTCTCATTTGTTCTCTAACAAATTCCAAATCTTGGGAGACGTTTGTCTGGATTTTGCGAATTTTGTTGATCTCAGCCACAGCCTTCAGGGCCTGTGGTCCTTCGCGTGGTTCTCCATGTGCAGTAGGTTTGAATCTGTAGTTTAGGTAGAATAGGGAGTGTAGTGTGCTTTCTCTGACTGCGCTGTTGTAGGCAAACTAGGCTGTAGGTAACAGTAGTACCCAGTTGTCTTAGTTGTAGTTGACATAGCATTGTAGGTACTGTTTAAGTATCTGGTTGATTTGTTTGGTCTGGCCGTCAGTCTGCAGGTGGAAAGAGGTAGACAGTTTGTGGTCTGCACCAAGTTGCAAAATCAGAGATTTCTAAAACTTCAAAGTAAACAGCTTGTCTCTATCTGACACAATTTCGTTAGGTAGTCCGTGGTTGCTGATGATGTATTTCAAAAACGTGTACGCAAGGTCTTCTGCTGTACTTGCTTCTAGGTATAGAATAAAGTAAGCGTATTTAGTGAGTTAGTCTATAATGACCAAAAAGCTGTTGTAATAGACTTTTGTAAGTGGTTCTCTTGACTTAGGTAGTTTGATGATGAAGTCTAAAGAGATTGAATGCTATGCTGCTGGTAGTACTGGCAGTAGCTGAATCTGTCTATAGGGTTTGTGTGGGCTGTTCTTGCTTTTCTTGCAGAGGTTGCAATCCTGGATTGCGTCTGCAACGTCTTGTTGTGTTACTTGCTGGTTGTGGTGTTGTTGAATTCGTTTCTAGGTCTTGGTAACTCCTTGGTGTCTGTGTGCTTGAGCACTGTGAATCTCTCTGATCGTCTTATGCGTCATTTTGTTGGTTGTGCTAACCATGACTCGTCTGGCGATCATGAGGAGCTTCTGTGCTGAAACAAGGTCTCTATTCTTGTCTGTCTTAAGGATGACTTGTGTCTCCTCTAGGACAGGAACTTTGTGATCCGTCCTTCTGCTGAGAGCGTTGGCTCTGCTGTTGTTAGTTCCTTTTCTGTAGATGATCCTGAAGTTGTATTCCGAAAGGAATTCTGACTATCTGACTTATCGTTTGTTCAAGTTCTTGGAGGTTGTGAAATGTGCGAGGTTCTTGTGATCTGTGTACACAAGAACTTCGTGTTTTGTACCAGATAGTTGTGGTCTCCACTTATGGAATGCTTTAATGATTGCTATAAGTTCTTTGTTGTGGATCTAGTAGTTCAATTCCAGTCTGTGGAATGCTTTAGAGAAGAAGGCACAAGGATGCAGTCTTCCTTCTTCGTTGCGTTGTCTAAGTTGTCCGCCCATAGCAAAGTCTGAGGCGTCGGTCTTAACCTTGAAAGGTTTATCTGGGTCTGGGATTTGAGTGATAGGTTCTAAGGACACTTGTTGTTTGACTTTCTTAAATGCGTCGTTGCGTTCTTTAGTCCATTTGAATGGGGTGTCTTTTTGTGTAAGGTTTTGGATGCACTGCACGCTTCCTGCGTAATTTTTAAGGAATTGTTAATAGAAATTAATGAATCCTAGGAACGATTGGATGTCCTTGACGTTCTGGGGTGTAGGCTAGTCCCTGACTGCCTGTACTTTCCTTGCTTCCATCTCGATTTGTCCTGGTGTGATGGTGTATCCCAGGAAGTCGACTTTCTTACTGTAGAATTCGCACTTCTCTGCTTCTACCAGTAGCTTAGCGTCTTGGAGCTTCTGAAGGACTTTGTGTACGTGTTCCTTGTGTAGCTTAAGGGTAGGTGAGAAGATGAGGATATCGTCAAGGTAGACAACAACAAATATGTCGATAAATTCACTAAGGACGTGGTTAATCATGGTTTGGAAGGTAGCAGGTGCATTAGTAAGTCTGAAAGGCATAACAAGGTACTTAAAGAGTCCTTTGCGTGTTTAGAACGCTGTTTTCCATTCTTCGCCTTCCTTCATTTAGATCAGGTTGTAGGCTCCTTTAAGGTTGAGGGCTGTGAACTAGTTTGCTCTATATAGCAAATCTTGGAGTTCTAAGATAAGTAGTAGCAGGTAACAATTCTTCTTTGTAATGCTGTTAAGCTGTTGGTAGTCAACGCATAGTTGTAACTTGCTATTCTTTTTTAGCACAAATAGGATAGGGTATCCTGCTGATAACTTAGAGGGCCTGATGTATCCTTTCTTGAGGTTCTCGTCAAGGTACTTGTTAAGTGCCTTGCGTTCTGTTTCGTTAAGTCCATATATCAGATGGAACTTTAGGTAGGAGCCTTCGATAAGAGGGATCTCGTGATCGTAAGGTCCATGCTCTGGTAAGCCTGTTTCCAATTCTGGGGCAAACAGCTTTTCGTACTTCCGGTACTCCTCTGGAATAGTTAGGAGTGGATCTGATCCCTGATCTGATGCTGCCGGGGCTACCGTCTTGGAAGGCCATATCTCCTGGAGATAGGCAAGGTATTGTGTTTGTGGTTTCTGTAGTAGTGTATTGTCAAGAGGTGCTCTAAAAGATTTGTTTGAGGCCTGACTCTTGCAGCGCTGCTTAGTGACTAAATCTGACTATTAGAGTTGGCTGGTTCTCCAATCTATTTGTGGGTTGTGCTTCTGTAACCATGTGATTCCTAGGATAACGTCAATGTCTCCTATCTCTATAATGTCAAATTGGAGTTCTTCTTTCTGGCCATAAACTTGCAAAGGGAGGTGCACTGTCTCCAAAACAATGAGTCTGCCACCGTACTCAACTTGTTCTCCTTTGACTGTCTGTAACGCGTATGGGCGTTCCTTCTTTTGCCATAGTATCTGTCGTTCATTCACCAGTCTGGGTGAGATGAAGTTTCCTTAGGCGCCGCTGTCGATGATTGCGTGTGCCCGCTGTCCTTGGACCTTGATGTCCAGGTCGAAATGTGCTGCGTCGTAAGTTGCACATAGGGTCTTGTGGGTTGTTGCCGTACGTTGCCCTTCTATTGTAGGCGTCTTCAGTTTTTTGACTGTTGAGTTCCTTTCTTCTGTGCCTTCCGCCAGGCCTTTGCCTTAGCTTTGGAGTGGATGAGGCATTCGTCGTGTTTGCATTCTTGCCATCCCTTGTCGTCGTTGTAGCACGTCATGGGGTATTCAGGGTCTGGAGTGAAGGTTGCAATGTTTCCTTCTTTGTAGTATCGCATTGTCTAGAATAGGAGTTGTCTGCATAGGTAGACATCCTAAATAGGTTCTTTAGTGTATCATTAAGGGTAGAAGTAGAACTTCTTCTTACCCTTCCTGTGTGTTTTGCAGTCATCATCTAGACATTCTGCCTAAAAGAGGTCTTTGTGGTCCTCATGGTTGGGGTTTAGTAGGGGGTAGTCTCCTAGTATAAGTAGTGTAGGCAGGTAGTTCTTCTTGTATGCTGTCCTATAAAACTGGACTAACTGGTTGTTATTCTTGGGGTGGATGATCTGGTATTCTGGTCGCTTTGGGGGTTCTAGGTTCTCTTCTTTGGAGCTGGATGCAATGTAGGTCTTGTAGTACTGACTGGGGATGATTCTGTAGTTGGTTGTTTCTTCTGAATCGTAGTTCAAGCTGTCTGACCCTTGCGGGTGGTCGCTTGCAGCGCGTTCGTACGCTTCCCTTTCTTGGGGGGTCCATGTTCGTGGATCTCTTGGGTCGGCTGCTGCAACTTGGTTGAGCGCAGTGATGTCGATCTTGCCGTTCGATGTTATCAGGCCTTGAAGGGCTGGTCTCTTGACTCCTTCAAGCTGTTCTGTCTGGAGCATCTTGTTGAGTTGTTTATTGATTTTGCGTGTGAGTTTTTAGTTAGGGCCCCTTTGCATTATAGCGAGGGTTCTTGGTTGTTCTTGGGCTTCCTTCTTCTTAGGGGTGTTGTCCTTCTTGAGTCCTTTCCTTGCGTTGGGGATCTTTTGGTAGGTTGCAATCCTGCAGGCTTGTTGTAGGACGTTAACGCACTGTCGTTAGTGTTCCTTAGGGGTTTTGTATATCCCTGTCTTCTTGTAGCCTGACCTGGTTATAGCTAGAGTCTAGGGGGTCTTGGGATACCATCCCGATTGTTCTTTGCCGTCTTGGTGGGTGAGGCAGTTGTTGTCGTAGCACGCGGTCCATGAGAGTAAGGCGTAGGGGGTGTCTTTGTTGGCAATGTTGATTTGTCGGCCTTTCTCAGGTACTAGTTGGAATTGCTGCTTCTTGGGTTGTTGGCATTCTCTAGCTATATGTCCTGGCTTGTTGCAGTTGTAGCACTTGAAGTCTTGTGTCTTGTTGTCTTTCTAGGCCACACTAAGGTCCATAGGGCCACTGTGGTGTCTATAGGCGGTGCTGTTGCAATTCTGGTTGTTCTGCTAGTAGTTTCCTCTAGGGCGCTCAGCTTGCCTGTTGCGCTGAGGGTGGTTCTGCTGGAATCGTTGTTAAGGTTGCTATTGGTATTTCTTGGCTGAGTTGGCTGGGGCTTGCTTCTTGCCTTTCTCCTTGCGTCGTTCATAGAGGCGGTTGTCAATCTTGATAGCAAGTTCGGCGTACTGAAGGAAGTCTTCCGGGCGATCGAGCTTGACGATCTCGTCCTTGACTTCATCCTTCAAGTTGCTGTAGAACATGAAGATCTTAGTGTCTTTAGTAAGCTTAAGCTAGGCGCAGAGTCTTCTGAATTCTGCTGCGTAGGCAGTGGCAGACTTGGTCTAGCGTAAGTGGGCCAAGTCTCTTTCTGCTTGTTGTAATTCATTAGGATCCTAGAATAGGGATTTCAAGGCGTCTTTAAATCCTTGGAAATTGGCGAATATGTCCCTAACTTCGCTGGAGCAATGGTTGAGGGTCTTGTTGTTGAGATATTGTTCAAGGAAGGGTTTGAACCACTAAAGGGCTTGTCCTCGCAAGAAGGTCGCAGCATGGATAACTCTTTTAGTTCTGCTGCAAAAGTTTCCCTAGTGGAAATTCTAATAGTTCTTAACTTAGATAAGGAATCCCTTAAGTGTCCCTAGGGTTCCGTCATAGGTGATAGGTAAGTTGAGCTTGAGTTTCTCACATCCATCCACTAGAGTCTGGATGATGTTGGCCATAGCTTGGAGGGTCTGGACCTCCTGCTGAAGGGATGTAGCTTGGTCTGCTTTGTTCTTCAGAATCTTAGTTCGTTCCATAAGTTTGTTAATGAGTTTCTGAGTAGTGGCTAGGTCGTCGTCGTTTCGTCCCAGTTTAGCGCGAATCTGGTCGTAGACTTCGCTGGTGAGAGAGACTTCTCCGTTGGTGTTAGGTTGAAGTTCAGGCAGACGGAAGTCCTCTATGGTCTGGTTCTCAGCTAACTCCTGGGCAAGGTTCCTGGCTTGTTGCTGGCCCTGGGAGCCGGAGCTGGAAGTGGGAGTGTGATGAGTGGCCATTTTGTTGATACTGTTTGTTAGCTTTGTAGGGTCAACTTACTGAACAGGAGCAATTAAAGTGTTACAGTCGGCTTTCTGTGGTAGTGTCTATTAGCAGAAGCTGAGGCAACGAAGCTAGGGAACAGTGCTGTAAGTCGTGCTGAAAGGATCAGGTCTTCAGAGGATACAGTAATTAGTCGTATACTTAACAAGGGGTTGTAACGTTGGTCACTAGTGAAGGGTGCTAAGAGTATCCGAGGGGATAATCACAAAGTTGATTGCTAGAGAGCTATAGGAGTCTGTCCTTAAGTCCGTCCAAGTCCATCCTATATACAAGTCCCATGTGCTTGTTGCTGAGGTTCTAGCTTACACCTGATTACCAGTAATCCAGGTGTTGTATAGAGTAATCACTTGAAGTGGGGCGCGTGAGCGCTCACGTCGTTGTTGATGATGATGATGTATTTAACGTCCAGAGTAAAAGGGACGTGCCGGGCGGTACCGACATGGTCTATCCTAATCTAAACTATTTTACAGGCTGCCGTCTTCACCTAACGTTCCTGGTCAATGACTCGGGCAGATTTCGGAAAAGAAATTGGTCGCCTCCATCCATTCGCACAGAAGAGAAGCTCCCTGCGTAGTACCTAGCAGAAAATCTATGCTTGCCTTCGCCATACGTCGGCGGAGATGCCGCGGGGTGGCCTTACGGCCACGCTTGCAGAAGTAGAAGTGTACTGGGGTTTTGCGTCTTCCGCAACTGCAGTGAAGTAGTGCGTCTTGGTGGGCAAATCTCTCGTGGTACGCTGCAAAGTCTCCATGATGCGATCTTGCCGCATATAGCCTTCCTAGCAGATGCCGAGGAAGGCGAAGTTCGGGGGGCTTGGGATGAGGACTTATCCCAAGGTCGGCATACTGCCGAGGGCAGATTGACGGCCATCTCCTAGCGAAAGCCTGCAGATCGGCTGCTCTGGACTCCCGCTTCAGGTGCGCCAATGTAGGCTGTGGCTGTGATTCTGGGGTTTGTCTGCAGGCCTCCTTGGCAAGAGCGTCTGCTTCCTCGTTTCCAGCTATTCCCGTGTGTCCAGGGCACCACCAAATGTATACCCTGCCAGGCATCGTCCAGCTTGTCCGTCCTCTCTGTGCCCAAGAGGCGGAGAGCTCACTAAAGGCCCTAAACCTAGCCTGGCTGCTTCCTGGGCTCCGGGTGACGAGTCTGGCTGCGACTGCGAGGTTATCGAGGCAGATGTGAACATTGTCTGCCATCCGCGCCGTGGGAGACCTCATGGCTTCCAGTAGGCCCCGGAAAGCGGCTTGCGCTTCTGCGTCAAAGACCTCCGTCTGGTGGCCGAGCGGCTCTGATCCTCGGAAGATCTGCCGTGTGGCCTGGTACCCAACCCAGCCTGCTCCGGCGGCGGTTCTGCTACCGTCCACCATTAGGGAACCGTCAGTATAGACAACAATGTCCCGCTTTGAGAATGTTCCCAGTCTACCTGTAAAGGCGGTGGCCAGTTCATCCTTGGTCTTCCTTGGTTCATAGCCGACCATGCTCAGGGCTGTGTGCCAGTCGGCTGAGCGCTCCCAAGGCGGTAGCTCTAGCGGGTCGATGTATTCGGCATTTCTCTCGATAAGGCTTGCCATTCGCCGCAGTCTTGAGTCCGGTCCGGGCCTGTCTCCGAGCCTCGTTCGGAGGGGGTGTCGATCGTCAAGGCGATGGATCCTTACAGAGGCTTTATGGAGCTTCGCATCTAGCATCACCTCTGCTGGGGGCAGGGCAGCTTCACGCTGTAGGATCAGTACAGGCGTCGTTCTATACACAGGAAGTGCAGCTCGAATAGCCTTGGCCTGCGTAATATCAAGTTGGTTGAGTAGGCCGTTGACCCCGTTCGAGGCGATGTGCCCATTCTTGATCCGATTCCTGCCCGGCCACCATGCCTCTGATGCATAGTACTGAATGGGCAATACGCAGGAGGCAATAGCACGGCGCAGCAGGTGTGCCGGCGCGCCCCAGGCGGTGTTCCCTAGTCCCCGTAGTCCGTTGACCACTTGGCATGCTTTGGCGCAGTGGCCTTTCACATGGTTCTTGAAAGTGAGTCTCCGGTCGAAGTGGACCCCAAGCCACCGTAGTGAGGCCCCTTGATTGACGGCCTGAACTGTGTGCTGTCTCCCGTCCAACAGTCTGACGGTTATTGGCGGGTTTGTATTTTTTGGTCTCTTGGTGAAGTGGATGAGCTCGGATTTATCGGTGTCGAAAGTGATGCCCTCTAACGCCCCCCATTCTTGGGCTTCTTCCCATTCTTTCGCTAGCAGAGCACAATTGTCCTCTAGTGAGGTTGAGCTTGCCATGATGGCAATGTCGTCGGCGTAGCCAAATCGAGACCGCTTCCTGCCTGGATGAACAGTGCCCAGCTTGAATAAGGGTTCGATGTAAAGCATGAAGAGGATGGGGGACACGGGCGAGCCCTGTGGTAGCCCACACTCAAGGTCGAAGACGTCCCCCATCTCTCCGTCTAGTCTTATTCTTGCTCTTCTCCCGAGGACGAAACTCGAGACCCACCGCACGAGGTTCTCCGGCCATCCTTGGCATCGGAGGCGTCGGATCAGCCTCCCTGGCAGCACAGCGTCGAAGGCCCCTCTGATGTCGAGCGTAAGCATAGAGGTGACAAGACCTCTTTGCCAGGCACACTCGATATCGTGGATGGCCGCGGCGATGAGGTCGCTACACGAGCGGAGGGGGAGGGCCCCGAACTGTTGGTCGTGCAGTACCCGGAACTTGACTGTGATCCAGGCAAGCCTTCTTGCGACAAGTCTCTCCAAGCCTTTTCCGAGCACAGACAACAGCGCGATTGGTCTATACGAGCGCGGGAGCGCCCTGTCTCTCTTGCCCGGCTTAGGCAGGATGACTAGGATAGCTTCTTTGAAACAGGTGGGATGCCAGCCCTCGCATACGCATCCGCTGTAGAGCCGGAAGACGATATCCTCGATAACGGGCCACGCTGTCTTGAGGACGGCCGTTGTGATTCCGTCGGACCCGGGGGTGGTGCTTCTCGCAGAGAAGATTGACGTTTGTACCTCGTCTTTTGTAACATGCGGGAAAGGAAGATTGGCTTCCAGGCGAGGTCCTGGGCTCTCTGCTGGTATGTCCGTGGAGATAGCAGCATTTCTGAGGAGGACGCGGGCGAACAGATCCCGCTTCTCCTTCGGCTGTGAGATGAGCGCGGTTGGATTGCTCCCATCCCGGAGTGGAGGGGTCTGGAAGGATCCCTTAGCCTTCTGCCACCCGACCATTTCAAACACGTCTTTGCCAGTGGAGGCTGCGGCGATCTTTCCTCTCCAGTACGTGTCCTTAGAGCGCCGCAGCTGATGGAGAAAGTCCTGTTTCAGAGCGTCCTCCTCGTTTCGCTCCCATTGACAATCTATTCCCAAGGCGCAGAGTCTTGCCACAGTTGCTCTCTTGGTCGTGTAGGCTCGGTGTTTTCGCCTGCAGTTCTCGTCCCAGTATGGTCTCCCAGGTCCTCTGCCAAGCGCACGCCTTGTAGAAGCCGTAAGCGCTTCTACAAGGCAATCTGTGAGCTGCTGTGCTAGCATGTCCAGAGCCTGTGGGTCTCTTGCGTTGCTTGCAGTATGGCGCATGGGATGTATATTTCGCTGAAGGATGTCGAGGAAGAGCTTCTCGTCCATCGTGTCAAGCCGGAACCTCCCCGGGGTTGGGTCGACCGGATCGGTTAGGGCCAAGGGGACCCGGGTCAGCAGGCTTTCGTGGTCTGACGTTGTGTGTAGGGACGTTTCTATGCTGGTGGATGCCCCGTGGAGGCTGCCGGACGCCCAGCATAGGTCTAACGTGTTGCCGTCCTTATGTGTGGCTTCACCTATCGGCGACAGGAGGACAAGGCCAACGGTTTCTGTCCATTCCACCAGGTCATCAGCGTCCGAGGAGCTGGTCGCCTCGGGTTGCCAGGTCCAATGATGGAGGTTGAAATCCCCCGCGACCAACACACGTTCCTGGTGTCCGGGTTGCCAGGCTGTTATGATATCCCTAATCGCTTGGCCTGGTCGCAGCGAGCCACAAGGGGCGTTGTACACGTTGATGACTGTGAGAACTTTCCGCTTTCCCGCCAGGAGTTGTAGGAAGAGCAGGTCTGTGGATGGGCTGGGCAGCGGGCGTGTTTGTACGCCCCGTAGTCCCGTTCCTCTGCGGAGGTAGGTGAGCACCCTGGGTCTGTCTTCAACCCAGTTGTCCACTGGGGTGAAAATCTCGAAACCCGGGTGGCATCTTGTGAGCCTTCTCTCTTCCGAGCGGATAGCGGGCTCTTGTAGTAGCAGTATGTCGACATGGGCCGCGTAGGCTAGATTCAGTGCCGTTTCGTGTGCGAGTGGTCGTCTGGCCACGTTCGCCTGCATGATCTGCAGGACTTTAGAGGGCCGCATTCTCCTGATGTCCCTCATTAGCTTGGTTGCAGTCCATCTCTTCTCCTCTTTCTCGGGATTGTTGATGCGACTGCTGGGTCGCAAATCTCCATGATCTCTCTCCCTCGGCTCGGATGGCCCGTAGCTGTGCCTTGTTCCTCCTCTGGACTACGCCCCTCACCACTTTTGGTCTGATAGGGCAAGTCACGTCAAAGGCGGCATGGGGCCCGTTACACGACGGACACTTAAAGGGGCAGTCACAGCCATCGTAACCCTCAGTGCCGCCGCAAGGTGCCCGGTGTTGTTCGGTCGTGTGGGAAGGAGAGCTGCACTTGAGGCATCTCTTCCTTCTGGTACACGTTCGTTCGTTGTGAAAGCCGCCGCAGCGGTGGCATTGGGGAGACCTCTTCTCCTTCGGAAACTGCAGGTTGACGAAAACGCTGGCCCCCATCAAACGGAGGCGCCTTGGTAGTTGCCTTACGGCTTCCGCCTTGAACCAGGCTGTCACCGTGCCTAGCCTTTCGGCTTCGTCTTTTCTGGAAAAGTATGCTTTTTCGGGCTTGAGTTTCGTCGTGGCCTGGATCTCTTCAAGGAGCTCCTCGGTCGTGATTTCCAGCTCAGTGTTGGTGAGCAGGCAGTGTCTGGTGTAAGGGACGTTTGCGATATAGGCCCGGATCCAGGTGTCGCGCTGCTCGACCGCCTGTGCCTGGAGAAGGGCAGCAATCTGTTCTCTGTTCTCTAGCAGGACTTTTGCCCCATCTGCTGACGATGGTAGGAGTGCTAATCCTGTCTTGACATGGTCGATCCCCTTGAGGGCTTCTCGGGCTTGGGGACTTAGCTTTTCACGAACGAACGCGTAGATGTCGTAGGCTCTCTCGTTGCGGAGCGGGCTTTCAGGTGGCAGACGTGCGAAGATGCGAAGGTCTTTTGAAGCCGCCCGGTTTGCGGCTTGTTTTGCTGGCGTTGGTTCATGCAGTTTTCTGGTAAGCGGCTGGCTCGCCACCATCGCGTAGGACCGAACTTGGGGCGGCTGGTTCTGGGCTGTGTGTAAGGGATGCCCTTGGAAACTCAGGGCGGATTCGCTGGGTCCTGTGCTAGCAGCATGCATGGACCTTGCTAGACCGCGTTGGTGCCGGTCTGAACGCTGCTTCTCTTCCTGAAGCTCTTTCTCCAAGGATTCGATCTTCATCAAACAGTCTTTCAGGAACTGTGCCCTTTCGGCGTCCCGTCGTAGGAGATCCTGGACGAGGTTTGAGAGCTTGTTGATCTCGTCTTTAAGCTCCGCATTGTCTTGGTAGCTGACTTGCTCAACCACTCTGACCTTTGCGGTCGGTTTCCGGACACGTCCAGACCGTCGAGATGTACTGGCGTCCCCGTGAACGGTAATCGATGGCCCTGCGTCTAGAGAGACGGCCATGATGGTGAAATTCAGCTCGCGTGGGCTGATGGTGAGAAATGATAGTGCGGTGGGCCGGAGCCCTCTATGATCTTAACAGCTACTAACAGTGGATACCTTGTGAGGAGAAAGTTCTCTGACAATAAGCTCGCGCTCACGTCGTGATCAATCGTGCTCACGCATAATCAGTTGCTCACTTCCTTATCTCCACGTGACCTTGCATCATAGTTCTTCCGCGCCGGGGGAGTGCACCCTGGTTTCCTGTGTCTGCGGGTATAACTTGTTCGTAACCGCCAGGTGCCCTGTGGGGGCGTCCCCTGGTCCTGTTATGTTTGACGGGTCGTAACAATTAGACTCCACTGCTAATAGTTCTTTGTTTCCTCTCTTAAAGCTAATAAGAGTCTTTGCAGGGATATCAGATGTAAAGCTTATCTTAAAATCTATAAGAACGTCTCTAGTAAAATAAACTTTAGCAATAGATTATTAAGAAGAATTATTATTAGGCAGTGCGTTACCTTATTCTATAAAACCAACAACTTAGTAACGCTTTATAACTAGTTCACCGTTGTTATCTAGCACAACGTTAAAGATTTAAGCCCTCTCTTAGGGCATCCACTATTTAAGATCTAGAAGTAGCAGTAATTTGTAGCAGCCTAAAAGTCGTAGTTTTCTATAACCTAAGGGACCCTCTGCACGCAACCAGTCGTCATTATCCTCTTTTAGTTAGGGTGGCATCAGGTTAGCATTCCTTCCAGCCTTAATATAACCAGCGTTTTAAGGTTTTGTATCTTCCTTTTTCTCTTCTATAATAGTGCATAGCTACAAAGAAAGAGCTGCATCAACCTTAGCTGCGTCTGCTTTCTATTTCCTGTTCTTAAGCCGCAAGCAGAAATAGATTTTTTACCTACCCTATCCTAAGCCATCTGCTTCTAGGCACCAGAACATTAGTTTAGAGGGAAGAGTAGTTAAAGGAGATGTATTTAAGGCCTAGGTGTTTGCAGGAAACTTATTTATAGAAGACTTACTTAAGGTACAACCCTTAATAACGTACTTATATAGTAAGTGGGCTAATATAGCAAGTAGGCTACCTTTCTCTACCCTACTACCTTTTATATAAGTTAATTAAACTACAACATACAAAATTAATTAATACTACTCCTTATCCTCTTCCTTATTACTATCCTAACCTACTTTATAGGTTTGTGCATTATATCTAGGCTTTCTGCAATTACTACATTATTGCGCGCGTAGTTTAGCACCTTCTATACAACCCTCCTTCTAAGGGTTATTCTATCCTCTAGCATTAATACTACCTTTTTCTACTTGTAGTACCTTTGCTTTAGCAGTATTAAGTAACCCTCTAAGATGTAGTCTAGTCTTTTTTGCCCTCTAGCGCTTACTTAATATCTCTATTCTTATATAAAGCTTATAGTTCTTAGCCTTAATAATAGCAAGCCTATAGGCTAACTTACTAATACCTCTAGCCTAGAAGTTAATTACTTTATACATTAGTATTAGTAAGCTACCTTAATATGCTTAGATCTTCTTTTTAAGAGAGGAAGCACTTTATATGCTCTTTAGTGCTGTAATTAGTGTTTTTACATTCTAAAAGCCTTAGCTGCTTAGCTGTAAGTTTAATAGTATTAGCGTCTTTAGCTTAAAATCTAAGTAAAAAAGAACTACTTTAGGGTTAAAAGGTATAAAGCCTACCTATTTAAAACTAGCTTATATATTGTTTTTACCTATTAAGATAAAGAATGCTGCTTTAAAGGTAGGAAAGAAGTTATCCTTAGTAATATGCAAAATCTGCATCTATATTATCTTCTTAATTTCCTTACTATATAAGTACTTTAATAAGCTAAAGCATCTAATATTAAGAGGCTAAAGCTTATGTAATAAATAGGGAAGTATATAGAGAGTAATAATGCTTTATTCCTTATAGTATTAATTAAAGTTAGTTAATTTATAGCTATTATAACTATTAAGAATTAAGAGGTAATAAAAGCCTTTTATATAAGTCTTTATATACTAATTAAAGTGCTATAGCTAATCTAGGCTAATATTATTTATTATCTATCTATTTTTGCTTAGATAAATACGCTATATAGCTAGGAATTAGCTATTAGTATACTAAGAGAGGAGGTAATATTTGCCTTTTATAATAACGTATAGAGGTATTACCTAGCTATCTATATATACACCTTAAATAATAGAAACCTATTCCTAATTACTAGGCTGCTTTATATAAGGCCTTCTCTTATAGTTAGACGTTATAACAACCTTTGCATGCAACAGCATTCCTATTAAGAACTTAGTCTTATTAAAATTATAGATATTGTTATTAAGTATTTTATACTTTATAATTATATTTTATATAAGTGCAAACTAGCCTTATATAATTATAGGATCCTTAGCTAAGGCCTTCTAATAGTTAATTTAACGTTAAAATTGCATTTTTAATTAGGGGATGCATTATATAAAGTTCTCTACCTATTAAGGTCCTATATGCATTCTATTGCATGCATTTAGGAGTTAGTTAGCTATTTCTTATACGTCTTTTTGTTGCAGAGGGAACCCTTAATTAATTAGGTTAATAACTTATTTAAGAATTACCTTCTCTTCTATTATAGTTATCTTTATTAAATTTAGTTATCTTTTAGGTTGTGTAATGCATCTAGCGCATTAGTTTTAGATTATTATTTAAGGGACCTTAAAGGTTTAGGCTGCTTTTTGTATAGACATCTTTAGGTCTTTTTTAATAGCCTAGATAGTAAGGATAATACAACTTTTAATTAAGGAGGATAGCATATTTATATGTAGAGGAAAGTTAGTGTAAAGGTTAAAGAGGTAGAAAGTTGGAAAAGTGGCCTACTTGCTATGTTAGCCTACTCGCTATGCAAGTACGTTATAGGAAAACTTATTAGGCAGATATAGAGCCAGAGAATTAATAGTAATATTAATAGCTAATGTAAGAGACATTGCTTCTAGGGAGGCAGGCCTATACTAGGCAGCTAGAAAACTAACCTCTTTCTAGGCTTAAAGGATTTCCTGCGCATTAAGGGCGACATCCTAGGTCTTGCTACATCTTTCTGTCTCTATTAGCTTTGCTTTATCTTGTAGTTTAGAAGATAATAACGGCAAGATGTGCCAGCAAGTAGACGTAGCCTTGTTAGTCCCAGGTTAAGAGACTATCTCTAAAGGGATTAAACCTAGAGGAGTTAGTACATTAGATGCTTTTAATATCTACGTATCTAAATCGTCATTCTTAGTTAGTTAATAAGCAGCTGCTTCCTTATCTTTTTGCTCTGCAGCCTTCTTCTCTAGACTTAAGTACAGACCAGTCTCAAAATTTCTGCAGGTCTTAATCCTCTAACTATCGTTAGCTCTAGCTTTAGCTAGCGCATTTCCTCTGCTCTAAGGCTGTTAGTTAATGTTTCCTATAGCTTTTGCAAACCAATCCAGCTTAAACCCCAGTGTCAAGTCTTTAAAACAAGGTGCATTAGTAAGTCCACAACGCACCTAAGCCTTAACCCAGACCATTACCAGGACTACCCTAAGCTAAGCTATTAAGATAGACCAATGCATTCCCTGCAGGCCAATAAATTGCAGCACAAACCCGCTCAAGCTCACAGCTGTCCTAAGAATAGTTTTAATCTAAAGAATTGCGTAATGCCTCTTCTAAAGTTCAGTCTCCTTTTTAGCAGACGTAATCTAGCATTTCATATTAAGTTAGCGCTGTAGTCCCCTTAGGTTGCCCCGTAATTAGTCAACAGTTTCCTTAACTGCTAAGGCGGCCCTTTAAAGAAGTTCCATAGACAAGTAGTCACCTTCACTCCTTAGGCGTTGCCTTAATGTTGTAATAACACGCTAGTTATGCTTAGCATATATTACACAGGATTTAAAAACCTAATCGCTTACAACCTTCTCCTTCTGCAGCCAGACCATACATATCCTTCTCCTATCAGTGACTTAGAATCTCCTTTTAATTGTGCTGCTTTCAACAACGTAGGCGCAAACAGCTATTCTAAACACCAGCATAAGCGTTCCACCTGCGGCACAAGGGTATGCGTAGCTAGGGATAGGCTTGTCATCCTTTATAAACATTAAGGCTAGATAATAGGTAGCAAAGCCAGCGTATATAAGGACTCCTAGCTGTAAGAGGGTTCCAAATACCGCCTAGCAGAACAATTCTGCCTTGTTAAATTGCCTATAGGCGTTAGGAGAAATGTTTGGCAAGCTAGCGTCTAAGTTGCATATTATAGTCACTTTCTGCAATAAATCCATTCCCTTCTAATCAGAGTTCTTAGTTAGCCCTAACTCAATTCCTGCTTCTTTGTCAAGCTTGCAATTGTCTGCTATAGGCTGGCTATTGCTATTATCTTTTACAGCAACGCCTAATTAGATAGTTAGTCTTGGCGTTAATTGCGAGGCAGCCTGCACGTAGAGGCTCTTACCAAGTTCCTTAAGATAACTATTAGATCCTAACACATGTTTCAATTCTTTCACCTCTATCTTAATAGCTGCCTTCTCTATAGGAGGCAAGGTGTTAGAAGGTAGTTTCTCAAAAGTTAGGTTTTCAGATTATAGGTTTCCAAACAATCGTCCCAGTTTCAACAATAATTTTGACTAAGTAGTAGGCGATTTAATAGTTAGGTTGTCATTAGGTAGAAGGCAGATGAATTCTGTGACTAGGGCCAATCCCATACACCTCACCACCTCCCGACCGTTCCAGAGCTCGCAGACTTCATCCAACGTCAAAGACATTAGCTTTACCTCAGCAGCTGCTAGGTTCTCCCTAGCCCAGCCCACAACCGCCTTCAACCACATAGGGCCGCCGACGCAAATAGCGCTAACAATAACGGTTAGAATACCAAGGGGCGCCATGGCCAGAATAATGTTGTTAGCCCAGCCCATAGACTTACTCATAAACTGCAAAGTGACCCGCTCGCTAAAGAGCGCCAGCAGACTGTTTGTAGAAGGCACGTCAGCTAAAGCTTCTAGGAATTAGGTATTTCTATACTTACAGCAATAAGTTAGAGAACAGATTATTAGAGAAATCGTCCCCCTTATCGGCAGCAACACTGGTCGCGGACCACAAGGCGAACACGCTAAGGAGGAAACCCCTATTGCTAGTCCTAGTAACAGACATATTGCCAGGTAGGAGTAAAAGCAAATAGAAAAGCGAACTCATCACGTCTAGCTTGTATAGTGGTCTAATCTTTAATAATCTTAGGATGTTTTTTTACTTCAACTTTAGTGTAGTAAATAATTAGGTATTGTGAATGTCTGTAGTAAGTAAGGTAAGAGGGCCTAAGGGGAGAGGACTAGTACCCCTTATAACTTGTAGGTAAGGAAACAGCCTGCCACTGCCTCTATTTAAGATGTCTTATGCTGGTGCAAGGCCTAGGGTCTCTGCTTAGCAACCCTATCTTGCTAATTACTTTTCTCAATAGAACTGCAGGACTCCACTTTCCCGCTTGTTGGCTGAGGGAAAGGACAAGAAAGAGGGGTACAATGCCTAACGAATTTAGGCGCCCAGCTGCCTTACCCTAGAAGGTCTTTAAGCGGGTTTCTAACGCATGTAATATGTATGCAAGTTGGAAGGTGAACATGCAGTTTAGCTAATAATTAATGGTCAGTTATGCCTAAGGCCTATCTGCGGCTGCTGCTAGACTAGCTGAATTTAGCAGGTTTATGCAACTATCCTTAATAGAAACATCCTAAGGTAGTACAACATCTACTGTTAAATTAGAGGGTTACGCACACAAAGGGCGCTAGAGAGGGCGTTAGAGATAGGACGTATTAGCTAGTATAACTATCTGCTTAGCAGCAACAATAGGTCTACTATAGGCTTTATCTTAGGTAGTAAGCTTTATAGTAGCTTTAGGCGCCTAGGAAAGAGGCTGCTAACAGCCTAGTAAGGTAGTAGGGTATAGCTGCAGCCTATAAGAATAGTTATATGTATTATAGTTAATAAATGTATAATTAATCTATTATACTTATCTTTACTAATATAATAGGAATCTTGTTACTTACTTCCTCTTAACTAGTTTAAGGTTGTCTAGAACTTACCTAGCTAGCTTTCTAAGCTGCTAATATATAAGGCTAAACCTTAGGGCAGCCTAATTGCTAGCCTACTAGCTAAGGAGACTTTATAGTTTAAATAAGCCTCTGCCACCTAGTAAAGATAAAACTTATTAACTAAGTTCTATTAGTGTAGTAGCAGAGGATTAGATAGGGGACTTCCTAGGTGCATGCTGCCTTATAAATGCTAATGCTACCTGTAACATGCCTAGCAGCTTCTATACTTAGTACACTGCTTTAATATAGAGATAAAGGTATACTAAGACAAGAGTATTGTTTAAAGTAGAATACTGATTAATGTAGTGGTTTAGATTAGATGGGACTTATAGTTGCGGTGGATGTATATGTCTAGTGATCTCCTTGATCTCTTGAGCGCCCTGGGCAGTCCCATTGTGCAAGAGACGTAGATATTGACTCCTAGTAGTCTATAAATTCCT
The DNA here is from genome assembly GCF_034447905.1 of Colletotrichum destructivum. Classification (NCBI taxonomy): domain Eukaryota; kingdom Fungi; phylum Ascomycota; class Sordariomycetes; order Glomerellales; family Glomerellaceae; genus Colletotrichum; species Colletotrichum destructivum. The sequence goes on from NC_085906.1 coordinate 572,490, forward strand.
ATGCCCCCTTATTTAGGAATGTAATCTTTTTAACTCGCTATCTGTAAACAATAGAGATTTCCCTAAGTTAGCTTAACTAACAGCTAGAAAGCAGAGCAGCCCTACAAAAGGCCTAATAATTTTTTGCAACTTGCAGCTAAGCTAGATTTAATTGCAAAGTTTGTTCCAATTATAGTCGTTATTCTTACGTTTTCTATGCTCTAGAATCTTATTTAGCTTAGTAGAGTCTACTCTTTGCCTACCCTAACTCCTCCTTGGTCCAGTCAAGAAGCTAAGCTATTTGCACAAGCGCATAGTACTAACACATTTTTGTAAGACTAACCCTAAGCTTGCTACTTCTCTACATATCAGCTAATCAGGAACAACAATCAGTATGTACCCTTGCTTGCATGTTGTATTTCTTAAAGTTGCAGCTGGTCAAATGAATAATTACTGGACGTTACTACCTTAACGAAGCCCTCACTATGTCCTTGCTTGTAACATTCTTCATTAAACCATCCAGTCCGTTTGTTTAGGTAACAGAATTCCTAGGCTTTTTGCAGCAGGGGACTCTTGACCTGAGGGAATGCGCCGGAGTCCTCTTGCATCCACTCTATTATCAACCCAACCGCCTCAGGGTACTATCATCATCTAGGCCTCTATTTAAGTAACGTTTCTTAGCAGTAAGGAATAGGGAACCCTCTCCAGGCTTATTAGATAATAAAGGCTGTTCTATCCAGACAGATAAGAGAGGTAAGCCTTGGGTTTAGGGTAGCTGTGCACGCTCCTAGGAAAGAACTCCTTGATGGTTCGGAGCGGTAACCTGCCTCTCAACACAGAGCGCTTCTTAAATATACTCTGCAGCCTGTTGCAATTGCAATTTTAAACAAGTTCTAAGAGCTGTCAGTTGTTGAAGCTTGTCGTTGATAACGGAGAGTTGGTGGTGAATTAGGGCTGCTTCTTTCTGATGTCTTTGAATATGCGACGAAATGTCCTTCCAAAATGACGGACCGAAAGAGCAACTCGTGTAGCCATGCTCTTCGATCTGATGAGACCGCATTCGGCCTTCAGAAATCACTTGATCACAGTGCCAGCAAGGGCGCACGTTGTGTACATTCTCCTCGTGGCTGGTCCTTAGCCCTATGTCAGGGCAAAACTCATTGCAGATACGGCATTGAAGCCACCCGTGCGATTCGATGACATGGTGGTTGAGGTCGTCCTTAGTCCCTATACATTGGCAGTCTAAGCACAATTCTGTCTGGTTGTGAACCGTTTGGAAATGCCGAGGTAGGCCCGCAGGCGAGGACGCTTTGTCGCACAGAGGGCAGCATATTAGTCCGTGCCTGTCCTTCAGGTGTCTCTGAAATATTTCCTGGGCGACCCGTTCGTCGCAGATGTCGCAGATAGGGTGTTGTTCTTGGTGTTCTCCGAGAACCCGTAGGTTGGGGCTTGTCAGGCCACAAACATCACACAGAAGCCATTTGTGCTGAGCGATGAGATGCGTCCGAACACGGTCCGACTGGATGCTGGTATTGCATTCCGTACATGGTTCTGCGCCGTGTTGGTCGAGGACGTGTTCCATGTCAAAAGATCGTCCCGGGGGACAGGAAACGCAGGGTCGGGTGTCGTGGATTTGAACCAGATGAGCGTCCAGACCGCCTTCCACGAACGAAGCCATGCAAAGTAGACAGCGTTCGAGCCCATGGTTAGTAAAAATATGGCTCCAGAGCTCGATGACCGTTTCCCAGAGGTGGCAGATACGACACAGTGTCAGCCCATGGTCTTCCCGCAGGTGATCCAGTATAGAATCATCAAATATCATTTGATCACACCCTTTGCACTCCATTGCAGGATGTACGGTGATGATATGAGTTATCGGATTGTCGCCCCTGCAATCATCGCATTTGTGAAGTTGATGGGCCTCAACTAGATGGTCGATAATGAAAGGCTCATCCACATCACACAGTGGGCATTAGTGGTAGTTTACAACATGATCCTGGTGCTTGGAGGGCTCCCTGTGTGTTCCACAATGGTGGCATGTCCGGTATCCGTGAAGCCTCGTAACGTGGTCGCCAATGTCGTTCAGCTGTACTCTTTTATCGCACACCGAACAGATCGTCTGCTGGTGTTCTCTTAGTTGCTTGCTGAACTTGTCCAAAAGAACAACAACTTCGCAGATTTCACAATGTCCTAAGTGATCTGGCAGTGGCTGCGGGACCTGGAACTATGGAAGCTTGTCCTTGTGTGAAAAGAATGTTTGTGGAAATCCCTTGAGCTTCTCAAGCGCTTCCTCTCTGGCGTGTAAGAGGTAGTCCCTGGCTTCATCCAAATGCCACATCTGGGGCCAACGATGTGGTCTAACGCTATTCTGGTCTCGTTTGTCCGGATGACATACGAGAGCTGCTCGTTTGTACGCCAATTTAATCTGTTTGGAATCGTACGCTCCCCACGATAGACCGAGTGCATCAAAGGGACTGAACAGCATGATTGGGCTCCTGTCATGTGTCAATCTCGACGCCTTACAGAAGTGTGAAAACAGAAGATTGCGTATACTGATAAGATCATTCGTGGATGCAAGGACCGACAAGCTGGAATTAGAGCACTTGGGGGCTTACTGACTTGATGTCAGACCCGGACAATGCAAGTCTGAGTCATATATTCAATTCATGCTTGATTCTCTAGTGTCATAAAGGGTACCGGCATTGTGGCCATGTACCTTGGTCTGTTTCGGGTTTTTTTTGGTGTTTTGCGTTAGGCAGAAGTGTTGACAGCACACCACTCGTTGTAGGCAACAGACCAATATGCCTAGTATTGCTGGCTGCCACGCTGTTGGTCTGACACTTTATTACTTAGGCCAACATCCTCTCTCTGCACGGGCCACAAGGATTCCCGGAGTCCTTGCGGCTTGTGCCTTGTTGATAGATGGGAGCATATGGCCCACACGAGATTGCGTTGGCAAACATGCATCACTGAGGGGCAAAAGAGCCTAGGGTCCTGAACCTTGTCTGCACAGGCCCGGGATTCAGTTCAACCCCGTTATCCATAGGCGACGAAAAGGTCGCCAGGGATGGCAGGGCTGAAAGTTTCCTAATGGCGCAGGTGCTGAGAATGTTAGGTTTGAGAAAAGGTTGCTGAGACCGCGTTATCTATGTTGTAACGACATGCAGGAAGGCATGGTAACGGAAACATACAAGACAAAGCCCCGAAGCGACTGGAAAGAAAGGGAAACATCCCTGAATCGAGCAGAACAAGCACACTTTGATCAATTAACCTGTCGCGTTTTGTGACATGCTTACAGGGTAATAGGGGTAAGTAAAAGATCCCTATTATGTCCACCCTCCATTACACATCCATGACACAGTCAATCATAGTAAATCTTTAATCCTATTCTTTTTGTGTCCAGCCCAGCTAAAAGTCAGAATCTAGTACCAAAAGTATGGGGGTGTGGAAAGAGGTGGGTGGAATATACCTGGCAGGGATCTTTTATTTCGGCCGGATACCCTGTATGTTGTGCTTGTAGGTGTATCTGTTCAGTGTACCCACAGGCACAATGTCAGGAGGAATACCCTTTTACGGCAAATTGTCAGGAATCGTCCAGCCAAGTCAGATCCCACTATGTACGTAGTAATACAACGTAGAAACTCAGTTCCTGGGCACGGACATCCTCATGTTCGTACCCCTGCATTCTGACAGAACCCCAGTCGCATTGCATTAAATTAAAGTTAATTGTCTAACCAAACTAGTACAGTTCGTAGTGAGGCAGTTTCCTATCTAGGACAAACTGGGCAACCAGTCCGGCTTATAGCAGTTGTTCCCTGCCAGAGTTCCATTGCAGCAAACCTCAACAAACTCTGCTGTAGCAAGGCATGCTTTCCTTTCAAAGGGTTCGCTTAGGGTTGGTTACCTTTCACACGCGACCAATCCTTTTGCGGCAACAACGAGTCATATCATTGGTGTAGCAAATGGTGGCTTGCGCTTTGGCCCGCGGCAATAGAAACCTTTCTGCTGCTTCAGCTTGATTATCACAAACAAACAACTTGGAAGTCAAACAATTTTACCACTTAACAGGTTCTGGGTGCACATGCTCCATTACGATTGCGAAAAGAACGCGCTTCAATTCCCTTGCAGGATGCAAATGGGTATGTTCCAACCGGCGCAAAATTCCTTCCGCGAAACGAATGAGTAAAAACCTGCAAAGTTGAGAATGAACGTGTGTTAATTTCCTATTGCTTGCAATAAAGGTAAAACGTAACGTATTTAAGCTCTAGCGCAAATTCGTTTGTTCCTGCAATGCAAATTAGTAAGCTTAAGGGCGCAGTAAGGTAGCAAAGTTTAACCTGACAACATCACTTCACCTTCCCCTCTTGCCGCTCGGCAATTGATATTTCTTTGCAACGTCGCACATGCATTTCTGTCTTGAAGCAAATACATTTGAAAATGTTGGGGCTTTGAGTAAGTCTAGTTAATGTATGTTGCTTAATCGAGTTAATGTGTGTTCCTTCCGTAGATATATGACAACCTTCTTCACTTAAATGTCTAAAGCGGTGCAGTTGCCCACTGAGAATGCGAGACAGGCCTCTGCCTAGGCAGAAATATGTCAGTCAAGCCTGGGCATTAACCCAGTGTGTAGCGCCCCTTATGAGAAATGATAACAACTTCACTTTCACGCTCTGCATTCTTATACTTTGGCTTTTTGATGTTACGTGCTGTGAGTCTCCCTGAAACTGCAGACCTGTTGTATAAGCCGACCTTGCTTGGTGGAAAGTAGGAAGACTATTTGACGGTGATGCGGCGTTGTTTTAGTAACGAGGACAGCTCTAAAAACAGGATGTCTTCTTTAAGTTAAACTGGAGAAACAAAGAAACTGGATAAGAGTATATTGCAGGTTAGGAGAAAAAGTGTTCGTTGATAACGACAGGAATTAAAGCAAAACCCTAATAAAGTCTCTTCCAGCGGGACATCCTAATCCTCCAAGCTCTCACATGACCTTCGCTTTTTTGGATAGCTTTTCTGTGCAATCACAAGTGACTGACGAGCCTTGGGGCCTCCCAGCGAGCGTTGCAGTCAACTTATCACATTAATCTCCGTCAGTCTTTTCAGAAACCCGAGGTCGCTGAATGCCTCTAGCATATTTTCCGTTAGTACGTCTTGCCATTAGGACAGATTGAGTTAACACTTGCGGGAAAATTTCTTCCTCGTTGTCACGCCTGCCATTCTTTCGTGAGGGTTTTCTTCGTGCTTCCATAATCGGCTCTCCTCCTCCACGTCCTCCACCTCCACCTCCACCTCGCCCACCACCGCCGCCGCCCATTATCGGGAACACCATGACCCCGCCAGGTGGAAGCATCAGGTTCGGCGGGGTCATAACAGGTACTCCAAAGTTCGCGCCTCCCATCACGCCGCCAACGACCATGAATGGTTCCGGGTGCGGACCCACCATGATGGGTGAAGGCGGTCCACAATCACTACACATCCCGTTCGCGAGAATGGCTGTGGGCAGCAACAAAAAGACGAGGGTGCGCATTTCAACTGTATTTCGTGAATCAAGATCACTGGTGTTGTTCTAGAGAACTGACCATGCGATAAATGAGAAGTTGCAATGTTCTTCATTTATAAACCATAGTCATCTAATAGCTACGTGTAGCTATAGTGTTTTCTCGGCTATTCATTTAGAGCAACCAACCAGCTTCGTCCTTATTTTGATTGGCTGACAGAAAAACAGTTAAAAGTTTAATTAATTAAGTTGTTTAAGTTAGCTGATTGCTTTAAGTGAAACGCTTGTTAGTTTTAAGTTGTTTTCTTAAAGTTAAGTTAAGAAAGTATAGCTAGAAGTCTGCTAGGAAAGTTAAGCAGTAGAGTTCAGCTAGGATAAGTTATACTTTAAATTTGTTGCCTAAAAGCATTTGTCACCAGGGCATTATTATCCCTTTACATACGAAAGAACGCTATTTTGCTAAGAGCGGGGTATTAACAAGTTAGAGCCTAGATCTATTAAATTAAAATTAAGACTTATATTAGAAAGTTATTGTTAAGCATTCTTGATGATGATAGAAGCAGCAGGTACTTAGAGACATGGCAGAGTCTAATTATGAAGATGGAGTCCTGAAGTGCGAAGTGGAGTAGAGTTTTCCTGCATAAACAAGCATGGTCATAGAGGTGCAAAGCAATATTTAAGCCTCCTTTTAAATCGACGCAGTTAGATTAAATTGATGAAGGCTTCCAGCAAGTGTTGACACAACAGCATCACCTCCTACCATACTAAACAACCCGCTTTATATTTCCCCAACATGCATCTCAGCAGAGTTTTTGGCGTGGTAATCTACTTCGGAGAAGCATTTTCTAGATATCCATCCACTCTTCATGTTACCAGGGAAATCGCCGGCAAACTTGCCGTTATCAGAGACGATAACGCTCTATGCCCTCTTTCTCATCGGCAGCCCAACTTCAATTTTCCCACTTCGCAGCATAACACCTCGTCTGATCAACAGTCTACCACCTGTATTTGGACAGATAATAACGAAAAGCAATATTGCGTATTTGCAGATTCACACTTCAATCATGGAAAGGGCATAGCCGTAATAACGACCCCAGACCGCGCCCGACACATCTTCAACTCCATTACGTCTCTATCAGGTCATCCTAGCATTCCTCTGGAGCCGTTGTTTACAACTAGAGCTAGCGGAAGCAAAGGTCGAGGCATATTTGCAATTAAACACATACCTGCAGGCAGTCTCATCACCCAAGAGTCACCAATCGTTTTTCTGGACCGTAATTGGATGGAGGATATCTCTTCCGAAGAAGCTCGAACAGCGCTTCAAGCGTTGGCTGTAGAGAAGTTGCCAAGTACCACACGCCAAACGGTTCACGAGCTATACGCAGGACCATACGCATACGAACAGAGCTTAAAACAAAGATTATGGACAAATGGCTACGGTGTTTCCAGCGGGCCCACACTGAGCTGGCCAGGCTTAGAAAGCGAATCAGATCTTGGCATGATTGCGATACATGCAAATATATCTGTATGTTTTCAACAACAAATAAGTGGTCTCACGATGGCTTGATGACTGATATTACAGCAGAAGATCAACCATAGCTGTCGATCAAACGCAGCATCTCAATAGGATTGGAATTTGCTTGCACACAGGCTGTACGCAGTCCGCGACATTACTACTGATAAGGAGATCACTATTTCCTACATCAATCCTGTGCAGACCTTCCAGGAGCAGCAAAAATACGCAAGAGACGTTCTTGGTTTTAAATGTGCTTATAGCCAATGCAAGGCCCCAAGAAAATTCGCTGACTTATCTGATGACCGCATCAACGAGATTCTATTGTTGGAAAGTTACTTAGAAAGTCGAGTTGCCCCAGCTGAGCCAACAGCAATGGCTGAATTACTAGTAAGTCTGTACAAGCAAGAGGGTCTAGACTCCTATATTTGCAAGGCGTATGCAATTGAAGCACGCGAGTGGAATAGCGCAGGATACAAGTACCAGGCACGCTTATAGGCATATCAAAGTGTGAAGGCTGGTCTGATGGCTGGGTCAGGAACAGGTTTGGAAGAATATGTGAATGACATAGAAGCACTACTGGATGGGGCTAGAAAGCATTGGTCTTGGAGATACCGTGTACATTAAAGCAGAAGGTATTCTTTCTACAAGACTCCTGTGTTGCCCCAATATTGCGAAGCAACCTCGACGCCGCCGGAAATGTCTGTGAATTAGGCTCCTTCATCGTTTGCTGCGGCCCCAGCGCAGACCATCAGGGGCATCAGGTGTTTGGCCTCGCCTGCGGGATGAATTTCAAGCGAGTACGGAAATTCACGCCATTCCTATAGCTTGCGAAGGCGCTCCTTGGGATCTCTATTCAGGACAGCGTCCGCCAGAGCTTTGATCCACTCGCGGACCCGACCAGACCATAGTTGTATCTCGCTACTATCGGGGCCCGGAAAATAGAGTGAGCGTTGAACGGCAACGTTGTGGAATGACTCGAAACCTGACCTCACAATGGCGACATTTTCGTCTCGTTAAAGGCGCCAGCACCTCACCGATCCTGTGGTGCTGAACTGGATCCTCTGTAGACAGAATGGAATGCTGAACCAACGGTATATCGCCTTTGGGGTTGATAAGCAGAAATGGCACGAAAAAGCCATGGTACCGGCCTGTAGGTATAGAACGACATCTTCTCAGCTGCTGTCTGCTGTAGAGACGCATCATTCTTGATGGAAGGTGACACAGATGTGCAGGTCTTTAGATCTTGGGATTGGCTACGTACCTCTTTCTACGTCTTTCACTGGCGGTAAGCCCGCATTCCGCAGCAACTCACAGATTTTATCAGCGATTTCCGGTGACCCCGGCGCCTTGTAGCATATGTTCCAGCTTTGCGGCGGATGATCAGGCTCAAAATCGTGGTAGAGCGGAGGTTCAGCAGCCCCTGTCACAGTCGGCTGATCAGGGCGCCAGTGCGGTGTGACGACAACGATTGCTTTCGGGGCGTCTGGAGTGCCCAACCTTAATAATGCTGGGACCCGGTTACTGAGTGTTGCGTTTATGTTGCCATGTCCCTTGTCGCCTAACACGGGGCCGACGATTGGCATCGGACCTGTTCGACGAGAGATTTAGTCCAGACCGAATCCATACATTGTTCGGTAACCATACCTCCGCCATGGGTTATGCAAATTACAGGTGCGCGGGCCATTTTAGCGTTCGAGGTCGACTGGAAATTAGAAGCTGGGCTTTGAGGGAAAGAGAACGGATGTAGGTTAGTAAGGTCCAAACGCGTTTGGATGGAGTTTGCCACATTTATAGGCAGCGTCTTGTCCTGTTAACCCTAAGCTTTTGTTACGTATGTCTTCTCAACTGCAGCAAGACTACAGGTGTAGGGTAGCAGCTAGAGAAAAGTTCGCACAAAGCTAATTCAATGTACAGTCGCGTGATTAAAGTCTGGGCTCACAAGAAATTGTATTAAGTCAAAGCACCCACATTTCGGCCACCCCCACATTTCGGCCACCTTAGATGAGGGCATTCCCACCAACACCAGTATGTTTAATTAATTATTGACTTCGCCTAGATGCTACTACAATACAGCTTTCAGCCTTACTAGGTAAATCAGCCTCGCTGGATTCATCTGCGATATCCTCTTTTTTGCTAGCCTTGATCTGAGCCTTCTGGATGTCCTTGATATTGGCGAACTTGGTGTTTGGGTCGATCTGGACTGCCCTTCTTTTCCTTGCTGCAGTATTGGTGACTTAGGCCTGCAGGAGCTCCAGCTTATGCTGGGCAGTAGCTAGGTTATATGCCTGCTTGCTGAAGCCTTTTTTTACCTTTATAAAGAGGAGGCGTTAAGTAGAGGCATTATTGTCTAGCTCTGTGAATAGCTTCAGTTGGCTAGCTAGATCCTTTATCTTCCTTGGCGTCGACTATGCTACTGCAGATGACGCAGATGCCTATCCCTTAGCTTCCTTGCCTCTAGACTGCCCTTTGCTGACCTGATCTAATGATGCTAATGGCTTTAGTGTTGTTAGGAGTAGAAGGGAGCTTATTAGAGGCTTTGCTATAGAGACAGGCTATAACCCTGTCTATTTCCAACTACTTCTGATGTTCTGCATTATTATACCTGCAGTACAAGCCTTCTAATAACAGCCTATAAAGTTCCTTTTGCCTACAACAGTTAAATTATTCTACTAACTAAGGTATTTAAGCTTCTTCCTATAGGCTGCCTTAATAGGGCTAAAGACTGACTAATTAAGTGGCTAGAGGATATAGAAGGTATGTAGTAGTAAGAACAATAGATGGATGTTGTTTATATAGCATAACTACATAAAGTCAGTTGTTGTATGACTTCTATGTCTATCTATAATTAGCAGCCTGACCTCCTTGCCCTAAGGAAGGGTCTAAGGGATAAAGACCTTCTGCAGCTATTTAACTGCAGTAGCATCTAAAGTCTATTTATTCTCTGTTGCAGTGAACTTCCATCCTTTATAAGGGCTAAGGTCTAGGGGAAACTACTGTTGCTGGACTGCCTTGCCCTTATATATAACAAGGGGATTTAGAACATAGCCTAGGGCAGAGATGCATTTAATGATGGATACCTATGCCCTTAATCTAGGCTGTTTCTTGCGAACAGACTTCATCTTAGACATACCTAGCACTAGCCTATTAGATCCCTAGCCCTTAAGGATACTAGTCTTATCTATGTTGTATCTATTAGATAGTTTAATGCTAATAATCTCTAGTATAGCAAGATGCTTAAACTAGTCCCTAATAACCTTAGTAGATGCCTTATTAACACGTCTAGAATTAATAGAGCGACTTCTCTAGACCTTAACTAATAGATTCCTCCTTATAAAGGCCTATACCCAGCCTCTTCCTACAGGCTAAGTATCCCCTATTGCATAAAGGATACGTCCAGCAAACTCCTTGACCTGTTGATGTAAAGGAGGGAGCCTAAGGGCATGCTGAATCCGCACCCATTCAGCCAGCTTAGCCTCCTGGGCAGGAGAAAGCCTCTAAAGGTCAGCAAAAGCAGCTGCCCTACCCTAGGTTCCATGGAGTCAATACTAAAGGGTTGTCCTAGGGATCTCATACTCATGTGCTGCCTTCCTTAGGCTTATGCTATTGCTAATAGCTTCAAGAGCCTAATTGATCTCATCTTCAGTATATTCAACCATTAGGTATAGACAAAGGTATGTGCAAAAAATAAAGCCATTCGGATAAGATCTGTAAATGTTGTATTTGTTTGAAGTTAGAGGGTAGTCATGGTGTTGAGGGGAAATAAGGCATTTTTAGGTGGCCGAAATGTGGGGGTGGCCGAAATGTAGGTGCTTTGACTTAGTTTAAATCTACTAGACTTACTGTCTTTTACTACATCTCTTACAAACTTAGGAATAAAAGTAAAGTTTTTCAATCCAATATAGCATTATAACTAAATACTACTTAGAATTCCGAAATTTGTTTTCATTTTCAGCTTTATAGAACTAATCTCGAATTAGTAAATTTAAAGAAAAAAAGAAAGTTAAATAAAATTAAGAAACATCATAATAATTAGATTGTATTATTACTTTTAGTAAGTTAAAGTATTCTTTAAGATACTTATTTGACTTTTAATACTTATTTATAGCTATAAGTATGTACTGTGAGGTGATTTTATACTTTTAACATGTGACTATAGTACATATAGTTAACAGCGACAAAATCCCACAGACAGTCCAAAACGCGACTCAGACCCTGCTTGAGAATCCTTTCCCTTACCAACAATTCGAGTTCAAGCCTTGAAACCTAGTTTACATGGCAACCTAGTCCGTTACATTGTTGAACCCCGTCTCTTGTCTGACCGGAAAGGGCTACGCTCCCCCTTCTCGTTCACGGGGTGAGGTACACCAATAAAGACAGCGCATTTGTCGACACTGCTAGTTCAGCTCGTAAAAGAAACGGCGACTTTTTGCCGATGACTCAGTCTCAGTGACAGATCTTCAGTATGGTCAGCAGTGACATAATGATTAGGGATAAGTGTGGCTGTACAGGTATTGCTTAGGGTGATCTGCTGGGCCTGTAGGAAAACTAAAAACGAGTGGCATCTATCTCTTGAAGAGCAATCCTGACCCGACTATGCCGTTTGGCGAGTAATGAATGTATCGGGTCGGTTTTACTAAAGCGAGGGTATCCCAGGTTCTGTCACTCAGCTTGTTAGTTGGGGCCCATATAAGTCAAGGGTTATCAACTTTATGTCGATCTTGTTCGAGTCCCTTGCGGATGCCGTGGTGCACTAGTGGCTGGCCGGGGGAGCAGCTCGGCCTCCCCAAAGTGAGTTCTGACCTTGAAGTATCCTGTCGCATTGCCCCATGCCATGCTACGGCGCTAAGGCAGCGCAATGCGAGGTTTATCAACATAAGCTTCCGGATCTCCTCGAAGAAGAGCCAGGATCTAGGGCTGGAGTTGTTATTGGGGAGACAAACGTGCTTACGTATTATCACGTACCCGCCATCAGTAAGCCCGGAAAGATCAATGCCGAATATACCGGTCTCGTATCGCATTCAGACGAAGGCAGGGCGCAAACGGGCCGAAAGCTCGATTACCTGGCGCGATCGAGTGACATATACGTCAACTGCGGTGCGATGGACTGGGAGAGGTTGCCTACACTCCACCACATTGCTGCTCGACTGGCTTAGTTACCTGTGTATGAGGTTACGATTACCCAAGCTAGTCAAGTGTGTAGTCGCCTCGGACATGCCGATTGCCAAACGTGTCGAGGAAGGAAAACCTTGTGCTTCAACAGTATCAACCAGGGTAGCTTATTATCAGTGAGCTAGAGAAGTTTATCAAGTGAAACAGGCAGATGAATGGATGTTTGTAGCTATGACATAGATGTGATAAGATTCACATTGAGAGAGTTGAAACCTTTTGCTGACCATGTTAATAGAGAACTAGGGCAATAAATCGACTCTCAACTACTGCATGGACCACTCTAGCGTCAATGGTCTAAGACAGGGGTTGCTTGCTGGTCAGGAACATAGATGAGTTAATGTACTCGTTGTATCTCATGATGTATGCAGCTATTTGTTGAATTTCTTCACATAAAATTTGTCAGCTCGACGACCCATGCAATGAACTGCAATGGTGGCAATGTTTTTTACTGACGGGTGCAGCTTGCCCCGCTCTGCAAAATCCTCTGAACGCCCATGGCTGAAGTTCTGTATCTTTGTTGCTCAGGCCTTTCGGCATTCTTCGTACCATTGTAACCTGGCGGGTACCTCGTAGGCTTGGGTGCCCTTCTTCAGCATGACGGACGAAGAGATGGCGTCTTCAATGGCCTGCGCGGATCCCTGTGCTAGGTCTTTTCAATATGGCAATCATCCGTCAGTAGAGAATCCATATCAGAACGTGGCTAGGGGAAACCATGTACATGGTGCGTATAAATGGGCTGCATCCCCCACCAAAGAGGCGAAATTGTTGGTCCATCGGGGCAAAGGATCCAAGTAGAAAAGATCCCACGTGGTGATGCTCTCCTCGTCTGTATGCTGGAGCATGTAACGGAGAGGCGCAGCAAAGTCAGCGTACGCTTGTAGAAATCGTGATTTTTTGTTGTTTTCTACCAGAGCACAAGCTGTCAGCTGAGAGCCCCTACCCACCCAGTCACCAGCTTGACTGCACCTGACAACACTTACTGATGCTATTCAATCCGTCATTGTCTCGCGGCAAGATGGCAAGGACGTTGGTTTGTGTTCCGCCCGAGCATGGATAGAAGGTAATTTTTCTATCGTCACCTGTGGCTTCTGTAATTTTCCCCGGACGGCTGACAAGTCCCGCTTTCAAAGAATCCTCCAAAAGCTGCTTGGTTGGAATCATAGTCCGGAAGCAACTGAGCGGAGACGGTGTCTCTTGGAACCCAGGGCCGAGCAGCGTCTCCCGGCAGGCTGAGTGAACCCCGGAGAGTTGATGCAACGGGGATGATGAGCGCGGCGCGCTGTCCGACGAGAAAAAGAATGTCGGAAAGGGACAGCACGCCTGCGACGTAGAGCGCGTAGTATTCGCCCAGACTATGCCCCATGACCATCGCCGGCTTGATGCCACACGCGGCCCAGAATGCAGCCAGCGCGACCTGGACAGTCACTGTGGCCAGCTGTGCCTGGGTCGTTGTCTTGGTCGATGGCTTCAAGCTGTGGTCGAGTATCAAGTCCAGGAAGGGTGGGAAGCCCATTGATCTGGCGAGGCGGACATAAAGATCAACGCTGTCCCGGAAGACGGGGGATGTTTCGCAGAGGTCGCTACCCTTGCCCCCGTACAGCGATCCCTGGCCGGTAAAGACAAAAGATATCCTGCCAGCGCTGCTGCCATGTCAGCAACAAGGCATTTTTGGGCGTATGTAGATCCAAGGTTTGCCTGGACTTGAAAGAAAAGGACCAAGTGTGTTTTTCTTTTTTTGGGGGGAGAGGCTGTGGACTTTATGGCAAACAAAAGAAAGCAAACGTACCGCTTCCGCGTGTCCAATATTAGCCTTGATTGTACCCACAGAGAATGGGATAGTCCGGCCGGCATCTCCAAAGACGTTGGCAACTGCAGTCATCTCTGCGACATCGCCAACCTGTGTACCGGTGCCTTGCATCTCAACGTACGATATGTCACGAGGTTCCAGGCAAGCCTACCGCAGCGTCTCTGCTATACTTTGACTAGTTGACTTGGAACGGTTGGCGAAATAATTGGTTAAGCGGGAGCACTGGGCTGACCTAGTTGGCGATGTCGCCCTGAGCACCGGTCCAGCTGCTAATCCTAGATCGGGGGTTCTTTAAGGCCTCGCCCACCAAGTCATAGTTATGAGCGCCCGAAGTCTCCTCGGGCTTGAGCTAAGCTTGTCGTCTACTGGGTTGCTGATACCCCATCTGGACGTTCCAAAAGCCGTTTCCAACTACGTGGGATAGATATCGCTTAGCATCTAATCCTACATTCAATATACCTCTGTTAAGTATGTTGAATATGTATCAAAATACTGACGAAGCTTTCCAATGCCCTCTGTATTATATTTTGCCTGCGCCTGTCTACAAAGAAGTGATAGTGTACGCAATCGAGTCTGTAACGCCGCTCTCCGCCTCTTCAACACGTTCATAATCAGCTACAGTCGTAGCACCGCCTCTGAACACGAAACCAAACCAGAAACGACCGCCAGTGCTGCCGCTGTTGATGGCTAAAATTAAAACACATCAGACACATGTCAGCCTCTCTCAACGCCAAAGTGAACGCCCGGTTCTCGGGGCACAAAGGGAAAGGAAAAGGAAACGAAGCAGAGGACACGTACCCGAGTAAGACAGGCTAGAGGTACAAGCGGTGTAGCCTTTGCATTTCTCCAAGACGTATGCCGACCAGGTATCGGCGGTGTAATCCTTCGCATCGGCGTGATACGCGGCGATAATTTGGCCCGGGAAGAGTGAACCTCCAGCTGCCCAGTTTTGGGGTGCCGGTAAGGGAACCTGGACGAAGGAGCTACGAGGCTCAAGGGGCGCAGCAGAAACGCCTGCGGAGGCGGCAAGCGCCGTGCTGAAAATGGCTGCGAGTCTCATGGCTGCTCAAGATGTTCCGGACGGCTTCTGGTTGTAATATTTTGAGTTCTGGAACGTAAAAGAGTGTGACTAGGAGGGGCCGAGCGGTTGGGATAGAGAAAAAGCTTGGTATCGTGTTGCAATGCGTGAGGGATTGTCTTGGTCTTGTTCTATTTATTGACACCAATGGCCTCCAGCGAACAACGACTCCATTAAAGGTGCTGGCAGCTCTTATCGTGTTGATGCTCCCGCAGGTGGGGGCTTTACGCATTGGGAAGCAGAAGGCAGGGAACCCCTTCAATATATTTTACGCCTGCCTGTTCAGGCACGGAAAAAGCCGATAAGAAGAGGATCCCACCTCGTGCTAAACCAATGAGCAACATGTTCCCATAGATGGCCTTGTCTAGACTAAAAATATAGCCCCTCACGTGCCTTAGCTGGTTGACTCAAACAAGCTTTCTCATAATGAATCGAAATTGCGCGAGCAGGTCCCCCTAGAAGCCGGTGTCCGATTAGTTGACGATCGACCTCATTTTTGCTACGACTGCATCATAGCTGCAGCAGTCTGTTGCATGTGTAGGACTGGTTCTTCACGGTAGCAAGTGGAATGAACTGCCCGGGCCTGCTTCACAGGTCGTACTTAAGCAGAAAAACTAGAAGCATCAGCGTGTTCGCACCGCCATTTTTGATAGGCCCTGAGGTAGTGTGACGCCCAAGGACACAGCATCGACCGAGCCCAACAATAATATACATTGACACACGCGTCTCACCAAAGCCTCTCACGGTTGAAGGCCTTAGTGGCGAAGATGGAGTGGCAGACGAGGGTCTGAGGTGGAAGAAGTGCGTCGTTGGAGGCGAAGGCGAGGTTGGTGCGGCAAGTCCGAAGGCGGCGGTGGCAGAGCTCGTCGGAGGCGTGGTCGCGGTGCCATCTATACTCTCGCTGGTACGCAACAAACCAAAACGGTCGGAGATGTTTAGGCGAGCGCTGGGAGCCGACGAAATGTCGCCAGTCTTGCACGTCGTTGGGTTAGCCGACGTGGGGGGCTGCGGCCCTGGAGGTGCTGGCGGCGCACGTACGTCCACCAAGACTCTCGAAGCCGGGCCCAAGCGGCAGAGCTGGCTTCGGCTTCGACTGAGAGAGAGCCGTTGGTTTAAACCGAAAAGAGCTGGCGCAACTCTCCGAGGCGGCCGACGATCTCGTGCTGGGTCTCAGGGCGGGGGTTAGGCAATGTGGTGCCAATAACTCTGGATGAAAAAGGGCGGTAAAGGGCTGGTTCCTTGTTGTCGTTGATTGGAAACAGACCTATCGACACAATCAGGGTTTACAAACAAGCAAAGTGCAAGACAAACAGAAAGGAGAAAAAGGAGTAGACGAGGGGGGTTGGTTGGATTGCAGAGATGCTCTACACAACAAGGACAACACATCGGCAAAGAAGAAAAGCTTGTTGTTGAACGACACAACATAGGTGTAAGTCAAGGTCTACACATGACTGGGCCGGACCCCGGTCTGGAATCCGGCTCCCTCCTTCCCAGGTACGGGTTTCCAGACTGCTGTCTCGCTTCAGCTTTAACACATCTATGAATACTAAGTCGCTAGGTGAATAAGAACAGCTTGTGTTCATTAGGACCCCCTAAGCCTAGGTAACCAACCCCCTTGATCCTCCCCCCTTTACTTTATCTCTAGTGAATCCAGGATTGATTGCACGACTTAGTCAATTAGGTCTTAGAAGAAGCCGAGGCCAGGTCTTGCAAACAAAGACGTCCGCTTCGGCTGCCTTGACAACTTCATCAAGAAAATCTGCCTGGAGCAATGAGTGCGAGGAAAAAATGTCGTGACTGGTCCCGGGGGAAATTTTGTGACGGTGGTATAGACGGTGGTGCGGACCTCAAGGGGGCCGACCATTCTTACGGATAGAAAGAACAGCCTGGGATTCGTTGGGGTTGTGTGTGTGTGTGGCCGAGATTTGATTTTCAGAGCTGTAGTTGGAAGTGGTTTGACTCTGGTGTGTTTGTGTGTGTGTAATAGAAGATACCTGTGGCATCGGTCTTGACTGTAACTCTTGTGGTTGATGCAAAATATGGTTGGTGGTGCTGTGTTGCTAGACGATTTTGGGTCCATGTGCCTGTCGTCAAAATAGAGACGCGCTGCAGGGATTTCATTTCCTCCTGCCACTGGGGATTTCTTGCCCAAGAATTCTCCCTTCCGAGGATTCTCTGGACCTTGAGATACCCATCAATCTTGGTTCAACCACCCTTACCAACATCGTACAACAAGATGTGTGTGGTCATGTAGACGCTGGCAGGGGAGGAGTACTGCATTAACAACTACACAATCATGCAAGAGAACTCGAACTCGGAGCCGTTGGCGCGCACTTGTAGTCTATCGTGGACAGGATGAGGCGTGCGTTCGAGTCCATCAACTTGTCCTGAGTTGGGGGGTGCAGCAATCGTAGCCTATGTAGAGTTCCCATACCTATCACGACACTTCTGAACATAAGGGTCAATCATTGACGATGATGCAAAGCATGTCACATCATAGTCTAGCATAGTGTACACACTTTCACAGTTACCTCTCAAGGTATATTAATAAACTCGCCGCGCGCATTAATCTTCATTTCTATCAATGACGGCTTACGCCAACTCTCCTTTCGTGACATCTAGGCCCTGCACCTTGATCCCCTCTGTGACGACCCCTTTCTGCTCTTGGCGACAGTAGAATGCGGACAGCGGCGAGTTCTTCCTCACCTTGATCGCTGCCGCATCCCATCCTCGCGATGCCTTTACCCCTTTCCGAATCCTCCGTCCGCCTGACTAGTGTCCTTGATCCTACTACTACTCTTGCGCCGTTTCTTGAGGCTGACGAACGCTACAATGACAACGAGGCAGACGACGACAACAAGGCTAAGGCTGAGCAGCCAGCCCCTCAGACTTACACCTGAATTCAGCCATTGGAGATGTGCTTCTACTAGAAGTTTCTCGGCCTTGCCGTCCGTTGTTACCGCCCTCTATCGCTGCACCAATACCCTCCGTCGGCTACACGGAATCTTCTCCTCGGCACCCGTCGAGCCTCCGACGCCCTCGTTCGGGCTACATCTATAAGATGCCCCAGGTCATCGACCTTACAACAGAGCCTGCAGAGCAGCGCCTAAAGGCTGAAAGCTAACGTCCCTCTGGTCCTGTGCCCTGCTCATGCTTGTCGTCAGTTTCTTGGCCGGCTTCTCCATCAATCCGTTGTCCCTGTCGTTATAGCCGCCGTGTTGTAATGTGGGAGTAGAGGGCGCGGTCTTGCGACGCTACGATTGAGGGCTTTTCCGCACCGGTTTCCTTCTCAGCACGCCGCCCAACAAGCAGGTTATCAATCGGTGCCAGACCCTGAACGGTTGTATATACTCGCTCGTACCACTCCCACTGGATAGTATGCGTCTCCCTATACCCAGCCACGAGACTTCAATAACAACTGCTACTTAGTTCTTGTACGGCCAATCATAAGCATCATCTCAGCTACCGCTCATGCCGATGTCGACGCTGGCGAGGCGCGCGTTCGCCGGTTTGTACATTAATATGTTTACAGTAATGATTGCTTTAGCTAACACCTTACAGTACTAACCTGCTACACATAGCCTTCTGGCACGCAAACCATCCGATCTAGAACGACGTTCAATTTCATCCCCCGTCAGACTGCCTCGATGTTAATCCGCGCATTGTCAACTATCGAAAGGGCCAGACTGGCGTCTACCGTAAGTCTTAACTACTGCCTTCAAAACTTACCAGGAGGGCCTTCGTCCAAGCTGACAGTTATTCCATGTATATAATAAAGTCGAGCACATTATTGAATTGAACACCATCTCGCGATTCTTCACACACGAGCTGGCTGGCACCCTCTCCCTTCTAGGCGTCTGATGAGAAGAAGCTGCATCAGCGACAGTCTCGTTCGCCGTACTAACCAAGGGCGTTACAGTACCATGCCATCCCAGATGCCGGGTGGCAGGAATTTTAACAATTTCTTTCAAAGGATTTTCAGCGTCACCAGTAGCCAGACAAACAATCAGCACAAGGTTATCATCTACGGAGGTCTCAATAACCATGGTTAAATCTGCTGTAAGTCATTTTATTAGGTCCGCTGCTGTTTTCGCCTGCAATAGGAGCTAATCTTAGTAGCAATAGTTCTAGACACAGAACAACTAAAGGTTAGGGATAGGGCGTAGCTTGAATGAAGGAAGAGAACATGAATACAGCCATACGGAACATTCGCTTCTACTAGACCTTTGTCAAACGTCATCGCAACGTAAATTCCACTACTCAAAGATGGTACATACAGCTCGGATATGCAAAGACGTGAATGAAACTAAAATGTAGCTCATTATTGCCATAAATTGCCCTACTGACTCAACTATCTGTTGCTATCTCGTGACAATGGTTAACGATGTGACCAATGAATTGCAACTTCTCCAGGACTTCCACCGGGAACAAACTAGTAACAGTAATGACATTGCTGGTGCAAACTACTGTTAATAGCGCGCGGGACTGGGTGCGGGGCTGGATTATCACAGCCAGGAATAAGTACAGAGACGAAAAAGACGAGGACGTGACTAACCTATTGGCAATCTTAAGCACAGCTGTTGAGATACGCGTTCGAGCTAGAGCTGCCTCTGGACCAGCTACCTTAAGACAGATTGGAGCGTCACGCTGGATGGTGTTGGGTTGGAAACGGGGTTCTTCGTTGTATTCTGACCTGTTACCTGGTGGTGTAAGGATTAGACAGTCCATGTTAAACTTCTAGCGACTTTCAAGGCAACTTTGATTCCACTAAAAAGTCTAATGATACATTAATTCAACAATTGATCCTGCACTAGTTGCAAGACTAGTTCTATCTCTCTTTTGCTCTATACAAGCCAAGATCTGATCTAAACTCGTAATATCAGCACAAAACTCTCTCTCTCAGCTGGCGCATTGCGTGCTAGCAGTGGAACTGCCAACAAATCGACGGAAGAAACGCACAATGCCCGTCGTCCATCTCGCTGGCGGCTTCTGTTTTTGTTCGCAAACTATTTGAGGCGCACAGTAAACGGGCAACGTCTCTTCCGGCTCTTCGTCTTCATCATCGTCATCAATATGAAAGTCCAAGTCCGGCCAGGAAGGCGATGAAGCCGGAACCACCATGGAGTATGAAGCGCCGCTCAAGATGAGATACCGCGCAATCTCACCATTTCCTCCACAAAGAGCATGGTGCAACGGCGTCCAGGCAATCCGCTGGCTGAAGATTTTCTTAGTCATGGTCCATTGCGAGCTCTGCTGATTCGAGACGCAGTGGCAAAGATATCGCGCCGGAGCATTGATGTTGACCCCTTGCTCGATCAACCACTTGACCACATGCATGTGGCCGTTTCTAGCTGCAACATGCAGAGGTGTGCCCCAACACGGCGTCGAGTAAAACGACTCAATGCCGAATTGTTCGAAGCTGGCCAGTAATTCGATAGACGGCGCAATGGGGCGCACACGCCCGAGGTCGGCGCCAAATGCAGCGGCAGCCTTCAGCACCGCAAGCTGTCCATTGGCTGCAGCTGTAGTCGTGATCTCGGGAAGATCTCGTTCGATGGCGTCGCGGAAGAGTTCCCTCTGCAGGACGCTGCAGAGCCGACTGTTGACTCGGCAGAGAGCGGCGATGCTTGGGGTCGAGTCCAGGTGCTCGGCGATCTGGAGCCAGATTTCGTCAGGGAGAGTTTGGATTGACATTGTATGCGCCCTTAATGGAGTGCCGAGGTACGATGGGGGCTGAAAAGGGCACAGGCTGGCCAACTTGGACGTCGAGAGAGATGCGCGATCTGTCTAAATGAAGAGAACTTGGAGTGCTTGTGACCTGCAGGCATAACGTCAAACTCCTGAGGACGGTTGAATTATGGTTTGCGATGGAAGAAAAGAAGAATCGCGAGGCAGCTGCGATGTTGGGGTTTTGTAGGCCATGTCTTGAAAAACGCGCTGTGCGTCTGGACTGGAATGTCGAACTAGCCGTCTTTACCTGAGCAACTGCCTGGTTGGAATTTAAGGGGTGTTCGTTGAGAATGTGTCTGGAATGGAGGATCCAATCGACCCTCTTCCGGCCGACTAATCCCTCATGAAGAGAATTTCTGCCCGAGACATCTCGGCGGTGGCCGCCCCGATTTCTGGAGCATAGACCGACAAGGCGGATCCAGGCCCGGCCGGAGTCGGCGCCGGGGCGCTTCCGTTCATCAGGATGTTCCATACTACACTGCAGATAGCTTCTTCACGAACTATAAGTTTAAACTTTATAAAGTCTGAATATTCAAGTTGATTACTTTAGTTAATGGTCTGCCATGTTGTACGCAAGTTGGCAGGATTAGGCCGTCCGTCCGTAGTGCATCTCAAGCTCTAACAGTCTTGACCCCAACACCCAATAATCCAAGATACTACGTGCAGAAATTATATATCTAGAATGGAACTGAAACCCCCTGAGATGAAAATATCCCTGAAAGGTAACGTCGTACAATACTACACTCAGGACCAGCAAACACAGGATTTAGAGTTATTTACCCAAGATACAACTCTAGCTAAATAGTTACCTGTCGATTCTTCTACAGACACTTAAGTCGGCTGTGTAGCACAGTAGTCATTTTAACGTTGCCATTAAGGGTCACCCCGTCCAAGCGGGAAGAATAGTCTGGGTCTGCTGACGTTGGACACACCCACGGTTTCTGGGTGTGTCTTACGTTAGCAGACCCAGTCAGTCAATCAGGCACCAATCCAATCATACCACCCGATTTCTCACCCTAGATCGACTCGGTTGCTTCGCCAGCCTCCGCAACAATACATTATCTACCAAAATAATCGTTGTCGCATCATCATCATCATCATCATCATCATCATCATCATCATCATCAACATCTAACCTGTTCGCAAGATCAACAACCTACACCTACCTACCCAACCTTCTTCGACACTTGTGCCCCACTCAAACCAAGGAACGAATCCCGTCCCATCCCATCGCAATTACTAGCATATGGCAATCGACGCAACGACTTCGCGCAACGACTGGCATGCCCTCGACCGCGGCCCTGGTTCCCCGTCTTTCAGGGTTTAGGTTCGTGTGCAGGAGGAGGCCTAATCCTTCTAGACCAGTTTTTAGAGTTGTGTTCAAGTTGCAGTGCGGCAATTGTGACTTCAAGTAGGGCGAGTGCACCCATATTACGACAGGTTTCAACGCAGCATCAACGATGTTGGCAACAGACGTAGCTTGAAAGGTTTTTGGCAGAGCTTTCCAGCATAGTATATGACTGTGTCTGTCTAATGGCGTTCTCTAGGTTCCTACGCAGGCATTCCTCCTCCACACTACAGCACCGGCGTCCGTGTTGGCGGGCAGGGGAACTTTCCTCATGGACACTTGACTTGCTAGCGGAGAGTCCCCTCACGAGCTAATGGTCCCCCGGTCTCATGCTTGATGAGCTTATTCTGACGTGGAGGAAAAAACCCTGCTTAGTAAGACGCATCCAGAGATTCTTGGTGCGTCTTATGTAAGTCCCATCCTATGTGCCAGGTATCCTCGACAGTGCATCGACGCAGGACCTAGAACAACACGAGTCCTTTCGTTGAGGCGCTAGTGGGCCCCCCCTATGACCTGTGTCTCCCACCCTGCATCCATCCAATTGCCTTGTAACCCGGTCGTCCGGCCCAGACAGCTCGCCGCAATGGACGGAGCCTCATTAGGGGTAGTCTTTGACTACTTGTATAACTCCATGCACTCTGCCAGTTAATTTCAAGTGGTTCACATCATTCTCAAACCGTCGCCCTCATGTGGTGGTGGGTGTGCCCTGGCAGAAACCAATCGCTCTTGTTGACTTGGACGCTCAGGTGTGCCCGCAACAGCAAGCGCGCAGCATGTTGCGTCAGTTGCGCAATCTTGATGGCGTCATTCATCCGAACCTTGCAACATGTGTAAAATGCTACAACAACTTGCCTGTGAACCAATAGAAAGCAAGTGGGAACGCTGCAACGCCGCAACGCCGCAAGTTCTTAATCAACCTTTGCCAGTTGAAACTCACCCGCAAAGCCCACACACACACACACACACACAATTCAGAACCTCTTTCTTTAATCATCTTATAAGCCCTCAAACAAAAGCAATTGCATGCTATTCGTATAAAAGGTGTGCATCTCGAATGTCTTAACTATAGTTCCTGAGGCGGGGTGTGTTGTTGTCGGCAGCCCCCCTCCCCCCCCCTAACGCCTCGATCGTTCCCTCCAAATCAGCCACCATCCGGTCCATGGCCGGAAGTCTCCAGATTTCGTGCAGCTGGTGGTCAATCTCCACCGCGGCTAAGAGATGCTCCCGTTGAGCAGCCAGCAACTCCTTGACCCTCGCGTTGATGGGAGATGCAGCGCCATTTTCTTGATTGCCACCGCCTTGACGGGCCAAGAATGTCGCCGATGTTTGCTGCTGTCCTTGAGGCTGACCTTGAGGGTTGGAGTGCGGGAAAAGCGAGGGATATCCAACCAGAAGGGCTTTTGCAGTATTCTGTTCCTGTCTATGGTGATCAAACTGATGGAAGTTGAAAGCCTGACGGGACTCCTGCTCCTCTTGCTGTTGCTGAGCATGGAACCCTTGCCACTTGGGCTTGGAATCATGCATCGCCTTCGTCAATCTCTCATTTACTGCGGGGCCCAAAATCGACAAAAAGACTTAGCAAGACACAAGACGAGCTGCAGGGTTGTTTCCCGCGAAAGAGACGGGACTGTCTGTCTGCTGGCTGGTGGCTGATTCCAGCGAGACACGATGAGCTGATACTCAAGATTCAACACCAGCAAGACAGAGGACAGATGTCAGTCAGGGCTTTTCAACGGGCCATGTCTGTCAGACAGCGGCCAGACGCTCATATCGATCATGGATGGTTGTTGCCCACTGAACAGATGAAGACTCTTTTCTCCAACGGCTCATCTCAAAGCTTGTCTCGCTTTCACGGATGACGCCGCTCTTTTCGCTCACCTGCTCATGCACCTAGCGCAAACCGCTGCAGGGACGGAATGCCCAGCTGCTAAGTCGACTACTGAAGATCGGATCTGGTGAGACAAGGGAGATGGCCGACTGGGCTCTGGATCCAGTGAGATGGGTCAGATCCCCCCGGCCCACCATGGGTTCGGCTCTCCAACAGTCAGGCAGCCGTTGGCTGTCAAGGCTGACGACGCCTCTCGTATCCACTGGTTCTCGCGCGCCCATCACATCAAACCGATCAAGTCCCAGAAGGTCACCCAAAGGCGACTGTCTGCTATGCAGTGAGACAGGCGACATGAGCCGCTGGAGATTTGGGCACCCTGAGAGACTGAAAGACAGAGGTCAACTGGCGACCATAGCTCTCCGACAGCCAGATCCTCATGTCGATCGATGGCAGCCGTTCCGTCCGTTGGCTGTCTAGGCCTCCCGTACCCATCAGCTGTCGCAACCATCACAGATCAATCCAAATCCAGTGAGAGACACAGGTCGGCCTCATAATCATTCACCGGCCATGGTTCTCAAACAGCCGGCCTTCATCCTCGCCGTCCCTCGAAACCCAGCGATGAAAGATGACCTCTCTCTTTCCTACACAAGCCAATCCAAGCACAAAGACAGACCGACACATGCCCACCACAAGACGAACGGGTGTGCCAGGGGGGGGGGGGGGGTCTTACCGTGTCCGGGGGCGAGAATGTAACAGGCGCTGTCAAGGATTATATTTACTCCGACAGACTTTAGGGGTCTCCAACCGGCGGCACATGGCTCTTGATGATCGTCAAGGACGGCCATCGCATTGACCGCGAACTGAACTCCCCAGGATGCTAGGCGGGGCAGGTCGGTGGGTGATTGCAGTGGTTCGTCCTCCTGCTCACTCATTGCTGTAGTGTCTCGACTGCCGGCGTTCATGCAGATGGTGTTCATGCAACACGGTTCTCACAATGCAGCTTGGCGCACACCGCTAGAGTGAATTCATGTGCTATGCCGTCCATCTTGCATCCTTAACCTCAGTCTCCAGGCAGGTGGGTGGAAGCGCTGCAAATCCAACACACTTGGTGAGGCCTGACATAACAGATGAGCTTGTCGGCCGTGGTCAAAAGGAGGACATCACCTTCTGACATGTCCAGACTCTTTTTCCTCCACTTTAGAACTCAAATATCACAAGCAAGCCATCTCCTGCTATCTATTATCAGAAGCTCTCACATCTCCAATGAGTCCCTGTTAACAGAGTTTTCATTTGTCATGCCATATCTCGCCCGAACCCGCCGCTCTCTGCCACCAGGGGATGGAAGGCAGGCCTTCTCATTTCAGTTGCCGGTCCGTGCTATCCGTGGCCAGGAACGAATTGCGCTTCCCGTAATGAAGAGAGCGTCAATGCCCTTCTCAGCTTGTACCGTTGGCGGAATCTGGGACGCTGCACAACACTGGTTATCCAGTAAGAGTGTCAAAACACTTTGGGGATGCCACTGCCGAACCAGCTTGTTACCAGGCCGGGACGACAGGGAAATCCCCGCCCTTCAACGGATCAATCTGCGATGATTGTCTCAGCTGGGTTACCAAATAGGCAGAAGGACGCTCATCCCTGGGCCGGTAAATTCAGCCAACGGTGTCAAACACCGTGGGATGTCTCTGCTGGATTACATGCAACCAGGACAGCTCGGCGACGGGGCTGGAGTAATTGTTGTTAACCTAACAGCCTCCCCCGTCCAGACAAGTACGATAATCAATTATAATAGCATACAATAGCTACTATTAGGTCGGCGGGGGCGCAGAGAAAACTCAGACCGCAAAGTAAGTAGAAGGTTTTTCCAGACGTTGGTGGTGTTGGCATGGCCGGGGTCTTCGCGCGGGAGGAAGGGTGCGGCCTGCGGCCCGGCTAAGAGGTGGGGCAGCATATCTGGAGGATGGGGCCGGACTCGGTGCGGGTGCGGGGGGGTGGCGCGGAGCCGGGGCCGTCACAGGCCCGGCGTCCGATATCCAGCCGGAATGCGACGTGATCAACAAAGACGGTAAGAGTTTCGCGTTTGAATTGAAGAGGCGTTTGCTGCAGCCGTTGTCACCTAGCTCTTCTCCTATATAATTGGCACACACACCTTGCAGAGTACCAGGGCGACTAATCGCCTATTTTCTCAACTACACTCGTTCTTTAACCCATAAGAATGGAGAGTTCCTAACGCGGTCCAACTGCATCAATACAAGCAAACTTTGCAAGCTAATAAACCCCATATAAGATTTGATACGCATTTTACATGTCTTAGTAGTATGTTTTTCTAGTTGATGGTTAGGTACTTGTGTTTTCTAGCCTAAGGTTGACAGCAGAAAGCAAGAGCCTTAAGTAAAATGCACACTACACTCTTGTCTCCTATAAGGAAGAGGGCAGCTAAGACATAAACGTGTTACAACAACGCAGCGCATGTGTTTAATCTACAAACGTGTTTAATCTAGTCCTCCCCTTCCTATTCTAGCACATACTCTACCACTTTTGCATACTTTTAATTTAGGTATTTAACATTATTTAGTATCCTGTAGCATACATTAATGACCAGACAGCTGTACAGGATTAGGCTAAAGTTACTATTCTTAAATGTTAATAGATTCTAGGTTTCCTAAAACTTATATAAGATTACAGCACATAGTAGATAGGCAAATTTAATTACTGTTGCTTAGCAGGTTCTAACAGCAGGAAGTTTAGCAAGTAGTGTCTAGAAAAATCCTAATTCAGTGTTCTATATTTCAGGCGCTACATACCTAACTTAGACTTGTTGTAAGGAAATAGCGCTGCTAGGTTAAGGATTATTAGACTGCGCGCCTTTGTGTTAACTGTAATGTTGTCCTATAAGATAGAGTTTTGTGCATAAGATACGGCTTTAAGCATCAACTATGTAATTAAAGTAGAATGAAAATCTTTTGCACCGTCTGATCGACAGTCCGACAAAGGGTCTCTGTCTGCATCATCAGCAAACGTCCAAACGACTTCTTCTCCAGTACCAGATTCGTCCGCATCATCAGCAGCAGCCATACAGGTGACTTCTTTCGCGGCACCACAATCATCTGAACTGCTAGCATCCGTCCAGGACATTTCTTCCTCTGCAGCGGCCTCACCCTTCCCCGAGACTCACACGACGGATACTCTGTCGTACGACGTGTCCTCTCAATCATCAACCTCGCCGAATGTTGTAGAGAGCGGTCTTTCAGCAGCCCCCTCATCCCTAGTAGAGGAACAAAGCATTCACCACTTAGGGGCACACCTCGACGCTGATATTTCCAGCCGCGAATCCTATCTGACAGATAAGGTTGCAGATATACCCAACCACGACACCAGTTTTGAACTCGACCTTGGTGAACATTTCGGCCAAGACCACGGGGATCAAGAGTCTGATGAAGAGAGTTTCGGGCGTTGGGACAACTACGACATCAGCAGTGACCCCAACAGCAGAAAGACCCCCGTTGGCACCCATGACTGTGACGCCGAGAGCAGCCATTGAGACTTTGACTACGCTGGCGAGTACTTTCTTGACTTTGGCGCCGAGGAGTCGTCTCATGTAGCAGAGTTGGTCCAAGATCAGACGATTGTGCTAGAAGAAGAACAAGACATGCGTGTGCCTCAGCCGGCCTGATCACAAGATCCACTTCGCGCCAAATACTTCGAAAGGGGTGCTTTGGAGACGGTTTGCCCCCGGGAAAAAGGCAACGGGATACAATGGACGTCGACGCGGCCGAGAAGATCATCACAGGCAAGACGGTGCAGGCTCCCAACGCAACGCGCTTGACGAGACGACGAGTGCGATGTTTGATCGCAACGAAGAGATGGCCTCGAAGGTCAAAGATATCCATCGGGGTGACTCTTTCAACTCACCGAGGGAGATGACTAGGTCAGAAGTTGAGCAAGCCCGAGAAGACATTTACAAGCCGCGGTCGCTCGTGCCCCGGTATTTGCAAGCAAACGATCAAGACTCGTCTGGGATCTCTGATGTCGTGGCCGCAATGGGCTTCAGAACTGCATTGCCGTACCTCTGTGCCCTCTGTCTTGTTCAGATGCTGCCGCAAGACCTTTTCGCCGTGGACAAGAAATCTTCACCCAATTTGCAGAAGGCTGTAGCCT
Organism: Colletotrichum destructivum; assembly: GCF_034447905.1. Classification (NCBI taxonomy): domain Eukaryota; kingdom Fungi; phylum Ascomycota; class Sordariomycetes; order Glomerellales; family Glomerellaceae; genus Colletotrichum; species Colletotrichum destructivum. The sequence continues at coordinate 600,594 of NC_085906.1, forward strand.
CATAGGGCGTCCATCTCGCCTTCATTCTCTCTTTCGAATCGGCTACGATTACGCCTTGCACAGCAGCAAGCTCTTCGCGACCCTTTTGACGCTCGCCAGTCATCAACATAACTGGGACCACCGCGTCCGTCTTCTTGAAGCTTGCTTGAGCACAAGACAAAGAGGAGCAAGCAAGTCCAAGAAGGATCTTGCTCTAGCCAGGTTCAAAGGCATTAGCATGAATAAGTTCATGCCGAGTTTGCTTAAAGACATAAAACAAGACAAACCCGAGGCGCCCAGGCCTGCGCACGGAACTCCTCTTGCAGTGTCCAGTCGCAGAGCACCAGCAGAGGATGCGAAATGAGCTTGGGGAGCGGCGTCGGGCTCACGGTCAGCCAGTTGTTGCCGATGCGGCACCTTTCGTCTATCTTTAGCCAGGCGAGGCGCGGTCCCACCACCACCAGCTGTGTCGCCCTAGCTGCCACCGTTACGCAAACGATAACGAAGTATCTCGACGGCTTGTTTATCAGTGTCGTCCTGGACGATGCACAGCGTGTTGACCTAGAGGTACGGCAGACTCAGTCTATTGCTGTTCAGGCTCTACGTAATGACGACCTTATTGCGCACCATGACCGGGAAGGTCTCGTATTCAAACAGCTGATATCGGCTCTCGAGGGTGGCGCGCAGCGTCTTTGCCGCTTGTACCGTCCTCGCCTCAATCGCGCCCAGCTCGTCGTTCGCGCCCGTCTGCTCTGCGGACTCAAAGCCCCAGCAATTACTCCGTGCCAAATAGCGAGAGTGCAGTTTTGGGGCTTGGTCGGCCTAACCCTCGAGCCGGTTGCTATCGACCAGCTGGACGTGTGGACCGGAGAGGATGCGGAGGAGCCGTGTGGGCTTGCGGTCCGAGTACGTGAGGCCGCATTTGCCGAGGCCGGCGTAGGTGCTGTGGAAGTCTACGGGCCGCGGTGGCAGGGTGGTGTAGGGCTTTTTCCACTCCAAAAGACTCTGTCTAGAAGGTTCTAAATATTTTTGCAGCCGCTGCATCACTTGTGTGCGTCCAAGTCGCTATATCGTGTAATGGCGGAGAAGCTGTCGCTGGTGCTGCCATTCAGCAGGGTAGTGGTTTGCTGCGGCTTGTCGCCTCCTGGGTTTTGCAACCTCCAGAACGCCATGTTTCCGAAGGGAAATGAATTTGGAAATTTTAGTTTTGACTCGAGCTGTTTTTTTCCTTCTTTTTTGTCAGACTAACTTGAATTATTCGGGCTTCGTCCCTGGCAGTGGGCTTCGTGGTGGCCTTAGGCGCCTAGAAAGGGGGCTGCCAAAGGCCAATGTGCTTGTACCTGTGTGGATAACTAATATAATTAGGTTAATACACTTTAGTAGAGTGTAAATGTTATATGAAAGTTTAAGAAGTATCCGGCGGCTATATCCACACAGCTGCAAATCTCTGTAGCCGTCTTAATACTAAACGCATAAAGCAGTGTAGGGTATCCGGCTAAAATAAAATACCCCTACTAGGTATTTTCAACCTACCCTAACTCTTACACCCCTACGACAGTACTTCTAGCAGCCTGCTGGCCTAATAGTAATTTCCCCTTACAGAGTGTACTTAATTCCATAAGTCATAAGGTTATATGTAGGGATAGACACAACAGAGGGCATTTACTTACCGCCTATCACCCTATGAGTAGGTTACTGTCCCCGGTTACTTCCTGACTCATGGATTCTTGATCATTAGTAGTTCGACAGTAACGTAAGTTAGGTCTTAATATCTGCATTGTATAACAAGCTTTTCTTCTTTATCAAAGTTCGACGGCAAATGCTGCTAAGAAATCTATAAAGAAGCCTACATTTCTCTTGGCGTTGAGAGAAGCCTTTTATTTTTATCTACATATCACCACAGGGCTAGGTTTCGCCTCTACACACACCTGCCTGCCTGTTGTAACCAGTAAATTCAACCAAACTAGAGCAAGCATGGCCTTGGGACTCCATGCGGCGGGCCACTGGCTCATGACTCTTGTCCTCTGGCCTCTCGTAGTAGGACTGTCACTGGTAAGCCTTGCTTCCAACCAAGAGCTCCGCGAAGACACTTTCACGTCCCACTTCGTAACGATCAATTCAATGTTTTGATTCAATTCTCACGATTAACAGATTTCCGTCCCCATCTTTCTTATTATCGTTTACAACCTTACATTTCACCCATTGAGCAAATATCCGGGCCCTAAACTATGGGCAGCGACCCGCATCCCCTACTCAATGATGCTCATTCGCGGCAACCCCCATACAACCATCCTCGACTTACATCAGAAGTACAACGCAGAGATTATTCGTGTTTCCCCAAACGAAATTTCTATTCAACACCCGGAAGCCTGGAAGGAGGTTATGGGGCACCGTAAAACCGGCGCTGAAGAGAACGGGAAGGATCCTGACTTTGTTGATCCTAAAGGTATCGATATTCTATCAGCTACCAGGGAAAACCACGGTCGCTACCGTCGCGTTCTGTCTCATGGCTTCTCTACAAAGAGTATGCTAGATCAGCAACCTATCATTCGTTCCTACGTCGATCTCCTTATCGACCGCCTCTACGAAATCTCCAGCCAAGGCCCAGTTGATATTGTCAAGTGGTATAACTACACTACTTTTGATATTATTAGCGACCTGAGCTTTGGTGAACCCTTTGGGTGTCTTGAGAACTCTGACTATCACCCCTGGATTAAGGTGGTCTTCCAGAATGTTCAGATGCTAGCCTTTATCAACGTTATACGGGGCTTTAAGGGTGTTGCAAAGCTGCTTAAGCTGTTGATGCCTAAGTCTGTAGTTGAAAAGGGACAGTCCTACAACAAACTTGTTCGGGAAAAGGTCGATAAGAGAATGGCTCTTGGCACGCCAAGGCCGGATTTTGTTGAATCTATGCTTAGGAAGGGTGCAGAGGTAAGCATATTTAACCCCTTTCTCTTCTTTTCTACATCAGCGACAATTCCTTTTTTTATCTATTATCTGCATACAATATCCCTACCTCTTAATGCGGGTTGTAATTCTGAAGCTAACTTACATCTTCCTCTAAAAGCCTATGACAAAAGACGAGATATATTCAAACTGTATGAATCTAATCTTGGCCGGCTCTGATACAACGGCAACGGCGCTCTCGGGAGCCACCTACTTCTTACTTATGCACCCGGAGATGCTTAGAAAAATTACTGACGAAGTCAGAAATGGGTTCAAAAGTAGTAAGGAAATTAACCTGACAAGTACAGCAAAGCTTGAGTTCTTCCAAGCTGTTCTTGAGGAAACTATAAGGGCGTACCCGCCTGTCCCCTCTGCTTCACCTCGAAAGACGCCACCTGCAGGGCAGGAAGTGCTTGGGCGTTGGATACCTGGCAATGTAAGTGGCGCCCCCTTGTGAAAATTGAAAAAGGGGGCTCTATCTAACAAAGTTTGTCTCTATAGACAACAATAAGCCTGTGGCATTGGCCGATGTATCATAATGAGAAGCATTTTGCTAAACCCTATGGGTTTCACCCTGAGAGGTGGATGGGCGACCCTGAGTTTAAGGACGACCAAACAGAAGCCTTTAAGCCTTTCCACATTGGTCCAAGGAACTGTATAGGCACCAAGTAAGTTGACCAGTCGCCTTTGAAACCCCCCCCAAAATAAAAACTGAACTTGAATGCCTAACCTTGTGCCTAACGCTTGGCAGTCTGGCTTATGCTGAGATGAGAATGATTCTTGCTCAGGTCTTGTGGCATTTTGATATCAGCATGGGCCCTGGGAACGATGACTGGATTGAACGTCAAAGCATCTATATGCTTTGGAAAAAGCCTCCGTTAATGATTAATCTAACGCCTAGGAAACTTGGCTAGAGAAAGAGGGATTGTTACGGCGCGGCTAGAGAGGTAGCTGATGGAGGGGCACGGAAACAGCGCGCCTAAAAGCTGTGGATAGTTTTCTCCTTCTTTACCTTCAAGTCTCTTAGAATAGTCCAATACAACTGCATAAAGCAGCAAAGTGTCAGATTTCCTACACTGGCCTTTGGGCGGGAAAGTTGGTCGACGAGGCCTTCTTGGGTAGGTTATTTTCAGTCAACGCGCCCTTTTCATGCAATCGCGCGCAAAGTGTGACGGGCGTCCTTTTTCCCCCTTCTTGTAAGTTTTCATTTTTGCTTTCGCTCAGAAGTTTACCGCTTGAAAGCATACTTCCTTTGAATGCCGTATGACTCTGACGAAGGGAGACATTTACAAGGGCCAGGATAGATTACAGAGAGACCTTATTAGCCAGCTATAGGGTATATGAAGAAGGCGTGGGGATCAACTCTGCTTGTTTGACAAGCGTGAAAGCACTCCAAGTTAAATTCAAGAGACATCCCGCACGGGTTGTGTCGTAGGTCTAGTATTCTTCAGCTGCCCAAACATTGTTATAGGACGTATCCTCAATAGCGGTCCAGCCAAAATGTTTCTTCCCCGAGTTTGACCTAGGGACAAGGACATGGAAGGATCCTCTACCAAAGACACCAAGATGCATGAATAGGGGCGTCTAGAGAACATTGAATGAGAATCTGGGCCCTAAAAGTTGACGTAAAGAGAAATCAGACGCGGAAGTGACTGCATACATTGGAAGCACGCATCTTCCAGGCTTAGGGACAATAAACGGTGACCTCCCAGCCCACCTGTTAATATTAGTAACTCACCTTATATCAACGCTAAGATGCCATCTATTGTAGCCCTCATTTCACCCCTCAGGAGACCCAAACCTACGACAAGGCAAGTGTCAAATGGGACCGAGATGATCCAAAGGTGGACAGGTTCAAACGTTCAAATATTCAAATTTCTGCTCTTCAACCTTCCAGTCAGACAACCCATCTCAAACCCCCAATAACAGGCTCAATTGCACACAGTTGTCGCATTTCACATCAGCTTTCAGCAGCAGCCGTGTTTGCAACCGACCATCTTGGTGCTGTACTTGGGATCTTCGGGTGCAACAGGCATATTCCTATATAGGTCTGCAACGAGACTGCGAGCACGAGCCAGTGGAATAACACAGTGACGATGCCGCCAATCATCGGAAAGTTCAACCTGGTATTGAATTATCCTCTACCCAAGCTGCTCGATCTCTTCGTTGCAGATTGACCTTAGGGTAGCATCAGTCACTAGCATTGAAGTAGTCGCTTTACGACCAAGGGGGCCAATATGCACAATCGCCCACGACTGAGGCAGTACCTACTTCAGCGGGGGCCTACTTCTCGGCAAACCATCAGACTTTTGCTTTTCACATCAAGCCTTGCGACACAGACGTCACAGCTGTTAACCCAGAGGCCCCTCCACGTACTGCACAGAAAGTGAAGGGTAACATGCGGCAGCAGAGCTCATCTAGCGTCTGTCCTAACTAGTAACTCGATTTCTAAGGCGCGCAATGTCTCGTAGCTACTGTTCAGCCTGCTCTATCTGCTCTGCGATGAGCTGCACTAACCCTTCGAGACTCTGCAGCGTCGCGCTGAGCCCACGCTGGGTGGTTTCCGCGATACGTGCGTCATGAGACCGCGGATGCAATACATCATCCCCGTTCTCCTTGTCCTTGAGCATCTCTGCATGAACAGCCCCCACGTCTAAAACCCCGGATACCATGCGGAAAGCGGCGTTCGTTTCTGCCCGCGCAAGCTCCAGCCTGCGTACTTCACTCCTCGTAAAAGCCGCCAGCGAGTCCCTCGTCTTCTTTTTCCAGTCTTCAAAGGCTGCAGTCGCCTCAACAATGGAATCCACAGTCACTGATGTTTCTGAAACGGAAAATAGGACTAATTTCGGTCGGTTCTGGTGCTTGGGACTGATTGTGTTCCAGTCGGTGACGGAGACGCCCAAGAGGGTGGCCATCACGCGTCGCCAAAGCGCTGCGTCGGGGTGTGGAGTGGCACCGGAATTGGCTTTCTCCACCTGCATGCGAGCCTTTTTGGTCGCTAGGGGGCTGCTTTCTTTATCTTCTTCGTCGGCTTTATGCTGCAGCGGCTGCGACATACTTCGCTTGGCGATAGGAGGGGTTTTTTAGTTCAGCACCTTCATCTTGTGGCCAAATACCCGTCTGCCGACCGACATATTCGCGGATAGACCTTGGACGCTGGCGTCACTCTCGTCTGTGGGTTGTATCTTTCACCTCTGGGATATCCTTTTCATGTTCTGCACCTGGTTTGCTGTCCACGCCTGAGCCTGCGGTCTTAAAGGAGTCAGCCAAGACCTCGGCGGACGAGTCCGGGCCTTTGGTTAAGCATGCATTCAATGAAGACAACTCTGGGAAATCCAAGCCTCGATGAAGGCTTTAGCGGATGAATCGGAAGGGGTGACATCGACGCAAGCCATACTTGGATGACGAACTGGCAGACCGGGTATGGCGAACGATGGGTTTGGGGCTAGGGCGTTACTCTTTTTATTTTTTTATTTTTTGGAGGGGGGTTCGTTTTGGTTTCGCCAAGATGCATCATCGTTGGCACAGCAGCGTCCGTGCTCTAACGGGGGATCCTTCGCCATGATCCGTCACCCGCTCCGTTTGATTGGTGGGGCTGCGGCACGGGACGGGCCGGGCCGATCGCCGATCCTATCTCGTTGGGCACAATTCATTCTCGTTTTCCGGCTTTGTGCTGAAGCCTGTGCAGGCCTGCAATGCATCCCACCTGTAACACCTAAGAAGGTGAAGTATCTGGTCCTAACTTGGTGCGCGAAGAGAAACCAAATGTGATGGTTTTCACTGGAGGAAAATCGTTACATTTGTTTTCGTCCCGCCCTGGAATCTTGCTCCCGCCACTTGGACGGATCACATTTGCAACAGAACTTATTAGCCTTCGTTGACGCCTTCAGTCAATAGCAAATCCACATCTTCAAGGAACCACCCCTCCAACACAATCTATTCATTCATAGGTGCAGGGTTGCATACCCTCAGTAAGTTTCCCAGTATATATTAGCACTATCCACGGCACTTAAGGCTTAATAGGAATTTGGACGAATGGAGGACAGGCAATAGCATTGGGAATATATCTAGCGTGACGAACCCAGTTGTCGATTGGTTCAGCGTCGATAAGCACCAGCACATGAGCCTGCAGTCATGAAACCTTCGGCAAACGGCCTACCACGAGCATATCATTAAGACGAGGAACTAAGAACAAGACGCAGATTCCCCCGTGTAAGACCGCGACGGACGTGGGGTCGTTCTCATGGATCTTGAGCAGAGCCTGGATACCATTGAGCTTTGCAGGGCCGGAGGGATGCGTGGCAGTACTCCGGAAATCCGACATCCAAGACGTTAGGCAAGGATTGATCGAAATCCTTCCACTCAGCATTGCTGCTGAACCTGAAATATTTTACAGCTTACTACCTGCGATTCCACGGGACAAGCGATCTAAATCCCAGTCGCTGCCATCTTCCGTTTTGTCTGGCACGAATAGTTTTGAAAGCCAACATGGTAGATATAGCACATATCATACTTATGTCCACACTGCAGTTTCGTCCTCGTTCCCTGGGTTTCTTGTCACATCCTTGGCTACATATCTTTTCACGTTCCAAGTCACAATACTGATGGAAAACTTTGACACACTGATGGGAGATGATGCAGTACCTGTGCGTGATTTGCACATCCTAAGCCTGTTCCACAAGACACAAGAATGCCATCGTCGGCTCTTGTGGCACTCCGCTTCCAGCCTACTCATTGAAATGCACAGTCCTAAATGCGACCTGGTACAGCATGCAGATTGAGACTGCGAGACACCTATTGTATTTCAGGCAGGTTAATTAGGCATGCTGAATATGGCGTTCGGTCGAGGCGATCTCTTAGGCGACGGTTTCAACTACGCGGCCAAAAGCACACCGGGCCTCAATAGCTTCCAGTGTGATGGATTCGGTGTTATGTTGTCTACGTAGCCCCCCCTCTAACGCTGCACGCTTTGCAGTTCTCGTCTAGTATTGCAATCTGATCTAATGTTCTAATCTCGTCTGATTGCTGCATTATGATTGAGCAAAGCCTTTTAGCCAATCATGTAACATGGCCAGACGCGGCCAGGGTTGCCCCTGGCTCGAGGTGGTTACTACCAAGTGGCACAGAAACAAGTTTTAAGTATACTTAAGTCTATTTTATAGATAAGTTTTATATATCTATTACTAAGGTTTAGCTTACACTAGTAATTCAAGTATTTTATAAACTAATTACATCGCAGGTTTCGCAGGTTGCAAGTATAGTCAATAGGAGAATCCTAGATTCCATCCTTGCCGACCATATATATCTGAAAAGCCTGCATCTCAAGGTCTAATACCTCTATGGTTGAGAGTTCTTGACCTTGATGGTATAGACCTTGACGGCGAAGCCATCTCTAATAGACCATACCAATCCTATGGTACTGTGTGTTCTAAAACAAGCTACCTTACTGGGTTGACAGCATGAGAATGGGGCATAGTGTTTGTATTGGGCTTTTTACTGCTGGTTTTTTTTTTTTTTCTTTTTTTGCATCGTGTGACTGGTCTTACCTGCTGGATCCAATTAGTTCTACGCTAGTTAAATCAGCGTTCTTAAATAACCTAATTACTTAAGTAGGGTGTATAAGCACTTATACTATAATTAATTATACTTATGTATAATTAGTTGCTTTCTTCCTTATCTCTTTATAATCTTACACTATAGTTCTTTTGCGCTAGAAGAGTTGCCTTAGTTTCCTGCGTCTGCGTGCTTATAACTTATCTGTAACCGCTAGGCTCCCTGTAGGGGCGTCCCCTGGTCCTGTTATGTTTTGATAGGTTGTAACACGGAACATGATGTGACCGACCAATCTTCTTGACATTTCAGTGCTTATCTAGACCCCATACTCTGTCATTTCAAGGGGGTAGGGCTGATACCTACCTACCTACTCAGGCTGCTTTCTTCGCACTTTGTACAAACTTGCTTCCCTTGGCAATCTCACCACTCAGAACCTCAATGCTTTTGTTGCCCATGATCTCCAGGACGGCAATCGCAGACCCGCACTCACTGGCGAGGTAGTTCCGGATCTCCATCGCCACCAGCGAGTCCACGCCGTAGACATGAATCGGCTTGCCGACGTCAATGTCCGGCTCTGAAATCCGCATCGTGCGGCTGATCCTCTTCACCAGCGCGTCGCAAATGATGTCTGCCGCCGCCTCCAGGCTTTCGGCAAACTTGAGAGCATGCGTCACCGAGACGGCGCCGTTCTGATCCGCCCCCGCGGCAGCGTCCGCCGCGGCGCCCGACTCGCCGCTCGCCGACCGCAGCTGCCGGAACAGCGGCGACTTGATGAACGTCGGCTCGGGCAGCCCGCGCTCCTTGAACACGGACAGCGGCGCCAGGCCGACGCCGATCTGGGGCCGGCCCCGGCAGCCCGCCCGCTCGGCGTCGAGGTGGAACTCGACCAGACTGAGGAACTCGTCCTCGCGGATGCCGTCGTGCGCGTAGAAGAACAGCGGGTTCTTATTCAGCGTCTCCTGGTTCTCGGCGACAAAGCCGACGCTCATGACATTGCACAGATCAATGCACGTCGCCGCCAGCCCCCGCGCGCGCCGGTGTATAGCGAGCGCATCCTGGAACGTGTTGCCCGCCGCGTAGTTGGACTGGCCCCGGTTGCCGACGAGCCCGGCGACGCTGCCCAGCATCACGAAGAAGTCCATGTCGGCGGGCAGGTGCTTGTGCAGGTTCCACGTGCCCTGCACCTTGGGACCCAGACACTCTTCCCATTGCGCGTGCGACATGAACTCAAAGGCCGAGTCGCGGAGCTGCATCGCCCCCTGGATGACGCCCGCGACGCGGGGGAAGCCCAGGCGAGCCAGCTCGGCCAGCGCCGCGACCAGCTGTGCCTCGTCGGCGACGTTGCACTTGAGCGCCGTCGCCCGCACGCCCGCGGCAGCCAGCTCGGCGAGCAGCTCGCGCGTCGTCGCGGCGTCGGCACCGCTGCGCGAGAGGAACACCAGGTTCTTGGCGCCCTGCGCCGGCCCGGCCATCCACTTGGCGATGGACCGCCCGAGCCCGCCAGCGCCGCCGGGCAGCAGGTAGGTCGCGTCGGGTCTCAGACGCGTCGGCGCAGGCGGCTTGGGGACGACCTTGACGAGGTCCTCTGGGTGCGCCGTGAGGACGACCTTGCCCGTGTGCTTGCCCTGCTGCAGGATGCGGAAGGCGTCTTCCATCTCGCCAAAGGTGTGCACGTTGAGCGGCCTGCAGGCGTGGAGCGTGCCAGCGGCGTGCAGGTCGACGACGGAGCGCATGATGCGCGAGGCCAGCGGGCGCGCCAGGGTCGTTATCTGGGCGAGGTCGACGGCCGTGAAGGTGGCGCATCGGCTGAAGGGGAGCAGGCCGATTTTGCTGTTGGCCATGATGTCGCGTTTCCCTATTTCGACAAACCGCCCGAACATGGCGATGCAGCCGAAGGAGGCACGCAGTGCCTCGCCCGAGAGAGAGTTGACAATCACATCGACGCCCTTGCCATCGGTCATTCGCATAACGCCGTCTGCAAAGGACAAGTCGCGACTGCTGAAGATGTGATCCTCGGCAAGGCCGTACTCGTCCATCAGCAGCGTCCTCTTCTCGCGCGAGGAAACCGTTGCGTAGACCTCGGCGCCCAGATGCTTGGCCAGCTGGATCACGGCCTGGCCTGTGCCGCCCGCCGCGGCGTGGACGAGGATGGTCTCGCCGGCCTTGAGACGCGCCACCTCGTACAGACAAAAGTAGGCCGTCACGAAGACGACGGGGATGCTGGCGGCCTCCTCGAACGACATGCTGTCGGGGATCCTGGCCAGGAGGTCCCGGGGCACCCTCATACGGGTCTGGAGGCAGTTGTTGGCGCCATTCCAGACGGCGATGACGCGGTCGCCGACCTTGACATCCGTCACCTCGGCGCCGACGTGCGTGACGACGCCGGCGCCCTCGTAGCCGAGAATGTTGTTGGCCAGCTCGCCCATGGCCACCATGACGTCGCGGAAGTTCAGGCCCGCCGACTTGATGTCTACCTGGACCTCGTTGGCCCCGAGGGGCTGCTCTGCGCCCGGCCAGTCGACGAAGTGCAGCTTGTCCAGATTCCCCGGCCCGGAGGTGTGGAGCTTCAGGCTGCGGCCCGGGTCGGCACCGAACGCCTGCAGCTGAGGCTGGAGCACGGTCGTCCTCCGTGCGATGAAGTCGTTGACGGGGGGAGCGGCGACGATTCGGGCCGTCTGGATGAAGCCTGGCCCGCCATGGTCCGGGCTGACGAGGTAGTCGGCATGGCGATCCGGCGACAGGAAGGGTCCGGCGAAATGATGCTTGAAGACCTTAACGACGCTGGAGGCAACGAGCGAGGCCTCGGCAGACGAGGGCAGGTGCAGAAGCAACAGGTCCGAGCCGTCGAGGTCTCTCTCCCAGCGGACGGTACGAAGCAGGCCTGGTATCAACGCCATGTGCGGATTCTCGTGCGGATCGAGCGTGAGCCAAAGAAGCCCTCCGGCCGTGGTCAGCACGTGGCGCAACAGCGAGAACTCGGCCTCGCTGAAGGACGACGAGAGGAAGGGCGCGGTGGTCTCCATCGTCACGATGCAGCATGTGTTTGTCAGTTTGTGCTGGGCCAGGTCGGCGAACCGAACGACGCTCACGCCGAGCTTGGTCACCTCGGACACGGCAGAAGCCACAGACGTAGCCAGGGCGACGTCCTCGGGCGTTGTATGCGCAATGACAAACACCCGGTGGATAACATCGTCCTCGTCGAGCTGCTTCTGCTGCTGCTGCTGCTGCTGCTGCTTGTTGCTGGTGGCTTCTTCTTCTCGTTGTTCTTCTTCTTCCCCCTCCGCTGGCCGCGTCGCTACAACCATGCTCTGCACGTGTTGCTCCTCTCTCGGCGAGTCCTTGAGCTCCAGCACAGTGTCGGAAAAGCCGGCATCGCGCAGCACTCGCTGCCACCCTTTGCCATCCAGCAGCGGACCCCAGGGGCGGAAGTCCTCCTTGGCAGCCCACCAGCCTGCAAGCATGCCGAACACCAGAGGAGACTCGAGGCACCGTTGCTCGGTAGTTTCCTGGAGGAAGAGTTTGCCGCTGGGTTTCAACAGACTGTTGACGCGGGCCATGGTCTTGGTGATGTCCGAGGTCGCGTGGAGACAGTTGGCGGCGATGACCAGGTCGTACGAGGCCAGGTCGAAGCCCTGCTCCTCGACATCTCTGTCGATATCCAACGTCTTGAATTCGATGACGCCGCCGGCCTTCCACTTGCCCAACTTGGTTGCCGCCGTGTCGAAAAAGCTCGGGCTGATGTCCGTGTACGTGTACTTGAGCAGCCGCGAGTCTCCGATGACGCGGGTGCCCGTCGGGCAAACGGCCTCGAGGATGCTGGTCGTCGTGCCGCCGGTCCCGGCACCGATTTCCAGCACCCTGAGGTCAGCGCCGCGCTTGTGGCTCAACGTCCTGGCATACTCGCCCATCAGGGCGTGGATCTTCTGGGTCCCAATGGCGACGCGGTACACGCGCTCGAGCATGTCGTCCATGCCGAATAGCAGGTGCAGTCCGTCGACGTCGCCGCGGAGGATGGGCGCGATATTGCGCCCCATCCGACAAATCATGACGGCCTCGGGGTGGCCCGACGCCTCGTACTCGGCGAGGAACCTGTCGCGTGCCGCGGCGTCTTCCACGATGGCCGGCCACGAGGCGTCCTGGCGGAGCACGTTGTTGTTTTCGTACTCGTCGGCGATCAGGCGCAGCCAGCCGAGGTATTTCTTGAGGTGGTCGGGCAACGCCTCTTCGTCTGCGAGCGGCCGCGCCTCGAGCTCCTTGACGGCCTCGGTGATGCAGATGACGCACGCCAACTGGACGTCTCGGAGCTGTTCGGCGGCGCTCTCCTCGAGCGCTGGCGTCTCCAGCGGCTGCAGGGCGCGGCGTATGCAGGCCTCGGCCTCGCCGTTTGCCTCGAGGATGTCCACGTCCGGCTTCCAGTCCAGAGTGAAACAGATTTCGCGCCCGCTGCCGGCCGCCGCCGCCGCCGCCGCCGCGCTATGCTGCAAAGGCACGGCCTCGATGCCGCGCATGACGACTCTCACGGGTCTCTCGGCCCCCCGGTCGGTGCTCCAGGCCGTGATGTCTGCCTCGGCCCTCTTGTGGCCGACGCGGCCGGCGGCGGCGTGCACCGTGAGCTCGGCACCGGGCTGGGCCTCGATGGCGGCGCTGACCCACACGCTGCGCATGGCGACAGGCACCATGGGCTCCGTCAGTCGCTCGGCCGAGGCCTGCAAGGCGAAGATGAAGCACTGCAAGATGCTGTCGAAGACGGGCGGGTGGATCACCGAGGGGGCGAGCGCGTGCGCCGGCATGGCCGTGGCCATGTCTGGGATGCGGATCGTGGCAAGCGACTGGCCGCCGCCCGTCTTGTGGACGCTGCTGGTGCCGCTGCCGCTGCCGCTGTCGCTGTCGCTCTTGGAGCTGGAGTACCCGTACATGCTGACGATGTTGCGGAACAGGGGCCCGAACCCGAGGCCGATGCGCTCGAGCTCGGCGTACTTGCTCGGGAGAAGCTCCGTCTGCGGCGCGGCGCAGGCCCGCGTCACGGTGGACAGCAGCTCGCTGTAGTGGCGGCGCTGCGCCCTCTCCTCGCGGCCGTCGTCCACGACGCCCGTGGCGGTCGAGGCCTCGGTCTCGGCGGCGATCTGCCCGCGGCTGTGCTCCAGCCAGGTGTCGTCGTGGGCGCTGAAGGACGTGACCTTCCACTCCCACCACAGGCTGCTGTCCGACTGGCGCGACTCGGCGACGCGCTTCATGGAGAACATGGTCTCGGTGTGCTCGTCCTCGCTGACCTGTAGCGCGCGCGAGATGCTCACGTCGCGCAGGTTGAAGCCGAGCGGCGCCTCGCCCCTGTCGCCGTACAGCTGGCGCACGGCCTCGATGGCCATGACGAGGTACGTCACGCCGGCGACGACGATGCTGTCCGTGACCTTGTGGTCGCGGAGCCACGGCACCTCGGACACGCGGAGGTGGTTGCGCCACCTCGGGGCGTCCGGGTCCCAGTCGCGGACGGGGGCGCCGAGGACGTCGTGCCGGGCGTGTTTGCGGAACCGCCACGCGCGGCTGGTGCGGGATTCCAGCCAGGAATACGTCTCCTTTGCGTGATGGAAGGGGTACGGCGGCAGATCGACCAGCATGGCCTTGTTGCTGTTGCTGTTGCTGTTGTTGTTGTTGTTGTTGTTGTTGTACCTGTTGACCTTGGCCAGGTCGACCGGCAGGCCCGCCGCAGCCAGCGCGCCGACTGCGTTCAGCGCAGTGGCACACGCGTGTTTCCCTCGAGTCAGGACGGAGATGTAGCGCAGGGCCTTGTGGTTCGGGTCACTGAGCACGGCGTCGCGCGCCGCCGCCTGCAGCGCGCCGTGCGGGCCGATCTCGACGAGGTGCGACACGGGCAGCTCGGCGCCGCCGCCGACCTTGAGCTGCCTCTTGGCGACGTTGGAGGTGCACAGGGCCACGAGCGCCTGCGAGAACCGCACCGGCGACACGAGGTTCCGCACCCAGTATTCGGCGTTGGTCATGTCGCTCGCGGCGATCAGACCGCCCGTGACCGAAGACACGACCTGCACATCGTCGGACGACGGCGGCTGCTTGACCTTGACCGCGGCAGCAGTAGTAGCAGTAGCAGCACTAGCAGCAGTGGCGGCACCAGCTCGGAGCGTGCCCATCAGCGACCGGTATTCGTCGGATACGGGAATCATGTGGCGCGAGTGGTACGCCTTGGCTACGCGCAGCTTCCTCGCGAAGAGCCCCTTGCCGCTCGCCACCTTCATCAGCGCGTCCACCTTGGTCTCGTCTCCCGAGATGGTGAGGCTGCGGGGCGAGTTGTAGCAGGCGATGACGAGCTCCCCGTCGGCGCCGAGCTCCTCGTGAACCCGGGCGATGAGCGGGCCTGCCTCGTCGGCGGTGCATCCGATGGCCATCATGGCGCCGCGCGCGTTGTCGGCCGCGGGCTTCGCGCTGACGACGCCGCGGTAGTACGCGACCTTCCAGGCCGACTCGCGATCCAGCGCGCCCGCCGCGTACGCCGCCCCGATCTCGCCGCTCGAGTGCCCGACCACGCGCCTGGGCGCCAGGTTCCAGCTGGCCAGCAGGTCCACGAGGGCGACTTGCAGCACGGTGCACAGCGTCTGCGAGTACAGCGGCTGGTCGATCCTGCTGGTCTCGGCGCTGCGCTGCGCGAGCTCCTCCAGCACGCTGAACCCGCTGCCGAGCGTGCCGGCGATGAACCTGTCGGCCTCGGCGACGCTCGCGCGGAAGACGTCGAAGACGAGCAGCTCGCGGCCCATGGCGAACCACTGCGCGCCTTGGCCAGTGAAGATGAAGGCCGCGGCGGGCGTCGAGGCCTTGCCGGGCCGGACGGCGCCGGCCGTGATGGTGGTGGGATCGGCGAGCGCGGCAACGAGAGACGTGGCCGAGTCGGCGGTGATGGCGAGGCGCCAGGCTAGGCGTGAGCGCCGTTCCGAAAGCGTCATGGCGAGGCTGGAGAGGTATGCGTCGTCCATGTCTGTTTGGGAGGTTGATCCGTTCTCGCCAGTCTGCTGCTGCTGTTGCTTCTTCTGCAGGTGCTCTGCGAGGCTGGCGAGGACCCGCGAGATGCCGTCTTGATCGTTGGCCGAGAAGAAGAAGATCTTGTGGCCTGCCACGGCCTGCTGCTGCTGCTGCTGCGAGCTCTTGTCCTCTCCGGGGGAGCTTGCGAGTGGTGCCCCTGTGCCCGGCTTTGTTGCGTGTAAGAGGCTGCCCCTCTCACCACCCAGACCCAACCTGTCCAGATAGCTTTTCGCGTCATCCAGCACGACGTGGGCGTTGGTGCCGCCAAACCCGAAGCTGTTGATGCTCGCGCGCCGGACACCCGAGGGCCCTGCCTCAAACGGTGTCGGGACCAGAGGCAGCTTGAGGCCCCATCTGTCAATGGGTATCCTGGGGTTGATCTTTTCAAAGTTGGTGTTGGGCGGTATGATGCCGTTTTCCAGCACCAAGACCGTCTTGATCACCTGGGCCATGCCGGACGCCGCCTCGACGTGGCCAATATTGGCCTTGACCGCGCCCACGTACAGCGGCGGCCTGTCGGCGGCCGCCGCCGCCGCTGCCGCCCCTCTCGGCGGTTCGCCACGCTGGAACACAGCCGCGATGGCGCTCGCCTCGATCGGGTCGCCGGCCGGCGTGCCCGTGAAGTGGCCCTCGAGGAAGCCGGTGTGGTCCGGGTCGAGGTTGTTGCGCGCGTACACGTCCCGTATGAGGCGTACCTGGGCCTCCTTGTTAGGCAGCGTGATGCCGCCCGTGCCGCGGCCGTCCGAGTTGACGCCTGTGCCGCGCACCACGGCGCGGATCACGTTGCCGTCGCGGATGGCCGCCCGCACGGGTTTGAGAATCAGCGTGCCCACCCCCTCGCCGCGGCCGTAGCCGTTGGCGCGCGCGTCGAGCGAGAAGCACTTGCCGTCGGGCGACACCATGCCGAGGCCGCTGGCGCGGAACATGAACTCGGGGGACTCGATTATATTGACCCCGGTGATGATGGACTATTTTTGCGGGGAGGGGGGGGTTGGTGTGTTAATATCAGTTTGATGAATCATTGTGCTCTGGGGAAACGAGTGGTGGTGGATGGATGCATTCTGGGGACATGGTCATTACATACCATATCGCTGAGCCCGGCGCGCAGGTCCTGGGCTCCCGTGTGCAACGCCACGATGCTGCTCGAGCACGCCGTGTCCAAGGTGAAGCTGCTGCCTCTCAGGTCGTAGAACCAGCTTACCCGGGCCGCGAGGATGGCGGCGCTGGTGCCGATGGGCTTATACCTGACGGATAGGTCCGGGTCCTCTTGCAAGATGGAACGGACGTCGTCGGTGAAGACGCCCGCGAACACGCTGGTTTTGCTGCCCTTGACGTCCTCGAGCCGGAGGCCGGCGCTCTCCATTGCTTCGTAGACATTTTCCACTGGAGTTTTGTTTTGTGTGATGAGCTTTTTTGGACTGGGTGTTTTTTTATACGAATCTTTTACACAAAAGAAAGGAAAAGAAGAAGAAGAAGAAGGAAAAAGAAAAGGAGAAGAAAAAACCTACGGACTATCCGCTGCTGAAGATCCATCGTTTCCGTCTCTTTGCGGGTGATGTTGAAGAAGGCCGCGTCGAACTGCTTGCCGTTCTGCTCGCCGTCGCGCAAAAAGTGCCCGCCCCTGACGGTGTTGCTCCCCGCGCGCTCCTGCGACGGGTGGTAGTGCGCCTCCCAGTTCCATCTCGACGCCGGGATCTCGGACCAGGCCGACCTGCCGTCCATCAGCAGCTCCCACAGCCTCGAAGGGCTCGTGGCGTCGCCGGGGAAGCGGCAGGCCATGCCGATGATGGCGATGTCTTCGTCGAGGCCGGGAATGGTAGACCCCATGGTGGGCGTCTTGTGGAAGTGAAGAATAATATCTTTTATGCAAGGGGTTGAGGAGCTGAGGAGATGAGGAGCTGAAGAGCTGAAGGTAGGCAGGTAGGTAGGTAGGTAGGTAGTTAGGTAGGTAGTCAAGTCGGCTGAGCACCGAAGGGTATGGATTATCAATAGTAAGCGTCGGTCCAAGGCATGAATAAATGGTACATAGGTTGTTGCCGTGAAACTGGTCGGCAACCCGTTGATAAATGCAACAACTAACCACAGTCAACCATCCGCCATGTCGTGGTCCCTGGGCCTGGAATCGAGTCCCTGGGCCTGGAATCGAGCGCGGTGTCTTACATGGATCAGCTTTACGGACGGATTACATACTGGCGGCGCACATGGTCAATAGGGATATAAGTGGTTCCTCACTTAAAGTTTCACCGTGCAGGCTGAACCCCCAGCTAGCATATAGTACGTTGACAATTATATAGTACCTTGGCAATTTCGATCCCGAAACTTGGCAACTGTACCGATTAATTACTGAAGCCCTCCCCTTCCAGAGTAGTACTCGTGCCAAACCCCCCGCTTAGCTGGGGTCGTATTTGTCCTCAACCCCGCTTGTCATCCTCTGCTCGCGCGGCGCAGAAAGTCGGTACATCGTACAGCTTCAAATGTCCGTCCCCATAATAAGGATAGAATCCACCTGCAGGACCCCTCAGCGCCTCACGCGGCTTGGCAAAAATCCCGCACACCACACAATTAGTTGTCAACAGGTTGGCAGACAGGCTATCTCGGCTGCTTAGAAGACGGAATCGTGCCAAAAGGACTTCGGCAACTATCCCAACTATAAGCAAGTTAGTAGACGGAATACCACAGCGTTTTGAACCCAAACCCATACTGGAAGCACTTCGGGAATTATCATCAGAATCAAATGTCATAACCTCCATGCTGCAGTCCTAGGACAAACAAGATGCCATCGTGGTAATGGTGATTTCAAGTGTGGGGGCCTCCTAGCAAGCCGCATATGCGCCTCCCTGACAGTGCAGTGTTTCCCAGAAGTACTACCCATCCCACACGATCTGCTTTTATTCTCAAGTCTTCCGAAGAGGCCGGCACTCACTACGGCTCGGGCAGCAATGCTCTCCGCCCCATGCATCATCACGGTACGAAGTACTCCGTACAGGGGAGGGATTATTAAAGTTAGGGGAATGACTTGAGCATGGCATGTGGGTTGCTACACTTCAGCAGAGGGGGGGGGGGGGGGGGGGGGGGGTTGGTTATAAATCATCAATATAATGCATTCATTCATATTCTGTTCTT
Organism: Colletotrichum destructivum; assembly: GCF_034447905.1. NCBI lineage: Eukaryota > Fungi > Ascomycota > Sordariomycetes > Glomerellales > Glomerellaceae > Colletotrichum > Colletotrichum destructivum. The sequence goes on from NC_085906.1 coordinate 619,221, forward strand.
ACTCTCATCGGCTATCCGAGTTCCACGCCAGGCTTTCAACAACTTCAGTCGGACTCACGCCACAATGCAGAGCGCAGAATGGCTCGTACCGCCGCAGGTGCTCATGCCGACGGCTCTCTTGATCGTATACCTAGTGTACAATTATTGGATCTTCCCAACCCCTCGTTCAATCGCCAAATTAAGGTTCCTTAACGGCGAGCCCGGCGAATGGGCGCCCCATCTTCGGGCACTCTACCGGAACACCTTGGATCTGAAGAAGACGCTTCACCTGCACCACACGCAGCACAAAAATGAGACGGTCCGCGTCCCCATCCTTGGCCCAGGCCAGAACAACTTGATCCTGCTGCCCTCGGCCGAAAGAAAATGGCTCGTGAGTCAGCCCGACTCCGTAGCGAGCATGCACGAGCAGACCATCAACCATTTCCAATGGAATCTTGGCACCATTTATCCCACGCGAGATCACAACGAAGTCACCATCCACATCGTGGCTACCAAGCTCACTCGGGAAATCGGCAACCTGATCCCGGCCCTCTCGGAGGAGCTGGAACTTGCGCTGGCGAAGCACTGGGGCGACGAAGACGACGCCGCCTCCGGCGGCAACGAGTGGAAGGAGGTGGGCGTTTACGACACACTGCGGCCCATCGTGAGCCAGGCAATCAATCGCATCTTCATCGGAGAGACGCACTGCCGGAATGAAGAGGTGCTTGACACCGGCTTCTCCTATTCAAAAGTCATCCCCCTCGAGGCCAATCTGCTCTGGCTGCTGCCGACCCCGCTGCGGCGTCTTCTGGCGCCTCTGGTGACCCTCCCGTCCCGCTGGTGCGAGAGAAAATGGTTCAGGCTCACCATCGACGAGGTCCGCAGAAGGCTCGAGGCTAGAGGCCACCCGCAACACGGCAAGGGATCCGAGACAGGCGATTGGCAACATGAGGGAGAGGCAGACAAGCATGACTTGCTGAGCTGGTTCATTGCGTACGGGGAGTCGCAGGGCGACCCGTACCTCTTGGACCCAGAAGTCCTTTCGGCGCGCATCTTGCTTCTCAACGCCTTCGCGCTGCACACCAACGTCTTTGCCATCATGCACATGGTCCTCGACATCGTCGGCTCCGGCGCCGAGCAGGGCCCGAAGATCGTGGCCCAACTTCGTCAAGAGATCAACGAGGTCCGCGCCGCCCACGGCGAAGACCAAGGCTGGAACAAGCGGTCGCTGGCCCAGCTCGAGAGGCTAGACAGCAGCTTCCGGGAAAGCCAGCGCATCAACACGATCCTGAGCCTGGGCCCCTTGCGCATCGTCGGGAAGGACGGCCTCACGACGCCTTCCGGCGTCCGGATACCGCGGGGCTACCAGGTCGGTATCCCGGCGTACTCGATCCACTTCGACACTGACATCTACGGACCCGACGCGGAGGAGTTCAAGCCGTTCCGTTTCTACGACAGGAGGAAGGACGCGCGGGGGACCGGGGACAACTTGAAGGGGGCGAGGCAGGCGTGGGCCACCACGTCCGCCGACTACCTGTCCTTCGGGGCCGGCCTGAACAGCTGCCCCGGGCGGTTTTTTGCTTCTGGGATGTTGAAGGTGCTGATGGCGAACATCCTGCAGCGGTACGACTTTGAGTTCCAAGAGAAGAGGCCGGAGAATCTGTGGTTTGGGACGAACCACATCCCGCCGATGAGTGCAAAGATGAGAATCAGGAGGAGACGGCGAGAGTTCCAAGAGTAGACAGACTACTAGAGGGTTTTTTCCCCCAAAGGCTTCTTTTCTTCGTTTGCGTCCAACAATACCAAGTTATGAAAATACGGCCTGGGCATCCGCATTTGACCTCACGCGTGCGCACTCGATTTTGCTTCTTGTAATTCTTTTCCAACTGCAAACGCCTGTTGTCCGTCACCTAATACTTTGACCCTTTGGCGACACCTTACACGCAGTTCCATAAATTCATCAAATTCAGTTTTCACCGTCCTCAAGTCAAGATATGCATCCATTGCGGTTGTGTTCATGGGCATCTAGGCAACAGGACCATCAGTCGAAAGTGCCTTGATTCTAGGAAATGGAGGGCGGGTAGAGGTCTCTCTCTATGTGTCCCGTCGGTATCCCGTCGGGTGCGGCTGGACCCCGCTTCCCCCATGTCCCCAAGATACTCCAGTTGCATTCCACAATGGGCGGTTCGCGAGTTTCTAATTGGGCCAAAATATATTACTGGCAAAGCTTGTTATTGGGAAACCCCGCGCGCGCCCTTGGCAAAAATGGGGTCCAGCCACACCCGGTGGGTTATATGCCTGCGGAGCGGCCGGGCTCCACTTTCGTGAGGCCATCGCGACACCCGACCGTGTGAGCTAAGAGTTTCTCTTCTTAACTCACTGATTCCCCCATAGCCAGAATGGATTCCCTTGGAGATAGACTGACTGAGAGATTTTATTTACCTACTCCGCACTTATTTACAGTGGAGTTGAAGTTTCGTACATGTTTACTGGACTCCCCTAGAGCTAGACTGAGCGATTTTACCCATCTACCCTGCTCTCATGCAAAGCAGAGTCAAGACTTCCCCTACGCCCTGAATCGTCGGACTGCAACCCTGATCCATATGGATTCTTCGCTCCGCGTTTGCGTTGTCATAAGTGGTCTCTCGATGTGGACTTTTTTGTCTGCACTCCACTCCATGATGTGCTTTTTTTGGCCGTTTTTTGCAACTGAACAAAGAGGGGAGTCGCTGGAATGATAATCTGTGCTCGTGACCTTGTTATCCTTGTTAGTCCTATTGAATTGACTCGCGGGCGCTAGCTGCGCCATGGACGCGAGTCGTGGCATACACGGGCTAATCAGGCAATTTCTGTAAACGGCGGTGTGTTTGTTCCCCCCCCCCTCTTTGAGTCAACTGGATGGACAGGGAGCTTTTATGGGCGAAATACAAAGCGAGAGAGTGTACCTGTACATGTAGCCTGGGTAGCTATTGCGTCTGCAGGATCCTAATACCCTGCAGCAAGGTGTTGTTTGCCATGGCGGTACAAGTAAAGAAGGTTATTTAAGTGCGGTGTTCTAACTTGCTGTTCTGGGGCTGTTCGTCATCGCGACATCATTGAATCAATCTTACTGGCCACAAACCACAATCTTAGAACCTCAATACCTTTGGAAACCTTTGCAAATACACTCCTAAACAGCAACAAAGTCTTTATACTCATATTGTGCTTGGCATTATATATAAATATGCCTATACGAATTCTATGTCTGCACGGCAGGGGTTCTAACACCGAGGTAGGTAATTTTCATTTGTTTCAACGGCGTATAAATAACCCAGCACTATTATGAAACCAGCCAACTAATGCTTCGTCGCCCTTTAAGATTTTCCGGATGCAAACGGCAGGTATACGCAGCTTACTGGAGCCAGAGTACGAATTTGAATTTGTGGAGGGCCGGTGGCCCCATTTGGAGGGTAACTGGTCTCTACACACAGTCGACTTTTCAAAGTCAAATGTAAGTATTCAGGGGCTCTATTCTGGGCGCTGGGTCAGGAGGCCGCCGAGACCCCTTCCTGGAGTCTTTGCCTGCCAAAGTGCCTGCTTTAGTCTGGCCTCGAAAAGAAGGGGTTACTAACAGCTACCGTGATGATATGCGCTGCAGCTGTATGGGTTTTACAACATGTTGGATATCGATGATATTCTGGCCACCGAGAACGAGCTGCGTCAAGTCATAGAGGACCATGGTCCATTCGATGGTTTGTTAGGATACTCGTAAGTCGACGAAGGCTCTCTGCTCATCAACGGGGATAATGATACCCCTGCACACTTGATGTTTTCGTCGCCGGAACAAAACCTAACTTAAACCAGCCAGGGTGGATCGATGGCCGCTCAAATCGCCATCCGGCTCCTCATAGAGAACCCATACGCCACACCCCAGGAGTTACCAATCAAGTTCCTGGTGCTCATCAACAGCGCCGTACCGCCTTTCATCATGCCGCTGGATGAGCAAGAAGTCACGGACCTACCGATTGAGGAGGCGCCAAAGCTGCAGATGCTATTCGACGTCTTCAAAGCGAACCCCGCCGATCACCTGGACAAAGTGCGGCCGGCGAAGCTTGCCAACGGTAGACAGGTACGCACAGAGAGACTGGACTTGGCTTGAAATACACGGTTGCCGACTGACGATGCCGAAACCGACCTCTGTAGGCTCTCGTGAGCAAAACGCACTACATGACGTTTTTCGACAAGGCTTGGGACGGCCACCCACTATCCATGCCTTCGCTGCACATTACCGGCCTGGGTGACGCCCCAGAGTACGGCCAGCAACTGTTTGATATTGCCGAACCCGGCCAAGCGGAGCTGATTGGGCATGTGTTTGGGCACGACTTCCCGCGAGGGCTGGATATGAACAAGACAATTGCCAGGTCGATAAGGGCGCTGGCGGATAGAGCCTTGTAGAAAGTCCAAAACGGACACGGCAGCTTTCACAGCTTCTTTCTATGAACGTAGCTATAGCGTACCCAGTTTCCACTCAATGCCACTCTGTGATTGTTTCAAAGCAGTCTATCTATACCCACGCCTGACCTCAAAACTGTACCTGATCACTCTCTGGAGACATCTGCGGCCAGGAGCCCAAACTCGGCAACCGTTGCCCCAGCACCATCATCTGTCCAGCAGCCTGTAACCTCGAGTTTCGCAAATGCACCACTCCATACCGCGTCGCTGAGCCGGATGGTGGTCATGTTTCCCGCATATTTCAGCACAGGCGAGTCCGCGACCCACGGCTTCGTGATGCGGATATCCTGGTCCGCGAGCACCGTGCCGGGCTCGAAATCCGAGCTGTTCGAGATCGAAACCCTGACATGCTTTGGCGGTCGCATGGCAAAGTCCAGCCGGATCGCCTCCAGAAGCCGCGGCGCCTGCGAAGCTCCCAGCTCCACTACAAGAGCGGCCGTGACATCACTCGCGCCGGGCTGCCAAACGGTGCCTCCGTATCCATCCGTGGCTGCAAACGCTAGCTCGCCATGCGTCGAGCTCGCGTGGCGGCATTGCACAATGTTGCCCGGCACAGAAACCTCGGCATCGTACAGCCGATTCTGCACTACCACGGTGTCGTTGACGCGCAGGAGCACCGTCCGCGCGTCGGGGTCGTCCACGTCTCGGCCGACGGTGACGGGCATGTCCTCCTTGCCGTACTGGTCTGGCACCAGACCGTCGAAACGAGATGCATCGCGCCGCGTGATCGAAGTGTGCGTGCGGTTCATGCGGAAGCTGACGACGGCGCCGTTGTAATACTGGATGGGCGGCTTGAAGTGGCGGAGCTGCGGGGGGAGGGATGGGTTTATCAGCAGGTTTCGGTGCGTGACGCGTAGGCCGAGGAACCCCGCCGTGAAAGTCTGCAGGAGGCCACCGTGGCCGGTGAGGAACGGAAACGCTGGGTTGATGGCGTTCCCCGTCAGCGGGTCCGGGATGCCGGGCTCGTCGTCTTGCTGTTCGGAGTACTGGTACCAAGGGCCGCGGATATAAGGCTGGAACGACTTGACTAGGTACGTCCAGAACGCGCACCCCGAAGTGGCCAGGGAGTTGGCCGTGATGGCATACATGCTCCATGTCATGGCTGGGCCGTGCGGATCCGTGCGGACGGCGTAAAAGTCCATGGCAGCTCGGTATTTGGCGAGTGAGAAATTCCGCTTGTAGTCGTAGGGATAGTGGGACAGGATGACGTCTGCCTGCTTGGGGAACACATCGTTCGTCATGCCCTGGAACTCGAGCACAACGTCGTCGTCCGAGGTGGGTATTGACATGTGCTCAAGCTGGTCAAGCCAGTCTGGCTCGAGCGGGATGCCTCGTTCGTGACGAGCCTCCGAGGCGAGCTGTAGAAGAGTGCTGACTGCAGTACTGGTAAATGAGCCGTCTGCAATCCACATGTAGTATTCGTCAGCATCGGCCATCACGTCGATGCCCCAGTGACCAGTGCTCTCTCGTCGTGTCAGAATATCGCCCAGGCCTATGGCCACGCCGTCGATGACGTCCACGGCCCCGTGCCTTTCAAACCAATTCCTGTCGCCGCTCGTGTTCCGGCCCATGGTCATGCTCAAGGCGATATCGGCATTGAGGTGATACTGGTACATGATGCAGGGCGCGGAGATGTTGTAGCATTGTCCGTGTCGACCGCTCGTCCATGCATAGAGCATGCTCCCCGCTTTGAGACCGTGCCTTTTGGTGTTCTTGCGAGACTGCTCCGCCCTGTTGATACGATACAGCGAGAACTGCCTCGCCAACTTGGGATGCACACCTTGGATGGCGGGCGCCACGAAGAGATCAGCGTCCCAGAAGATCTTGCCTCCGTATGTTTGGGAAACCAGGCCGCCAACGGCAAGAGAGTTGCACGCAATGCAAGTGCTTGGGCTCTCGTCACGTGTCGGGCTCCATGGGATGAGGCTCGTGTAGAGATAGTAAGCGGAGGAGATGGCTGTGATCTGAAAGGCTTTTACTATGTCGCCGCCGCTGCCGTCTGTTGGGAGCGACCCTGTCGCTGGATCTCCAAAATCAGCCACGAAGTCTGCACCCATGAGCTTGCCCACTTCGGCGCTGTGCTCCTCCCGTAGAGCATGATACCCGCGCTTGAGGGCAGATGACACAACGTCCGAGACCACCGTCTCTGTGTCCGACCCATAATGCTCTGATGAGGCAATGGCTGCGTATTTGTAAACCGTTGTGGATTGTAAGCCGGATTGCACCCGATACCGCTGCATCGAGGAGACGGGCTCGGACTTGGTGTTGGACGAGTTGGCCGAACCCGACATTGCTAGGTCATCAAGGCCGGAAAAGAAGTCGCTGGTGTATTTTTCTTCGCCTTCAAGGCACAACAAGTCGTCCCCAACCGTCGATGACAGCACATACGCCATGACATGGTCAACTTTATTTGGTGAGACAGCAGAAAAGATCTGACTGTTGGCCTGATTCACGCCTGTCTTGACGGTTGTCGTGCGCAAAGCTGACTGGTTGTCTAGTAGATCGAGGATGTGCACGTCGTCGAGGCCCTGGTCGCTTGAGACGACCAGTTTCACAGCTGCCAGACGTCGTTCGGCCAGCGAGGCCAAGGATTCGTAGGATACCAGAAACTTCCGGCCATCTACGCACGTTCGAGGGCTCCAGACATACGACCATGTGAGTATCCCCGTCTTACTGGTAGCAGGACGTCCCGCATTAGTGCCCATACTCTTCTGCCTTGTGGGACAGCCGGTGCGCACACGCTTACTTACAAAGACAGCGTCGACTCGAACTCGGTGATCTCGGATACGTCTACATCTCCATCGAGGACACTGCCACATGCTTCAACGAGCAAATCGGTAAAGTGCGGCACGCCGGAGATGAAGCTCTCGCCCAGCTCCCCGGGCTCAAGCGTGCTGGGCTCACTGCCCCAGAACCCCGTGACAGTGGCGAATGTTGTTCGAGGGTTGCTATAAGACGGCCATCCTTCCGAGTCGTTTCGACGGCTGCGCTCATAAAAGGGCCCCAAGGAACCTTGGGCGAGGCCGAAATAGCTATTTACAACATGGCATGTGCATATTAGCTCCCGTACACGGCCGTACACGGCACGACAGGAGTGCGAGGCCCTGCCGGCAACCATGACATTGACAGAACATAGTGTACATACCCGTTCGACTGCGGCAACCAGGCAGTAAACACCCCTGGCAGCGGCTTGGTAGATTTCAAAGTCCACGTGGCATCGTCCCAAGACACCCAATCTGCGTTGATATCAAAGCTTGCGCTCGACGTTGGCGCTCCTCTTGCTACGCTCAAGGAGTACACACATGCCAAGAGTAAAGCTGGGAGGTTCATGGCGGGCATTCGAGGTCTGACGAGCCTAGAATCGGATTCCGAGAGTTCGAGGTTCTGTCTATTTCGGAACAAGTCGACAATGTGAATGGCGGCGCCAGTGTGATCCGTAAGAATCAGACGTTGATGGAGCTGGCGGTCGAGAGAACATACATAAGCGCGCTAGTGCCCACATCCACATCCATGTAATCCACCTGATGACTTGGCAGTCGGAGTTACATAGCGCAATGGCATATCCACTCCGCCTGTCACACCGGCCCATAGGGCATGCGCTCCCCCTGCGCTACGTGCGGGGGCTTCTCGTCTGAAAATGGTACTCTACATTGTCAGCTTGTCTGGTTACTCAACCGCTGGATGGAGTGCTCTCAGTAAAAGATCCCACCTTAGCAAGGGGGATCCTCGATTACGACCTACAACATCCTCATCCTAAGCGTACCCTGTAGGGTTAGCAATCTGCCCGTCGTCAGGCTGAAAGACAAAAAGCAGCTACGATTCATGTCAATGAAATATGGCGCATTTCACTCCGCCCACCTCCTCCTGGTGTTTGACGCAGGTAGGAAGTTAATACATCGTATCAAAACGCTCATTACCTGATGCTCCACCCCGGTCCCCGCGGAAAGCAACGCCTGTACTACTTAAGGGGTTCTGGAAAGGTGGATTATGAGTAGTAATCACACTGTATGTAGAGGCGCAGAGTTACTAGCAAGCCAGAACAGACGCTTTTGACTCTTACTCAGGAACTCTACGGCGTGAAATAATATAACAGAAAAAGGAGGCTAATTGCAGCATATATATAGAAGATAAGCTTGGTAGGCAACAGGTACACAGTATGGTTAGCAGTGGTATGACTAACGAATGGGCATAAGTGTGGCTGCATTGGTTACGGACTGAGAATAGTCGGTAGAACCTTGAGTCGATTGGGCATGAGACTACTACGTTAAAAGCAGAGGGGATTGTCTAATCTCATAGACTTTAAGCGGGGTATTAATGTTCTATATTCTCTCTCCTATGTGATGAACGAATGGCTGACAAAACAAGAACCTAAGTTAAACACATCATGAAGCAACATTTTCTCTCTTGCTGTAGAGGCTGTAGAGTTAAAGACTTTAAGTTCTTAGGTCCACGCCAAGACACAGTTAATTCAGGCAGCAACAAAGTATAGTTTGATGTTGGTTGTACGCAAGGATGCTGTCGGCTCATGCGGTGAACTTCCGCTGTCATCATTTTGATTGGCCTAGGACAAGGCAACTTTGCTTCACGTACTTGCACAGGAGAGATCCGAAATCCGGAATCCGGAATTTCAGGCCGGCTTAACAGAAAACACCACTTCAGCGTAGCAACCTTCCTCTTCAGGGTCAACAGGACCAACAGTGGCATCTACCCATAACGCAAGGGACTTTATTTTTGCGGCGCAGACCGTAAGTTGTGGAACAAGTGCTGTTCACCTGCATGCCTATCACTGCCAACTTTCCAACTTGGAGTTGCTAACACAGTTGTGCATCTACGACGTAAAAACCGCGGCAACTTCGCTTGCAAAGGTCCCACACAACTCCCTTCGCTTGCAGTCACAACAGCATAGCACGTTGTCCCAATGCTTTCTGCTGACATGAAAGTTGTTAGAAACAGGCTATTGCTTCCATTCAGCTTGTATAGACTTGTCAAAAGACTCAGTCATCATTGCCGAAGAAGCATACAGGACGCGAAGGGGGTAATTGAGGCAAGAGTGTGATGTATTCTGCAACACTCCTGCGGGACCGTCCGCCGGCCCGAAATGCGGCTAACATGTAAATTGGCTTATCTGACAATCTGGACGGGGGTAAAGTCGGCAATGCGGGCTTCGTTACGGCAATGTTTTGCCCACATCGCATTCTCAGTCAGTCGGCACTGCAGTGCCGACCTTGCATCGCCCGCACTCAAGCCCACCCTTGCGCTTCAAAACCAACCCCATGCCCAAGACCATTTGCATGTGTCTCTGCATTTTCCCAGGATGAAAGGTAGAATATGCAACCACGCTCCACAATATGGCGTTATCGATGCTGAATGTTCGCGACAGCGTGCGTTATGTACCAAGTGCTCTCGTGATTACATGGTGTCAGACCCCCACACGAAGAGTGTGGTAGAGACCCCCCGGTACAAAAGTCACCCGATCATCCCAACGCCAAACAGACCGATAACTGTTTGGCCCGTGTGATATCAGCCACGCACCGAAATGAATCGAGAGCCTCGATCGTTGGATCGGCCAAAAAATTACTCGCCGTCGCGGAGCTTGCAAGCTATGTCGCCAGAAAAAGGTCCGTTGTATGTTGGAGTTTCTGCAAACCTCGGCGAAATGGCTACTCATAATCAACAAACACAGGCAACGGCGATCGACCTTGCGGTCTTTGCCAGGCAAGTGCACCGCACAAATTCCAACGAATACTGGTCATGCTTTGGAGACTAATTTTATCTACGTACCTGCAGCGCTACAAGGCTGACTGCACTTATGAGTCGTCCGAAGTTTTGCAATCCTTCGTGCATGCTCAGATGCCGCTGACACCAACCAGGGGCGACTCGGGAGACGCCAACTGGCTCTTTGGTGTGGCAGGCACCCCTGTTTTCTTATCTCCCACGAGTCTTTCTTTGAACGAACCAGCCGAGGCGCGTCAACAAGTCACACATAACCTCCTCCAAGCTATCGAGGAGCAGTTCGGGCTCGCACAAGTTGTGCTGCTAGGTTGAAACAGTGTCTTCATATTGTTTATTATTATTCTTCCTCTTTGGCTTCAACTAACGGAATCCAAGAGACAGCAGATTCAGAGGCCAGGATTACGGAGCTCAGCTGCGAGAAAGCTATCGAAGCATACTTCTCCCTTCCTAGAACATTCAACAATGGCATTCCCACGGCCTCATGCGCCACGACTTCGAGCGGCACTGTTCTTAACGAGAAGACAGCCCTACTTCCTGTTTCAAGTCCCGTTACGGAGTATTACGAAGCTACTGGCAGCGTGTTCGACTTGCTTGGTGCTCCTCATGACAGATATCCACAGTTTCTATTTCCGGCTCTGCTCACAAACGGCAATGCAATTCCTTAACGTGGTAAAATAAAGGGGGTGCTAAAAAGTAGGTGGTTTAATATACTTATTAGCTTTAAGGAAATAGAGACATAAGCTTAGTAATATATATATATATATAGTTAGCTTTAGTAGCCCTTTTAGCTTTGCTGCTAGGCGTTATAAAGTGTATGTGTATTTATATATTAACGTTAATGAATGCGTAATTTAGAGGTGTTTATTAGAATTTAAATCCGGTATTTCAAGTTTTCCAGCGAGGTTTCGGTTGGACTCTTCGCCGATTCGGGTCAATCGGGAGAACTTGTAAGCCGACTGATCAGTAAACACTGCTAGAAGTTCAGACAAAGTCTCTTACACGGCCAGGTTTGTACGCACTACAGTACCTGGTTTGCACGCACCATTCGGTTTGTTTTGTTGGACGTCATAAAGACTTCCGTGGATTAGAGGGACATAAATACAGTATATCCTCAAAAAGACCTTCACTTGGCTGTAAAAGATACTCCCAACGGAGGAGGTTCCCACCGACCCCGGATATAACCCGATGTCGGAAGAGAAACGATCAATAATCATATAAAGGGTGTAAGCATTTCGGGAAGCTCGAAAAGCTCCAGCCGGAAAGCTCGGAGGTCTTCTTATTTCGGAATTTTTCGGAAAGCTTTAGAAATAATATTTATATATATCAAGAGAGCTCTACTCGCAATTGTCGTTCTAAAGTGAACAATGCACTACTCTTTAATCAAGCACCTGTCTCTTCCTCTTTACTGAAGACACCCTATTTTCGCAAAAACTCACCCCTTCTCTCTAACGTATCACCTATTTACGCTTTCAGTCCAACTACTACGCCAATTCTGCCACAATCATGAGGACCGCATTCCTATCCCTATCGGTTATTCTCATTAGTCAGATTGGCCGCGCTAGCGCGGATCACCACAAATACTGTATCTGTGCTGTAAGTTCAACTAAAAAAAAGAAGCTGTTTTTGTATTTGTTACCTACTAATGACACTAAAAACAACCTTCCGCTCTTAGATAAATAGAAGTAGCTAATAATCCTACAGGATACAACTAGTGGTATCGGTAACCGCGACCGTACCTCATCAGCTTGTTCTAATACCCAATCCTTGGGAAATAACAGTATGTATTTCGGAATATTCTTATAACTTAATAACTATTAAAGATTATTTTTAATGGGCCTTTAAATAAATAATACGATTGTTAACTAGCCAACCCTTGTAATATTTAGGAGAGTTCCAGGATGTAGCGTTTGATAGTCAAACGCCTTTTCAGTGCTATTCGTCAAACAATAGCCTTGATGGCGATACTTGGGATAGATTTTGTAAGAGTTTTTCAAACACTCACGGCAAATGTAAATGATGCAGACGAGTAAATCTTCAGGTTCGCTTAGGCTTTGTAACTATACAAGCGCTCTCGCTAGTTGTAAGAGAGAGAGCAAACTCGCTGCAAAAAACATGCCCTTAGATAGAATCTGTTTGTAAGACTAAAGTTATATTACATAATAGATAGAGACAAGCTATCTACCTGCAAAAACCTAAGTTTACAGGTTCTAGAGTTCTACTTTTATAGAGATTAAGGCAATAATTTAGTAAAGGAGGTTATTAGATAGCCTATAAAGTTTTGCAGCAATCTATAAATTTTAGGAACGTTAGTATATAATTATACTAAGAATAAAGAAGCTTATCTATAAAAATACCTAAATGCTTAATTGCATATATCTGTATAACTGCAAGAGATATAAGTAAACGGTTTTGATATTTAGAATCCTTATAATTTTAGCTACAGAATAGTATGTAATTTGTCTATATACCTTATATATAAGGTTTTATAGACATACTAGTCTATATAAAGACTAGTATTAACATTCTAGGCAAGCCCTACATACTAAGGACTTTAACCCTACATACTAGATAAATACACTATACTATAAGCGTATTTATACATATAATAATATGTATTAATAATCTAGGATTTTATCCCTTAGGCAAGAGTATAAATAAAGGGTTTTCCCTCTTCTATTTTACCTTAGAACTTAGACCTTATGCATATATGCATACATGCAATATACAGACTTTCTGCGTATACTTTTAACTTACTCTTATCTGCCTTATCTTATTCCTATCTAAGATATCCTATCTTATCTACCTACCCTATTCTTACTTAAAGTACTAACCTTAACTATCTATTAGTAGAAATACTACTATTAGATATCTAACTGTAATATAATACTATAGGTAAAAATATGCATTAAGAGGGGGCTTATATAGAGGGTAGTAAAATGCGCGGCTAATAATATAGTAATTATACAAAGACTAAATATAATATATAAATATATTAGGTAGTTTAAAAGACCTCTAAAGAAGAGGATTATAAGCTGTTTTATTTAATTTTATATAATACTGCTTAATTAACTTATAAAAATCGTTAAAGGGTAGAAAATGTAGCCTGCTTACTATATTAGCCTGCTTACAATATATATACATTATACCCTTTAAAAACCTAATCCTTTTAGTATAACTTATAGTGCTACTTATAGCTTTATTACCTTAGCTTCTGCTAATAGATACTACTATAGAAAGTTAACTATAATATGCTACTAGTATTTAAATGTTATTCTACACTCTATTTATACGCATAAGTTACTAGCTAGAAAGCCTATTTAAGATATACATTCTAGCTACTTAAACTTAAATAAATTAAGCCTTTTGTAATATATATACGTATATATAAATCTTTATTATTATAGTCAGCTTTCTATAGTAGTATCTATTAGCAGAAGCTAAGGTAATAATGCTATTAAACAGTACTATAAGTTATACTAAAAGGATTAGGTCTTTAGAGGATATAGTAATTAGTTATATACTTAATAAGGGGCTTATAACGTTAGTTACTAGTAAAAGGTGCTAAAAGTATTTAAGGGGATAATTACAAAGTTAATTGCTAAAAAGCTATAGAAGTCTATCCTTAAGTGCATCTAAGTCTATCTTATATATAAGTCTTACTATAGTCTTCCTTAGTAGCTATAATTAGTTTTAGTTAGTAGTAAGCGCTTATTATTAATTATAAGCGCTTATTGCTAAGGATAAGCGCTTATTGCTAAGAGGTAGTGCTTATATATAATCTTATCTTTATATAACTTATACTATAGTTCTTTTGTTCCTAAAGAAGTATTATAGTTAGCTTTCTATAGTAGTATCTATTAGCAGAAGCTAAGGCAATAAAGCTAGAAAATAGTGCTATAAGTTGTACTAAAGGGATTAGGTTATTAGAGGATATAGTAATTAGTTATATACTTAATAAGGGGCTTATAACGTTAGTTACTAGTAAAGGTTGCTAAGAGTATTTAAGGGGATAATTATAAATTTAATTGCTAAAGAGCTATAGAAGTCTATCCTTAAGTTTATCTAAGTCTATCCTATATATAAGTCTTATATATCTATTGCTAAGGTTTAGCTTACACCTAATTACTAGTAATCTAGGTGTTATATAAAGTAATTACTTAAAGTAGGGTGCATAAGCGCTTACGTTATAATTAATTATACTTACGCATAATTAGTTACTTACCTCCTTATCTCTATATAACCTTATACTATAGTTCTTTTATACTAAAGAAGTTACCTTTATTTCTTATATCTTACTTACTTATAACTTATCTATAACTGCTAGGCGCCCTATAGGGGTATCCCTTAGTCCTATTATGTTTAATAGGTTGTAATATTAAGTCTTCTCTCTAAAGGTTTAGTCCCTAAACTACATAAGTAGGTTAGGTCCCCTACTATCTAGGTTAGGATAGTATTAAATGTTTCTTCCTTTATACTAACAAAATGTTACTTAGTAAATCTTATGCTAAAGCTTCTTCTATATAACGTTACCTAAAGCTTGCGCTTAAAATTAGGGAATTTAGTTTTAACATTATACTTTATTTATACTATTAGTTAGCTAGTTGTTGCTATAAGATGCTAGCTAGCAAATTAAAATATTTTAAATGCGTTTATTATAGTTATTTTTATAATACGTTAGCAAATGCAATTTATAAATGTAAGTATTAGTTTTATTCTTTATTCTTATAGTACTAATCTATTTGCAATAGTAGATTATCTTTTAAATAAGTTTAATTATCTTAAACTTAAGGAAGAGTTAAAGAAGTTAATTCTTTATTAAAAAGCAGATATACTAAGGCAGGCTTAAGCTAAAATAGATAAGTTGCTTGCAAAGCTAGATTGTATTTATAAGGTAAAGTAGATAGTATTTAAGAAGGGTTAGGAGATCCTAAATAGTAGTCCTAAGGATTCTATTGTATCTTCTTTTAAGTTAGCAGTAGCTAAAGAGGTATAGGCTAGTAGCGCCTTTAGAGTTGTTAACTAAAAGGTAGTATTTAAGGATTTAAAGTTAGTTAACTTTAACTTTAGTACTTTTTTAGTAGTACCTAAAAGTATTAAAAGTTCTTAACTAGTTCTTATAAGTTATCTTTATATCTATAGCCTTTTTATTTAATAAGATATTTATTATAACTATCTTTATTCCTATAGTTAATAATTTATTTAACTTTATACTTTAGTTTATTAGGTTTAATAATAATGCAGTCTTTAGTGTATAATCTATATAGTACTAGTTTAAGCAGTATAATATAGAAGACTAAGTAGATTTTTATTATATTAGGTAGTTTTAGCTTATAGTTAACTAGTAAGACTTTCTTAAGGATTTTAAAAGGTTTAAGTTTTTTGTAGTCTAACTTATTGCTTAGTTGCTTAGTTTTAATGTTTTATTATATAAGGTAGGCGCTATCTCCCTCTTCTAAGGATAGTCCTCTAATCCTTAAAGTATTAGCATATTTCTTTATTTATTTTCTAATAAATTCTAAATCTTAAGAGACGCTTATCTAGATTTTGCATATTTTGTTAATTTTAGCTACAGCCTTTAGGGCCTATAGTCCTTTGCGTAGTTCTCTATATGCTATAGGTTTAAATCTATAGTTTAGGTAGAATAAGAAGTAGAAAGTGCTTTCTTTAACTGCGCTGTTGTAAGCAAACTAAGCTATAAGTAATAGTAGTACCTAGTTATCTTAATTATAGTTAATATAGCATTATAAATACTATTTAAATAACGTATATAATAAGCAAGTAGGTTAGACAAGCAAGTAGGCTACCTAACTACAACTACATAACATAAAGGTGCAAATATTAACAACTACCTTATGTATTTAATCTAAACTATTTAGAGTCCTCTTCTTTAGACATTTCCTTATTAAATTAATATATTTGCGTATTGTAACTAGTGTTCCTATAGACGCTACATCATTATTAGCCTGTCTTAGTCCTTAGTTAGCAACTACTACTTTAGTGCGTTTCCTCCTCTACCTAAGCTGTAGCCTCTCTCTATAACTAAAGGTCTTCTCCTTTAGCTATAGTAAGACTTCCTCTTTATTAGAGACAGTTTTTCTTAGCTCTCTAGCGTTAACTAAGTAGGTTGTTCTCCTCTTAAAGGATCTAATTCTTAGATCTTAATAAGGCAATCTAGTGCATAAATCTATAAGCCCCCTTAAATAGATGCTTTACAGCTTTAATAATTAAAGTTAGGGAGCTATTTTAATAATAGGTAATTCTATTCTTAATAAGTTATAACTGTAAAGACGCCTTAGTTAGGTTGTTTAGTGTCTAAAAAGTTTATGCTAGGGGTGTTATTAGAAGGGATCCTAGAGGCGTTAGAGTATATAACTTTATATTAAGCTTTAAGAGCACACTCTCTACACTTAAAGGCATAAGCCCTACCCCTCTAAATCCTCCTTAGATGTTTTTCTCTATAATTGCTTGCGCAAAAGCCCTATAAAACGCTAGAAAGAAGTCCTCCTTAGTAATATGCGTATTGCTTTAATGCATTTTATCCTTAATTTCTTAACTATATGCTGTTTTTAGAGGCCTAAAACATCTAACATCTAATCTAAGGGCTAGAGTAGATAAGATAAATAAGCTAGCATACATAGGGTAATAATGTTATTCTCCTTATAAAAAAGCTTAAAATCTATAAAGTAATAACTTTTATATCCATTAATAATAAGGAGGTAATATTAACCCTTTCTACGCAGTCTTATATGCTGTTTAAAGTGCTAAGCCTAATCTAGGCCTCTTTTATTTGTTATCTATCTATTTTTAAATGTTGCAATAACCTAATTGTATAGAAGACTAAATTCTATATACTAGGTAAAGAGGTAATACTAGCTTACAATAATAATGTATAGTAGAATACTATAACCTAATAAGCTAATAGCCTAAATAACTGTAACCTATTTACAATTGCTAGGCTGCATTATTTTTGTATTTAAATGCCTTTTAGCACTAGTTACAACTATACTAGTTAAGATCTAGCCTATTATAAAGCTAGTCTTATTAAAGTTGTAAATATCTAAGTCTATAATACTATACTTTATAATTATGTTTGCTACAAGTAAGAACTATACGTTTATTACATCTAAATCTTTGCATTAAGCCCTCTTATAGTTATACTTACAAAAATAATGCGTTTGTAACTATAGTTATTGCTTTATAAAGTTTAAAGCCTATTGCTTCTTAACATAGGGTGCATTATAATTAGCAAGCAATTAATTTGCTATTTCTTTAATACTATAAAGATAGAGAGAAAAAGATCTAGCGTCTAAGTTAAGAATATACTTAATTAGCTTTATCTCTTCTAGCAGCGTTAAATTCTATAAGTTAGGTATACTATTATATTGTAATAACGTTCCCTATAATCTGCAGCCTAAGGTAATACAGCTAATGTTATAGATCTTTGCTGCAGCCTAAATACTAAGGTTTTAGTCTTTTTAAATAGCCTAAACTGCTAAGTTTAATTAAGTATCTTTATTATATACTAACATTGTTTTTAATAGAGAAATGCGTATTATAATAATATAGGTAGCACTATAGCAGCTAGGTAGCTTACTTGCTTATCTAGCCTACTTGCTTATTATGTATATTATCTAGTTAATTTATTTAGTTTAACTATTAGTCTATAAGTAGAAAGAGGTAGATAGTTTGTAGTCTGCACTAAGTTGCAAAATTAGGGATTTTTAAAACTTTAAAGTAAATAGCTTATCTCTATTTAATACAATTTTTTTAGGTAGTCTATAGTTACTAATAATATATTTTAAAAACATATATATAAAGTCTTCTGCTATGCTTACTTTTAGGTATAAAATAAAGTAAGCGTATTTAGTAAGTTAATCTACTATAACTAAAACGCTATTGTAATAGACCTTTGTAAGTAGTTCTCTTAACTTTAGTAGTTTAATAATAAAGTCTAAAGAGATTAAATGCTAGGCTGCTAATAGTATTAGCAGTAGTTAAATAAGTCTATAAGGCTTATATAGACTATTCTTGCTTTTCTTATAGGGTTTGTAATCCTAGATTGCATCTACTATATTTTATCTTATTACTTACTAGTTGTAGTATTATTAAATTTGTTTCTAGGTTTTAGTAACTCCTTAGTAACTATATACTTAAGTACTATAAATCTTTTTAATTATCTTATGCATTATTCTATTAGTTATACTAACTATAACTTATTTAGTAATTATAAGTAGCTTCTATGCTAGAATAAAGTCTCTATTCTTATCTATTTTAAGGATAACTTGTGTTTCCTTTAGGATAAGGACTTTATAATCTATCCTTCTGCTAAAAGCGTTAGCTCTGCTATTATTAGTTCCTTTCCTATAGATAATCT